>NC_065590.1:30812427-31423004 GCF_024542745.1 Macaca thibetana thibetana | reverse complement strand
AAAGAGACAAATAGGTCATTATATAATAATAAAGGGGTCAATTTAGCAAAAAAAGTAACAATTGTAAATATATATGCATTCAACATTGGACCACACAGATGTATAAAACAAATATTATTAGAGCTAAAGAGAGACACACACCCCAATACACTAATAGTTGGACACTTCAACACCCTAGTTTCAGCACTGGACGGATCATCCAGACAGAAAGTCAACAAAGAAACATCAGATTTTATCTGCACTATAGACCAAATGAACTTAACAGATATTTACAGAACATGTCATCCAGTGGCTACAGAAAACACATTCTTCTCCTGAGCACATGAATCATTCTCAAGGACAGTCCATATGTTAGGCCACAAAACAAGTCTTAAAACATTCAAAAAATTGAAGTCATATATGACCATAATGAAATAAAATTAGAAATCAATAACAAGAAGAATTTTGGAAACTATACAAACACATGGAAATTATACAATGTGCTACTGAATAACCCGCAGGTCAATGAAGAAATTAAGAAGGAAATTTAAAAATTTATTGAAACAAATGAAAACAGAAGCACAACATACCAAAACCTATGTGATACAACGAAAGCAGTACTAAGAAGAAAGTTTATAGCAATAATCACCTACATCAAAAAAAGTAGAAAAACTTCAAACAAACAACATAATGGATGCATCCTAAAGAAGTAGAAATGCAAGAGCAAACCAAACTCCAAATTAGTAGATAAAAAGAAATAATAAAGATCAAAGCATAAATAAATGAAATTGAAATAAAAGAATACAAAAGAGCAACAAAACAAAAAGTTGGTTTCTTCAAAACATAAACAAAATCAACAAACCTTTAACCAGACTAAGAGGACCCAAATAAATAAAATCAGAGATGAAAAAGGAGACATTACAACTGATACCACAGAAATTAAAAGGATCATTAAAGACTATTATGCGCAACTATATGCCAATAAATTGGAAAGCCTAGAAGAAATGGATAAATTCCTGGATACATACAACCTACCAAGCTTGAACCGTGAAGAAGTCAAACACCTGAATAGACTGATAGCAAGTAATGAAATCCAAGCCATAATAAAAAGTTTTCCAGCAAAGAAAAGCCTAGGATTCAATTATTTCACTGCTGGATTTTACTAAACATTTAAAGAATTAATCAATTTGACTCAAACTATTCTGAGGAAGAGGGAATACTTCCAAACTCATTCTGTAAGACCAGTATTACCCTGATATCAAAACAGACAAAGACATATCAAAAAAGAAAAAAGAAAATACAGGCCAATATCCCTAATAAACATGAATGCAGAAATCCTTAACAAAATACAAACTGAATTCAATAACACATTAAAAAGATCATTCATCATGACCAAGTTGGATTTATCACTGGTATGCAAGGAAGGTTCAACATATGTGAATCAATCAGTGTCATCATATCAACAGAATGAAGGACAAAAATCATATGATCATTTCAATTGATGCTGAAAAGGTATTTGATAAAATTCAACATTCTTTTATGATAAAAACCCAATCCTCGAAAAATAGGTAGAGAAAGAACATACCTCAATACAAGACAAGATGTATATGACAGACCCATGGGAAAAAACTGAAAGCCTTTCCTCTAAGACCTGGAACAAGACAAGATGTCTACTTTCACCACTGTTTTTCAACATAATACTGGAAGTCCTAGCTAGAGCAATCAGACAAGAGAAAGAAATAAAGGGCACCCAAATTGAAAAGAAAGAAACCAAATTATCCTTATTTACAGATGATACAATCTTATACTTGAAAAAACCTAAAGACTCCACCAAACAACTATTAGAACTGATAAACAAAATTCAGTAAAGTTGCAGGATACAAAATCAACATAGAAAAATCAGTCGCATTTCTATATGCCAACAGCAAACAATCTGAATATAAGTCAAGAAAGTAATCCCATTTAAAATAGCTGCAAATAAAATAAGATACCTAGAAATAAACTTAGCCAAAGAAATAAAATAGTTCTACAATGAAAACTATGAAATGGTGATACAAGAAGTTGAAGAGGACACAAAAAATGGAAATATATTAATATGCATTGATTGGAAGAATCAATATTGTTTAAATATCCATACTACTCACAGCAATCTACAGATTCAATGCAATCCCTATCAAAATGCCAAAGACATTATTCACAGAAATAGAAAAAGTAATCCTAAAATTTTTATGTGGAACCACGAAAGACCCAGAATAGCCAAAGCCATCCTGAGCAAAAAGAACAAACTGAAGGAATCACATTACCAGACTTCAAATAACGCTATAGAGCTATGTAACAGAAACAGTATAGTGCTGGCATAAAAACAGACACATCAGGACAGAAAACCCAGAAATAAATCCACACATCTGCAGTGAAGTCATTTTTGACAAAGGTTTCAAGAACATACATTGGGGAAAAGATAATCTCTTCAATAAATGGTGCTAGAAAACTGGATATCCCATGCAGAAGAATAAAACCAGACTCCTATTTTGTCATATGCAAAAATTAAATCAAAATGAATTAAAGACTTAAATATAAGAGCTCAAACAATAAAACTGCTAAAAGAAAACACTGAGGCAATACTCCAGGACATTGGCCTGGGCAACGGTTTCTTGAGTAACCCATAAGCACAGGCAAGCAAATAAAAAATGAACGAGTGGGATCACATACATCTAAACACTTCCACACAGCAAAGAAAACAACAATTTGAAGAAATAACGCACAGCATGGGAGAAAATATTTGCAAACTGTCTGACAAGTGTTTAATAACCAAAATATATAAGGAGTTAAACAACTCTATAGAAAAATGTCTAATAATCCAATTAAAAATGGGCAAAAGATCTGAATAGACATTTCTCAAAAGAAGACATACACATGGCAAACAGATATATGAAAATGTGCTCAACATCATTGATCATCAGAGGAATGCAAATCAAAACTACAATGAAATATCATTTCATCCCAGTCAAAATGGTTTTTATCCAAAAAGCCAATGGCAAAGACTGGCAATAACAAATGCTGTTGAGAATGTGGATGAAGGAACACTCATACACTGCTGCTGGGAATGTAATTGGTACAGCCACTATGGAGAACATTATGGAGATTCCTCAAAAATGGAACTACCATATGGTTCAGCAATTCTGCTACTAGGTATATACTCAAAAGAAAGAAAATTATTATATCAAAGAGATATCTGCACTACCATGGTTATTGCAATACTATTCACAATAGCCAAGATTTGGAATCAAGCTAAACCTCCATCAACAGATGAACGGATAAAGAAAATGTGGTACGCATACAGAATGGTGTGCTAATTAGCCATAATAAATATCAGATCTTGTCATTTGCAACCGCATGGATGGAACGGGAGGACATTAAGTGAAATAAGCTGGGAACAGAAAGACAAATTTCACATGTTCTCACTCCTTTGTGGGAGCTAAAAAAGAAAACAATTTAACTCCTTGAGATAGAGAGTATAATGATGGTTATCAGAGGCTGGGAAAGGTAGTGGGGGTTGGGGAGGAAGTATGGATAGTTAATCTGTGCAAAAATATAGTTAGATAGAATTGACAAGATCTAGTATTTGATAGCTCAACAGGGTGATTATAGTCAACAATAATGTATTGTACATTTAAAAATAACTAAAAGAGTATAATTGGAATGTTTGTAACACAAAGAAAGAGATGCTTGAGGTAATGGATACCTCATTTATCCTGATGTGATTATTATGCATTGTATACCTGTATTAAAATATCTCATTTACCCCTAAATATATACAGCTTGTATGTACCAATAGAAATTAAAAAGAAAAAGAAAAAAAAGAAAGAAATCAAAGGGATATTTCCCTTTCTATCAAAACATGTGAAAACATAAAGATGTTTTAATGTTTTCTTATGTCTGAGATGTGCTACGCGTCAAAGAGAATAGCACCAAACACTGAGGCTAAGCCCATCTAGAAGTCCCAGGGTTTCAGAAAACAGCCATGATGGAATTAGTGGCCTTGAGTTGATTAGAACACCCCCACTCTGGAAGAGCAATGTCAAATGCTGCCAACCTGCCTTCATCAGCTGCCTTAAAGGAGTCTTCTTTCCTTTAGAGTCTTCCTAACTCACGTGCTAACCATGTCTAGGTCAACCCATGGGCAAAATTTAGGAAAATCCGACCAGGGATGCATACAGGAAATAGCCCAGTGGTGCATAAAATTTGCAGCCATACTAATTCCTAAACTACAGCATGCATCCACCTGGCTGAATTCCCTCGGAGTCAGGATTAGTAAGGAGGGGTTTATTTCTCCAGTAAATGCTCAGTCTCCCAAGGGACTTAATTACCTAATCTGGATGGTTCCCAAATTCTTTCTATACTAAGTTCTAACTATAATTGTGCTGGCAGTGGTAAGCTGATATCAATTAAGTGAAGTTAATTTTCCAGGCTCAAATGTATACCATGCCAGTTTGCTGAAGGAACTTGCAGAATGTGATTAAGGAAGTAGTCAGTAATTCCCGAGAAAAAGTAAAGATTGATAAAATAACCAAATTTTCAAATAGGAAAAAGTGAATCCCAGTAATTACATGCCAATTAGATGGAGCCTAGAACATATTAGTGAATGTGGAAATAGAAATGTAAATGAGAGATACTATTCAAGTGGTTAAGTGTGTGAGTTTTCAAATTAGGCAGGCCTTAGCAGATCTCTCATTATATCACATTTTTATACTCAGAATGATATTGTAGTTTATGAGGAGAAATCTTTCAGTCTGTGAATAATCATATAAAGCCACTACCACTGTGTCAGTCTTAAGGGTGGCCGAGTTGTTTATAACCAAGGTGCTCCTTTGTTTAATATGTTTATTTTTTATTGATGGTTTAGATCAATTCATAATAAAGATACATAAACATTTAAACCTCCATAGAATTATATCGTCAGACTGAGATAATCTGTATTCTGTGGAAGACAGTAACTGTATAACTTTCATTATCACCTCCCCTAAAGAGAACATTTTAATTTAATTTACTCTTTACCTGACAGAAATTAAGTACCAAGGAATAAGATTTTGTTGAGTAAGACTGAGCTTTGGAGAGCCACAAACCATTGTAAAGTCTAAGGTTTCTTCACTCATCAGTGTGAGTCAATAGAGAAATACAGCTGCTAAGGAGGTACTATAGTCATGAGTTGTGTCAAAAATCCAAGTGTTGATGATGGAAGTCAAGTATTGAATAGGCAGCGGGAATTCTCATGTACTCTGTATTAGTGAGACTTCCGGAGTGTTGAATCCAGATCTCAGCAACAAACCACCAGTGAGATTCCACCAGGCACAAGCAGATTTGTGAAGGTTTCAAATACCACAGGAGGATCCAGATTATATGAGGAACTGAATCATAAAGAAAATATCCAAGGGACTCAGAATGATTAGACTGAATAAAAATAAAGGTTTAAGGAACATGATTGTGATGTTAAAATATTTAAAAACATAACACAGAGGGAAAATTGTGACTCAAGAATCCACCCACAAAATGGGTGCCATTTATAAGGTATGAGAAAGACATTGTTAGCTATGCAAAAACACAGAAAATGCACAACTCAGCAGCCTTTCTGAATAAACTATTTGTCACCAGGCTCTAAAAGTTGAATCTTAAATGCAATATGGTATAATGGATTGCATCCTAGAAGAGAAGAAAATGATATGAGGGAAAAACTGGGAAATCTGAAAAAAGTTTCTACTTTAGTCAGTGTATGGTACCAATGTCAATTTCTTAGTTTTGATAAATGTGCCATGATTATGTAATACATTTATTCAGATTTTTCTGTTTTTATCTTTTAAATATTTGAACTTTATGTTGATGATACTTCTGAAGTTTCTAGTCAAGTTCTAGTCAACAAATCACCAACTTAGGAAACTAATTTTTAAAACATTTTAAAAAGCCATACATACAAAGATGTTACATCATTATGTACTCTAGTAAAAATTTGGAAGCAAAATATTCAACAATATATGAGTAGTTATATCATGGTACATCTCTATGATTAAATGTCTTAAAGCCATTACAGATGTTTATAAAGTTGATATGAACATGAGGAAATGATTATGATATAATATGAAATTTAAAAGCAGAATACAAATCTGAATGTAGCCCAAATTGCTGTACTACTTAAATGAATAGAAAAAAAAAAAGATCAAGTGGATCACGAGGTCAAGAGATGGAGACCATCCTGGCCAACATGGTGAAACCCCGTCTCTAATAAAAATACAAAAATTAGTGGCACGAGCCTGGAGTCCCAGCTCTCGGGAGGCTGAGGCACGAGAATCTCTTGAACCCGGGAGGCGGAGGTTGCAGTGAGCTGAGATCACACCACTGCACTCCAACCTGGTCACAGAGTAAGACTCCGCCTCAAAAAAAAAAAAAAAGAAAGAAAGAAAGAAAGAAAGAAAAAGAAAGAAAGAAAGAAAGAAAGAAAGAAAGAAAGAAAGAAAGAAAGAAAGAAAGAAAGAAAGAAAAAGAAAACAACATACTCAGAAATAATGTGTATTATCTCTGGATTTTGTTTCTTTCTCTTTTTTCTTTTTCTGTATTTTCTAGTTTTCTCTAGCAAGCATATATTACTTTGATAATCAAAAAAAAAAATCCTTAAAAGTATTTGAGCTAGTTTCATCATGTAAATAGTTAGGGGTCAAAACCTATCCTCTCTCCCCCAGACTTTGACTAACTATACAACGTTAAAAGGCTGAGAATGAAAGCCATAAGATTGCACAACATAAAATAACTCAGAAGGATTTTTTTTAAGAACATAGGATATAGCTAAATCTATTAGTCCTGGAAAGAAACTCTCGGTGCTTCTAAGCAGTCACAATGACTTAAGAGGCAAGATAGAGGAGGATGCCAAAGATATCTCAACTAGAGATAAGTGTACTACACAAAAAGATGGAAAACAAACCAGAGGGAGAAGGATTAGAATCTGTTCCAGACTTTGGACAATAAACCAAAATTATATCTTAGGCAGGCAAATATTCTAAAAGAAGCGTGGCAATAATCCAACCTGAAAAGTATATAGTGGCAGATGGCATTTATCCAGCATAAAGATTTATGTCTCATCACCAAAAATGCTTCATGTAATGGTCAAATACAGAGCAGAGAAAATTCAAGTCAGAGAGCTGTAATGTCAAAGGCAAAACAGAACACAAAGTATGCAAGGATTGCAACTGTATCCAGAAGAGGCTTTACCTGAATGAGCCAGTCACTCCCTCCCCATGAGGGTTCCTTAGAGAATGCTGATGAAAACAGAACCTCATGCACAGATGAAAGAGCATTATCTTATTTAGATAGGGAAAGGGTGGTATGGCCAAATGGTACCAGGACCTGTGCCCATCTTCCAAATGGTCCTGGGTATTTAGAAATCCTAATATGGCTGCAGAGATCAGCCATGAGTCAGAAACCTTTCAAAGATACCCTATCCAGTTGGGCATTTCGTTTTTCCAGTGATGGGCCATATGTGTGTGTGTACTGTTCATAAGTTTTACTGAGGTCTGTGTGCTAGCTAGAAACATAAATTTGTTAGCTCCAATACCAAAGCAGATCAAAGCACATTTTAATAAATGTTGCTTCTACAAAACATTCATAGGCCTGGTACCAGTCTCAATTCAGCTTTGGTGTTGTTAATTATAGAACTGATATCAACAAGCTAAGTCATTATTAAAACTATGGAATATATGCACAATTTAGTCTAGTATCTATATCCTCGTCCCAAAACTTCAGGCATGTGAGCTCTCGGTGCATACAAAGTACGTGTGTGTGTGTGTGTGTGTGTGTATGCTCTTGGTGTAGACAAAGTATATATACATATATATATATATATACTTCCAGTTCTGGGATACATGTGCAGAACGTGCAGGTTTGTGACATAGGTATACACATGCCATGGTGGTTTGCTGCACCCATCAACCCGTCGTCTACATTAGGTATTTCTTCTAATGCTATCCCTCCCCTAGCTCGCTACACCCCAACAGGCCCCAGTGTGTGATGTTCCCCTCCCTGTGTCCACGTGTTCTCATTGTTCAGCTCCCATTTATGAGTGAGAACATGGAGTGTTTGGATTTCTGTTCCTGTGCTAGTTTGCTGAGAACGAAGGTTTCTAACTTCATCCATGTACCTGCAAAGGACACGAACTCATCTTTTTTATGGCTGCATAGTATTCTGTGGTATATATGTGCCACATTTTCTTTATCCAGTCTATCATTGATGGGCATTTGGGTTGGTTCCAAGCCTTTGTTATTGTGAAGAGTGCTGCAATAAACGTATGTGTGCATGTGTCTTTATAGTAGAGTGCATACAAAGTACTTCTAATGCAAACATCCACACTGCTCAAGTTAATGTTCAGCAGTTCTGAATATCCGGAGGTTTCCATTCCAAAAGCAGCTACACAAAATTAAAGAATGATTCATATACATTTTTAAAAAAAATTCTGGGATGCTCTTTTACAGTGACTTCATTTCCAGGAAATATCTACAATTTCCACAAATCTGTATTTCCAATGAACTCAGGGCAGTTTGATAAAGAAAAATATGCCCAGTTTGAATCTAAATACCTTAACTTCCTTCAATAAATTAGAGGTCTTTCTATTCTGTCTTTGTGCTGAAAATAAAATTAGAGATCTTTTTTACTTTTCCCTCATAATTTCAAGGTTAATGTGTTCAGATGTTTTTTCACACCATTAAAGATATACAATTCTTTCAGTCATTGGTAGGCTGATGGATGAGGTTTCTCGGGCATATTCATTTTCCGAAATCATTGATCTGAGAACAAAGTAAACCTCTTCTGACTACATTAAATAAAATAAACTTCTATTTTCTGGTTCAAGTTATTGAAGTATTCCTTAAGTTAGCACCGATGAAAGTATAGTCCTGAAAAAAATTCAGTCTTGCTTACCTTATCTAACCATGTGAGAAAATAGATATAAACATCCACAGGAGAAAATTCCTGAATAGAAGATCAATGGAAGTTGGGGTCGCTCATATTCTTTGTTGATATAAATGTACGTGCCGGTTCTTTTATTTGGTGTGGCTCACCTGTGGCATGTAAACTAAGTTTTTCCAAGGTATTGTATATATTATCAGGGAGAAGGGGAGCCCACTAGAAATTACCCCAGGATCAAATAACACATTGACCAAGATATAGAGTAAATATTGTTTATCTTTTCCCATTCTCATAGGCAGGATCAGAAAATAGAGACCTTGGACCCCATCACAGTAAGTAAAAGACAAAGGAGAAATTAAGGACTGCTCGCCAAGGCCCACAGCCATGAACAGGATTTACCCTACCCCCATGCAGCAAGGTCTGGTCAAGGAGACGTTGCAAGGGCACATATTTGTCAGGGGCATGAGCAACTTACAAAAATACTGCCCCTGAGCCATAAGCCACAAGCCAAACCTGCTCTGTGTGATTTATGACTTGTTTGTTTCCACTTAACAGCCAGGTTTGTTAAAGGACAGTTTTGTTCCCAGAGGAATCATTAGTGAATGAAGGCTATGGAAGTGTTGCAACTTGAAAATTGACTCAGACATGAATATGCAAATTATATTCAGACACAATAGATAAATGCAGCTTATAAGCAAGGCAGGATGGGGGCCTTAGGGAAATTCCAGTAGACGATACTGTCAGAGATAAATTTGAAGATGGATTTTTTTTTTTTACTTTGTCTGGTTTTCCTCCTTTTATTTACCCCCTTTAGTGTAAGTAAATAATCAGTCCAGCCTAGATGGACTGATGACAAGTGGCCTGGATGAGGATATTTACATTAATGAGGCAAACCCTCCAATCTCCTTCTGCTCTTTCTTGTCCAAGAGAAGTGTTTAATATTTCAGAAGTATCTGACTGAACAGTGCAATATAAATCAGGTAGGATGACTTCTGAGCTTCTGGTTCAAGATGGCTGACAGATCACATGTGGCAACCTCTTTCTTCACCCCAACTTCTTACAAAGGATAACTTACTCTGGGAAATAAGATGTACTCTCAGTGGACCAAAAATCAGGAAAAATATCACTAAAACATAGAACACATATAGAATTAGAATGAAGAAGAAAACCACAAGCAACATGCACACAGGAGAAGGCAAATACAACAGGTGAGATAACTCTACTGGGCATACCCTACCAGGAAGGAGCAGTTACTCACAGGACAAGGGTATACTGGAATCACTAACAGGCTGATTATTTAAGGCCCCACAGAAAGAGCCACCAGGTATATGGAATCCTCCTCTCCTTCCACCTTCCCACCTTCCCACCTTCCCACCCTTCCTTCTCATACTTACAGGGTTGTCAGTTGCCCAAGGCAATTAGGCAACAGAGCTGTTTGCCTTAGAGATGAGCACTGAGTATGTGCATTTGGATAAGAAGCAGTCTAACTATCAAAGCAACATCGCTGGCAGTCATTGGCCCTTCCCTAGGCTCACTACACACATGAAGTATCAGTGCAGCATCACAGAATGCCTCTCTCTCCTGCCTCTCACCCTATCCTATGTACACTTGTGAGTACATAATGAATGAATAGCAATTAACAGGAAAAAACAAATACAAAAAATCACTTGCAATCACAAATCATTAAACATTTGAGAAAAGCTAGCACCATTAAAAAGAGGCACTCTCAAACTCAATGAATAGATGAATCTGACTAATGGAAAACAGAGGTAATAAGTCAAGTAGAAAAAACAACCACAAGACAAAGTTAAAGGAGACATATTCAGAGAAAATATTTGCAATGAATATGAAAGGAATAGTATGCAGGATATAAAAATAATTCCAATAAGTCAAAAAGAAAAAGCCGTCTCCACCATGTTAGAATACAGTGAGAGGACAGCCATCTGTAAGTCAGGAAGAGAGCCCTCATCAGAAGCCAACCATGCTGGCACTCTAATCTCAAACATTCCAGCCTCCAGAACAGTGAGAAATAAAAGTTTGTTATTTAAGTCAAGAAGAAGGAGACAGAGGAGGAGAATGAGGAGGAGACAAACAATGCAATAGGAAAATAGACAAATATTCTAAATAAATAATTAATAGAAATAAAAATATAAAAATAGTTTAACCTCTCTACTAACTGAAGAAGTGAAAATTGAAATGAAATATTTTTACCTTTGAGTTAAATGTTTCTTAATATAAAATGATGGCAAAAATAAGGGGAAATAGTTGTTACATAACGATTCAGACAATTTGGAGGGAGATTGGAAAATATCTGCTAAAATTAAAGTTTTAGATTCTTTGACAAAGCCATTTCATTGCTCTGTATCAATTCTAGAGAAACATTCACATATGTACACAGAGTCATGTGTATAAAAATATTCGTGACCACATTATTGTAATAATAAAATCTTAGAAACAACCTTAGTGTCTGTTAGTAGGGTAATTATTAAATAGTATGGCACATCCATATTATAGAAAATAAACAGAAAAAATGAGTTTTTTTCATTTATACTGATATGGAAAACTCTCTAAGATATGTTATTAACTGAATAAAGCCATTTTAGAATAGTACATACAATCAATTCCATTTGTGTGAAAAATTAAAACATAAAAATGTTAAAATTTCACGAGTACACATGTGCATGTAAATATGTATGTAAAAATTTGAAAGGATACACATATGCAATTCACCCTGGAGAGGAAAATGAGAAGTGGCAAACGGGATTTCAGCATTATTTGCCGTATTTGAATTATTTATAAACAGAATGTATACACATATTACTTGTACAAAAGGTAAAAACTTCTAAATGTAGAAATAAAATTAAATGATTGATCTAATACAGAAATAATTACCTATAAACTGAATAAAGAAAACTTACCACCCAGGATACCAACACAAGAAGCACTGGTGGCTATTTTTGCATAAAAGATGAAAGAAAGCAGCCATAAAGAAAGTTTATGTTCTTCCCCCAAGGAAAAGAATGGCAATCAATGACAAGTCGCCGCTGCATAGATGCAGCCCCATCTATGTGCTGACTCGGGAGGTAACGCAGTGCTTCCTCTCTTTGATTACCAGGGGTCTTGATTTCTGTACTAAAATAAGAGAGAAAAATAATCTCTAAAAAACAGTTTTAATAGATACCACCTTTACTGAGTGTAGGAAAATGACACTAATTTCCCTGAGAGATTATCTCACACCACTGGCTTTTCAGAAAAATTGTGAAGCATGTCTATAAGACAGCCCTGTAAAAAGACAATACTCCATGAAGTATTTTAAACATTGTTAACTAGAATTTTCTTTGTTAGTTTATGTCCCAGCATTCATAAATATGAGTTGCATATGATAAGCAAACAAAAGCCACCACCATTCAACTGATAGCATCATTTTCTCAACAGTTACTGGCTGTTCTGAGAATACTGACAGGCTCCTGACAAGTTTAGTGGGGGTAAAAGTGCTAATTCCTGCATTAATAAGGAGAGAATTTTGTCATTAATAAGTCTTTGAAGTAGAAAAAAACAATTCAAATTGGGTAAGAGGCATGATCCTAATCCCAAAGCCACAAAAGAGTGAGAAAACTTCAGAGGCATAAGCCTGCAATCTCTGCCTAGATCAATCAGGCTAGACTAGACTACACTACCACAACAAACATCCCCCAAATCTCAGTGGCTTCAAACAATAAAAATCTCTTTATTGCATGTCCATCGTAAGTCAGTAAGGAGGTCCTGTACATCACAGTCACTCATGAACACATACTAACAGAGCAACTGCCATTCAGAAAGTTGCCACTCCCACCATCCAGATAGAAAGAAGGAGAATTCTGGAGGATCTTGCACTGGTAATGAAATGTTCTGGCCCAGAAGTGACACACATCACTTCTGATCATTGGCCAGAGCTAGGTATATGGTCCTACTTAATCACAGGATGCAAGAAAGTGCAATTCTACCATGTGCCCAGAAGAAGGAAAAGCTATAAATAGTTGGCAAACAACATTAATAACTCACATTAGCCTGGCCCAGGGGCATCAGAGACATCTACATTGAGGATCCCAAGCCAACACCAAGTTGAAGCACAGGTCTGGAGAGAACCTGGAGGCCTCAGGTTGGCTTAACCAAGAAGTAGAAAAAACTCATCCTGCCCAAGAAACTTAACATAAGTGGAAAAATCCAGTAATGTCTAGTTTAGAATAATCTGTGCATGTAGGTGATGCTGGGATGTTTCTCCAAATTCCTCACAAATGATTCATGATCAGTAGTTTTAAAAGCTAGCTGGTCATCAGAATCACTGGGGATGCTTTAGAAACTAGAAATGTCCAAGATCAACAAACCAGCAGGGGGAAAAAAAAAGAAAGAAAAAACAGAGATGTCTGAGTCTTACTCCTAAGAATTTTAATTCAATATACAGTTGGAATAGGTCCCAAGAATCTACATACTTAATCCTCCGTAGTAAAATAAAAAGGCTTATTCGGTCCTTGTCCCCCATTTCTGGCACTGAGCTTCTAATACACTTGGAATTTTCTGACTGATAGAAGCGTTAGGGATGTCTCATTATTTATGACACACTCTTTTCAAACATATCTGAGTCTATATTAATGAGGTGACTCATGGTGGGCCTGAGATAACTTCTCTTGGGTTCCAGGGAGATCAGCCATGTGAGTGGAGGGTTGAAACTTTCAGTTCCACTCTTGAACCTCCCGGGAGGGGAGAGGAGCTGGAAATTGAGTCAAATTACAAATGGCCAATAATTTAATCAATTATGCCCTTGTAACAGAACCTCCATTAAAAAAAAAAAATATCCTAAAAGATGAGGCTCAGAGAGCTTCCAAATTGGCAAACACATCCCCAAAGGCTCTCGCACTTAGGACCATCCCAAACCTTGTGCTATGTACCTCTTCATCTAGCTGTTCATTTGTATCCTTTATAATCAACTTCAATAGTAAGTATAACATTTTTCTGAGTTCTGTGAGTTGTCCTAACAAATTATCAAAACTTGGATGGGGAGAGGTTATGAAAACCCCCAAGTTCATGGCCAATTTGATAACTTTGGGGGCTTGATACTTGTAACTGGCACCTTAAGTGAGAGCAGTCTTGTGGGACTGAGACCTTAACCCTGTGTTGCCTGATGCTCACTCCAGGTGGTTAGCGTCAAAATTGAATTACATTGTAGATGAGTTAGAGAGTTGGTTGAGTAGAGGACACCTCTTACTTCCCACTCCAGGGATTCTCATGATCATTAGGTTTGGTGACTTCTGCTGAAGACATTGAGTCATCCACCCATCCTCATGCAGGGTGATTTACCAGCATGTCCAACCTCACAGAGCGATGAGTGACCAGGAGACTCACAGGGAACCACTGAGCTCCAGCAAAATAGAGTGAAAGAAACGCTGGCTGAGAGTCAGAATGCCCACAACTCGGTCCCTGTTCTGGTTACCTAGTGTTGTGTAGAAAACCATCCCAAAACTCAGTGGCTTCACATAGCAACAAACATCTAGTTTGCTCATTAATTTGCATATTGGGGAGAACTCAGAGCAGACAGCTGTTCTTGTTCCATGTGTTTCCAATAAGGAAGTCTTGAATGGAGCTGGAGGATCCTCTTCCTATTTGGCTCCAAAATGCTGACTGTCCGCAGAGGCTGCTGACCAGGGACCGTAACTCCTTCCCACGTGTGTCTCTGAGGCTGCTGAAGCTTCCTTGCAGTATGGCATTTGGGTTCCGAGAGTCCAGGTTCCCAGAGCAGGAAGTGGAAGCCGCTGGTCCCGTAAGGCCTGAGGCTGGAAACTGGCACAGTGTCACTTAGGCAGGCCAAGCAATTACAGAGCCTGTCCAGAATCGGAGTGGGGTGGGGTGGGGTGGGGCGAAGTGGTGCGGGAGGGATGTAGTTCCCACCACTAAATGAGAGAAATGTCAAGGCATTTTCGGTCACCTTTTTTGTTTTCCAGTCACCTTTCCCCGTCTTCCCGCCCCTCCCTCAGTTATTCTCTTTGACTTTTCCCCTTCCCAACCCTGCCCTTTGCATCCAGCAGGGGGCGGCGGCGGCGAGGAAGACAGGAGTTCCAGGGAGTTCCAGGAGCGCGCAGTGGGTGGAGCTGGACAGCGAGTTCCACTTCCATGCAGCCTGCGCGGGCCTCGCGACTGGAGATGGCCAACCTGCTGTACCACAGCCAGCACCACATCAAAATCTGGTTCCAGAACCGGCACATGAAGTACAAGTAGGACCATGGGCCAAGGAGATGGCCTCGTCGTGGGGGGTCCCTCTTCCTAGCAGTGCAAGCCGTCCAGGCCGGCTTCAGGAACGCCCTGCGCTCCATGACCCCCGCCCTCCTTTCGCTAAGCCCACCAGAATGCCTGCTCGCTGCCCTCCAATTACCAGCCAACTCTCCAAGGCTGCAGCGCCATGCAGAAGCAGCCAGCCCCAACCCTGGCGCCCAATTATAAGCCCCAGGTCCTCCAAGCCAACCGAGACGCTACAGGACGCCCACCATACAGGGCAGCCTTGTGTGCCTGGGCCAATTGGCTGTCATCTTTAATCCACCGTAATCCCTGCTCTGACCTGTGGGCCTCAGGCTTCTCACCTGTGAAATCAGAGTCAAACTGGATTATCTTTGAGGTCCCCACCAATCTTCAAAGGCTGTGAATCACTAGTTCTGATGTATAATTTGCTGACTGACAAGCCCAGTCTGTGAGTCCACATCCTTTGTAGGCTTGTACATGGTGACAGCTGATCTCAGCCAGCCAGACACACAGAGCTCCCGGGCAGCAACAACGCTAGGTACCCAGGATCCTCCGCATTTCCCTCCAAACTCACTGCTGTTTTTCCTCACGAAGCCAAAGTCGTCTTCTAATTCCTGGAACCTGACAACACCTGCCCTGAGGTTTCCTAACCTTCCACATCATTCTTGCCCTTTCTCATGGGCAATAACTCATAAGCAAAACTTGTAACCAGTGGAGGTGATTTCAAAAAGAGATCAACACAGCTCACAAGCGCAATGAAAGGGTTCAATGAGTGGGCTCTAGATCCAGACAATCTGGGTTCAAACACCTGCACCATCACATTCTAGCTGTGAAACCTGGTATAGAGTGACTTCCCTTTTTAAATTTCATTTTTTCCATTTTTAAAATGGTAATAGAAGGTCGGGCACAGGGACTCATGCCTGTAATCCCAGGACTTTGGGAGGCCCAGGTGGGCAGATCACTTGAGGTCAGGAGTTCGAGATCCTGGCCAGTATGGTGAAACCCCATCTCTACTAAAAATACAAAAATTAGCTGGGCATGGTGGCAGGCACCTGTAATCCCAGCTACTCAGGAGGCTGAGGCAGGAGAATTGCTTGAACCTGGGAGGCAGAGGTTACAAAGAGCCAAGATGGTGCCACTGCACTCCAGCCTGGGCGACAGAGCAAGACTCCATCTCAAGAATAAAAATAGCTGACTGCGGTGGCTCACACCTGTAATCCCAGCACTTTGGGAGGCTGAGGAGGGCAGATCACCTGAGGTCACGAGTTCAAGACCAATCTGGCTAACATGGGGAAACCCTATCTCTACTAAAAATACAAAAATTAGCAAAGTGCAGTGGCACATGCTTATAGTCCCAGCTACTTGGGAGGTTGAGGTAGGAGAATTGCTGGAACCTGAGAGACAGATGCTGTAGTGAGCTGAGATTGTGCCACTGCACTACAGCCTGGGCAACAGAGCAAGACTCTGTCTCAAAAAAATAAAATTAAACAAATAAATAAAATTAAATTAAATTAAAAATGGTGATAGAAATAGAATTTACCTCATAGAGTTGTACCAAGGGTTACCTGAGATATGCATATAAGATGCATAGAGCCTACTCCCTAACAGGCACTTGATAAATATTAGCCATTGTTTTTACTAAGCTGTAATGCAACATTCACCCTGACCATGGTTTGCTCTTCACTTCCCAGAGGCAGAGAGAGTGGACCTTGTGGGAGCAAGCAGTAGGAGGCTCAGAACTGCCATACTGCAGTAGGCCTGGCCACTGACCACTGCCCCCTCCACACCCCCAGATAAAAGAAAAGATGACAGAGTTAGCATTTCACTCCTGCTCTCCAAGCATCAGAGTGGGAATCCCACATTAGCCAGGCATCACTGGTCAGTCATTTTCTGAGCCCAGTGTGGACAAACATCTCATATCCTATGCCACCCAGAGCCTGGACAGATTTGTTGAGTGTCTACCATGAGTCCACCAGATGCTGAATGTGCTGAGGCTACAGTAGCGAGCTAGCCAGCCAAGCATCCTGCCCTCAGGGAGAACATGTTCCATTGCTCTACCCTACTTGAAAGGCACCCCTTTCAGAGGCATGGGTATAGAGGCTTTTGGCTGACTCATTCTGGTCTGCTTTGACCTCCCATTTCACCTTCTAGATAGAATCTGTGGCTTTCTCTGATACTTGAAAGCGGGCTTAACAGACTATCTTGGGGACAGGGGTATGGGATAGGACGGGGAAGATGTGTACTCTGTGGACAACACTTGTATGGACATGCAGGAATAGTTTGGTAATGCACTAAAGTGTAATTCCTCAGTGTTATTACAAAACTGCCAGCTCATTTCTGAAGAAATACAAAGTACAAACAAGCTCGCCTTGTTTGCTTTATCAATGCTGTACTGTAGTGCTGAGTTTAAGGAGGCGGCTGGCCCCAACATCTTGTAATAGCCCTGCTGACTCTGAGAGGTGGCTGCAGGTCTCCACTGCTTGCTGAACAAGGAACAGAAGCAGTGTCAAATATTAAGGGAGGAATTCACATGTGGAAGAACCAGAAAACACAGCGTCTGGGGCTCTAAGGGGCAAAGGTCAGCTCTCAGGAAAGGAGGGATGCAGGCTGGCTCAGTGACAGCCATGCACACAGGGTTCTTGGCAGACACACATACTCTGACCCTTCCTTCAGTCACTCCCTGTGTGGGATTCTTACCCACGACCTTCCTCAAGACTTCTCTTCTCAGGTCACTCGCCTACTTGCTGTGAGTACCCCATGCTGTATCTCCTTGCTTTTAGATCCTAAAGCTATGCAGCCCAGACCTGTCCCTTGAGCCCTCTACCCCATCTATCCAAGGCCTCCTGAACATCTTCCCCCAAAGGTCCCATGTCCCTTCAAACTCAAACTCTAAACTGTTATTAGGTGTCGAATTGCCCCAAAAGATGTGTTGAAGCCTAACCTGTAAACGTGACCTCATTTGGAAATAGGGTCTTTGCAGATATAATCAAGAAGTCATTAGGGTGAGTCCTAAACCAATACATGTCTGGCATCCTTATAAGAAGAGGAAAATGTCATATGACATTTCGCAAAGATGCACAGAGACTAGGCACAGAGATGCACAGGGAGGCTGTGTGATGACAGAGGCAGAAGCTGGAGCGATGCAGCTGCAAGCCAACACCACCAAGGGCTGTCGGCCACTGCCAGAAGCCAGGGAGGAGGCCAGGAAGGAAGGCTTCTCCCTGTCAGGTTTCAGAGGAAGCATGGCCCTGCTGGCACCTTTATTTTGAACTTCCAGCCTCCAGAACTGTGAGAGAGGATTTCTTTTTTTAAGCCACACAGTTTGTGTAACCTTGTTATGGCAGCCCTATGAAATGAGTGGCCTAAGCTGAGTTCATTGTTTTTTATTTTTCTCAAAATACCTTCTCTTCTAGCATTTCTTGTAATAAATGAAACGAGTTGCCAAATCAGAAATGTAAAGGTCATTTTTATTCCCAGTCCCCACCACAGCCCGTCAAGCACCCAGTCATGCCAACTTGATCTCCTTTGTGTTTCACCAATCTTTCCTCGATCGAGCTCACTTCTGTCTCTGCCCTGGTTCAGACTGATAACTTCATCAGGAGATTGTAGAAAACTCCTTTCTTTTGTGCCCCTGGCCAATTTCCCTTTATCTAACATCATCTCCTATCCCCACCCTAACTCATCTTTATTTTGTCAGTGTGATCCTAAGCCCTTCATGTCACACCCCTGCTTAAGTCTTTTTCAATAGTTCCCTGTGTCTACCTTCAATATATACTCTAAACCCATAGGCATTACCTGCAGGACCCTACATGAATGATTTGGTTTCAGTATGATTGCTTCCATTTATTATCCTTCATATACTCATTTCCTCAACCTTGAACTTTATGCTCAAGCAAGACTAAATCTCTTGAGATTTTCAGAATATGTTCTCTTTGCTTTTGCAGGAGCTGGTCCTTATGCCAGAAACATCACTCCATCCTCTTATTTTCCTGGTAAATATCTATTCATCCTTCAAGTCTTTGATTAAGTGCTTTCTCAGTGGTGAGTGCTTCCAGACTTTCCCCAGGCTATTTTGGGTAGGTTATATTCCCTCTATTCCATGATAATAATTATATTCTTATATTCTAACTAGGCTATTTACATGCTTGTTGCTCCACTACACAATTGTAAGGCAATAGACTGTGGGGTTTCTTTTTTCGTATCTCTAATGTTTGGCATTCATTTATTTCTTCTTTCATTTATTCATTCAACAAATATTTGTTGCATTTAGCACCTACAATTACCTAAACATGTCTTTGAGGACACTGTGAGGAACAGTACGCCTGCCCTCCTAGAAAATACAGTCTAATATGGAATAAGACTAAAGTAAACAGGTGATCACAAGGAAGCCAACAATATCGCCAAGGAGACAGGTACAAGGTGTTGTAGGAATAGGTAGGCAGTACCTTGCTGAGCCTCAGAGATTCCCAAGGCGGATGAGGTGAAGGTGTATGAGAGGGCTGCCTTGTGTCAAGAATGCTCCTGGTCCTGTACAGCTGGAGAACAGAGAGAAACGACAGAAAAGGGGAACGGCTGGTGCTGTATGCACGGACCAGATCCCAAGGGCCTTGTAAGTCAGCTAAAGAGACTGGACTTCATCCTGAGGGCCCAGTGAGTCATAGGAGTGTTTTAAGCACTTTGGCCTTTTTTTCCCTTTTAAATTTCCTGTATCCAATAGTTTTTAACTAAAAAAAAAAAAAAAAAAAAAAAAAAAAAAAAAAAAAAAAAAAAAAAAAAAAATCCTTGTAATAGGCAAAACAGCCAAAGATAGAGAAACAGGAAGTTTAAAATCACTTCTTATTTCTGTCTTGAGGCAACGTATGCCATTAAACTATGCTTATCCAAATTGGTATAAATACATGCAAACACAGAACAGACATGTGTGTTGAGTTTTGTTTTGTTTGTTCAACATTTTTATAAATGTGTATACTATAGTATACACATTTTCTCATAACGTGCTTTTTTCATTTAATATAAGACTAGCATGTCTCTCCATGCATAAACATATATATGTAACATATAACATATAGAGTCACATGGTGAGAATGTGTGTGTGTGTGTGTGTGTGTGTTTTAATAGGATCTTGCTATTTTTCCCAGACTGATCTTGAATTTTTGGACTCAAGCAATCCTCCCACTTCAGCTACCCAAGTGAGTGGGATCACAAGCACCCACCACTGCAGCTGGCTCGTGTGAATATACTGATAGATATAACTCATTCATTTTTCTTTGTGATAACTACATGATAGCCCACAGCATGGAAGTACCATGCTTATTTGGCCATTTTATTATTGGTGAATAATTGTGCATTGCCCAATATTTTGCCACAGTGAACAATGCTACTGTAAACATCCTTGTCAACATATTCTTGGGTACCGATGACTTTATATCTACTGGAATGACCACCCACAGTAGGGTTCCTGATTTAATGGGTGTGCATTTTGAGCTTTAATAGGCATTGCTAGATTATTTTTCCCTGGAGGCTTGAGTAGTTCACATTCCCAATGGCAAGATATAAAAGTGCTTATTCACAGGATGTTTCTGATCTTTTTAATTTTTGCCTATATGCAGAATAAAGAACTAAATTTTATTTTCTCTGACTTATCTATCCCATCTAAATCTTTATTTCTTCTTTTGTGAATTGCTTGTTCATATTTTTTCCTGTTGCTTTTGGCCATTTCATTACCAATTTTTATGAGCTTTGGGTAAGTTAAGGATCATACCCTTTCAAATGTGCTGCAAATGTTTATCTGAGACTATAGCTTGTCTTTTGACTTTGCTTATAATGTTTTCTTCTTGTAATTTGAAAAAATAAGTGATAAAATGTGTCATTTGTTTTCTCATTGTTGGATTTTGGAATTCTTGCTACCAGTAAATTTATCCCCTCTATGCCAAAGTTATAGAAACTTTCCACTAGATTTTCTTCAAATACTTTATGTTTACTTATTCACATTTATATCTTTAACCAAAACCCATCTCACTTTTTTTCCCTAGATGAAGAGCCAATTAGGTCAGCACTGTTTCTTGAGTCAATCATAGCTTTCCTGCTGAATTGAAATGTTGTCTTTATCAAATACTACTTTTGCAAACATATGGTACCCGTTCCTGGATTCTAGCCTGTTCCAATGGACCACTTGTTCATGTGCCAAAACATATTATTTTGATGAAAATCACTTTATCTTAAATGTCAATATTTGGTAAGGCAAACGTGCCCTATTTTCTTTTTCAGAATTATCTGTCAAAGTCTACAAGGCTATATGACAATATCCCACCACAATTATGCTTTTTAATTAAATTAATCTTGTGTTTCAAAGAGGACGTGGCTAAGAGTCTTAGCTAATCCTGGATGGCTATGAATGAACACCCAGTCATTCATGTAGGCAGACTCACCCCAGGTGCCCTCACTCAGTCTCACATTCTCATTCCTGCACACTAAACGACTCAAGAGTCCTCCAGAGCTCAGGACCCTGATAGCTATTTTCCCCTTTCTTTCAAGTCCCAGGGTCTTCTCACCCAGATCCCAGGGGCCTTTCTGCCCCCTGCCAACCTCTGACAACTCTGTCCCAGGCTAAAAATAGCTGCCTGCTTGGGGCTTTCTTCTCCTTTAGGCTCCTGCTAGCTCCAAGCACAATGGGGCAGAGGACCAAATCTGTGCACCCTGATAACTGCTCTTCTACGTTTCTGCAGCTGCTTATCATATATCCATGTGCCAGGCTCCTCTCTAGCCCAAACTCTCCTTCTAGTAGTTGTTTCCCTGCTTGTAGACTACCTTTTGGTTCTCCCTAGGACACCACTCCTGATCCTCCTTGAGATGGACTCAGTCCTGACCTCCTCCTCATAGGTAGTGCTGATGGCTGGAGGAGAAGGATAACGTCAGAATCATGGTGCTATGGGTTGAATTGTATACCCCTAAAATTCACACATTGAAATCTAATTCCCAGTGCTGCAAAATATGATCTTATTTGGAAATAGAGTCATTTCAGATCGAATTAGTTAAAACGAAGTCGTGGTGTGGGGTGGTTAACTGATATGACTGGTATTCTTATATAAAGGTGAAACTTGAGCATGGAGACATCCACACAGGGGGAACACCATATGAAGATGAAGGCAGAGATTGGGGTGACACTCCTAAAAGCCAAAGAATGCCAAAGATTGCTGACAAACCACCAGAAGCTAAGGGAGAGGCAAGGAACAGCTTCTCTTGCATAGCCCTGAAAAAGAACCAGCTCTACTGCTATCTTGATCTTGGACTTCTAGCCTCCAGAACTGTGAGAAAATAAATTTCTGTTGTTTAAGCCACACAGTCTGTAGTACTTTGTTGCAGCAGCTCTAGGGAGCCAATACACACAGCAACCCAATGCAGATGAAGGTGGGCTGCCTTCCCCCACTTGAGCCTTTCTTTCTGTTTTTTGTTTGGGTCAGGTAGGGAGTCAGATCACAACAAGCTTCAAAATGTGTTTTTGGTGAATAACACTGGCCCCGGACTCTTGCCTGGTATGAAGGTTTAGCAGAGAAACTCAGGCTCCCATTGCCACCCACAGCCTGGTCCTCCAGGCAGAAGCAAGTCGCAGGCTCTGCCTTCCCAGTTGGGAGCATCATATCCAAGCTTTGGTGCTTCAGCAGGAAACAAGCAGTTAGCAACTGCTCTGCAAGCTATCCAAGTGTGACATGCTGAGGTTTCTATGACTTATCCTCTAGTGCCTCCCCCACTGTCTGTCATTCCCACCACACAGGAATCTTCACTCTTCTGACCTATGGGCATTCATTAGGACTGTGGCCAGTTGTTCCTCCTGATGCCCTAGTGCCTAGCTCAGTATCTGACCCACAGTAAATGCTCAGTCTTTATTTACTGGATGGGTGGATGGACGGACAAAGGTACAGGGGACTCTTTGGACTAAGCTTTCTCCAGTATATGATTCAACCTAGAAGCAGAGAAGGCATTACCGAGAGTAGCTTCTAGGAACTGAGTCAGTCACTGAGTTGCTGCAGGCATGTATTCGCGCCACATGGACCCTGGATTCTTTCTCATTCTCTCTGGGCTGAAGGTTGGCTTCCAAGTTCCTTTCCACTAGTGCGCCCTCCTGGCAGCTCTTTACAGCCAACTGCACACAAAGGAGGTTTAAACAGCGTCTGGCAAGTCTCCCTGGAATTCACAATCAGCTTGCCCCACCCCAAAAATCTACCAAATACTTCAGACAGAACTCGGAGTGGAGGCCCTGCATTTAAAAATGGATCTCTTTTCCTGATGTATCCACACCTCCTTCTGTTTTGAAAGCACAAGCTCATATTGAAACAACCATCCCAGAAAAATGTGTGGAGGGAAAAAAACAAAACAAAGCAAAACAAACAACAAAACAACCACAAAAATATTCAGAGGTTTCCCTGTCCTTATGTTCCAGAAATTTCCATATATGGGGATTGCAGTGGGAAGGGCAGTTGCCAGCGTTGTGGAGAGACTTCCAGAGACACTGGGGACTTGAGAGTGGGAAATGGCAAGAAAAGTGCCCTGAGCTCCGGCCCAACTTGGCTTTTAAAGAGAACCCTGCCACTCATTAACTGGCCCTAAAACCTGCTAAGTGAAAAAGTAAAATAAATGAGCTCATTAAATCCGGAAGGAGGGAAGACCTGGAGGCTTAACCAAGGAAATTCCCAACACCCACTTAGAAAAACAAGGGGGTTTTAGGCTCAGTTAGATTCATGGCCAGGAGTGGGGGCTGGCCCTCAAACAAGGAGGTTGAGTCATGCTGTACCACCATGCAGGGCTCAGCCATTTCCAGCTCTGCAAACAGGAGCCTGGATAGGGAGCTGCTGCTGCTTGTAGTGTGGCCGGGATGGTTGGTGTGGTTTACCAACTCAAGTGGTCCACATCCTTAGTCAAACTCACGGGGAAATCAGTTGAGAAATATAGTGGAAAGTTCCAGGAGGATGACAAGTTCTTGAGAGAATTATGACTTCAACCCAGACTGTGGTAACTGCCTGTAACAAATACAGCCTGAGATTCGGCTTAATAAAGGCTATTCATATGTACCATCCATTCCTCCCCGATTTATCACTCACTTCCTGAGGACCATCTATGTGCTGGCACCATGCTAGATGCTGCCCCTTCAGGCCTAACTTGTTAGTATTGCTCCCATCAACCTGTCCAGGTTCCTATTCATGGTCCCTGCTTCACCCATGACCATAGCCCTCTTTGGTTGTGGGGTTCTGCAGGTTTCCTTCAGATCTCCTTGTTCTTGAATGAGTGGAGCTCAGATGATTCCTGGCATCTGCTCTCGTCTTGGGTAAAATATTCCCTTCCAGGTGTGGCAGCCCCAGGCCTACACAAACAATGACTGTACTTAGAATAATACCTGCTGTACTGATGCATGGGCAAGAACAATGCGAATGCTGAGGAGAGAGTGCCTAACCACATGTGTGTGTTTGCTGGGAGGCATCAGGGAAAGAAAGCCTTGTCCAGAAAAGGTCACTTGTCAGACTTTCTGCAGGGGGATGAGGGTGGGAGGATGAAGGCACAGAAATGTGATGAGGACAGTCAGATGAAGAAGAAACCCACCCACTACCAAGGAAAACATGTGGGCAAGTTTATTCTGTGCCCTTTGCTCCTAACCACTGATTCTCTTTCTCCAGGGACTGCATGTCAGATCCATTTTCATGACTGACTTATATTCAAAGTTATCATTTGTCACAACTTGAAATCTCACAAGGAAATCTACTATCTGGTGAGATCCATTCCCAACTACCTTCTCTTTACCGTCCTCTTCCAACATGGACACCATTCTCAGAGGCAACATTTAATTATGAGAAGAGAATGAGTTTTAGAGTCTCAAGATCTTGAATCCCAGCTCAGCTAATAATGAGCTGTGTGACATTGGACTAGTTCCTTAACCTCTCCAAGCCACGTTTTCCTCGTGTGTAAAATGGGTATAATAATACTTTCCAAATGGTGTGGTCATGAGGATTAGAAATAACAGAGACAAAGTGCTCCTCAAAATGCTTTGCATATAACTTATGTCCAAGGATGGCAGCTCATGTTATCTGATTGTGAGCTGGACTGTCTCACCCTAAGAGCCCTCTGCTCCCTTCAGTGACTGGCTCCTACTCAGCAAAGGGGGGGATATGGCTTAGTGCCTGGCATGACAGCCAGCACTCTCTCTGACTTCCATGTCTGATGCAAAAACACTGGATTCCAAACTCTGCATCTCCAGGGAGTCTACCCTTTGCTCTTAGAAGCTTTAAAAACTAATTGTCATGCATGAACAAGCTCTTGGAATCCAAAGTCACTTCCTTAACAGTCAGAAGGGTCAGCCTCCTATACGATTTTCAAATGTGCTCCCAGAGCTCTACTCTGAAGGTCAGGGCCACGGACTGTTCTAGAGTTCAAAGCATGTTAGACACATTGTTACTCTGTCTTAGGCAGGTGACTTACAAGAGGGGTGCTTGTAAAAGATTTAAAAATTAAATCTGTAGTCCGCTTTCCTGGTGAAAATAGCGCCAGCTTCTTTGGCTTGTAGACCAGGAGGGAAAACCAGCCTGGCTTCCATGAGGGGTGCTAACCTGGGGGAGAGGAGAAGGGGCGGGGAGGAGGTCGAGCACCCTGGGATGCCCTAAGAGGTCACTGAGGGTACTTTTCTCAGACGTCTAGATGGATGGCAAGTAGCTCTGTTGTCCAGGAAGGGGAGGTGGTAACAGGACTCTGTGTTTTGAGTTGACAACAAAAGAACCCTGGGATTCATGGGAGCCTGCGCTGCGCTGGGGCTCCTGGGACGAGCTGGCACCTGGAAGGAGACTGTGAAAGGAAACTGGCGGCGGAACTCAGCTGAGCTGCAACCTCGTGAGCTCAAGTGGAGGTCACCCCTGGCTGAGGTTACCGCTGAGGGAATGGGGTCATCCTCCCTAGAGAACCTCGGCGGCTGTGCAGGGATACGGACAAAAGCCGCTTTGTGGAAGGCTGAGGCACCGTCCAACGACGCCACCGTGTGGCAGCGGCAGGCAGCGGCAGACAGCGCATCCCGGTTCTCACACACACCTGGACCTTGACAGGTGAGTCTCGAGGAGATGCTCTTTTTATGATAACGGGGTAACGGGACACTACTTGCCATGCAATTTGGAAAAAATGAGACAGGTCTGCTCACATTTTCACTCCAAGTGTGTGGAGCAGCTGAATTTAGTCCCAGGCAGTAGTAGCTCCACTCTAAAAATTGATGACTTGAAGACAATTCAAAGAGAATGAAATAAAGACTGCTTAAACATTAGGGCTGTCCAGGCCCTGGGATGTTTCCTGGTTCCTGGTTCAAAGAACAAACGTCGTATGAGTAAATGAGTGAATGCGGAAAGGAGTGAGTGGGTTGAGAATTTCTGAATTGCCACCGGGAACCCTGTTAGGGTTTTCATACCCACTGCAGATCCGTTAGACAGGACTTTCCCTGCCTCCACCGAGGCACAAGTATGTTCGAGTGTAAGACGGCTCCAAATATGTACAATTCACAAAGAAAATTTCCCAGAACAGCTTCAACAATACTTGAACACTGTCCCCTCCTTGAGAACATAGAAGGATCTGTATAAGCATCCACAGAGGAGGGAAGGCAGGGGAACTGCGAAAGGTTCTTTGGAATGCACTGTTGACAAGTCTCCACTTCCCTTTGGAAGAGTGTGAAGGGGATGCCTCCTTCACCAAACCTAGTGAGAGGGCTTCCTTGGGAGCAGTAAGCGGCCTTGCACTGTGTTCTCACAGGCTGGGGGCACAGAAAATGCATGTCTGACTCACATTGAGACGACTGAGGAAGCCTGTGCAACAGCATAGACAATACTTCTCTGGAACTGGGCTGCACTCCCAGAATACCTCAGAACAGGAATATGTGCTTCCCAGACCACGAAGAGGTGGGAAAGCCAGATGGTGCAGTTGTAAGACCTGCCTGAGAGCACAGCCTTGGGGGTAGAGGGGCCCCCAACAGTGAGATTCAGTGCTGAATGGGCCATCATTGAATCAGGGGTTTAGAGGTAGAGGAAGAAGACATCCAGAAGGCTGAATGCACTGCCCACATCACAGAGCTGTGGTCAGAGGCACAAGCAGGGAGCCTCTAAAGAGCCCAGGAATGCACCACTGGAGAAGAGGTCAGCTTCAGATATCAGCCTTGCAGGCAGGCTCCATCAGACACAGGTCCCCACTGCAGGAGACCCTGCCCTTGTTTCCTAATGAACCTGCCTCCAGCCTCATTGCCAACCTTCTTTAGCAAGTTTGGGGAACATGAGCTGAGAACAAGATAAGTCGACCATTGTGTCTTCTCAGAAAGCAGGGTTTTCCATGCCTTCTCTCCAGCTAGAAGGAGGAAACAAGACTGAATGATAATTTAGGTTCCCATTTAAGAGACAGGGTCCTGATCTGTCATCCAGTGGTGTAATCATAGCTCACTGTAGCCTTAACTACTGGGCTCAAAGGATCCTTCCACGTCAGCCTCTCCAGTAGCTGGCATTACAAGTGCAAGCCTCTGTGCCTGACTAAATTGTTATTATTATTTATTTTGCAGAAAGTGGTTTCAGCGTCTTGCCCAGGCTGGTCTCAAACTCCTGGACTCAAGCAATCCTCCCAGGTTGACCTCCCAAAGTGCTGGAATTACAGGTTCAGCCAGGTTCTGAGTTCTTAGTATTACACAAACTAGCCTCTTATAGACTATTTGCAACTAAGTAATTGTAATATTGTTACTACCTGATTGTGAGCAGAAAAGTCAAGAGTCCAGGGCAAATAAATTTTAAAAGGATGGTAGGAGGCCAAAACGAAAGATGGGTTTTGATTAGGACACACTTGGGTTTGCTCAACATTCAGGTTGTGATATGTACAACAAATCTTTATCTGGAATTTTGTCTGTGCTGGACGCTTTGAAGGACAGAAGAGGAGAAGGAGGAGATAGAGCCCCTACCTTACCACCACCATCCTCCAACCATCTCCCACCACCATCCTTCAACCATCTCCCACCACCACCCTACATCATCTCCCATCACCACCCTCCAATCATCCCCCACCACCATCCTCCAACCATCTCCCACCACCATCCTCCAACCATTTCCCACCACCACCATCCTCTATCATCTCCCACCATCACCCTCCAACCATCTCCCACCATCACCCACCACCATCCTCCAACCATCTCCCAACACCATCCTCCAACCATCTCCCACCATCATCCTCCATCATCTCCCACCATCACCCGCCAACCATGTCCCACCACCATCCTCCAACCATCTCCCACCACCATCCTCCAACCATTTCTCACCACCATCCTCCATCGGCTCCCACCATCGTCCTCCATCATCTCCCACCATCGCCCTCCAACCATCTCCTACCATCACCCTCCAACCATCTCCCACCACCATCCTCCAACCATCTCCCACCACCATCCTCCAACCATTTCTCACCACCATCCTCCATCATCTCCCACCATTACCCTCCAACCATCTTCTACCACCAAACTCTAACCATCTCCCACCATCACTCTCCAACCATCTCCCACCACCATCCTCCAACCATCTCCCACCATCATCCTTCAACCATCTCCCACCACTATCCTCCAACCATCTCCCACCACCATCCTCCAACCATCTCCCACCACCACCCTCCAACAATCTCCCACCACCATCCTCCATCATGTCCCACCATCACCTTCCTACCATCTCCCACCACCAACCTCCATCATCTCCCATGACCAATCTCCAACCATCTCCCACCACCATCCTCCGACCATCTCCCACCACCATCCTCCAACCATCTCCCACCACTATCCTGCAACCATCTCCCACCATCATCCTCCAGTCACCTCCCACCACCATCCTCCAACCACCTCCCACCACCATCCTCCAACCACCTCCCACCACCATCCTCCAACCACCTCCCACCACCATCCTCCAACCATCTCCCACCACCATCCTTCAACAATCTCCCACCACTGTCCTCCAACCATCTTCATGGTACCAGCCCCTCTCTAGTACCTCATGTCTCTCCTCTTCTCACATCCTGCCCCTGCCTCTGTAGCCTCTCCAGCATCCATTCCTCTCTGACTTAGCTCCTTCATCCTCCCTGCTGCTGCTGGGACAGATCAATCAGTAATCACCATCATCTGAAGTCCATCTTCCCTCCCAACTCTCATCCTGTCCTTACATAGAGGTGGGACCCTGACATTATGTTCATTTTACAGGTGAGGGAGACCAGATCAGGGTGGGCAATGACTTATGAATGCCGATTAGTGGTGTCAGAACTACAAAGGGTGTCTCTGACTTGGGGTATATTCACTTAACAGAACACATTCCATTATTACATCTTATCCATCAATTATTCTACTTCTCAACTGTTCACATTTCTTCAGTTATCAACCGTAGCCCCCGCATTTCTAACTCAGAACGGTGGGCCGGGGTCCTACCCTGCACAGCTGAGGCATGACTTGCAGTTTAGAGATGAGACCACAGAGAAGGGGAGAGAATGAAGTGCCTCTCTCAAGCTCCTCCAGACCTGCAAAGGCTCAGATGTGTTCCATGTCCTAGTGAATGGTCACACTCTTACACCCAAGGGCCAAAGCCAGAACCCTGAGAGCTGTCATAGCTGCTGCCTCTGTCTCTTACCCCTCACATCATCAGCATCCTTGGATTCTCTCCCTTCCTCTTAGTTTCTGCTGCTTCTGCCTCAGCTCAGACCTCACCACTTTAACAAATACAGTAGCTCCCAAATGTTCTCCCTACATCAAATCTGCTCCCCTCACTCATCTGGCTCCCCACTCCAAGGACAGCGCCCTCCCTAAGCATTCACCCAATATGCATTGACTGAGCAGTCCTCTCTGTTGAACACTATGTGTATCAATGTCCAGTTGAGATGCAGTGGTCATTCCAGGGAGTTCAACAGGAAACTGAATACAAAGAACTAGTTACAATGGTGTAGGGAGAGCTGAAAAGCCAAGCAGGAGACAATGAAGCCAGAACTGGCAACAGCAGGAGGCTATTAACATCCCCAATGCTAAAGGGACAAAAGGAGGAAGATGGTGTTGTCAGAGCTGGAAGCAGTGGCCACTTGGCAGGAGCTTGAGCCTTGGAGACAGGAGTTGTCCAGTAGGAGATGGAGCCTTAGAGGAGATACGGACATTGTCAGTGGTGCCTCTCCAAGCAGAGCAAAGGGGAGAGAAATACTCTGACCTTTCCCTTCCTCCCACCAGCACCTCCCATTGGCCAAACCCAGCAGGAAGCCAACCCCCAAGTGAGCCTGGGAAATGTAGCTTGCAAGGGTCAGCCTCTGTGACGCAGAGCAGAGAAGCTGCCGGGATCTGAAAGCAAACGTGGTCTTTCCAGGACAAGCTCTGTGCTGGGAACTGGGCTGGAAAAAATCAAACTGGACAATCACAGCCCAGAGACACCCATAAGCTATACCAATAGTTCCAGTGCAGTGTGGTAAGGGATTAGGGATCTGTGTGGTGCTGGGAAGGGCCTGCAGGGGGGCAGATAAGTAAAGACTCTTGGAGGAGGTGATATCTGAGCTGAAACGAAAAGGATGAATCAGTTAACCAGATGAAAATGAGGGTGGGTTTGGGAAGGCCATTTTAGGGTAGAGTATGCTTGAAGGCAAGGGTCAGAGAAAGACCATGACTTCACAAGGAATCCTTTGGTGGCTCCTCATTGCATATAGGAGAAAATCTAAGACCCTCTCCAGGCAGTAGAAGGCCCTGCTGTCTCCAGTCTCAGCTCTACCTCTAGTCTACCCCTGAGACTCTAGGCGCTCCACACTTCTGTCTGTGCATGTAATTCTTGCGATTTCCTGTTGGTGCCTTTGCACAAGCATTTCTCACTTGTTCTCTGGTAAGACTCAGTTCAAATGTCAACTACTCTGTGAATTTTTCTGATGTCCCTAAGTGAAGTTATGATCCTCTGGGACCTTTGTACATTGCACTTACACATGTATTTATGTATTTGTTTCTATAGCCGACTGCTCCTAAGGACCTATGAATAAGGTCCTTGAGGGAATGCCTGCATATTTACCCTATGTATCCTTCGTGCCTGCAAAGCACACGGCACAAAGTAGGCACTCAAAAAATTGGACAAGGGTGGAGAAAGGAGGAAGATAGGCAAGAAGCATCCAAGGTATGTTGATTTCAAGGTCATACCACTGCAACTCTTGAAAGTATTCATGTTTATGTTGGAACTCAGAGAACTTTTCAAAGTTATATTAAGATGTAATCACACCATACTTTTGTGAACATAAATTTCATCTTCAATGTGAATATTCTATGGTTTCTTTCAAGGTTATATTGCATCTCACAATCTACCCACATGGCATGATGAACTCGTCGTCAGGGAGATGACATTTCCCTAGCATTTTCCTATCTCCACCTGCTCCTAGAGGCCACTTCAGCAAGCTCTGAGACTTCACTGCACACAACCAATTTCTACCTTACCAGGCTCCAGAAGGTACTTCTATTTATCTTTTTTTCTTGCAAAACACCCAGATTAGCTTTCAAAATTGCAGCTAAATCTAAAGCAAATAGTTTATAAGAAAGGCAGAGGTGGGTCACAAATAATTATACTGATTTGTCCCCAGCTGCCTCTACTCACCACATTCTCCAGTGCAGCTTGGCACAGCTTCAGATTTGTTCATTCTCTGGCCTAAATGTCCACCAGTAGGGCCTCAGCCAAATGAAGTATGGTGCAACCACATGATTTAACACTAGGCAGATATTAACAATGGTGTCGAAGGTGCGTCGTTACTGACACAGGAGAATGTTCGTGATAGCCTCCTAAGTTACATATATATGACTTTTCACTTTATTTATTTGAGACAAGATCTTCCCGTCACTCAGAATGGAGTTCAGTGGTACTATGATGGCTCACTGCAGCCTTATCCACCTGGACTTAAGCAACCCTCCCACCTCAGCCTCTTGAGTAGCTGGGACAGGTGTGCATGCCATCACACCGGGCTAATTTTTGTATTTTTTTTGTAGAGACAGGTTTTTGCCATGTTGCCTCGACTGGTCTCAAACTCCTGAGCTCCAGAGATCCTCTTGCCTCGGCCTCCTAAAGTGCTGGGATTACAGTATGAGCCACCACACCCGGCCACACATGACTTCCTGTGCAGAAAAAACGGCTAAAATATGTACACCAAAATTTTTGTTTTTCTTTATTCTGTACTTTTCAAAATTTTTAATAATAGGCAAATTATATGTAAAAAGTAGTCATTTAAGATTAAATATATATATTTTAGTTAGTGAGTCATGGGTCACCTTTACATATATTACAATTTGAGTCTGGAGGCCTAAATTCCTCACTTTTATCACCTGTCAAAGTGGCTTTTCTATTTTAAGACTTAGCACAATTGCTCCACTTCTGGGGACCTTTCTTTCCCAAGTAAAATGTTATTTGCGAGCGCTCCCCCAGCCCACTGACAGCCCCTACACTCCAGCAACCACTATAGGGTATCGTGATGGTTTCCTTATAGCATACTCTGAGCCTTTTTGAGGGAGTTATTCAGCTCCTTGTCCCCAGGTCTACTTGACACATTGAATAAATGAATGACCCAACACTCTGATGTGTGGCATTGGACACATCATCACCCCTCTATAAATCTCACTCCTTCATCATTAAAAAGGGCATAAATGTGCCCATTCCAGGAGTAGCTGTAAGGATTAAACAAATTTTTTGTGCAGTGAAGAACACTGTAGAGACACAGTGGTCCTCATAGGAAGGGCAGATGTGAACATCAAGCCTGGAGTCCACACCACAGGTTTCTTCTTCCTGCCCCTGCTCTGAGCTATATGCTAATAAGACAGAAAGTTCACTTTAAAAATGACTTTGTATAAGCAGTAAAGAGGACTTGTGTGTATGTGTTTTTATCTTGTGCTAAATAAGATTATGAGTTGGGCGCAGTGGCTCATGTCTGTAATCCTAGCACTTTGGGAGGCTTGAGCCCAGGAGTTAAAGACCAACCTGGGCAACATTGTGAGACCTTGTCTCCATAAAAACTAAAAATAAATTGTCAGCTGTGGTGGCACGTGCTGGCAGTCCCAGCTCCTCAGGATGCTGAGGTGGGAGGATCACTTGAGCCAGGGAGCTTGAGGCTGTTGTGAATTATCCAGCCTAGGTGACAGAGGGAGACCATGTGAAAAAAAAAAAAAGAATTATAGTTATCCTCAAGCCACCAGCCCTCCTGAGAGATCCCCACTGGAGGCAGCCTAAAGGGTCAAACCTTGGCCTTTCTGAGGCCCCACAAGGTTTGGAGAACTGGGTTTTCCCAAATACTGCAGGGTGCTGTTTTGAGCAACAGAACTGTTTTAATTATTTTGAATGGAAAACTTTCTAAACTGTGTAAATTTACACAACACTGTAAATGAGTTTTCTAACCATCTTGTGTCAGGTTAGGCTCACTATATTTTATCTGTTTAGATATTAATTTCATACACAAATCATAATATTAACTAATATTTACTTTGGCTTTGGTATGTTTCAGACACCATTCTAAATATTGTATTACATTGGCTTATTAAGTCTTCATAACATTTATAGAAAATAGGTGCTATTGTTACCCCTGTTTTCCCAATGAGGACAAAGGTCCAGAGAAGTTAAATGAGGTGCTCAAGGCCACAAATCATAACACATAAACCCTAGCACCATGGCTCTGGAGTCCACATGCTCACACTATACTTAAGCTATCCAATCAGCATTATGCAAAGAAAAGTACAGGATGGAGTGAAATCTGGGTGTGGACAGTGCATTCATTTCTTAGAAATGAAGTTACCATTTTGTAATGAGCGTACACACACACACACACACACACACATATGAACATAATGAAAAACAGGGAGAACCCTGGATCCACCAACCATTGTAAAAGTTCTCATTTACTCACAACATCCAGTAGGATAATAATGGAGCAATTATGCTGATCAGTAAAGCCATCAGTTGATGTCTTGATGATGTTGAAGTAAATATGGCAAGAATACTGTTGGGGAAAATGTCTAAAGTGTCTGTTTTAGTCCATTTTTTGTTGTTAATAACAGAATAACACAGACTGGGTAACTTACAAAAAAGAGAAATTTATTTCTTACAGTTCTGGAGGCTGGGAAGTCCAAGAGCATGGCACTGGCATCTGGCAATGGCCTTTTTACTACATCAAAACATGGTGAAGGGCATTGCATAGTGAAAGAGCAAGAGCATATCTGCTCAGGTCTCTCTTCCCCTTCCTATAAAGCCACCAGTCCCATGATGGGGGCCCCACCCTGATGATCTTATCTAATCCTAACTACCTCTCAAAGGCCTCACCTGCAAATGCCATTAAAACATAAATTTGGGGACTGAGTTTCCAACACATAAAATTTGAGGAACACATTCAAACCATAATAGTGTTTATTAAGAGTTTTGCCAAACTACACTAAATAAGGATTATGAGCCTCACCTTCCCCTGCTCTCTGAGTGGAGGGATCATCAGTAAGGGATCTTGCCCTACCCCTACATGCACACCTATGATCATCCTTAAAATGCCCTAAAGTTCTGTCTGATTCCTTATCTTCCTATACAGGCTGAGAATTCTTTCACAGAGTTTGCATGAAGCATTTTCTGCTAGGCTGCTGTTGCTTCAAAATGCTGTCAAATGTGAATGAGGATTTTCAAAACTAATAGAAATATCTACAAACCAATATACACAGCACAGTGATCACTCTTCACCCTGTGCTCCAGACTCCTCACTGTTCCTCAAGGGGCCCTGCATTTGCTTTTGCTCATTCATTCGTTCCATGAATGTTTATTGAGTCACTACTGTATACCAGACCTTCAGCCCTCAAGGGTCTGAGGCCTAATGGAAGAGACCAGCATCAGAATGTGATGAAGTTTATAATTGTACACATACAAACTGTAAAATGTTCTGTGAAGGAAGATCACAGGCAGCTGAGGGAAAGACTTGGAGGAAAACAGTCTGATGAGAAGGGTAAGACCTCAAGAATTAGGAATGAGATGGGGGAAAGGGTGGAAGTTATTGCAGATGGAAAGAACAGCCAATAAAAAGACCCAACACATTTCTCCATCAGAAGACCAACAACATGGCTACTGAAAATGGGAGAACTTGTCAAGAGATGCGTCTGAAACAACAGGCCGGAAAGGGCACTAGATTGGGGAGGGTGTAGGGTCATGAACAGACATGGGATTGTCTCCCAACTGCAATGAGAAGACAGTGAGAGAATTTGAGCAAGGAAGTAACATGAAAAAAAAATCATCCTTGCCCTCAAGGAATTCACAATGGTATAATTAGATTAGAAGCTCCAAAAATGTTAATTTAGCCTTGGATAAAATGATGAGAACACAAAAAAGAGATCATACTACTAATTTAAGAGAGGGCTTGGGAAGATATAATCTCCTAAATACTCGGAGAATTCCATGTCTGTTCTGGCTATTTCCCTTCTCAGTGAAGATGAGAAAAGAGCAGGTAAGGAAATATTTATGTTTGGGGGGCTACAGGAGCAGAATGAACAGAATAATTGCTCAAATCAGGGAAAAGTCTTCCTTAAGTTTAAGTGGATACAGGTTGTTTCTTATTACAGGTTGAGTATTTCTTATCTGAAATTTCTGGGACAGAAATGTTTCAGATTTGGGTTTTTCAGATTTTGAAGTATTTACATTTACTGAATGAGATATGTGGGGATAAGACCCAAGTCTAAATGCAAAATTCACTTACGTTTCATATACATCTTGTACACCTAGCCTGAAGTTAATTTGATACAATATTTTAGTAATTTTGTGCATGAAACCAAGTGTTGACTGTGTTTTGACTGGGGCCCACCACCTGAGATGGGCTGTGAAATTTTCCACTTGTGTATGTCAGTGCTCAAAGAATTTACGCTTTTGGATTTTCAGATTAGAGATGCTCAACATTTATGATAAATGACAATTTCTTCAGTGTTTACTGGCAAAGATAAGAAGCTTCATGAGATATTCCTAATTTACTCTTAATTTATTTTTTACAACTGTGTGTTTGGTATTTGACATTATCTTCCTTCTCTTAGCCCATGGGTTGGCAATCTATAGCCCATGAGCCAAACCCAGCCCATCACCTATTTGTATAGGTTAACCTCATCTTTTCTATATTCTGAGGCTTTGACATCAGAGCCTTGGTGACACTGGAGACTGCCTCTCCTAGGATTAGCCAATTCCTAAAGATAAACTCACCCATGAGTGTGATTTTCAAATACAAACCAACCAAATCCAGAGCCCACAACCCAAATCACCCCCTTTATTGAGCTTTCACACTCCAGGCATTTATCCACCTGCCCTAATCACCCCAGCACCAGGTATCAGACAACCAGGCATAGCTTTTATCCCCAGAGCCCACTGTAATTATTCAAACTAGCCAAGCTTAAACCTGCGTATCTAGCTTACCCCATTCCTTTCTACAAAAATCACAATAAAGGCTCTAGCAATCTTTCCCTCTCCCTTTGCCTCCTGACCAACTGCAGTGCTTCCAACACACAGGTCCTCTGTGGGCCCCCAAGGTGTGACATGCCTCCTCCTCTTGGGAGGTGTGAGTAACAAGTAACAAATTATATTTTCTTTCTTCTTTTTTGTTTGGTTGTTTTGAGACAGAGTCTCACTCTGTTGCCCAGGCTGGAGTGCAGTGGTGTGATCTTGGCTCACTGCAGCCTCCATCTCCCAGGTTCAAGTGATTCTCTTAGTTCAGCCTCTTGAGTAACTGGGACTACAGATGTGCACCACCACACCCAGATACTTTTGTATTTTTAGTAGAGACAGGGTTTCACCATGTTGGCCAGGCTGATCTGAAACTCCTGACCCCAAATGATCCACCCACCTTGGCCTCCCAAAGGGCTGGGATTACTGGGATGAGCCACTGCACCTGGTCAACAAACTGTTTTTGAAGGCAAATCGTCTCTCAATCCGTTGGCCTTACTGGAGCTAAAATTTTCTATTAATACACTATCTTTTAAAACACCATGAGGTAAGAATGGTTTTTACATTCATACATGGTTGAAACAAATCAAAAGATTGTTTCCTGACACATGAAAATTATGTAAAATTCAAATTTTATTGGAACCCAGCCATACTCATCCCATTACACATCATCTGTGGCTGCTTTTATGCTATAATGGTAGAGTTACAGAATCATGACAGGAAACTTATAGTCTATAAAACCTAAAACATTTACTATCTTTACAGAAATAGTTTGCTGACTTCCGCCTTAATGTATAGACATGCTTGCTATTTTATTAGTTTGTTTAAGCTATAAACTTGTGTAACCCATTGCTTTCTATGTATAGTATAGATCTATTTATAATCTGAAAACTTTAGAATCTCTAGGTCTAGCTTTCTTCCTATAGTCTATCCCAAATTACTGAGCCTCCAGTATTTAATGATTTTTTAAAATGATACTTAGTAAAAATATTTTACATTGTGACTCAAGACACTCACATAAATAATAGAAACAAATTTCATGAAGCATTACTCATTCTTAATGTGTGAATCACTTTGAGGGTTTCCTTTCTCTTCTACTCCAGTATTTTAAAATACCAGTCAAAAATCTACCAATTTCACACCCCACTTATGGGTCAATGCACACATGTTAATAAACATTATGAGGTCAGGAGCAAGATGGCCAAATAGGAACAGCTCCAGCCTCCAGCTCCCAGCTTGAGCGACACAGAAGACGGGTGATATCTGCATTTTCAACTGAGGTACCGGGTTCATCTCACTGGGGAGTGTCAGACAATTGGTGCTGGTCAGCTGGTGCAGCCCGACCAGCGACCAGGGAGAGCTGAAGCAGGGCAAGGCATCGCCTCACCTGGGAAGCGCAAGGGGGAAGGGAATCCCTTTTCCTAGCCAAGGGAAACTGTGACACACAACACCTGGAAAATCAGGTAACTCCCACCCTAATACTGTGCTTTACCAAGGGTCTTATCAAACGGCACACCAGGACATTATATCCCGCACCTGGCCCAGAGGGTCCCACGCCCACGGAGCCTCCCTCATTGCTAGCACAGCAGTCTGAGATCTAACTGTAAGGTGGCAGCGAGGCTGGGGGAGGGGCGCCCACCATTGCTGAGGCTTAAGTGGGTAAACAAAGCCTCCGGGAAGCTCGAACTGGGTGGAGCCCACCGCAGCTCCAGGAGGCCTGCCTGTCTCTGTAGAATCCACCTCTGGGTGGAGTCTGACAGCTGTCTGACAGCTTTGAAGAGAGCAGTGGATCTCCGAGCACAGAGGTTGAGATCTGAGAATGGTCAGACTGCCTGCTCAAGTGGATCCCTGACCCCTGAGTAACCTAACTGGGAGACATCCCCCACTAGGCGCAGACCGACACCTCACACCTCACACAGTGGAGTACACCCCTGAGATGAAGCTTCCAGAGCAAGAATCAGACAGCAGCACTCGCTGTTCAGCAATATTCTATCTTCTGCAGCCTCTGTTGCTGATACCCAGGCAAACAGGGTCTGGAGTGGACCTCAAGCAATCTCCAAGAGACCTACAGCTGAGGGTCCTGACTGTTATAAGGAAAACTAACAAACAGAAAGGACACCCACACCAAAATCCCATCAGTACATCACCATCATCAAAGACCAAAGGCAGATAAAACCATAAAGATGGGGAAAAAGCAGGGCAGAAAAGCTGGAAATACAATAAATCAGATAGCATCTCCCCCTCCAAAAGAAAGTTGCTCATCACCAACAACAGATCAAAGTTGGACGGAGAATAACTTTGAGGAGTTGAGAGGTGAAGGATTCAGTCGATCAAACGTCTCAGAGCTAAAGGAGGAACTACCTACACAGCGCAAATAAACTAAAAATCTTGAAAAACGAATGGAAGAATGGATAACTAGAATAATCAATGGAGAGAAGGCCATAAACAAACTGACAGAGATAAAAACCATGACACGAGAAATACGTGACAAATGCACAAGCTTCAGTAACCGACTCGATCAACTGGAAGAAAGAGTATCAATGATTGAAGATCAAATGAATGAAATGAAGTGAGAAGAGAAGTCTAGAGAAAAAAAGGAAAAAAAAATGAACAAAGCCTCAAAGAAATGTGAGATTATGTGAAAAGACCAAATCTACATCTGATTGGGGTGCCTGAAAGTGAGGGGGAAAATGGAACCAAGTTGGAAAACACTTTTCAGGATATCATCCAGGAGAACTTCCCCAACCTAGTAAGGCAGGCCAACATTCAAATTCAGGAAATACAAAGACACCACAAAGATACTCCTCGAGAAGAGCAACTCCAAGACACATAATTGTCAGATTCACCAAAGTTGAAATGAAGGAAAAAATGTTAAGGGCAGCCAGAGAGAAAGGTCGGGTCACCCACAAAGGGAAGCCCATCAGACTAACAGCAGATCTCTCGGCAGAAACTCTACAAGCCAGAAGAGAGTGGAGGCCAATATTTAACAGTCTTCAAGAAAAGAATTTTCAAACCAGAATTTCATATCCAGCCAAACGAAGTTTCATCAGTGAAGGAGAAATAAAATCCTTTACAGACAAGCAAATGTTGAGAGATTTTGTCACCACCAGGCCTGCCCTACAAGAGATCATGAAGGAAGCACTAAACATGGAAAGGAATAACAGGTACCAGCCATTGCAAAAACATGCCAAAATGTAAAGACCATTGATGCTAGGAGGAAACTGCATCAACTAACAAGCAAAATAACCAGCTAATATCACAATGACAGGATCAAGTTCACACATAACAATATTAACCTTAAATGTAAATGGTCTAAATGGTCCAATTAAAAGACACAGACTGGCAAATTGGATAAAGAGTCAAGACCCATCAGTGTACTGCATTCAGGAGACCCATCTCATAAGCAGAGACACACGCAGGCTCAAACTAAAGGGATGGAGGAAGATCTACCAAGCAAATGGAGAACAAAAAAAAGCAGGGGTTGCAATCCTAGTCTCTGATAAAACAGACTTTAAACCATCAAAGATCAAAAGAGACAAAGAAGGCCATTACATAATGGTAAAGGGATCATTTAAACAGGAAGAGCTAACTATCCTAAATATATATGTGCCCAATACAGGAGCACCCAGATTCATAAAGCAAGTCCTTAGAGACTTACAAAGAGACTTAGACTCCCATACAATAATAATGGGAGACTTCAACACCCCACTGTCAACATTAGACAGATCAATGAGACAGAAAGTTAGCAAGCATATCCAGGAATTGAACTCAACTCTGCACCAAGCGGACCTAATAGACATCTACAGAACTGTCCACCCCAAATCCACAGAATATACATACTTCTCAGCACCACATCACACTTATTCCAAAATTGAGCACATAGTTGGAAGTAAAGCACTCCTCAGCAAATGTAAAAGAACAGAAATTATAACAAACTGTCTCTCAGACCACAGTGCAATCAAACTAGAACTCAACTAAGAAACTCAATCAAAACCGCTCAACTACATGGAAACTGAACAACCTGCTCCTGAATGACTACTGGGTACATAACGAAATGAAGGCAGAAATAAAGATGTTCTTTGAAACCAATGAGAACAAAGATACAACACACCAGAATCTCTGGGACACATTTAAAGCAGTGTGTAGAGGGAAATTTATAGCACTAAATGCCCACAAGAGAAAGCTGGAAAGATCTAAAATTGACACTCTAACATTACAATTAAAAGAACTAGAGAAGCAAGAGCAAACACATTCAAAAACTAGCAGAAGGCAAGAAATAACTAAGATCAGAACAGAACTGAAGGAGATAGAGACACAAAAAACCCTCCAAAATATCAGTGAATCCAGGAGCTGGTTTTTTGAAAAGATCAACAAAATTGATAGACCGCTAGCAAGACTAATAAAGAAAAAAAGAGCAAGGAATCAAATAGACACAATAAAAAATGATAAAGGGGATATCACCACCGACCCCACAGAAATACAAACTACCATCAGAGAATACTATAAACACCTCTATGCAAATAAACTAGAAAACCTAGAAGAAATGGAAAATTTCTGGACACTTACACTCTCCCAAGACTAAACCAGGAAGAAGTTGAATCCCTGAATAGACCAATAGCAGCCTCTGAAATTGAGGCAATAATTAATAGCCTACCAACCAAAAAAAGTCCAGGACCAGACGGATTCACAGCCGAATTCTACTGGAGGTACAAGGAGGAGCTGGTACCATTCCTTCTGAAACTATTCCAATCAATAGAAAAAGAGGGAATCCTCCCTAACTCATTTTATGAGGCCAACATCATCCTGATACCAAAGCCTGGCAGAGACACAACAAAAAAAGAGAATTTTAGACCAATATCCCCAATGAACATCGATGCAAAAATCCTCAACAAAATACTGGTAAACCGAATCCAGCAGCACATCAAAAAGCTTATCCACCATGATCAAGTGGGCTTCATCCCTGGGATGCAAGGCTGGTTCAACATATGCAAATCAATAAACGTAACCCAGCATATAAACAGAACCAAAGACAAGAACCACATGATTATCTCAATAGATGCAGAAAAGGTCTTTGACAAAATTCAACAGCCCTTCATGCTAAAAACTCTCTCAATAAATTCGGTATTGATGGAACGTATCTCAAAAGAATAAGAGCTATTTATGACAAACCCACAGCCAATATCATACTGAATGGGCAAAAACTGGAAGCATTCCCTTTGAAAACTGGCACAAGACAGGGATGCCCTCTCTCACCACTCCTATTCAACATAGTGTTGGAACTTCTGGCTAGGGCAATCAGGCAAGAGAAAGAAATAAAGGGTATTCAGTTAGGAAAAGAAGAAGTCAAATTGTCCCTGTTTGCAGATGACATGATTGTATATTTAGAAAACCCCATTGTCTCAGCCCAAAATCTCCTTAAGCTGATAAGCAACTTCAGCAAAGTCTCAGGATACAAAATTAATGTGCAAAAATCACAAGCATTCTTATACACCAGTAACAGACAAACAGAGAGCCAAATCATGAATGAACTTCCATTCACAATTTCTTCAAAAGAATAAAATACCTAGGAATCCAACTTACAAGGGATGAAAAGGACCTCTTCAAGGAGAACTACAAACCACTGCTCAGTGAAATAAAAGAGGACACAAACAAATGGAAGAACATACCATGCTCATGGATAGGAAGAATCAATATCATGAAAATGGCCATACTGCCCAAGGTAATTTATAGATTTAATGCCATCCCCATTAAGCTACCAATGACTTTCTTCACAGATTTGGAAAAAAACTGCTTTAAAGTTCATATGGAACCAAACAAGACCCCGCATTGCCAAGACAATCCTAAGTCAAAAGAACAAGCTGGAGGCATCCTGCCACCTGACTTCAAACTATACTACGAGGCTACAGTAACTAAAACAGCATGGTACTGGTACCAAAACAGCACAGTACTGGTACCAAAACAGAGATATAGACTAATGGAACAGTACAGAGCTCTCAGAAATAAAACCACACATCTACAGCCATCTGATCTTTGACAAACCTGAGAAAAACAAGAAATGGGGAAAGGATTCCCTATTTAATAAATGGTCCTGGGAAAATTGGCTAGCCATAAGTAGAAAGCTGAAACTGGATCCTTTCCTTACTCATTATACAAAAATTAATTCAAGATGGATTAGAGACTTAAATGTTAGACATAAAACCATAAAAACCCTAGAAGAAAACCTAGGTAATACCATTCAGTACATAGGTATGGGCAAGGACTTCATGTCTAAAACACCAAAAACAATGGCAACAAAAGCCAAAATTGACAAATGGGATCTAATTAAACTAAAGAGCTTCTGCACAGCAAAAGAAACTACCATCAAAGTGAATAGGCAACCTACAGAATGGGAGAAAATTTTTGCAATTTACTCATCTGACGAAGGGCTAATATCCAGAACCTACAAAGAACTCAAACAAATTTACAAGAAAAAAACAAACAACCCCATCAAAAAGTGGGCAAAGGATATGAATAGACATTTCTCAAAAGAAGACATGCATACAGCCAACAGGCACATGAAAAAATGCTCGTCATCACTGGCCATCAGAGAAATGCAAATCAAAACCACAATGAGATACCATCTCACACCAGTTAGAATGGCAATCATTCAAAAGTCAGGAAACAACAGGTGCTGGAGAGGATGTGGAGAAATAGGAACACTTTTACATTGTTGCTGGGATTGTAAACTGGTTCAACCATTGTGGAAAACAGTATCGCAATTCCTCAAGGATCTAGAACTAGAAATAGCATATGACCCAGCCATCCCGTTACTGGGTATATACCCAAAGGATTATAAATCATGCTGCTATAAAGACACATGCCCATGTATGTTCATTGCGGCACTATTCACAATAGCAAAGACTTGGAATCAACCCAAATGTCCATCAGTGACAGACTGGATTAAGAAAATGTGGCACATATACACCATGGAATACTATGCAGCCATAAAAAAGGATGAGTTCGTGCCCTTTGTAGGGACATGGATGCAGCTGGAAACCATCATTCTCAGTAAGCTATTGCAAGAACAGAAAACCAAACACCGCATGTTCTCACTCATAGGTGGGAATTGATCAGTTAGATCACTTGGACTCAGGAAGGGGAACATCACACACCGGGGCCTGTTATGGGGAGGGGGGCAGGGGGAAGGATGGCATTGGGAGTTATACCTGATGTAAATGACGAGTTGATGGGTGCTGACGAGTTGATGGGTGCAGCACACCAACATGGCACAAGTATACAAATGTAACAAACCTGCACATTGTGCACATGTACCCTAGAACTTAAAGTATAATTAAATAAATAAATAAATAAGTAAACATCATGAAATCTAACAGAGGCAAATCTAAACAACACAAAATGTTTCTCTTCTATACTGTCTACCAAGGAAGACAAGTATAGAAACAGCAATAAAGTTTAAATGATATGAGTTTAAAAGAAGTCTTTAGAAGCAAAGAGGGAGATAGCTAATTTTTTGTTGTTGTTGTTGGCATTGTTGGGTAGTTTCATCAAGAAAGTGAGATTTGAACTGAATCTTGAAAGATGGTCAGGAAATCCTGGTAGAGAAGAAAAAGTGAGAGGAGGGCACAACTCACCCATGTGATAATGACATGCTTTGTAACAGAAACTCCACAGGTTAAGGACAAGGTCTTAAGAAATTTTTTATTTCTAGTCCCTACTGCAAAGTTTTACACAAAGTAGTTGCTCGGTAATTGTTTGTTTTGCGTCCACTGAGTCATTGCTCCTAGGACCTATTTGAGCTCAACTCTACCCACCTCTAAATATGTAAATTTGAGTGCTTATATCCTATTTTTTCCCACCACTTTTCACTCCTATTGGGTCATTTTAATTAATGCAACTGACTTTTGTTGAAGGCATACTATGGTTAATGTTTGAAACCAAGATCCCAAATTTGTTTCTACTGCTCTGTCTGCCATGTTTGGTTCTTAAGAAATTCATCAGAAGGGACCCACCATGCTAACCCACACTGCATTGCTGGTAGGCTTCCACTGCGGATCTCTTTGATTGGTCTGTCAGCATCACGGATCTTCTGTACCTGAGCTTAAGATCTCGAGAGGCCAGGCCAGGGCTGCCTGCTCTACACTTCCTTTCTCTGAGTGCACCTGGGCCCACTCACCTGTCCCTCTTACTACAGAGAAGCCATGAAGAAGCAAATGGATTTCTGCCTCTTTACACTCACGTTCCAAAGGTTCTGCTCTTACATGATGCCATGTGAAGTCCAGTGCCCCTCCAAGACTCCCGAGGTTCTTCATGGTCACTTTGGCTCTGAGTCTTAGCTTTTCATGAACTCATGATATCACTTGTGTTTGTTTCCTGTGATGGGTTGTCTCTTTTCTTCACCCCATTTCCAGGATTCGTCATTCACCCCAACCCAAGCCAATCCACAAGGCTTTTCCCCAGAATTTGGGATAATGGAGAAGATGTATGTCACCGTAAGTCTAGCTGTTCTCTTTCTCCTAATATTCTCTGTTTCTCTGTTTTCTGGGTCAGGCATGCCTCTCTCCTCTGGTATGCCTTAAAAATCAATAGTTTGCTTTATTAAGCAGAAAATAGTCGAGTTCGCCTTCCTTGTAGTTCTGGGCCTCTGCCTGTCCCAGACTCATCCATTTTGGACAAAATAAATTTCAGCGGTGTACTAAGGGGGTGATGGAGGATGGGAGTGGTCCACCCTGGGTGCCATAAGGGAGTGCCTGGGTGTAAATAATGTAAAAGCAATAATAAACTCAACTGAATATTCATCTGCTTTCTATTATCACCATGTACCAGCAATTCTAAACAGTCTCAGCAATAAAATACTCCTCCCCACTGGAACTACTCCCACTGTTACCCTTGCCCAGTAGGACCCACTCCCACTGTTACCCTTGCCCAGTAGGACCCACTCCCACTGGTACCCTTGCCCACCCTGCTCCACCTTGGTAGGCACTGCTCCAGTTAGGAACACAAACCATGCAGGCAGGTACCTTGAAATGTCCATTGTTCTCATCCTCTCTGCCAGGGAGATTTCGTTTTCCAAAGATAGAAAACTCCTTCCTTCCTGAAATTCTTTTTTCCATTGGCTTCTATGCCATTACTCTCTCCTGGTTTTTCTCCACTGCTTCTACTTGTATTTCCTTAGTCTCCTTCCAAAGTTCCCCCTTCCGTGTGATAGACTCCTTCCCTGAACTAGTCAGGAAGTAGGCATGGTTAGTTGATTCTAAGGAAGTACTTACATGAGCAACCTTTGCCCAAATTTTGCCATGCAAAATGGAGCTGAAGGAAAAATAGAAAAGCATCATGTTCTGGAGAGGGTTCCAAGGCATAGCAAGAGAAGTGTTTCCAAAGTAGGGACTTGAATTGAGCAAGAGGAGGCAGAGTAAGGGAGGCAAGGCTAGTCATCTGCTATGTGATGAAGGCAGCCCTCCTGAGGTCTGCTGCAGAAACATTCTGTGCTAGATTCATGTGTAGGATTTCAGGAATGAGACAAAGGATAGAGACAAACATTCTTTGGCAGAATTACATTACTCCACAGCTCAGCAGAAGGTTTGAATCTAGATAACTGAGGTGATGGTGGGAGTTTCTAGGTTCGAAAGGCAAAGATCTAGTTCCTCCCCTCGTGCATTCCCCCAAATGAGAGCTGCTTGTCAATAGTGCTCTATCTCACACATGGCCAGCTAGGGTGAAGTGAAAAGCAGTCCACAAGCTGCCTAATGGCCCAATATGTATCAAGGTCTTTATCTAGATATAAGTGTCTAAAGAGTATCTCTGCACTGTGGACACAGCCAGAGGGCGGGGTGCAACTCCAACACCTTGGAGAGTGGCCAGAGGTGTTGCTGATATCTGGGAGGGAAGAGAAACAAGGAAATGCAGCCTCTTCTATCACATGCACTTGTAAGGCAGAAAAAGTCTAAACACTATGGGCATGAGCAAAGAAAGGAGTCATTGTCTCAGATCTGGAGGAAGAACTCTCTGATCTTTCACTACCTTCCATGAGGTTTATCATTCGGAGACACAAAGCATCAGTCACTCTGACCCCACATGCAGCGGGCACCTGAGGCCTTCCCGAAGTGGGTCCTCAGCACCCACTTTATTCCACTTCACTTCCACTGTGGGAGGCTGAATTCCATGCAGTATCTAGCCACATCCACATATCCGTGCCCCCCTTCTCTGCTTTCCCATTCACATCTCCATTCACCAAAGGCTGGCTCTGCCTTGGCATCTGACATCACCACATGGACTGCTGAAATCAGATAGGAAGCTCTAGTCAACTGAAGCATCTCCAAGAATCCGAGGGGCTACCAGACTGCAGGAAGAAACCAACTCATCTCTTTGGGTGCCCTACCAAGACAAAGAAGAAGAACACTATAAAAAAATGAAAATCATATATGATGAGGGTATTTTATTTACATATGGGAAGAATTGGTGTAAAATTTTGAGAATGAGGACTCCCTAAGAAGACATAAAATCCAGAGGTCATAAATGATTAGATTGGTATGTTAGACTAGTATTTTTTAATGTTTATGATAAAAGTTACCAGAAAGAAAACACAAATGATAGGGCAGACAAAATACTTTCAATACATGTGTTACACAGGTTACTATACCTAATATACAAAGAATGCCTACAAATTTATTTTAAAACAGACTAATAGAAAAATGAGCAAAGGATTTGAACAGGCAATTGAAAAAATGAATAAATGCATATAACTAACAAACCTACAACAGGAAATTCAATCTCACTACTAGGGAGATGTAAATTAATACAAAAATGAAATAGTTTGCACATCTAAGATTGGCAAATATTTAAATAATTTTAATAAAAAAGATTCCTATTTTTATTGATTTAAATTGAAACATGTTTTCAGGGTGCTTGTGATAATTTGATATGTTCATGTAATCAGCAGGGTAACTGGGATATCTATCACCTTCAATGGTTATTTTTTTTTCATGCTAGGAACATTCAAATTGTTCTCTTTTAGCTATTTTGAAATGTATGATAGATTAATATTAACTATATATGTCTATATATTATATGTATTATATTAATATTAACTATGTATATTAACTATTGATCTATTGAACACTGGGTATTATTTCTTCTAGTTGCATATTTGTAACAAAAATTTAAAAGGGCTAACATGCAGAAGTGATAAAGAGGAAGGAAATAAAAATGCCTATGATTGTTGGTGGTGAGTAAATCTCTACACTTTTGAAAGATACCTGCACAATTTTTGTTTGTTTGTTTGAGACGAAGTGTCACTCTGCTGCCCAGGCTGGAGTGCAGTGGTGTGATTTTGGCTACTGCAACCTCTGCCTCCCAGGTTCAAGTGATTCTCCTGCCTCAGCCTCCTGAGTAGCTGGGATTACTGGTGCATGCCACTATGCCCAGCTAATTTTTTAGTTATTATTTTTAGTAGAGACAGGGTTTCACCAGGTTGGCCAGGCTGATCTCAAACTCCTGACCTCAGATGATCCACCTGCCTTGGCCTCCCAAAGTGCTGGGATTACAGGTGGGAGCCACCGCCCTCAGCCGTTACTTGGACAATTTCTAATGAAATCACAAATCCACATACCTATTGGACTAGAAATCTCATTTTGAGGATCTATTCTACAGGTAGAAAAAAAGCAGTGTTTAGATGCAAAACAAACAATGACTTTAATGGCAAAAAGGAGGTAAAATTGTCAAAGGGAAATTTTCCACTTATACTTGCCCCAGGAGATGACAACATAAAATTAGGTATTTCATCCCAACTGATTGAGAAAGAACCATGAAATTGAGTGACCCTAAGAAGACAGACCTAACAGAACTACTGGAAGATCTTTGCTGACCAGTGAACAATGGAAAAGACACATGGACTCATTCAATCCTTAAATAGCATCCTAGCCTGAACTCTTCCTTTCCTAGCACTCAAACCCTCCTAACTTTTCCCCTCTGCAAAGTTCTCAGTGGATGTATTCACTGACGTGTACTCCTTGCCAGGCACTTTAATAAATGTTTTATTTTTTTTTCAATGCCTTTGTGGTTTTTGTCTTATTATTTGGCCAGAGAAATGAAACCAAATAAGTTATGATCTGGACATGTTAAATTTTATTGCCCAAAGGATGTGTCCTGGAATGAGGCCAGCAGGCAGTTTCAGGTCTGTACCCAAAGCTTAGTTTAGGTGTTTGGGAAGAAGTAGATCAAGAAGCCACCAAGAAGAGGTGTTAGTTGAAGCCAAAGATAGGAATACGATACCAGCTAAGCGAAATGTGTTGCTAAGAAGATAAGAAGGCTTGGGTGAAAGCAGTGGAAGATTTCCTAAAAGATGCCAAAGCATAAAGGATGAGTGACTACATGATCATTTAATTGAAGTGTTCTATGTTTATTCTTTACTTGCAGCCAACCTCCAATGCCCAGTGCCTCCTGTTGCTTGTAGTTTTAGACTGTTTTGTCTCTTTCCACATCTGTAACTTTTTCCAGACTTCATTTAGGAAACCAGGGAGCCATCTGGCCACCTCATGATGGAAAAAGCATAAATGTTCTGGGAGGTTCCCTATAAATTATCATTATTGTGCAGCACTGATAAGGAAACAAGACCTGTCTCTGTTTTAAGGAGGACTCTCAGTCCTCAGATTTATGTAAAAGGAATAGATCTTCATTTAGATTTAACTTAATTTCTATGTGGAGCCTCACCCTTGCCTCTTTTCCATGGGAAGAGTAGAAATTGAATCCCAATATCTTCAGGTTTACCCTGACCCCAGCCATATAGAGGCCACCTTAGTCCTTTCCAGTGAGGCAGCAGCTCTCTACTTCCTCTGTGCCTTTCTTGAGAATCAACGTTATCTTGCTGGGCGGCACAGCTCACGCCTGCAATGCCAGCACTTTGGGAAGCAGAGGTGGGCTTTTCACTTCACCCCAGGAGCTCCAGACCAGCCTGGGTAACATGGTGAGACTCCATCTCCACACAAAATTGAAACATTAGCCAGGTGTGGTGGTATGCAACTGTAGTCCCAGCTAAGATTGTGCCACTAGACTCCAGCCTGGGCAACTGAAAAAGACCCTATATCAAACAAAACAAAACAAAAAACATCTATTTCCCCTTGCTACCTGCTCACTGGCCTCAGGCCCCCTAAGACCCTCTGGAATCCTATCATCCTTTGCTCTTCCCCACTCTCCCAAGAACTCTGCCCAGGTAGTACCATGCATGGCCTCTCTCCTCAGGACCTACCCACTGCTCTGCACCTCTGGTGCTTGGAAATCACTAGAAGGCTATGGCCATTCCTTTCTGGGATCTTCCTAACCTTTCAGACGCCAACACCAGACATCCTCCCAGCCCCACACCACTGAAGGGAACTCTGATTTTCGACTCAAAGGCATTCCCTCTGCTATGATGTTCAGCCTCAGAGGCATCTGAGTGTGGGCTTTAGCCAGAGGTCAGCAGATTGTCTTTTGCTGTTGTGCTCCTCCCCTAAGGCAATTGATTTAAACAGGTCCATCTTCTTGAATGGAAGTGGTAAGGGGGAAAGTTCAGAATTTTTTTAAATGAAATATGCAAGGGAAGAAAGCATCAATTAGTATCTCAAACTATTCTAATAGTTGTGTTTACTTGTATCTCCAGATCACTCTGTTGTACCCCAGACAGACTCTTATATCAACTGCCAACTCATCATGTACATTTGGATATCCAAGGGAACATGATAGGATGTAATTTTTGCCATTTTGAGCATTAAAAATTTTCAGTGGCACTGAACTCCTGACACAAAGGAGAATTAGAAATAACCTCCAATCTACACTTGAGCAAGACATACATGGTTTGTTTCTGAGGAGAAAACATCATCTTTCTAGTATCTCCTCACCACAGAGAAGAGCCCTACCCTAACTGGGGACCTGGGTCCTGTGTGCTGAGAGCTACAGAGCAGGGAGTAATGTCCTGAAAGCATTAGGGGAGTGCTGTCAGGTGGATAGTGATGTCTTTGACTGTCAGTTGGAGGGTGCTATGCTAATTAGGAACTTTGTGACTTAAACTCAAAAAAAATTTTTTTTAATTAAAGAAACATTTGTAGAGGCGGGTTCTTGCTATGTTGCCCAGACTGGCTTCAAACACCTGGCCTCAAGCAATGCTCCCAAAAGGGCTGGGATTGCAGGTGCGAGCCACCATGCCCAGCCCAGAAATAATACTTAAGAGCCCAAGGCATTTGTTAAATTTGTAGAATGGAATTATATATATATATAATATATGTACATATAATTTGTATATAAAATATAAATTATATATACATATATAATATAATTACATGCATATATACACATATAAAATATAATTAAATATATTACATATTACATATGATATATGCTAAATTTGTGAAATGTAATTATATATGTATATATACATGTATATTATATATGTATATAACATATAGATACTATATATAATATATACATATACACATATGTGTATATATGTATATGTTTAGATGTATATATGTTATATAATTTATGTAATTATATATTATATACACATACTATATTTATTATATATGTAATTATGCATTTTAAAAATATATATATTGGTTGTAGGGATGGAGGTGGGAGAAATCTGTCCATCAACAAAATAGGAATAAAATTCCCAGTGCCAAGTAAGGCAGAGGGCAGATCTTTATACGTTTGGGGATCAATTCTACAGTAGGTTACTAGAGAAATGTTTCTGAACAGAGTGGGGAGAAACTCAATGAAAAGCTGCAGCAGCTCTTCTGAGCAAGAAGCTGGCAGGTAGGTGGTGCCACCTGGTGGTAGCCACTGCTTGCTGTCGATGATCGCTCTGCTCCTTGGGCAAGGATAAGAGAGAGAGAGAACACAAGCTGCAGGGTTCCTTTCTGATGTAATTGCTTGTATTTTGTTCTTCACTCTCAGGGATTGTTCCTTTCACTTTTCCATAAAGGAAAGGGGTAACATCTAGTATCTTCTTTATTTCAGTTTTCTTATGGCAATACTAAGGATGCATTTGGCAACAAAACTCTCAAAAAGATAAATTGAAGGTGTATCTCTTTCTTGGTTTGCTCACCCTTTACCAAACACGTCCTTTGTCAAGTAAAGCAGTTAGTTCTCGGCTTATTTTTATATAACAATATATGATACTATTTTACTTTTAAACATGTCTTCTCACTGAACATCAGTACATATGTATCTAATTAGTTTTTATCTTCTGTATAGTATCTTAAGATATGAATAAGTTATAGTATATTTATTTAGCCAGTGATGTGCCATAGTATATTTAACCATTGGTTTTCTCTCAGATTTTTCAATTCTTTGCTAGAACAAGCAGTGTTTGCAATGAATATCGTTGTATGTTTTCTGCATATCCATGAGTTTTCCTTGAAAGTAAATAAGATGTGGAATTGCTGGGTCAAAGAGTATCTATATTTTAAATTCTAGGCTACTACCAAAATTTCTTTCAATTCACCACTGAGATTTTATACCCCCTGTCAACTGTGTGTGGAGTAAATATCTGATCCCCACTTCCGTTCTTTCTCTCTGCCTCTTTCTGTCAGTCTCACTCTTTCTCTCTTTCAACCTGGACAGAAGAAACAATATCTTATTACTGCTCTAATTTAATTCCCCTTATTACTAACTAGATTGAAATTATTATATTTCATGGTCATTCATATTATTTTCTTCTGCAAATATTAATATATGTATGCAGTTCAATACTGAATTGTGCATGTTTTTCTTTTTTGCATACAGGTCTTTGTATATTCTGGATATTAATTCTTGGTTGGACCAGCCTAGTCTTTAATTTTGTTTATGAAGTGATATTCAGAAGTTATCAATATTGATATAACCAGGCTTATCAATCTCTTCTTTCATGTTTCTTTAAATTTATGTTTTAAGAAGACTTTACGTACCTTTGTATTTTTTCTATGACTTTATGTTTATATTTATTCAACAATCAAGTATATGTTTCTATAAATGGTTCAAGGATCTACCTTAACTTTTTTCCTGAGTGCATAAACACTATTTTTTAATAGTTTACCTTTCTGTACTGATTTGAATAGGCAGTTTTGTCACATACTAAATTTTTAATATATTCAAAGGTCTTGAGCTGAGAAGAAATATCTAATTTTTTATTTTTTAAATCTTTATTTTTATTAAAAAAAAATTTCGAGACAGAGTCTCCCTCTGTCACCAAGGCTGGGGTGTGGTGGTGTGATCTTGGCTCACTGCAACCTCCGCCTCCCAGGTTCAAATGATTCTCATGTCTCAGCCTCCCGAGTAGCTGGGATTACAGGCATGTGCCACCACACCTGGCTAATTTTTTGTATTTTTAGTAGAAATGGGGTTTCACCATGTTGGCCAGGCTGGTCTTGAACTCCTGACCTCAAGTGATCCACCCGCCTCAGCCTCCCAAAGTGCTGGGATTACAGGTGTGAGCCACCATGCCCAGCTTAAATTTTTATTTTTTTAGAAACATGTTCTCACTCCGTTACCCAGGCTGGAGTGCAGTGGCACGATCATAGCTGACTGCAGCCTCAAACTCTTGGGCTCAAGTGATTCTCCCACCTCAGGCTCCTGATAAGCAAGGACTAAAGGCATGCACCACTACAACTGGCTATTTTTTTTCTTTTATTTTTGTAGAGGCAGGGTCTCGCTATATTTCCCAGGCTAGTCTCAAACTCCTGGCCTCAAATAATCCTCTTGCCTTGGTCTCCCAAAGTGCTAGAATTACAGGCATGAGCCACTGTGCCTAGCCCTGAGAAGAGATACCTTGAAGTAGATATGCAAGTTTGGGAGAAATTGGCATTTACATGATATTTGGAGGATGTAACAAGTGAAATCAGTCTCCTAGAGGTACTGTGTAGAATTAGTAGAAAATAAAGGTGATAGAAGACACAATTGAAGGAGGACATGGCATGGGGTAAAGATACAATGTGTGCTGCATCAAAGCTCCCTGGGGGAGCTGCATTCCTACGCTAGGAGGGTATAGAAGCCCCACCCAAAGCACAGGCTCCTGCCTTCAGATTTTGCTCAGATCACCCCAATGGCTCCTGTGGCTCTAATTTGTCCTTTCACATCCCTGAGTCCCTGGCCAGAACTTAACTCTTTTCTAGCACCACTCGCGGAAGGAGAGGTTGGTTCCTACAATTAAAAGGTACTATCAACATTTCCAGCATTCAGGCCACAGATGCAAAAAGATCATATGGGGCCGGGGCACAATGGCTCACGCCTGTAACCCCAGCAGTTTGGGAGGCTGTGGTGGGTGGATTGCTTGAGGTCAGGAGTTCAAAACCAGCCTGACCAACATGGTGAAACCCCATCACTACTAAAAATACAAAAATTAGCTGGGCGTGATGGCACAGGCCTGTAGTCCCAGCTACCTGGGAGGCTAGGGCACAAGAATTGCTTGAACCCAGTGGGCAGAGGTTGCAGTGAGCTGAGATGGTGCCACTGCACTCCAGGCTGGGTGACAGATTGTGCTATTGCACACTGCACTCCAGCCTCCACAGAGGGAGACTCTGTCCGAAAAAAATATAGATAGATAGATAGATAGATAGATACATATATATAATGTCAGAAACATTTTGCACAAATGTACAATTGTCCTTCTGAAAATGCCAAGAACACATTATTTGAGAAACCCCAGAAGAGAGATTGGTAAGGAAGCATTTGCAAATCTACTGGGAAAATGAAGACTGAACCAGAGCAGTGGCAAAGGCTCCAGGGGAGAGAATGGGTTGAAGAATTATTTATGGGGTAGTCTCCACAGGACTTGGTCTCAGTTGGATGATCAGGGTAAGCAAGAGGGAGGAGTCAATGAAGATTCCCGAGGATATGGTATGTGCAGCTGGGTGGCTGTTTCATCCAAGATAGAAATACAGAGCAGGTCTGCTTAGGTAGGAAATGTTAATGTAGTTTAGAACATTGTGAATTTGAGGTCACTGTGGGGAGATTGTATGGGGATGCCCAGCAAACCAAGAGTCTCTGCACATGTAAGAAACAGGTATGGAAAAAATTCACACACGAGAGACAGGGAACAGGCAGGCTTAGAAACCACTCATGGACTACCTGTTCACATGGATTAGTAGCATCTGAAGGAAATGCTCCAGCAACACACACAGACCCCTGGTTCCTAAGTCAGCCATGGTACCCCAGGGCAGCTTACCTGGGACCTTGAGAATCCAGGATGCGGAGAGTCCAGGCTGATCTTGAGTCTCCATGTGGGCCCTCCCTGACGTGGAGCTGAACCAAACCTCGGCAAGCCGAGTACAAATTCAGTAACGCTGGAGCCTTCATAACCCATGTGTCTCCTGGGGAAAATAGCAGGGAGTAGGAAAGACAGTGAAACTAACTTATCATCAAGTTCTATCACATGTGCATGGGAGGCCACAACTATGGGATCTCACTTAATGTCATCAAGGACATGAACTTGATATGGATTATGATCTTTTCAGTGTTATATGAAATCCTCAGCAAATTCAACTTCGCCCTCTCCCTACCTACAGACTACTGCATCTAGCTCCTTCTGCAACAAAAATCTGGGCTGCCACCAACCCCATCATTGATGCTTCCTGGAGCTCATATTCTTGTCCTGAAGCCTTGCCAGGGATGTGATGTTGAGTCCAAGTGGGAAGGGTTCTCAGAACATTGCTCTTGGCTGAAAGGGACTGGCCTGTGACTGGCTGTCAGGCCATGATTTAATGGGTAGCAGTGTGGCCCCTGCCTCTGCCTTCCTAAGAAATTCTACTCAATATCGTTCAGGAGGAAAATTGCTCTGTTCATTTCTTTTGTTTCTGCTCACATATTCTTCTGTTGGCTTTGGAGCACTCCTGAGCTTTTCCTTCTTTTTCCCTGTTTGGTAGTCTCCCTTACAGGCTAAGGACTGAGCCCTAAGACTCACTTTCTCCTTTCCATGACAGTAACTACTCTCTCTCCAATGTCAAACCAGGGAACAGATTCACGATTTAAGACAGGCCTTGCTGAGTCATTCACAGAGGGCTTTCCAAAGGGAGTAGCACTTATGCCAAATGGGTGAGATCAAACCACTTCTGGCACTCTCTGCCTACATTTTTCTTTTTATTTTCAAAACATCTTTGTTCAGTTTTTCAAAATGTAGTTCTGTAACCACCTGTATCCAATGCTCCTGGGACACCTGTGAAAATTGCAAATTCCTGTGCTTTACCCCAAACCAGACCTATTCAATCCAGTCTCTGAGGGTGGAGCTTAAGACTCTCCAGGTTAAACAAGCACTCAAGCAGATTCTTAAGTACACAAGATTTGAGAACTACTGTTATAGGCTGAGAATTTTGATAATAAATTAACATCTGGTTTTATTTAATTCAGCCTCAAAATATCTCAGACTAGTGCAAGGCTGGAATTTTTCTTTTCTTTCCTTTTTTTTTTTTCTTTTTTTTCCTTATTTTCTTCTTAACAGCAAAAGGATTTCTTCAAATGTGATCTCAGCCAGAGCTGCTCTGGCTGGGGAGGGAAGAGGTAAGGATTATCGTTCCACCCTCTGATTTCTGCCTTAGCAAACTTTTCCTCTTCCCGGCCCTGAAAAGCACAGATTTAGGGATTTGATAGGCCTGGTTTGAATCAAACACTCATCACTCATTTAGCTGAGCAAAGTGACCTCGGACAAGTTATTAAACTAATGTTCTTCCTATAAATTGGGAACCATTAATAATAGCTAACACAAAGAGTTCTCTTGAGCATGCCCTTGACCTGAACGCACTCCCTTGGTTGGCTGGGTACCAAGGCCCATCAGCTTTTGTCTCGTCAGTAGAGGCAAGGGTAGGGCGTAGCCTCAATCGAATACTGTTTAGATTTCTGCCACATCAAAGGCTTATTCACTACAAAATTTGGTCCCTACAATCGCCAGCATTTCATATCTTTTTTTGATAAGCTGGCCTAAGGAATGTTAGTGCTATTGGCTAAAATCTAGTGGCTAGTAATCGGCTATTTTTGTTTGTTCGTTTTGAGACAGGGTCTCTCTCTGTCACCCAGGCTTGAGTGCAGTGGCACAATCATGGCTCACTGCAGCCTCAAACTCCCAGCTTCAGGCAATGCTCCTGCCTCAGCCTCCTGAGTAGTTGGGATCACAGGCACATGCCACCACACACAGCTAATTTTTTAAAAATGATTTGTAGAGATAGGAGTCTTTCTATGTTGCCCAGGCTGGTCTCCAACTCCTGGGTTCAAGCAATCCTCTTGCCTTGACCTCCCAAAGTGCTGGGATTACAGGCATGAGCCACCATGCCCATAAAACTTTCTTAAATACTAATCAATAGTGTTCAAAACACTCTTCTCTAAAAATAAAAACAACTTGTTGTTTCAAAGCATTTGCTAAGACAGTATGTTGCTGCAGTTTTCCAAAACATCAATGAAGTAATCACTTTATCACTAGCAAAAAGTGAGTGGTGTGTTTTACAACTAATATAAGTGACATGGCTACCTGGTGAGGGATTATTTCCAAAGTGTGTTACTGGAGAGGTATTTCTGGACCTGCAGCTCACTCATACCAACAGCATTAATACTCATACCTCAGCGTTAATGCTGAGAGCACGCACATGGCTAGCCTGGGCTGTCACCTAAGTACTGTTCTCTTTTTCCTTTGGGCAAGTGAAAGGCAGAGAATACAACCTAAGTCATTAACTTCTAAGATCTAAGTTTTAGTTAGTTGTTCAATCTGGATCTTTTCATCCTTTTTAAAAAGACTATCAAGAGATCTGTTGATGTTTTCTTGTATAATTTATTCATTTTTTGTTACATTTTTAAAATCACGAGTGCATCTTTGCTAATAATTTCAAGGGATATAAGCATGTTCAAGCATTCTATACAGATCAAGCAATTATTTTTCCTGCAAATTTAATTTTGAATGGTAATATAGGGTTTTGTTTGGCCACTTTTTTTTAAACACACACACACACACAAATTGCATATTTTAGTCGACTAACAGCATAGCAAACACTTGGTTTGTTTCCATACAATATTCCAGAGTTCATCCAAAAAAATGCTTGCATGAGATTTCCCTGGCTTTGGTGTCCCGAGGGCAGAAAGAATGTGCCCTCCTTGCTTCGCGGAGCTCCCGGTCTAGTAGTAACTCAATATATATTTACTAAACAGGATGAAGGAAGGGTTAATAATGAATACATGATGAAGCAAAGTAAATAGGCCTCAAAGCTTGAGGAACAGGGAGTTTTCTGAGCTCAGAATTGAAGGTACAGGCCAGGCACAGTGGCTTACGCCTGTAATCTCAGCACTTTGGGAGGCCGAGGCAGGTGGATTATTTGAGGGCAGGAGTTTGAGACCAGCCTTGCCAACATGGCAAAATCCTATCTCTATCAAAATACAAAAATTAGGCAAGGTGGCAGGTGCCCACAGTCCCAGCTACACAGCAGGCTGAGATCGCAGAATCCCTTGAGCCTGGGAGGCAGAGGTTGTAGTGAGCTGTGATTATTCCACTGCACTCCAGCCTGGGGGACAGAACAAGACTCCGTCAAAAAAAAAAAAGAAGAAGAAGAAGAAGAAGGTGGATAGCCTGCCTGCTGTGGTAATCAAGACTTATTCTAATCCGTTTTGTTGTGACTGGCTCAGATTTCACTACATGCTTGGGAAGAGGCAAGAGCTTAGAAGCAGACAATCTTAGACTGCCTATGCAAGGAAGCCCTCACCATATTCACAGACAGTGCTATCTCTGAGACATCAGGACAGTCCTTGAAATTTAAGGAAATGAACCATGGGTTCCTTAGTGACTTCAACCTGAAAGACTAATCCCAACCCCAAGTAGTGAGCTCAAAGGTATTTGATGAACTTCAGCTGTCCTAACAGGAATATTTGCTTCATAAATATTATCACCTAGATCCTTTTATGATCATAAGCATGAGGATGACTGGGTTTTCCCACTCCTGTGTGAGATGTGCCTCCCTCTAACCTTATTACAACATTGACACCTTACTCATTTGACATGAAAAAAATAATATTATCACCTGAACTTCAAGTGTAACTCCAGCAGCTGCCCATAAGCTTCTCTCAACTCTGGATTTAGTTTGTAGGACTAAATTAACCATTTGTAGTTTCTGGATAATATAAGTAGTAAGTGGGTTTTGTTATTGTTATTATAATGCACATTTCCTATAGTAAATATTATTTGTTTGTTTTTTGAGCTCCCACACGTATTGCTGGGTATACCAAGAATGCAAGGCCCTCTGCCCTCTTTACCCAGGACATTTCTCAGGTGTGGCTTTGCTGTGGCTAACCATGAAGGATGAGGTTTGTGTCACTTGAAACAAAGAACAGGTGTATTTATTGCTTCCTATAAAAGCAGCGTATTCCTTAAGCTCAGTGCTCCTTTTCTGCGAAATAAACCTACTATGTGTGCACCATTCATCTGGGCCTGTGGTGTCACCCATCTGGGACTTGGGGACAAGGGGAACCTTTGCAAACATACTGATGCTCATGTTATGTCATGAATAATAAAGTGCTTGTCTCCGACCCAAGAGTCTATGTCTTCTACCAATGTTCATGAATCAAGATGCTAACTTATTTACTTTTAAGTAGGGTAACATCAAATCCCAGTTCCTTCAATTATGTGTTACTTTTATAATAGCAAATCAGTTGCTATGATTATAAAATTAGAAAGTATTCTTTTCTAACAAATTGTTATTTCCTTCCAAGATTCTCTTGGTAGCCCTGATTAAAAACCACTGATACGTTTCTCTAAACAAAAGACAAAAAATGGGATTCTAAGTCATTACATTTAATAGTTCATTTCAGATTTTAAAAATACTATATTTCTCAAGCTTGTATTCCTCAGCTCTCAGCAAAATTCAATTTTCTAGTAAAAATAATTCTCCTGCTTAGACTGAGGATGTGCCCTGCAGCCATCTCTTTCCATGGTTGGCATCTGCAGTGAGCTCCCCATGTAGCCTCGCATATGCCTGGTAGTGGGCACAGGTCTCTGTCCACACACTGTGCATTCCTCATCCCCCATCCCTCATTCTTCAATGGCAGCTAAAGCTGCTGATTTTCCTAGGTCCAGAGGCTTCAACCTTGCCTTCTCTAAACACTGACCTCTATCTTTTCTTCTTAGGGGGAAGCATTATCTTCTCAGGGTCCTAAAATTCATAAGCTCTGGACTTGGGTTAGCGGGTGGGTAGGAAGGAGGAACTCACCAACTCACATTTTTAGAAACTCGAAGGAGACCTGCCTAGGGGTCAGCTTGGAGAATGCTAAAACCAATGAACTTCTATCTCAGCAAGTTACTCTGTAACATCCGTAGTCAATGTTTTATTCCTCAACTCCTGTGCCCCCCCTAAAAAGTGAAGGTAGTAAATAAATACGTAAAAACTGGCAATAAATGGAAACCAAACAGTTCCGACACTAAAAACTAAACAGTTCTCACACTAATGATATCATTCAAGTGTCTGGCACTACAGTTGACCTTGAACAATATGGGGGTTGGGACACCAACCCCCTCCCACACAGTTGAAAGTCTGTGTATAGGCAGGGCATGGTGGCTCACTCCTGTAATCCCAGCACTTTGGGAGGCCAAGGTGGGCAGATCACCTGAGGTCAGCAGTTCGAGACCAGCCTGACCAACACGGAGAAACCAAGTCTCTACTAAAAATACAAAATTAGCCGGGTGTGGTGGTGCATGCCTGTAATCCCAGCTACTTGGGAGGCTGAGGCAGGAGAATCGCTTGAACCCGGGAGGACGTGGAGGTTGTGGTGAGCCGAGATCGTGCCATTGCACTCCAGCTTGGGCAACAGGAGTGAAACTCCATCTCAAAAAAAAAAAAAAAAAAAAGAAAGAAAAAAAGAAAATCTGTGTATAACTTTTGACTCCCCAAAAACTTTACTAAGAATCTTACTGATAACATAAACAGTTAATTAACACATATTTCATATGTTATTGGTATTATATATGGCATTCTTACATTAAAGTAAGCTAGAGAAAAGAAAATGTGATTAAGAAAATCATAAGGAAGGGAAAATATATTTACAATTCATTAAGTGGAAATGGATCATTATAAAGGTCTTCATCCTCATCGTCTTCACGTGGAGTAGGCTGAGGAGATGGAGGAAGCGGAGGGGTTAGTATTGCTGTCACAGGGGTGGCAGAGAGAGAAGAAAATTTGCATACAAGTGGCCCCATACAGTTCAAGGAGTGATGTGGAAGGGAACAATTATATATTCAAAGGCCAGTTTTCAGCTTCCTCTGCCTGGGCATCTCAGGACATCTTTGGCTGTCAGCCAGCCCTCTCCTACCACCTTGCTTTCATCAGCTCGCTGCCTTCCTGATTCCCTTCGACTCCCTTTCAGATGGCTCCTTCTCTGCATCCCTGCTGCTCATTTCAACCACATATACCTTTGAAGTTGCTGTGCTCCAGGGCTCTGTCCTGACCCTTTCCTGTCTCACACGCAGCCCCTCCTGGGTTGCCTCAACCAGATGGCTCCACTTGTTGCCTCTCTTGCCCAGGTCTGTCTCAACTTCAGGTTCACTTCCAGCCCTTTAGTGGACTTCTTTCCTTGTGTGTGACAGACATGCACCCTAAGCTCAATGTTTCCAGCACACACGCAGTCTGTTCTCACAAATCTGCTCCTTCTCCCATCCCCTATCTCAGCAGAAATACCACCATCCACCGAATTCCCAGGAAGGAGTCCAGGGGCTTCCCCCATAACCTGTCAATCACCAGGGCTTGTTAATTCCCTGTCCTCAATGCCTACTCGTACTACCACTTCTCATTCAGCCCCAGGCACATGAATCCAGAGCACTGTCACATCTTGCAGGGATCACTGCCTCTACCTCTTAAATCAGCTCCCTAAGCTGCAGCTCCAGCCCATTCTCCATTCTGCAGTGACAGGAAACTTTCTGAGATGGAAGCCTGGCCTTGTCATTCTTTTTTAAAAAATTATCTGAACACTCCTCAGTGCCCTCCTGAAGAAGCTTATACTCATTATTACGACTTCCAAATTCCCTCATTCCCTAAACCCAGTCCACCTCCCACCCTCATTTTCTGCTCAGGTAAAATGCAAACAAATAAACCAAGCTGGATTCCTGATTTTAAGACTTACAGTTGAGTAGGGGAGGAAAATGAAAAAGCAGCAAACAAACCACTGAAAATATATCATGTGCGCTAAATACTGTGAAAATAGAAAACAGGAATAATGGGGGACTCCATTTAGGAGGGTGTTCAGGGAGTCTGATTTGCTATTTCATGAAACTGAGAACCAGGAGGAGGAACAATCTAGGGAAAATTATAAGGATCTGTTTTGGTAATAAGGATATCTGTAATGCATTTTTAAGTATTTGCTGCTGGTTTAAAAATATATGTATATTGTTCAAAGCAGTAACCTTCAGCTTTCTACAAAACTTGTTGTCCAACATAATGAAGACTCCAGGATAACACAATATTCTACATCTGTCTTCTAACCAGAGTCTCATGCATGGGGCGAGAAGGGAGGATACCATTCTCTAATTTCTTCTGATTAATCTTAACCTTTTCTTGCTTCCCTGGTTATGTACAGTATATAGTGTTATATCCTCAAGACTCAGTTCAAATCTCCTTTCTTTTGAGAAACTTTCCCAACTGACCTTGCCTGGGCAAAATGCATTCCCACGTGCTATGGCAGCCCACAGAACACGCACTCTCCCAGCAATTATCATTTTGTATTATAATGTTGTCTTCAGAGAAAATTATTTCTCTTTGTCCATCTCTGTGACTAGCTTATAGTAGGTACATGTTATTTATCTGCTGACTATGTGGAACACCCAACACACGTACCGTATGACCTTTGCCAAGTCATTGCTCTTCTGTAATCCTCAGTTTTCTTGTCATTCCAGAATAACACAGCCTACAACGTGGTGGCAAGGCTTAACTAAGTAGTGATGTAGTCTTAATAAGAATTGGGTTACTAAGCAAAATATGGTGGCATATCAAAACTTTCTATTTATGCTCCAATGTTTCTTCTCCAGCTTATCATCTTGGGTGGGTGGTGCCAGGCATTCAATTGTAGAAAGAAACACTCTAAAGGGACCCTGTAGAAAAGCTACAGTGGGTCCTCATCTTTTACCATGTACAAAAATCAACTCAAAATGGATTGACAACTTATATGGAAGATCTGAAACTATGAAACTACTAGAAGTAAACATTGGGGAAACACTACAGGACATTGGTCTGGGCAAAGATTTTTTGGATAAGACCTCAAAAGCAAGGCAATAAAAACAAATATAGGCAAATGGGATTACATCAAACGAAAACACTTCTGCATAGCAAAGGATACAATTAACAAAGTGAAGAGACAACCTACAGAATTAGAGAAAACAGGAACACAAGTCAATAGCAAAAAACCCACAAATAATCCAAATTTAAAATGAGCAAAAGACGTGCATAGACATTCCTCAAATAATATACACAAATGGCCAAAAAATGTATGAAAAAATGCTCAACAACACTATTCATCAGAAAAATGTAAATCAAAACCACAATGAGATATCATCTCACCTCAGTTAGAATGCTTATTATCAAAAAGAGCAAAAATAGACCAAAATAATGGATGCTGGTGAGGATGCAGAGAAAAAGGGAATACTAGTGCTGTTGGTAGGTAGTACAGCACTGTGGAGAACAGTATGTAGGTTCCTTAACAAACTAAAAACAGAACTATCATAAAATCCCACAATCCTTCAACTGGGTGTATAACAAAAAGAAAAAAGATCAATATATTGAGAAGGTTCCAAGATGGCCAAATAGGAACAGCTACAGTCTACAGCTCCCAGCATGAGTGATGCAGAAGACAGGTGATTTCTGCATTTCCAAATGAGGTACCGGGTTCATCTCACTGGGGCTTGTTGGACAGTGGGTGCAGCCCACAGAGTGTGAACCGAAGCAGGCCAGGGAATTGCTTCACCTGGGAAGCGCAAGGGGTTGGGGAAGTCCCTTTCCTAGCCAAGGGAAGCCATGACAGACAGTACCTGGAAAATCGGGGCTCTCCCACCCTAATACTGTGCTTCTCCAACAGTCTTAGCAAACGGCACACCAAGACAGTATATCCCACACCTGGCTCGGAGGGTCCTACACCCAAGGAGCCTGGCTCACTGCTAGCATGGCAGTCCGAGATTAAACTGTAAGGCGGCAGTGAGGCTGGTGAAGGGGCGTCTGCCATTGCTGAGACTTGACTAGGTAAATAAAGCATCCAGGAAGCTCAAACTGGGTGGAGCCCACCGCAGCTCAAGGAGGCCTGCCTGCCTCTGTGGATGCCACCTCTGGGGGCAGGGCATAACTGAACAAAAGGCAGCAGAAACTTCTACAGACTTAAACGTCCCTGTCTAACAGCTTTGAAGAGAGTAGTGGTTCTCCCAGCATGGAGTCTGAGATCTGAGAACGGACAGACTGCCTCCTCAAGTGGACCTTGACCCCCGAGTAGCCTAACTGAGAGACACCTCCCAGTAGGGGCTGACTGACACCTCATACAGCTGGGTTACCCTCTGAGATGAAGTTTCCAGAGAAAGGATCAGGCAGCAATATTTGCTGTTCTGCAATATTTGCTGTTCTGCAGCCTAACTGGTGATACCCAGGCAAACAGGGTGTGGAGTGGACCTCCAGCAAACTCCAACAGACCTGCAGCTGAGAGGGTCCTGACCGTTAGAAGGAAAAATAACAAACAGAAAGAACATCCACACCAAAACCCCATCTGTACATCACCAACATCAAAGACCAAAGGTAGATCAAACCACAAAGATGGGGAGAAAACAAAGCAGAAAAGCTGAAAATTCCAAAGATCAGAGCACCTCTTCTCCTCCAAAGGAACACAGTTCCTCGCCAGCAATGGAATAAAGCTGGACGGAGAATGACTTTGATGAGCTGACAGAAGTAAGCCTCAGAAGATCAGTAATAAGAAACTTCTCTGAGCTAAAGGAGGATGTTTGAACCCATTACAAAGAATCTAAAAACCTTGAAAAAAGATTAGACAAATGGATAACTAGAATAAACAGCATAGAGAACACCTTAAATGACCTGATGGAGCTGAAAACCATGGCATGAGACTACGTGATGCATGCGCAAGCTTCAGTAGCCGATTTGATGAAGTGGAAGAAAGGGTATCAGTGATTGAAGATCAAATGAATGAAATGAAGTGAGAAAAGAAGTTTAGAGAAAAAAAGAGTAAAAGGAAATGAACAAAGCCTCCAAGAAATATGGGACTATGTAAAGAGACCAAATCTATGTCTGACTGGTGTACCTGAAAGTGACAGTGAAAATGGAACCAAGTTGGAAAACACTCTTCAGGATATCATCCAGGAGAACTTCCCAAACCTAGTAAGGCAGGCCAACATTCAAATTCAGGAAATACAGAGAATGCCACAAAGATACTCCTCGAGAAGAGCAACTCCAAGACACATAATTGTCAGATTCACCAAAGTTGAAATGAAGGAAAAAAGGTTAAGGGCAGCCAGAGAGAAAGGTCAGGTTACCCACAAAGGGAAGCCCATCAGACTAACAGCAGATCTCTTGGCAGAAACTCTACAAGCCAGAAGAGAATGGGGGTCAATATTCAACATTCTTAAAGAAAAGAATTTTCAACTCAGAATTTCATATCCAGCCAAACTAAGCTTCACAAGTGAAGGAGAAATAAAATCCTTTACAGACAAGCAAATGCTGAGAGATTTTGTCACCACCAGGTGTGCCTTATAGGAGCTCCTGAAGGAAGCACTAAACATGGAAAGGAACAAACGGTACCAGCCACTGCAAAAAGATGTCAAGTTGTAAAGACCATCGATGCTAGGAAGAAATGGCACCAACTAATGAGCAAAATAACCAGCTAACATCATAATGACAGGATCAAATACACAAAAATAACAATATTAACCTTAAATGTAAATGGGCTAAATGTCTCAATCAAAAGACACAGACTGGCAAATTGGATAAAGAGTCAAGATCCATCAGTGTGCTGTATTCAGCAGACCCATCTCACGTGCAGAGACACACATAGGCTCAAAATAAAGGGATGGAGGAAGATCTACGAAGCAAAGGGAAAACAAAAAGAAAAAGCAGGCATTGCAATCCTAGTCTCTGATAAAACAGACTTTAAAACAACAAAGATCAAAAGAGACAAAGAAGGCCATTACATAAAGGCAAAGGGATCAATTCAACAAGAAGAGCTAACTATCCAAAATATATATGCACCCAATACAGGAGCACCCAGATTCATAAAGCAAGTTCTTAGAGACCTACAAAGAGACTCAGACTCCCACACAATAATAATGGGACTTCAACATCCCACTGTCAACATTAGATCAATGAGACAGAAAGTTAACGAGGATATCCGGGAATTGAACTCAGCTCTGCACCAAGCAGACCTAACAGATATCTACAGAACTCTCCACTCCAAATCAATAGAATATACATTATTCTCAGCACCACAGTGCACTGATTCCAAAATTGACCACACAGTTGGAAGTAAAGCACTCCTCAGCAAATGTAAAAGAACAGAAATGATAACAAACTGTCTCTCAGACCACAGTGCAATCAAATAAGAACTCAGGTTAAGAAACTCACTCAAAACCACACAACTACATGGAAACTGAACAACCTGCTCCTGAAGGACTACTGGGTACATAATAAAATGAAGGCAGAAATAAAGATGTTCTTTGAAACTAATGAGAATAAAGACACAACATACCAGAATCTCTGGGACACATTTAAAGCAGTGTGTAGAGGGAAAGTTATAGCACTAAATACCCACAAGAGAAAGCAGGAAAGATCTAAAATCGACACCCTAACATTACACCTAAAAGAACTAGAGAAGCAAGAGCAAACACATTCAAAAGCTAGCAGAAGGCAAGAAATAACTAAGATCAGAGCAGAACTGAAGGAGATGGAGATGCAAAAGCCCTTCAAAAAATCAATGAATCCAGGACCTCTTTTTTTGAAAAGATCAACAAAATTGATAGACCACTAGCAAGACTAATAAAGAAAAAAAGAGCTAGGAATCAAATAGATGCAATAAAAAAATGATAAAGGGGATATCACCACCGATCCCACAGAAATACAAACTACCATCAGAGAATACTATAAACATCTCTATGCAAATAAAGTAGAAAATCTAGAAGAAACGGATAAATTCCTATACACATACACCCTTCCACGACTAAACCAGGAAGAAGTTGAATCCCTGAATAGATCAATAAAAGGCTCTGAAATTGAGGCAATAATTAGTAGTCTACCAACCAATAAAAAGTCCAGGACCAGACAGATTCACAGTTGAATTCTACCAGAGGTACAAAGAGGAGCTGGTACCATCTCTTCTGAAACTATTCCAATCAATAGAAAAAGAGGGAACCCTCCCTAACTCATTTTATGATGCCAGCATCATCCTGATATCAAAGCCTGGCAGAGATATAACAAAAAAAGAGAATTTTAGACCAATATCCCTGATGAACATTGATGCAAAAATCCTCAGTAAAATACTGGCAAACCAAATCCAGCAGCACATCAAAAACCTTATCCACCATGATCAAGTTGGCTTCATCCCTGGGATGCAAGGCTGGTTCAACATACGCAAATCAATAAACGTAACCCAGCATATAAACAGAACCAAAGACAAAAATCACATCATTATCTAAATAGATGCAGAAAAGCCCCTCAACAGAACTCAACAGCTCTTCATGCTAAAAACTCTCAATAAACTAGGTATTGATGGGACGTATCTCAAAATAATGAGAGCTATTTATGACAAATCCACAGCCCATATCATACTGAATGGGCAAAAACTGGAAGCATTCCTTTTGAAAACTGGCACAAGACAGGGATGCCCTCTCTCACCACTCCTATTCAACATAGTGTTGGAAGTTCTGGCCAGGGCAATCAGGCAGGAGAAAGAAATAAAGGGTATTCAATTAGGAAAAGAGGAAGTCAAATTGTCCCTGTTTGCAAACGACATGATTGTATATTTAGAAAACCCCATCATCTCAGCCCAAAATCTCCTTAGGCTGATAAGCAACTTCAGGAAAGTCTCAGGATACAAAATCAATGTGCAAAAATCACAAGCATTGTTGTATACCAAAAACAGACAAACAGAGAGCCAAATGAGTGAACCCCCATTCACAACTGCTTCAAAGAGAGTAAAATACCTAGGAATCCAACTTACAAGGGATGTGAAGGACCTCTTCAAGTAGAACTACAAACCACTGCTCAACGGAATAAAAGAGGACACAAACAAATGGAAGAACATCCCATCCTCATGGGTAGGAAGAATCAATATTGTGAAAATGGCCATACTGCCCAAGGTAATTTATAGATTCAATGCCATCCCCATCAAGCTACCAATGACTTTCTTCACAGAATTGGAAAAAAACACTTTAAAGTTCATATGGAACCAAAAAAGAATCCACATTGCCAAGACAATCCTAAGCAAAAAGAACAAAGCTGGAGGCATCATGCTACCTGACTTCAAACTATACTACAAAGCTACAGGACCCAAAACAGCATGGTACTGGTACCAAAACAGAGATATAGACCAACAGAACAGTACAGAGTCCTCAGAATTAATACCACACATCTACAACCATCTGATCTTTGACAAACCTGACGAAAACAAGAAATGGAGAAAGGATTCCCTATTTAATAAATGGTGCTGGGAAAACTGGCTAGCCTTAAGTAGAAAGCTGAAACTGGATCCCTTCCTTACACCTTACAGAAAAAGTAATTCAAGATGGATTAAAGACTTAAATGTTAGATCTAAAACCATAAAAACCCTAGAAGAAAACTTAGGCAATTCCATTCAGGACATAGGCATGGGCAAGGACTTCATGACTAAAACACGAAAAGCAATGGCAACAAAAGCCAAAATTGACAAATGGGATCTAATTAAACTAAAGAGCTTCTGCACAGCAAAAGAAACTACCATCAAAGTGAATAGGCAACCTACAGAATGGGAGAAAATTTTTACAATCTACCCATCTGACAAAGGGCTAATATCCAGAATCTACAAAGAACTTAAAAAAATTTACAAGAAAAATCAAGGAACTCCATCAAAAAGTGGGCAAAGGATATAAACAGACACTTCTCAAAAGAAGACATTTATGCAGCCAACAGACACATGAAAAAATGCTCATCATCACTGGCCATCAGGAAAACCCACTAATGAAATAAGAAAAGAAAGAAACTCAACAGTTTCTCTGTATATGACCATTATAGGTGGTAACTGGTCAGCTCACATTCTCTCCCTCTCTAAAAGTGTAGGCATAATTGATATGAATCCTCCTACCTTGGCATTTTTTTAGATACACATTTCACTAAGGGTTAGCTGGTTGCAATCTCACTATTTTGGAAAAAAATATTTTCATAGACCCCTCTAGAAAACTCCTTGAGCAATGGAAAGTTTATTAGAAAGAATTATAGACTTTGGCACATGCCTGTGGTCCCAGCTACTTGGTAGGCTGAGGCAGGAGAATCGTTTGAACCCAGGAGGTAGAAGTTGCAATGAGCTGAGATCATGCCACTGCACTCCAGCCTGGCATCAGTGAGACTCCATTTCAAGAAAAGGAAGGAAGGAAGGAAGGAAGGAAGGAAGGAAGGAAGGAAGGAGGGAGGGAGGTAGGGAGGGAGGGAGGGAGGGAGGGAGGGAAGGAAGGAAGGAGGGGAAAGAAAGAAAGAATTGCAGAATAGGAACAGCTCCAGTCTCCAGCTCCCAGCACGAGCGACACAGAAGACGGGTGATTTCTGCATTTTCAACTGAGGTACCGGGTTCATCTCACTAGGGAGTGCAGGACAATCAGTGCTGGTCAGCTGCTGCAGTCTGACCAGTGAGAGAGACCAGCATTGCCTCACCTGGGAAGTGCAAGGGGGAAGGAAATCCCTTTTCCTAGCCAGGGGAACTGAGACACACAACACCTGGAAAATCGGGTAACTCCCACCCCAATACTGCGCTTTACCAACGATCTTAGCAAATGGCACACCAGGAGATTATATCCCACAAGTGGCCGGGAGGGTCCCATGCCCACGGAGCCTCCCTCATTGCTAGCAGAGCAGTCTGCGATCTAACTCCAAGGCAGCAGCGAGGCTGGGGGAGGGGCGCCCGCCATTGCTGAGGCTTAAGTAGGTAAACAAAGCTGCTGCAAAGCTCCAACTGGTTGGAGCCCACTGCAGCTCAAGGAGGCCTGCCTGTGTCTGTAGACTCCACCTCTGGGGACAGGACACAGCTAAACAATAACAAAAAAAACCAGCCAAAACCTCTGCAGATGCAAACAACCCTGTCTGACAGCTTTGAAGAGAGCAGTGGATCTCCTAACACGGAGGTTCAGATCTGAGAACGAACAGACTGCCTGCTCAAGTGGGTCCCTGACCCCTGAGTAGCCTAACTGGGAGACATCCCCCACTAGGTGCAGACCAACATCCCACACCTCACATGGCGGGGTACACCCCTGAGACGAAGCTTCCAAAGGAAGAATCAGACAGGTACACTTGCTGTTCAGCAATATTCTATCTTCTGCAGCCTCTGCTGCTGATATGCAGGCAAACAGGGTCTGAAGTGGACCTCAAGCAATCTCCAACAGACCTACAGCTGAGGGTCCTGACTGTTAGAAGGAAAACTAACAGAAAGGACACCCACACCAAAACCCCATCAGTACCTCACCATCATCAAAGACCAGCAGCAGATAAAACCACAAAGATGGGGAAAAAGCAGCGCAGAAAAGCTGGAAATTCAAAAAATAAGAGTGCATCTCTCCCTCCAAAGGAGTTGCAGCTCATCGCCAGCAATGGATCAAAGCTAGATGGAGAATGACTTTGATAAGTTGAGAGAAGAAGGCTTCATTCCATCAAACTTCTCAGAAATAAAGGAGGAATTACGTACCCAGTGCAAAGAAACGAAAAATCTTGAAAAAAGAATGGAAGAATGGATAACTAGAATAATCAATGCAGAGAAGGCCATAAACGAACTGACAGAGATAAAAACCATGACACGAGAAATACGTGACAAATGCACAAGCTTCAGTAACTGACTCGATCAACTGGAAGAAAGAGTATCAGCAACTGAGGATCAAATGAATGAAATGAAGTGAGAAGAGAAGTCTAAAGAAAAAAGAGGAAAAAGAAATGAACAAAGCCTTCAAGAAGTATGGGATTATGTGAAAAGACCAAATCTACGTCTCATTGGGGTGCCTGAAAGTGAGGGGAAAAATGGAACCAAGTTGGAAAACACTCTGCAGGATATCATCCAGGAGAACTTCCCCAACCTAGTAAGGCAGGCCAACATTCAAATTCAGGAAATATAGAGAACACCACAAAGATACTCCTCGAGAAGAGCAACTCCAAGACACATAATTGTCAGATTCTCCAAAGTTGAAATGAAGGAAAAACTGTTAAGGGCAGCCAGAGAGAAAGGCCGGGTTACCCACAAAGGGAAGCCCATCAGACTAACAGCAGAAATCTCAGCAGAAACTCTACAAGCCAGAAGAGAGTGGGGGCCAATATTCAATATTCTAAAAGAAAAGAATTTTCAACCCAGAATTTCATATCCAGCCAAACGAAGTTTCATCAGTGAAGGAGAAATAAAATCCTTTACAGAAAAGCAAATGCTTAGAGATTTTGTCAACACCAGGCCTGCCTTACAAGAGACCCTGAAGGAAGCACTAAACATGGAAAGGAACAACCGGTATCTGCCATTGCAAAAACATGCCAAAATGTAAAGACCATCGATGCTAGGAAGAAACTGCATCAACTAATGAGCAAAAAAAACAGTTAATATAATGACAGGATCAAGTTCCCACAGAACAATATTAACCTTAAATGTAAATGAACTAAATGGTCCAATTGAAAGACACAGACTGGCAAACTGGATAAAGAGTCAAGACCCATCAGTTTGCTGTATTCAGGGGACACATCTCACATGCAGAGACACACACAGGCTCAAAATAAAGGGATGGAGGAAGATCTACCAAGCAAATGGAGAACAAAAAAAAGCAGGGGTTGCAATCCTAGTCTCTGATAAAACAGACTTTAAACCATCAAAGATCAAAAGAGACAAAGAAGGCCATTACATAATGGTAAAGGGATCATTTAAACAGGAAGAGCTCACTATCCTAAATATATATGCCCCCAATACAGGAGCACCCAGATTCATAAAGCAAGTCCTTAGAGACTTACAAAGAGACTTAGACTCCCATACAATAATAATGGGAGACTTCAACACCCCACTGTCAACATTAGACTGATCAAAGAGACAGAAAGTTAACAAGCATATCCAGGAATTGAACTCATCTCTGCACCAAGAGGACCTAATAGACATCTCCAGAACTCTCCACCCAAAATCAACAGAATATATACTCTTCTCAGCACCACATCACACATATTGCAAAATTGACCACATAATTGGAAGTAAAGCACTCCTCAGCAAATGTACAAGAACAGAAATTATAACAAACTGTCTCTCAGACCACAGTGCAATCAAACTAGAACTCAGGACTAAGAAACTCAATCAAAACCACTCGACTACATGGAAACTGAACAACCTGCTCCTGAATGACTACTGGGTACATAACGAAATGAAGGCAGAAATAAAGATGTTCTTTGAAACCAATGAGAACAAAGATACAACATACCAGAATCTCTGGGACACATTTAAAGCAGTGTGTAGAGGGAAATTTATAGCGCTAAATGCCCACAAGAGAAAGCTGGAAAGATCTAAAATTGACACTATACATCACAATTAAAAGAACTAGAGAAGCAAGAGCAAACACATTCAAAAGCTAGCAGAAGGCAAGAAATAACTAAGATCAGAGCAGAACTGAAGGAGATAGAGACACAAAAAACCCTCCAAAAAATCAATGAATCCAGGAGTTGTTTTTTCAAAAGATCAACAAAATTGATAGACTGCTAGCAAGACTAATAAAGAAGAAAAGAGAGAAGAATCAAATAGACACAATAAAAAATGATAAAGGAGATATCACTACCGACCCCACAGATATACAAACTACCATCAGAGAATACTATAAACACCTCTACAAAAATAAACTAGAAAATCTAGAAGAAATGGATAATTTCCTGGACACTTACACTCTCCCAAGACTAAATCAGGAAAAAGTTGAATCCCTGAATAGACCAATAGCAGCCTCTGAAATTGAGGCAATAATTAATAGCCTACCAACCAAAAAAGGTCCAGGACCAGATGGATTCACAGCTGAATCTCCCAGAGGTACAAGGAGGAGCTGGTACCATCCCTTCTGAAACTATTCCAATCAATAGAAAAAGAGGGAATCCTCCCTAACTCATTTTATGAGGCCAACATCATCCTGATACCAAAGCCTGGCAGAGACACAACAAAAAAAGAGAATTTTAGACCAATATCCCTGATGAACATCGATACAAAAATCCTCAATAAAATACTGGCTAACCGAATCCGGCAGCACATCAAAAAGCTTATCCACCATGATCAAGTGGTTTTCATCCCTGGGATGCAAGGCTGGTTCAACATACGCAAATCAATAAACGTAATCCAGCATATAAACAGAACCAAAGACAAAAAACAACTTGATTATGTCAATAGACATAGAAACGGTCCTTGACAAAATTCAACAGCGCTTCATGCTAAAAACTCTCAATAAATTCGGTATTGATGGAACATATCTCAAAATAATAAGAGCTATTTATGACAAACCCACAGCCAATATCATACTGAATGGGCAAAAACTGGAAGGATTCCCTTTGAAAACTGGCACAAGACAGGGATGCCCTCTCTCACCACTCCTATTCAACATAATGTTAGAAGTTCTGGCCAGGGCAATCAGGCAGGAGAAAGAAATAAAGGGTATTCAGTTAGGAAAAGAAGAAGTCAAATTGTCCCTGTTTGCAGATGACATGATTGTATATTTAGAAAACCCCATTGTCTCAGCCCAAAATCTCCTTAGGCTGATAAGCAACTTCAGCAGTCTCAGGATACAAAATTAATGTGCAAAAATCACAAGCATTCTTATACACCAGTAAGAGACAAACAGAGAGCCAAATCAGGAATGAACTTCCATTCACAATTGCTTCAAAGAGAATAAAATACCTAGGAATCCAACTTACAAGGGATATAAAGGACCTCTTCAAGGAGAACTACAAACGACTGCTCAGTGAAATAAAAGAGGACACAAACAAATGGAAGAACATACCATGATCATGGATAGGAAGAATCAATATCGTGAAAATGGGTAATTTATAGATTCAATGCCATTCCCATCAAGCTACCAATGACTTTCTTCACAGAATTGGAAAAAAACTGCTTTAAAGTTCATATGGAACCAAAAAAGAGCCTGCATTGCCAAGACAATCCTAAGCAAAAAGAACAAAGCTGGAGGCATCACACTACCTGACTTCAAACTATACTACAAGGCTACAGTAACCAAAACAGCAGGGAACTGGTACCAAAACAGACATATAGACCAATGGAACAGAACAGAGTCCTTAGAAATAATACCACACATCTACAGCCATCTGATCTTTCACAAACCTGACAAAAAGAAGAAATGGGGAAAGGATTCCCTATTTAATAAATGGTGCTGGGAAAACTGGCTAGCCGTAAGTAGAAAGCTGAAACTGGATCCTTTCCTTACTCCTTATACAAAAATTAATTCAAGATGGATTAGAGACTTAAATGTTAGACCTAATACCATAAAATCCCTAGAAGAAAACCTAGGTAATACCATTCAGGACATAGGCATGGGCAAGGACTTCATGTCTAAAACACCAAAAGCAACGGCAACAAAAGCCAAAATTGACAAATGGGATCTAATTAAACTAAAGAGCTTCTGCACAGCAAAAGAAACTACCATCAGAGTGAACAGGCAACCTACAGAGTGGGAGAAAGTTTTTGCAATCTACTCATCTGAGAAAGGGCTAATATCCAGAACCTACAAGGAACTCAAACAAATTTACAAGAAAAAAACAAAGAACCCCATCAAAAAGTGGGCAAGGGATATGAACAGACATGTCTCAAAAGAAGACATGCATACAGCCAACAGGCACATGGATAAAATGCTCGTCATCACTGGCCATCAGAGAAATGCAAATCAAAACCACAATGAGATACCATCTCACACCAGTTAGAATAGCAATCATTAAATAGTCAGGAAACAACAGGTGCTGGAGAGGATGTGGAGAAATAGGAACACTTTTACACTGTTGGTGGGATTGTAAACTAGTTCAACCATTTTCGAAAACAGTATGGCGATTCCTCAAGGATCTAGAACTAGAAGTACCATATGACCCAACCATCCCATTACTGGGTATATACCCAAAGGATTATAAGTCATGGTGCTATAAAGACACATGCACACATATGTTCATTGCGGCACTATTCACAATAGCAAAGACTTGGAATTAACCCAAATGTCCATCAGTGACAGACTGGATTAAGAAAATGTGGCACATATATTCCATGGAATACTATGCAGCCATAGAAAAGGATGAGTTTGTGTCCTTTGTAGGGACATGGATGCAGCTGGAAACCATCATTCTCAGCAAACTATTGCAAGAACAGAAAACCAAACACCACATGTTCTCACTCATAGGTGGGAAATGAGATCACTTGGACTTTGGAAGGGGGACATCACACACCATGGCCTATTATGGGGAGCGGGGAGGGGGGAGAGATGGCATTGGGAGTTATACCTGATGTAAATGATGAATTGATGGGTGCTGATGAGTTGATGGGTGCAGCACACCAACATGGCACAAGTATACATATGTAACAAACCTGCACGTTACGCACATGTACCCTAGAACTTAAATTATAATCATAAAAAAAATTTAAAAAAAAGAATTGTAGACTTTATCAAGTAAAATTTTATGAAGTTTACCCCAAGAGCCAATTGCAAGCAATTATCAAGAAATATAATTGATATTTTCCCGGGTAAGTTCGTAGGAGAAGATGTACAAATTGTGACATTGGGAATAGAACTTTGTGATTAATAACTATTTGAAGTCTAAAAACTCCATCTAAACAATAATGAATTGATACTATTACTCAGCCCTCTCCTCTGTACAGATAGAAGCTGCAGGACTCTGTGGGGTGGGCCTTGGCCGCACCTCTAAAGGGAATGCCTTTCTACTGTGAAATAACATTCTAAATGCATTTCAATACCAAGATTTGTAGGTTAAGCCCTAGTGCATGTCTTGACTAGGGGCTTTATCATTCCCAGAAATGGGTGATTTTGCCCTTGGTTGCTTATACTTATAGATGTAATAAAGTAAGTAAATATGTTATTTATGATTTTATCATAATTTATATCACCATAACTATCATAAAAATGATATATAGATCCAGTTAATTATTAATTCTGTCATAATTTTTTGTATTATTGAATTGCCACATTTGGGTTAGTCATTCCCATTATAATGAACACTGGTTTTTTTTCCCCCAAGATTTTGTTGAACAATTGAATGAACACTTCTGGCATGACTGTCATCCACTAGAACATTTCAGAGCTTGCGGTGAGTTTATATTTACTGTGAATAAGAGGTAGAGCAGCTGGGTTAAAATGTTATAATTTATGTCTCCTCCGCTTGACATCGTCAATCTTTCAATATTTTTTCCAGTCAATGGTGTAATTTCTTAATATTAATCATTTATCTCTTCTACAATTTGAAAGAAATGTTTCCAAGTTGATCACTGGTGTTTTATGTACTTATTTATTTTTTGAGACAGGGTCTTGCTTTGTCCTCCAGGCTGGAGTGCAGTGGTGCGATCTCGGCTCACTGAAACCTCCGCCTCCCAGGTTCAAGCGATTCTCCTGCCTCACTCAGCCTCTCGAGTAGCTGGGACTACAGGCATGTGCCACCGTGCCTGGGTAATCTCTGTATTTTTGGTAGAAACGAGGTTTTGCCATGTTGGTCAGGCTGGTCTCAAACTACTTATCTCATATGATCCACCCACCTTGGCCTCCCAAAGTGCTGGGATTTACAGGCATGAGCCACTGCACTTGGCAATCACTAGTGTTTAAAATTTGTTTATGATATCTGTTTTTCATCTAGAAGATTTCAGTGGTAAGGGGGTCAAACTTATCAATCTCTCTCTTCATGGCTTTGGGGTTTTTTCATTCTATTTAAAAAGGCGTTACAATTTATTTTTACTTACAATGTCTTGCATGTTTTTTTCTCATAGTTATGTCTTCATTCCATCCATAAGTTTTCATTTTTCAAAATTCAATTTCTAGAATAGATAATTATAAGGTTCATAGTCAAACAATACAAAAATGCATACAGTGAAAGTGCTAGCTCCAACCTTGTTTCTTCTTTTTCTAAGCCTTTTCTATCCTAGGGAAGGTAAGTTCTTTCATTTGTGGGATATATATATAAATCTTATATATATGATATTATTCTTATATATATATTCTTATATATATGATATTCTTCCAGAAGTTCTTTATGCATATCAAGTAAATAGAAATATAAGATACTGATTTTCCAAAATTGTGAAGTATGGATCAATTCATATTTTTTTCCACCAGATATCTAATTGTCTGAACATCGTTTTTCCATCCTTTCCACATTTATTTTATTTATTGTTATTATTATTTAAGACAGAGTCTCGCTCTGTCACCCAGGGTAGAGTGCAGTGGCACGGTCTCAGCTCACTGCAACCTCTACCTCCCCAATTCAAGTGATTCTGTGCCTCAGCCTCCCAAAGTTCTGGGATTACAGGTGTGTGCCACCACGCCCAGCCAATTTTTGTATTTTTAGTGGAGATGAATTTTCGCCGTGTTGGCCAGACTGATCTTAAACTCTTGGCCTCAAGTGACCCAAAGGCCTCAGCCTCCCAAAGTGCTAGGATTACAAGCATGGGCCACTGCACCTGGCCTCCACACTGATTTTAAGTGCCAGTTTACTCACATCATAAATTCTCATACACATGTGTAACTGTTTTAAATTGGTTTTTTAAAATTTTTATTCCTACTTTGTCCTTCCTGTGTCAATAACATTTTTTCTTGTTCCTTTTTTCCAGGTTTGCTCCTCTGTGAAGCAATGGAACAGACTATGTTTCCAGGCTAGATATTTACTTAGTTACAACCCTGCAGAACTCAGCCCCATTCATACTTTTAAACTCAGATCAGATCATCAGATTACATCACCAGCTCCCACTCCCCTGACCCCCATATTCCCACTGTGCTCTATGCCTCTCTCTCCCTATTTAGCAGGTAATGTTGTCATTGTTTGACAGTCTTTCCTTTACACTATAGCATCCTATTATGAAGACACTAGGATTATCAACTTTGTATCTCCAGGATCTAGCCCAGTCCCTGGCACATGATAGGTGAACAATAAAACTTGTTAAATAAAATAGAAGGCTGACCGACCAGATGAATAAATGAATGAATGAAAGAGTGATTGAGAAATATCTGCTCTACCTTCTCTTGCCATCCTAGACTGTCTCTTCTCACATTTTACTTCCATCACCATCATGGTCTTCCCCACCGTCCCTCTCTCCTATACTTGCCATCAGTGTGTGATGAATTATCCACAAGAATGGGCTATATTTCCAACAAGGCCTACATCCATTTCTGACTAGGGCTCAAAGTCCAAATCTGTGTAAAAATCCTAGTCAGCTCAAGATATTCACCAAGCAAAAAAGGAAATAAATATTTCTTACTAAGTTGAGGATGGCTGGAGAGAATTAGCTCACAAATACTAAGAATATTTTAGTATTACATATGTAATTTAAAAATATAAAAGGCTAGCAAATATGAAGTGCTATGGCGTTGTTGTTTAATAGTCATTGCAATGAAACATTGGCTAGCTTGTAGAAAAAATATTATACTTTCGTACATTTGAATATGAAAATGATTTTGTGGCAGGCAGCTTGTAAGATGGCCTCCAATAATCCCCACCTCCTCGTATTTCTGGCTTTGGGGTGCATTTCACTTGAGTGTAAGCCGGACCTAGTGACTTGTTTCTAATGAACAGAATCACGGTAACAGTGATGGCACGTTGCTTCTGAGATTAGGTAACAAAAAGACTGTGACTTCTGTCTTGTTCACCTTCTTGTTCCATTGTTGGCTCACTCCGAGGGAAGCCAGGTACCTGTTACGAGCTGCTGTATGGAAAGGTTCATACAGCAAGGAACCAATGTCCCCAGCCAATAGCCAGCAAGGCTGCTTCTAGTCACAGAATGAGCTGGCAAGCAGATCTTCCCTTAGTTGAGCCTTGAGTTGACTATAGCCCCAGCCAACCTCTTGATTGCAGCATTGTGAAAGACCTGGTGTCAAAATCACTCAACTAAGCTACTTCTGGATTTCTCACCCACAGAACCATACAACAATAAATGTTTGTTGTTTTAGGCTGTTAAATTTAGAAGCAACTTATTAAATAGTTATAGATAGTGAATAAAGGAGTGTATGTGTAGTGGGGGTGAGCTTATGAGGCAATACGAAGTTCCTTCATCCAGGCAAAATATATACTTCAAGGCTTCACAGATAATATTGACTTTGGAGAATCTGTCATGGCCCTGGGTCTGACTTTTGATTTTGAAAGCCCAGAACCTGATTTTCAGCACAGCATGAAATAGATACATCATTTAGGGCAGACTTACATGAACCAAACTTATGAAATTGATATGACAAAACTAAATGCTAGTTTATTAACTTATAAGTGAACAAAAAATAATATGCTGACCAGAATACCAGAACATTTATGTCTTTGTGACCACCACTTTCTCTCCTTGAAGGCAAAATTTAATGTCAAATATGGAAGGGATTGCTTGATGAACACAGAACAAAGGGAGTTTAATACAGGTTTCAAGTGTTTATTGGCAACAAGCTAAGTCTCCTATTAGGGATTATTTCATCCATGGAATCAGACAACTTGACAACTGTTGTCTACAACTTCCTTCATTTATGTCTGCCCCAGGATGGACTCATCAGTGGGCCTGGAAATTCCCCAAATTACTTGTCTAAGGCTCTTTCCTTTTCTGGCTGGGCACTGGCTAACTTTTCATGTTGTAACTGGTTTTCCAGACTACCATTATGACTAATCCCTCTTTGGAATGAGAGATTTCTTCTTCTTCCTTCTTCTTTTTCTTTCCTCCTCCTCCTCTTCCTCCTCCTTCCTTTCCTCACTCCCTCCCTCCCTTCTTTGGAATAAGAGATTTCTTTCTTTTTTTCCTCCCCCACCCCTCCTCCTCCCCCCCTTCTTTGGAATGAGAGATTTCTTCTTCTTCCTTCTTTTTTCTTCTTTCTTTCCTCCTCCTCCTCCTCCTCCTCCTCCTCCTCCTCCTCCTCCTCCTCCTCCTCCTCCTCCTCCTCCTCCTCCTCCTCCTCCTCCTCCTCCTCCTCCTCCTCCTCCTCCTCCTCCTCCTCCTCCTCCTCCCTCCTCCTCCTCCTCCTCCTCCTCCTCCTCCTCCTCCTCCATTCAGCAGCTAGCAAGGCACAGCGGCTCACAGGTGTAATCCCAACACTTTGGGAAGCCTAGGCAGGTGAATCACTTGAACCTACAAGTTTAAGACTAGCCTGGGGAACAAGATGAAACTTTGCCTCTACTAAAAATGCAAGAATTAGCCAGGTGTAATGGTGTGCATCTGTAATCCCAGCTACTTGGGAGGCTGAGGTACAAGAATCATTTGAACCCAGGAGGTGGAGGCTGCAGTGAGCCAAGATCGTGCCATTGCACTCCAACCTGGGCAACGGAGCAATACTCTGTCTCCCCACACAAAAATAAAATAACATAAAAAATAAAAATTAAAAAAAATCAGTGGCTAGATGTGTGGGTTTGTTACATGGATATATTGGGTGACGCTGAGGTTTGGGCTTCTATAAATCCCATCACCCAAATAGTAAACATAGTACCCAATAGATACTTTTTCAGCCCTTATCCCCCTCACACCCTCCCCACTCTTGGAATACTCAGTGTCTATTGTTCCCATCTTTATGTCCCTGAGTACCCATTTAGCTCCCTCTTAGAAGTGATAACATTCAGTATTTGGTTTTCTGTTTCAGTGTTAATTCACTGAGGATAATGGCCCCTGGTTGCATCTATGTACCTGAAAAGGACATGATTTCATTCTTTTTATGGCTATGTAGTATTCCATGGCATATATGTACATTTCTTTATCCGATCCACCATTGGTGGGCACCTGGTTTGATTCCATGTCTTTGCTATTGTGAAGAATGCTGCAATGAACATATGAGTGCATACGGCTTTTTGGTAGAATGATTTTTATTTTTGTATGTATGTATGTATGTATGTATGTATGTATGTATGTATGTATTTATTTATTTAGAGATAGAGTCTCACTCTGTCATCCAGGCTGGAGTGCAGTGGCGCAATCTCGGCTCACTGCAAGCTCTGCCTCCCAGGTTCACGCCATTCTCCTGCCTCAGCCTCCCAAGTAGCTGGGACTACAGACGCCCGCCACCGCGCCCGGTTAATTTTTTTATTTTTAGTAGAGACGGGGTTTCACCGTGTTAGCCAGGATGGTCTCGATCTCCTGACCTCGTGATCCACCTGCCTCGGCCTCCCAAAGTGCTGGGATTACAGGCGTGATCCGCTGTGCCCTGCCAGTAGAAGTAATGGAATTCCTCGGTCAAACGGTAATTCCATTTTTAGTTATTTTAAATCTCCAGACTACTTTCCACAGGGGCTTAACTAATTTATTAACCAACACTGTGTAAATGTTTCCTTTTCTTCACAGTCTTGCCAACATCTGTTATTTTTTTACTTTTTAATAATGGCCATTCTGACTGGTGCGAAAATGGTTTCTCATTTGGCTTTGATTTGTCTGATGGTTAGTAATGTTGAGCTTTCTTTTTATATGTTTGTTGGCTGCTTATAGGTCTTCTTTTGAGACGTGTCTGTTCATGTCCTTTCCCCACTTTTTAAGGGTGTTTTTTTTTCTTGTTCAATTATGTAAATTTCTTATGGATTCTGAATATGAATTAAACATTTTTCAGATGCATAGTTTACAAATATTTTCTCCCATTCTGTAAGATGTCTGTTTACTCTGTTGATAGTTTATTTTGCTGTGCAGAAGCTCTTTATTTAGATCTCAATTGTCAATTTTTGTTTTTTGCTGCATTTGCTTTTTAGACTTAATCATAAATTCTATGTCTAGGCGAATGTCCAGAAGAGTACACCCTAGGCTTTATTCTAGGATTTTTGTAGTTTGAGGTCGTACATGTAAGTTTTTAACCCATTTGGAGTTAATTTTTGTATGTGGTGAGAGGTAGCAGTCTAGTCTCATTCTTCAGCATATAGTCAGCCAGTTTTCCCAGCACAATTTATTGAATACGATGCCATCTCCCCACTGCTAATTTTTGTAGACTCTGTTAAAGATTAGTTGGTTGTAGGTATGTGGCTTTATTTGTTGATTCTCTATTGTGTTCCATTGGTCTATTTGTTTCTTTTTGTACCAGTGCCATACTGTTTTGGAGACTGTAGCCTTGTAGTACAGTGTAAAGTCAGATCATGTCATTCCTCCTGCTTTACTCTTTTTGCTCAGGATTTCTTTGGCTATTTGGACTCTTTCTTGTTTCCATATGAATTTTAGAATTGTTTTTTTCTCCTGACAGTAATTTAATAGTAATGTTGTTGAATATGTAAATTACTTTGGGTAGTATGGACATTTTAGTGACATTGATTCTTCCAATCCATGAGCATGGAATGTTTTTCCATTTGTTTGTGTTATCTATAATTTATTTCAGCAGTGTTTTGTAGTTCTTGTTGTAGAGATTTCATCTCCTTGGTTAGATGTATTCCCAGGTATTTTATGTTTTTGGTGGCTATTGTAAATGGGACTGCATTCTTGATTTGGTTCTCAGCTTGAATATTGTTGGTGTATAGACTAGACATACTACAGATTTTTGCATATTAATTTTGGATCCTGAAACTTTACTGAAGTTGTTTATCAGGTCTAGGAGTCTTTTGGTAGCACCTTTAGGGTTTTCTAGGTATAGGAGATTCTTTTTTTGGAAATTAATCTATTTAACAGATGAATCAGATTATAGTTTTCTCTTGCTGGCATCTTTAAAGTAAGTTTTACAAAAAGCTTTTTTTTTTTTTTTTTTTTCAATTAGGTGAAGGATATGTTAATTAGCTCAACCGTGGTAATCATTTCACATTGCATACATATATCAAATCACGATGTTGTACACCTTAAATATATACAAATTTTATCTTCAATCATGTCTCAATGAAGTTGGAAAAAAATAACTTATTATGATCTATATATTTATCCCCAAACTTTATGCATTATCTCAATTTAATCCTTATACCAACTCAATGAGGTAGGTATACCTCTATCCTATTACTCATGAAGAAGCAAAAGCAGAGATGGGAACCTCTCTCAAAGACTCACAGCTAGTACATTACAGAAATTTTTTTTTTATTGACTCTACCTCAAAAATAGATGGAGATATAGAAAAACAAATAACACTTTCTATTTCTATTGCCTCTACCTCGATTGTTCCCAAATTGGAACAACTATCAGAATCACCTGGAGGATCTGTTAAAGCACAGATCACTGGGTTCTGTGCCCAAAGTTTTAAATTCAGTAAGTCTGGGGGTGGGGCCTGAGAATTTGTATTTTTAACATGTTCCCTGGTTGTGCTGACGTTGCTAGTCAAGGCTCTTATTAGGGATGATTTTAAGATGACTTTAAGAACCATTTTTTTTTTTTTTTCTGTTCCAGGTTAGCACCTCTCTCTTTTGGAATATTACAATAATTTCCTGCTTCTCATCCGTTTTCTAAAGTACAATCAGAGTGATCTACCTAATTTTACTTAGAAATATTTATTGGGTGCCAGATATTCTACTAGAGGATGTAATAATGAGCAAAACAGACAAAGATCCTGATGTCACAATAACCTGAAGCAGCCAGTTTGCCTGGAATACTTTCTTCCCTTGGCTGAACATTATATAATGATGTTCATGATCTCCTTTCCATGGTTGTAAAACACAGAAGTAAATAATTAAAGTTCTATTCCTGTAATCAGCTCACAAAATGGTTGAGCCAGCTCTGTGCTCTTTGATTTTGCTCTATGAAGTTGTTTGGTGGAATAATTTAAACTCCAGCTTGTTCTCCACATTAAGATAAGGTCAAAATGGCCTGATGGATGTTGGGTGAGCAAGAATATAGGAGAAAATTAAATAAGATTCTTTAGGTTCATTCTTCCAGTTTTGTAAAACTCTACACAACTATTCCTTCAACTGTAGAAGTGGGGAGGGCAGCAGGCATGGCTTGGCAATGTCTAGTAAATTCTGCCGTCTTCCTGTGAAGGTCTGTCTTTTATTTTTCTGCCCCTGCCCATAGCACCAATCCTAGCAAGAGTGAAGGCCAAGTGTTCTGGGCATGGTTAATACAGAAAAATCTTCACCACTGCCAGTCATGATTATCTTTGCCTCTCCTCCCTTTTACTCTTAACAGTTTGAAGTCTACTTTTCTGGGTAGGTAGAAGAGCCAAAATATTGCTCATCTGAAATTTTGGTTGTGTGATTCCTTGTCATTTATAGAATAAATTCTTGTTCTAATTGAAGAAGCTAGAGTTAAAATACAAGGCCCTGTCTTTCTTCACAGCACCCTGAGTTCTGTGCTCAAAACATGGCCCTGTTCCTCAGGCTGATGTAACAGCTCATGTTTTTCAGGATGCCAAGCTGGAGTATGGGAGCCAAGCTGCAGAGGTTGATTGCTTTTTTGAGCATTTGATTTCTGTCAAAAGTAAACAGTAAGGCTTTAAACTGGGGAAACCCAAGAACAGGGTATTCATTTCTGTGCCATCTTTTTTGGTTGCTGTGTCAAGGACTGGAGGTAACTACAGGAAGGAAGACTAATGAGAAGGCTGTTGCAGGGATCTCCAGGGATCCTGAGGGGAAAAAATGGTGACCTAGACTGGTAATATGGATGCAAAGATGAGAAGGTACATGGATTCCTGAAATATTTGATGGTGCCAGGCATACTTTTTGGAACTTCATCCAAGGGGAGATAGGGAAGAATCAAGGTTGGCACTGAAATTTTTGGCTTAGGCAAGAGAGTGGATGCTGAAGTCATTCCCTGAGATAGCCAATACTGGGAAGGAAGTCTGGAGGTGAACAAGATGAACTCAGTATGGATATGCTGAATTTGAGGTAAATTTGGGACATTAATACAACTGAAATGACTAATATGTAGTTAAATAATCACATTACTCTAAGTGTTCAATCCTTATACTGTGTCACCATTGCTAACAAATTCCAAATTTCTTTTTTTGTGTGTTTGTTTCTCTTTTTCTTTCCTTTTTTTTTTTTTTTTTTTTTTTTTTTGAGATGGAGTTTCACTCTTGTTGCCCAGGCTGGAGTACAAAGGCCCAATCTCAGCTCACTGCAACCGCTGCCTCCTGGGTTCAAGAGATTCTCCTGCCTTAGTCTCCCAAGTAGCTGGGATTACAGGAGCCTGCCACCAAACTAGGATACATTTTTTTTTATTTTTAGTAGAAACGGGTTTCACCATGTTGGCCAGGCTAGTCTCAAACTCCTGACCTCAGGCGATCTGCCCACCTTGGCCTCCCAAAATGCTGGGGTTAAAGGCGTGAGCCACCGTGCCTGGCTATGTTTGTTTTGCAGAGGTAAGTTCTCACTATGTTGCCCAGGCTGGTTTCCAACTCATGGACTCAAGGGATCCTCCTGCCTCGGTTTCCCAAAGTGCTGGGATTACAGGCATACCTGGCCACGCCCAGTCATTTTCCAAATTTCTTAACAAGACTTTTCAGCTTTGCTTCTCCCACCTATCCATACCCACTGTTGCCCAGCCCAAATTCATTTGGGTTCCTCAAAGGGTTTAGGCTTTCTGTAGTCTCAAGGATTACGGGCCAGCAGTTCTGTCAGGAACTGTTCTATTCTCCTTTCTGTGCATTCAACAAAGAATTCGTAAAATCAGCTGGGCGTGATGGTGCAAGACTGTAGTCTCAGCTACTCTGGAGGCTAAGGTGAGAGGACAGCCTGAGCTCAGGAGTTGGAGGCTGCAGAGCCATAATCCCGCCACTGCACTCCATCCAGCCTGGGCAACAGAAAAAGACCTTGTCTCAGAAAAACAAAACAAAACAAAATAAAAACAAAGAGTGAGGGCCCAGGTAGGTTCTAGGTGCTGGGATAAAACAGTGAGAAAAAAGAAGACTTTCTCCCTTCCCTTGCCTCGTTATAGTATAATAGCAGATTTAAATACTAATCTAATAATTACACAAGAAAGAAAGAATTGCAAATGAGATCAGAGCTGCCAACAAAGGCATCTAGTGGGAATGAAGGCCTACAACGGGATTTTCACATAGTGAGAGCTTGCCTGAGAAGATAGAGTTGATCCAGAGAGGTAGGAAAGAGCTTTCTAGGCCGGGAGAACACCCCTGTGGAGGGGTGTAACTTAGCTCCTTATGGGGAACTAGAGAAATTTGCTCTTTTCCCAAGACATCAGGAAAGGAGCAGGGGGAGAGACTTATCTATTTTGTCCCACAGCAGCCGCCATCTAGTGGCACGCAGCTACAACCTCGTCGCGCTGGTTACTGGGAGTTGTAGTCTTGACGTAAGCTACCTGGCATGGCGTCCTGCATTGCAGCGGGGCACGGGGCTGCAATGGGCCTAGGTCGGAGTTTCCAAGCCGCCAGGACTTTGTTCCCCGCGCCGGCCTCTTTCGCCTGCAGTAAGAGGAGCGGGACTTGCGAGCTGGGGCGCGTTAGGGGCCCAGGGTCAGGATGGGGGAGGCGAGCCTGGAGATGAGAGGCAACCCCAGAGTTGGTCCTCCGTGGGACACCGGGTTGGGGGAGATTGCGGGGCTCTGCGGGATCTCAGGGCTGGCACTAGAGTCCTGACCTTCGTCGTCCGCTCCCGCAGGGGTCCACGCGGGGCCTGTCCGGCAGCACAGCACTGGGCCTTCCGAGCCCGGCGCGTTCCAGCCGCCGCCGAAGCCGGTCATCATGGACAAGCGCCGCCCGGCGGAACAGGAACGCAGGTGAGGCACTGCCCTAGCGCCAGGCCGGCAACTGGGGTCGGTGCGCGCTTGAGCGCGTTCGCGTTGGAGGTACTGGCTCTAAGGTGGGGGCTGCACCTTCACCTGCACGAGCTGGTGTGTAGGATTCATGAACCCGTGCACCACAGTGTTCTGTCTTCCTCGCTTCTCCCCAAGCCAGCATTGAACTTCTTTGCAGTTTTATTGAGTCAGAACTTCAAGTAAGGATTCCCCATATTTTAAGCTCTTCTGTGGTATATGTCCTATACCAGAGTTTTTCTCTGAGGTACATCCTGTTTATACCTGTTTACGTCCAAGAGCCGTTCTTTTCTCTCAAAAGACCCCAACCCTGGATAGGAATAGATTGGCCAACTTAAAAAATTTGTTGTGGGTTAGGTTGGAAGTTTTGGCAGACAAGGCACAGTAAAAATTGCCTCTAAAGTGTGTCTGAAACTTATCAAAACAGTGTGAATAAAAACTAAAATGAATGGTGGTAATCTTGGAGGTACATGTAAATTTAAAGTACTTAAGATCTGAAAAGAGAGCTTTGTAACAACCTTTTTAAAAAAACAGTTTTCAGAGGAAAAACCTGCTATGATTATAGGCTTCTTGAAAGGACTGTAGGTTGTTGATTGGTTTACCTCTGGGATTTTTTTTTTTGTTTCCTAAATTTTTGAGATAGAGTGTGGTTCAGTCACCCAGCCTGGAGTGCAGTGGTGATCTTAGCTCACTGCAGCCTCAAAACTCCTGGGTTCAAGTGATCCTCCCGCCTCAGCCTCCTGAGTAGCTGGAACTACAGGCACCACGCCTGCCCTTTTTATTTTATTTTATTTTATTTTTAACATTTAAAATATTCCACGGATTTAAATAGAAGTAAACTTGGAGTTAGATAACCTAGAAATTCAGAAAATATGTCCTTATAAAGCTTTTTTTTTGAAGGTATTAATGGAATATCTCTTAAAGGGTGGCATTTAATAGAATTCACTTAAACAGGAATGTAAATGATATGTTCTGGAGAACAATTTGACAGAATTTAGTAAGTTTAAGTTGTGTATACCTTCTCACTCAGAAAGCACACAACCTAAACTCTTACATGTATGTACAAGGAGACAAGTACAAGAATGAATGTAAGTATTTTTTATAACAAAAATTTAGAGGCAGAATAGATAACCAACAGTAGGTGAATAGGCAAATGCATTCATATGACAGAATATTTATTGTACAGCAGTGAAAAGTGAATGAACTAGAACTAACTTTTAAACATGGATGATTTTCACAAATATGTGTGGGAAAAAACCTTTAGAATCATTAATGTAGTAGGATGCTATTTTTATGAAGTTTAAAACTATAGGCCAGGTGCAGTGGCTCACACCTGTAATCCCAGCACTTTGGGAGGTCAAGGAGGGCAGATCACGAAGTCAGGTGTTCGAGACCAGCCTGGCCAACATAGTGAAACCCCCGACTCTACTAAAAATACAAAAAAAAAAAAGCCAGACGTGGTGGCATGCACCTATAATCCCAGCTACTCAGGAGGCTGAGGCAGGAGAACTGCTTTAACCCAGGATGCGGAGGTTGCAGTGAGCTGAGATCGTGCCACTGCACTCCAGCCTGGTTGACAGAGCAAGACTCCGTCTCAGAAAAAACAGAAACAAAACTATACTAAACAATAGTATATGTTGCCCAGACATACATGCATATGTAAAGTAAAAAGAAATTTAAGGGGGACCTTCTGAAACTTCGCCAAACAGTCAAACGTAACTTTACCAGTAGTGGTACCAGCTGATATTATGTGTCTCCTGATGTGACAGAATAAGTTGTTCACATCATCATCTCTGTGATATTCTTACTAAAATTATTTAACCTTAGTCCAGGCCTGTGGAAACAATCCAGAATCTAGGGATAAGATAGTAGGCCTTGACTGTTCAAAAAAGTTAATGTTATAAAAATACAAAGATGGGGAAAAGTCTTAGTTTGAGAGACTAACGACCAAATATGATGTGTGAAGCTTGATTGTATTTTGAATTGGGCAACAAATAGATGTAAAATACCTTCCCAGGATATTGGCATACATTTGAGTATGAACCCTATATTAGACCACGCTTGTCCAACCCGCAGCCCAGGACAGCTTTAAATGTGGCCCAACACAAATTTATAAACTTTCTTAAAACATTATGAGATTTTTTTGTGACTTTTTTTTTTTTTTAAGCTTACCAGCTATTGTTAGTGTCTTTTATGTGTGGCTCAAGATAATTCCTCCGGTGTGTCCCAGGGAAGCCAGAAGATTCGATACCTCTGTATTAGATTATGTTATCAAATTAATGCTAACTTTTATAGGTGTCATAAGGGTATCATGATAATATAGGAGCAAGTCCTTATTCTTAGCATAAGCCTTCTAAATTATTGAGGAATGAAATGCCTTGCTGTTCCATTTTTTTGAGACAGAGCCTTGCTTTGTCACCCAGGCTGGAGTGCAGTGGCATGATCTTGGCTCTGCAGCCTCCTACTCCTAGGCCCCTCCCTACTCATTCTCCCAAGTGGCTGGGACTACAGGTGCCCGCCACCATGCCTGGCTATTTTTAACATTTTTTTTTGTTGGAGAATGAGGTCTCACTATGTTGCCTAGCCTGGTCTGGAACTCCTGGGCTCAAATGATCTACCCTCCTCGGCCTCTCAAGTGTTGGGATAACAGATGTAAGCCACCACACCTTTGTCAAATGGTTCAGAAAAAAATGATATGTATATATAAAGCAAATACAGCAGAATTTTAGCAGTTAGTAAAAGTAGATGAAAGATCTACAGTTGTTCATTGTATTATTTTTTTGGTAGGCTTTAAAATTTTCAAAGTAGAAAATTGAGGAAGAGAAAGAAATTCATGGGAATAATCACCAAATTTAGGATAGTAATTAACTCTACAGAGTAGGAAGGGATACACTGGGGCTTCCACAATATTGATAATTTATTTCTTGAGGTGGGTGGTAGAGACATGAATATTCATTGTACTGTCATTTATACTTTTTATGTAGAGTAAATATTTCTAATGAGCTTAAAATCAGTTAAAGAAGAAAAAAAGGAAGATTATTATTTTTTAAGCAAAAGGATTTCACCTTTATAAGATTTACACAGTTTTCACATAGCTTCATTTCTACAATCACAACAATCCTGAGGTAAACAGGCAGGGTCTAATCATTCTCTTTTTACAGAGGGAGAACCAGCAACTTAGGGAAATCAAAATGGGGACACGAACAGGATTTCTGTGGAAATTTAAGTAAATGAGAATTTATGGTGAATTTTTTATTCTAAAACAAATACCTCATCTTGGCCAAAAATGGGACATTACCCAAGGTCCCCTACTAGGCCAGAGGAGAAAAGCAAGGACTTCCCTCCTACAGAGGCACAAACAAGGCAGACTAGGACCCAGCAGTCGCCTAAGGCCCAAGGGTCTCCAGTTAGGAGAATGTGAAATGCAAGGATGCGGGACTGGCCTAAGGTACAGGAAGAGCAGTAAACAGAAGAAAACAGATGAGGAGGGGGAAAAGCAAGAATTATTAAGCATGGCAGGGAGCAAAGAGCACTACAAAGCCTCAGGATTTCTTCAAGGGATACTGCTGTACCAGGAGGGCAGAAAGATAATAACCACGAGACACCAGGACTACCAATAGGTGTCACAGTTGTCACAACCATCATACTCAAACTGGTCTACAGTCTTGGCCAGCAGATACAGCAAACAAGCCTGCAGATGCCGCAGGCCCTTCAGCACCATCTCCAGGGCCATCTTCTCTGATCAGGAAGATCATTTTAAAAGTCAGTTTATAATTAGTAATTTATATGTTGATGTCTTTTCTGACATAATTTATTGTAGCATGTATAGCTTAGTGTGAGACCTGTAGTAATGGTTATAGGCTTTGGAGACTGACAAACATACCTACATTTAAATCTTGACTTGACAGATTTATAGCTAATGTAGCAATGGGTTAGTTATTTACTTTTTTCAAGCTTCAGTTTCTTGCTCTGTAAAAAGCAGATGACACCAAACCCACATAGTTGCTAGAAGGATTAATTTATGCAATAGATGTTTCACAAAGCTTTTAACAAAATACCAGGTGAGTACTCAGGAATCGTTAGCTGTTTTCATGAGCATTAACAATTTTAGAAATAAGATTGACCTTTATTTAGACAGTGAACAATAAAACACGTCAATATCATATTCTTTAATTTCTTTGAAAAGCAGCAATTTTTCTTTTAGCAGCCTTTTAAGTTTACTTTTAATTAATTAATTTATTTGTATTTTTCACAGGTTCTTGAGTCCTGAATTCATTCCTCGAAGGGGAAGAACAGATCCTCTGAAATTTCAAATAGAAAGAAAAGATATGTTAGAAAGGAGAAAAGTACTTCACATCCCAGAGTTCTATGTTGGTCAGTAAGAGCTATATGCTTTTATTATTAGTGATTGCGTGGTTAGTTTCTTAGTGATTGGATGGTTAGTTTTCTTAAAAAACAAAAGAAGATTTTTTTTTACATATCTGGGTTATGCTCATATGAAGTATATATTCCTAAATTAAAAGATTTAGGAAGTGAAGAAGTTATCTAGCAATGCTATTTGTTTGTCTCTGCATCTTATATAAAGTTTACTTTTCAGCTGAGTGTGCTGGAAAAAAAGTTCACTTCTCTTTTGAATTTGTAGGAAGTATTCTTCGTGTTACTACAGCTGACCCATATGCCAGTGGAAAAATCAGCCAGTTTCTGGGGATTTGCATCCAGAGATCAGGAAGAGGCCTTGGAGCTACTTTTATCCTTAGGAATGTTATCGAAGGACAAGGTAAGTTTTATTTCATCATTTTTATTGTCTAGAAAATGTTATCTCAGGATTCCTTTTTGTTTCTCCATCCTGGGATAAGAAATCTGAAATTTGAAAGTAAAAGGGGACTCTGAGGGAAGATGTGGAGCCTCTGGCTTTAGAATGGATTGAGATTTGATGTTAATGATTAAATATGGTTGATGGACATCTTTCTCTTGAAGGCTTCTTATATTATTGGAGCAACAGTCATTAGAAATAGACTTTGCAAACCATGGCAACATCAAAGGGGGGAATAAATCACTATAAAGCAGTATGGGGATATTCATTTTAGGAGCAAATAACCCATGAGTAAAACTTTAAGACAAACATATAATGTCTTCATGAATTACTTGCTCCTAAAATGAATATCACTGTCTTATATGACAAAATTGTGTTTGTATACTATGCCTTATAGGCAGAGGAACAAGTAGTAAAACTCTAGCAAGATTATTAATTAAAATGGCAGGAACAGTTAAGTTTATCAAGTTGAATGCTTCATGAAGTTCCAACAACAAGTATTCTTGTTTTCAAAGAAATTGAAAATGTGAAAGCAGTTGCTGTCTGTAATGACCTGGTGGGCTGTGCGTGTAGGAATTCAGCAGGACTTAATTGATTTGTGCCTTAAATCAGGTCAAATACTTGGAGAGGCCTTGTAATAGAAGTAAATGAGCATAGGAGTGAGTCATTTGATTTTCTTTAAGCATTAAGATAGTAATAGTTTCTCCTCTACATGGTTCTAGCCAATCAACTGTGAGATACTGAATTTGAAGTACTGGACACAGAATACTCCAAAAGGATTAGCTCCCTCTTGCCATTCTCTATAGTATGTCTGACTGTTGTAACCTGCCTCAACCTTCCCCATGACTACTTCCTGCATTAGTGTTTCCTTCTTGTCCAATGGCTTGTATACCATCTTTATAATGATAACTTCCAGATTTATAACTCCAGGACTGACCCTTTTTAAGTTCCAGATTTGCATTTGCAACTATCTGATCAACACTCTATTTGGATGTCTTACCAGCATAAGTTGAAAGCAGAACCCTTTATTTCCCCTTGCATGGTGTTCCATTCACAGTCTTTTCTATTTCCATAAATGGTACCACTGCCTACCCACTTACTTTCACACATGCAGTCAATCAAGTTTTCTTGGCACAATCTCCAAAAAATATATCACAGTTTTGTCTGTTCTTCCCTCTACATTGCTGTCACCCTCATCCATGTCACCATCATCTGCTTGCATTTGTGCAGTCTCTGGTTTACATTTCTGGTGTCTTATTCTGTTTGTGCTGTTATAACAAAATGCTACAGGTCTCTGGTTTACATTTCTGGTGTCTTATTCTGTTTGTGCTGTTATAACCAAATGCTACAGGCTGGGTAATTTAGAAAGAACAAATTTATTTCTCACAGTTCGGGAGGCTGGGAAATCTAAGTTCAAGGTGCTGGCAGGTTTGGTATTTGGTGAGGCCTCCTTCCCTGCATCCAAGATGGTGCCTTGTTGCTGTGTGCTCTGGAAGGGCCAAGCACTGTGCCCTCACATGGTGAAAGGTGAAAGGGAAAAAGCAAAACTAGTTCTCTCTAGCCCTTTAATCCACTAATCCTTAATCAAAGGAGCTTCTAACCAAAGTTGGAACTTAATATTTTACTTCTTTTGCACCATTAATCTTATTACTCTTAACATGGAAGATTGATTTTTCTTCAAGTAATTGGGAGATAAAAACATGACATAGGGAAAAATTCAGACTTTCTCTGATGTTACTACTATGAGAATTAAGAGATATGTGACTCAACATATTTCTAGAAGCCATTTTTTCTTTTTTAGACTATCATTCCAATTCAGACTTTCTCACTTTATATTTAAATGGATTTTAGCTTATTTCTATTTCTTTCAGTAATCTTTATCTTAAACATTTCAAATTAATGGCACATTTGCTACATGCAAAACTTTGTGCTAATTCCTTTATGAAACCCTTTTACTGTAGTATGAAACATGTATAGGAATGTGGACTTAGATTGTAAGAATGTATTTTATTTTCTATTTAGGTGTTGAGATTTGCTTTGAACTTTATAATCCTCGGGTCCACGAGATTGAAGTGGTCAAATTAGAGAAACGGCTGGATGATAGCTTGCTGTACTTACGAGATGCCCTTCCTGAATATAGCACTTTTGATGTGAATATGAAGCCAGTAGCACAAGAGCCTACCCAGAAAGTTCCTGTTAATGAGGTATGGGTTATACATTTGAAACTAGAAGTTCAAGTATAAAATAAGAAAGAATCATCTTAATGAAAACTTCAGAAGAATTTTTGCTTATGCCTATCAGCCTAATTATTCCTTTTTTTTTTTTTTTTTTTAATCTTCCTTAGCTGAAAGTGAAAATGAAGCCTAAGCCCTGGTCTAAACGCTGGGAACGTCCAAATTTTGATATTAAAGGAATCAGATTTGATCTTTGTTTAACTGAAGAGCAAATGGAAGAAGCTCAGAAGTGGAGTCAGCCATGGCTTGAATTTGATATGATGAGGGAATATGATACTTCAAAAATTGAAGCTGCAATATGGAAGGAAATTGAAGCGTCGAAAAGGTCTTGATTCTGAGAATGAATTTGGTTAGTTGCAGAAGATTATTGGCTCTAAGAGGATATATTTTGAGACCAATTTAATTCATTTATAAGAACATAGTAATTAAGTGACCTAAACATTCATTGTTTTAATACTTTTTTGTAAAATAAAACTTGTACACCAGTTTATTACTCTAAAAAGAGAATTACACATGCCAAATGGTCCGATGTCCATTTGCTTATTGGAGGTAAAGCTACAATAGAAGTCAGAGCATCACCAGAATGTTCTTTAATGAGCATGGAACCCGAGCAAGGGGAATAGTTGGGGTGATTTTTTGTAAATTGAGAAACAATTCATAAGCACAATAATGTATGATTTACAGAATAATAAAATAAACATTCATGTACCCACTATCAGGTTAAGAAATCGAACATTTAGTAATAATATCTAAGAATGTTCAGAAATAAAACATTTAATAAGATCTCAGAAGATTCTGGTGTATCTGCAATTTTATTGAGTTAAAAATATTGTTGCTCCATTTTCTTTGTTTCCCTTGTTGTATGGAGAAATCCAATGCCATTTTGATTTCTGTTTCTCATAAATTTAATGATGATGTGCCTTGGTGTGGGTCTGTATTTATGCATTGTATTGGGTTTTAGGTGAACCCTTCCAAGGTAGTAACTCACTTCTGTCAGTTCTGGGAAACACTTAGCATTGGTTGATGATTTATTCTCTGTGGCTTTGTTCTCCAAACTATTTTTTGGATGCTGGATATCCAGCACTGGGTATCTATTTCCTTACCTCCCTCCCTTGACCCCAATATCTTTGTGTTTTAGCTCTTTAGCTCGATCTTCCAACTCTTTGCTATTGTATTTAAAAATCTTAAAGACCCCTTCTTGATTTGTAAAAGTTCCTTTTCTTATAACCAAAAAGCCTTTATCTATGGATTTGCTCATAGATAAAGGGTATTCAATATAGTGTTTGTATTTTTTTTTCATTTAAAATTGTTTGCACATCTATTTCCTCCAAATTTCTTTCTTTCTTTCTTTCTTTATTTTTGTCTGTATTTCAGGCTTTTCCAGGATATCTGGTAATCTTTGGCTGTCTTATGGTTGAATGAGGGACTAAAAAGCTTCAAAGCCTTGGGATTGTGGCAAGGGGTTGTCTTTAGGGTTATCTGAATGGGCTTTTTTGGGAGTCCCCTCCTCCACATGAATATTTTGGTTTTGTCAGATTTCCTAGAATAGAGGCTTCCAATCTCCTTCCTGGAGGGGTCTGTCCAGGAAGGAGATTGTCTAGGGGTCTGTCTGTCATGCAGCAGCTTTCAGCTACTTCCTTGATCTTTTTCACTTATGATTATATAGTCATGTTACTACTGTCAACAGGTAATAGATATCCTATCCTTCACTTGTTTAGATTATTTGCTGAGATAACCTCTCAAAAGAACCTCTCAAAATAAAAGGTTAACAAGAGCCTCTATCTTATATTTTTCTTCTCTTTATCTTGTTAGAAGATAGCTATTAAAACCTGTTCTTTTTCTGTCTTGATAAACACACTTGAATATTGGTAGAATGGTAGATGGGTGTATTTTAGGATCTAAAGCTCTGCAAATGTATGATCAGCTTGTAAGTACAGGTGCTCAAAAACATGTATCCAATCATGCTTTTTACTCTGTAGGAGTATCTTTAAAATTCTTGTGAATTTTCCCCCAGAAGTAAAGCAAATCTTCCCCCAGAAATAAAATTAAACATGCATAATCTAAAGCTTTTTTAAATTGTGGTAGGATATATATAATTTGCCATTGTAAACATTTTAAATTTACAAGTCAGAGGCATTAATTACATTCACAATGTTGTGAAATTATTACTACTATTTCCAAAATTTTCTCATCACCCCAAACTGAAACTGTGTAACTATTAAGCAATAACCTCATTCCTGTATCTCTCCCAGCCCCAGGTAACCTCACCTGCTTGTTTTTATCTTTGAGACAAGGTCTCATTCTGTCACTCAGGTAAGAGTGCAGTGGTGTGATCATAGCTCATTGCAGCCTCAAAATCCTGGGCTCAAGCAGTTCTCCCACCTCAGCCTCCTTGAGTAGCTAGGATTACAGGCACATGTTCACTGCACCTGGCTGATTTTGTTTTTTGCAGAGATGTGGTGTTGCTATGTTTCCCATGCTGGTCTTGAGCTCCTGGCCTCAAGCAGTCCTTAAGATTCATCCATGTTGTGGCATGTATCAGAATTTCATTTGTTTTTATGACTAATATTCCACTGTATGTGTACACATTTTGTTTATCTTCTGATGAACACTGGGATATTTCTACCTTTTGGCTATTGTGAATAATGCTGCAATAAACATTGACATAAGTATATATTTGATTGCCTGTTTCTAAGTTCTCTTGGGTATACATCTTGAGTGGAATTGCTAGATAATGTCATCTTTTATTTCTCTTGTGATTTCTTCTTTGATCCACTGGTTGAGTGTGTTAATTTCTACATGTTTATGAATTTCCCACTATTTTTTGTTATTGATTTCCAAGTTCATTCCATTGTGATTAGAGAAGATACTTAGTATGATTTTAATGTTTTTAAGTTTGAGAATTGGTGTGTGGCCTAATAGATGGTCTGTCCTGGAGAATGTTCCTCGTACACTTGAGCAAAATGTGTATCATGCTATTGTTGACTGTAGTGTTCTATATGTCTCTTAGGTCAAGGTGGTTTATAATGTGTTAAAGTTCTCTTTTTTTAAAAAAATGTTTGCACAGAGTATCTTTTTTTGTTGTTGTTGTTGAGATGGAGTCTCCCTTTGTCACCCAGGCTGGAGTGCAGTGGCACAATCTCGGCTTACTGCAAGCTCGAACTCCCAGGTTCACACCATTCTCCTGCCTCAGCCTCTCGAGTAGCTGGGACTACAGGCGCCTGCCACCATGCCTGGCTAAATTTTTTAAAATATTTTTTTAGTAGAGACGGGGTTTCACTGTGTTAGCCAGGATGGTCTCAATCTCCTGACCTCACGATCCACCCACCTCGGCCTCCCAAAGTGCTGGGATTATAGGCGTGAGCCATCGTGCCTGGCCCAGAGTATCTTTATCTATGTGTTCCATGTACTTGTGTCTTTGGATCTGTAGTATTCTCTTGTAGACAGTATATCACTATCTTGTTTTTTTTTTTTTTTTTTTTTTTGTCCATTCTGCCAATTTCTGCCTTTTGATTGGAAAATTTAATCCATTTACATTTAAAGTAATTAAGGAAGGACTTTCTTCTACCATTTAACACTTTTTCTATATGTCAGATACTTTTTTGGCCCCTCATTTCCTCTTTATGGCCTTCTTTTCTGTTTTTTTGTAGTGAACTAATCTAATTCTCTTCTCACTCCATTTTGTGTATATTTGTTAGATATTTTATTTGTGGTTGCTATGGGGATTATAGTTAACATCCTACATTTACAACAATCTAATTTGAACTGATACCAATTTACCTTCAATAGCATACAAAATCTCTACTCCTGTAAAGCTCTGCCCCTGCCACCCTTATGTTATTGATGGCACAAATTACATGTTTATGTATTTGATGCCTAATAAAAAATTTATAGTTATTTGTATGAGTTTGTCTTTTAAATCATTTAGGAAATAAAAAGTGGAGTTAGAAAACAGTATGACAGTAATACTGACTTTTATATTTGTCAATATATCTTATTTTGGATCTTTATTTCAATATACAGATTTGAGTTACTGTCTAGTGCCCTTTCATTTCAGCCCAAAGGATTCCCTTATGCATTTCTTGCAGGGCAAGTCTAATTGTAATAAACTCCCTCAGCTTTTGTTTTATCTGAGAATGTCTTGATTTCTCCCTTATTTTTGCCAGATACACGAAATTTTAGTAACAGTATTTTTCTTTCAGCACTTTAAATATGTCATCCCACTACCTTCTGACTCCAGGGTTTCTCATGAGATATTAAATGTTATAAAATTTGAGGATTCCTCATTCTTGATGAGTCAGTTCTTATTGCTTTTCAGATTTGCTCAGCTTTTGTCTTTTGACAGTTTGATTATAACGTGGCTCAGTGTGGGTCTCTGAGTTTATCCCACTTGGAGTTTGTTGAGTTTCTTGGAGTCATAGATTTATGTCTTTTATCAAATTTTGGACATCTTTGGCTATTATTTCTTCACTTTTTTTCACTGCTTTCTTTTCCTTCTGAAATATTCTTAATGTACATGTTGGTCTGTTTGATGCTCTCTCACCAGTTTCTTAGGCTGTGTTCTCTTTTGTTCCTCAGACTTGATTATTGCAGTTGCCCTTCTTTTTTTCAAGTTTGTTGATTTTTCTCCCTGTTCAGATCAACTGTTAAACTCCTCTGGTGAATTTATTTCAGTTACTGTACTTTTCAGCTCCAAAATTTATCTTTGGTTCCTTTTTATAATTTCTATGTCTTTACTGATATTCTCATTTTGTTCATATGTCTGTTTCTTCCTTTAGTTCTTTGTCCATGCTTTCTTTTAGTTCTTTGGGCTTATGTAAGATGATTGTTTAAAGTCTTTGCATAGTAAGTCCAATGTCTTTGCTTCTTCAGGGATGGATTTCATTATTTTCTTTTCAATGAGCCATACTTTCCTGTGTCTTTGTATGCTGTCTTTTTGTTGTTGAAAACTGTATGTTTGAACATTATAATGTGGTGGCCCTGAAAATCAGATACTCCCCCCTTCCTGAGAGTTAATTTTTATTATCTTATTATTGAAGATTATAGCAGTCTACTGTTTAGTGACATTTCCAAACTATTTTTGCAAAGACGACTACTTCTGTGTGTCATCACTGAAGTCTGTGTTCCTTAGCTTGTGTTTAATAGTTTGACATAGATTTCTTTGAAAGGAGTTAAAACTAGCAGACAAACATCTCTCCCAGTCTTTGCAGATTGGCTCTGTGCTGGGCTTTTCCCTTAATACTTAGCCAGGCTTGTACTGAGCCTAGCAATCAGGCCCAAAAGCATAGTGTCTTTGCAGGTCTTGTCTGAGCAAGCTTTTTGCTGTGTATGCATGTAGTTTCCTAAATCTCCCTGTATGTGCTGTTGAATATTCTAATTTCCCAAAGAAACTCCTTTGCAGCTTTTTCTCACAGAACATAGATGGTTTTTATGATATCTTGACCATAGTCTTTCGACCCAGGTGTTTGCAGGTTGTTAGTTCACCTAACACTTTTTTCTTTTCTTTTTTTTTTTTTTTGTTATACATTAAGTTCTAGGGTACATGTGCACAAGGTGCAGGTTTGTTACATATGTATACTTGTGCCATGTTGGTGTGCTGCACCCATCAACTCGTCAGCACCCATCAACTCATCATTTACATCAGGTATAACTCCCAATGCCATCCCTCCCCCCTCCACGCTCCCCATAATAGGCCCCAGTGTGTGATGTTCCCCTTCCCGAGTCCAAGTGATCTCGTTCAATTCTGACCTATGAGTGAGAACATGCGGTGTTTGGTTTTCTGTTCTTGCGATAGTTTGCTGAGAATGATGGTTTCCAGCTGCATCCATGTCCCTACAAAGGACACAAACTCATCCTTTTTTATGGCTGCATAGTATTCCATGGTGTATATGTGCCACATTTTCTTAATCCAGTCTGTCACTGATGGACATTTGGGTTAATTCCAAGTCTTTGCTATTGTGAATAGTGCCGCAATGAACATACGTGTGCATGTGTCTTTATAGCACCATGACTTATAATCCTTTGGGTATATACCCAGTAATGGGATGGCTGGGTCATATGGTACTTCTAGTTCTAGATCCTTGAGGAATTGCGATACTGTTTTCCACAATGGTTGAACCAGTTTACAATCCCACCAACAGTGTAAAAGTGTTCCTATTTCTCCACATCCTCTCCAGCACCTGTTGTTTCCTGACTTTTTAATGATTGCCATTCTAACTGGTGTGAGATAGTATTTCATTGTGATTTTGATTTGCATTTCTCTGATGGCCAGTGATGATGAGCATTTTTTCATGTGTCTGTTGGCTGTATGAATGTCTTCTTTTGAGAAATGTCTGTTCATATCCTTTGCCCACTTTTTGATGGGGTTGCTTTTTTTCTTGTAAATTTGATTGAGTTCTTTGTAGGTTCTGAATATTAGCCCTTTGTCAGATGCGTAGATTGCAAAAATTTTCTCCCATTATGTAGGCTGCCTGTTCACTCTGATGGTAGTTTCTTTTGCTGTGCAGAAGCTCTTTAGTTTAATTAGATCCCATTTGTCAATTTTGGCTTTTGTTGCCATTGCTTTTGGTGTTTTAGACATGAAGTCCTTGCCCATGCCTATGTCCTGAATGGTACTACTTAGGTTTTCTTCTAGGGTTTTTATGGTATTAGGTCTAACATTTAAGTCTCTAATCCATCTTGAATTAATTTTCGTATAAGGAGTAAGGAAAGGATCCAGTTTCAGCTTTCTACTTATAGCTAGCCAATTTTCCCAGCACCATTTATTAAATAGGGAATCCTTTCTCCGTTTCTTGTTTTTGTCAGGTTTGTCAAAGATCAGATGGCTGTAGATGTGTGGTATTATTTCTGAGGGCTCTGTTCTGTTCCATTGGTCTATATGTCTGTTTTGGTACCAGTACCATGCAGTTTTGGTTACTGTAGCCTTGTAGTACAGTTTGAAGTCAGGTAGTGTGATGCCTCCAGTTGTTCTTTTGACTTAGGATTGTCTTGGCAATGTGGGCTCTTTTTTGGTTCCATATGAACTTTAAAGCAGTTTTTTCCAATTCTGTGAAGAAAGTCATTGGTAGCTCGATGGGAATGGCATTGAATCTATAAATTACCTTGGGCAGTATGGCCATTTTCACGATACTGATTCTTCCTATCCATGAGCATGGTATGTTCTTCCATTTGTTTGTGTCCTCTTTTATTTCACTGAGCAGTGGTTTGTAGTTCTCCTTGAAGAGGTCCTTTATATCTCTTGTAAGTTGGACTCCTAGGTATTTTATTCTCTTTGAAGCAATTGTGAATGTAAGTTCATTCATGATTTGGCTCTGTTTGTCTGTTACTTGTGTATAAAAATGCTTCTGATTATTGCACATTGATTTTGTATCCTGAGACTTTGCTGATGTTGCTTATCAGCTTAAGGAGATTTTGGGCTGAGACGATGGGGTTTTCTAAATATACAATCATGTCATCTGCAAACAGGGACAATTTGACTTCTTTTCCTAACTGAATACCCTTTATTTCTTTCTCTTGCCTGATTGCCATGGCCAAAACTTCCAACACTATGTTGAACAGGAGTGGTGAGAGAGGGCATCCCTGTCTTGTGCCAGTTTTCAAAGGGAATGCCTCCAGTTTTTGTGCATTCAGTATGATATTGGCTGTGGGTTTGTCAAAAATAGCTCTTATTATTTTGAGATACGTTCCATCAATACCGAATTTATTGAGAATTTTTAGCATGAAGGGCTGTTGAATTTTGTCAAAGAACTTTTCTGCATCTATTTAGATAATGATGTGGTTTTTGTCTTTGGTTCTGTTTATATGATGGATTTCGTTTATTGATTTGCATATGTTGAACCAGCCTTGCATCCCAGGGATGAAGCCCACTTGATCATGGTGGATAAGCTTTTTGATGTGCTGCCGGATTCGGTTTGCCAGTATTTTATTGCGGATTTTTGATTCGATGTTCATCAGGGATATTGGTCTAAAATTCTCTTTTTTTGTGGTATCTCTGTGAGGCTTTGGTATCAGGATGATGTTGGCCTCATAAAATGAGTTAGGGAGGATTCCCTCTTTTTCTATTGATTGGAATAGTTTCAGAAGGAATGGTACCAGCTCCTCCTTGTACCTCCAGTAGAATTCGGCTGTGAATCCGTCTGGTCCTGGACTTTTTTTGGTTGGTAGACTATTAATTATTGCCTCAATTTCAGAGGCTGCTATTGGTCTATTCAGGGATTCAACTTCTTCCTGGTTTACTCTTGGGAGAGTGTAAGTGTCCAGGAAATTATCCATTTCTTCTAGGTTTTCTAGTTTATTTGCATAGAGGTGTTTATAGTATTCTCTGATGGTAGTTTGTATTTCTGTGGGGTTGGTGGTGATATCCCCTTTATCATTTTTATTGTGTCTATTTGATTCTTCTCTCTTTTCTTCTTTATTAGTCTTGTTAGCGGTTTATCAATTTTGTTGATCTTTTCAAAAAACCAACTCCTGGATTCATTGATTTTTTGGAGGGTTTTTTGTGTCTCTATCTCCTTCAGTTTTGCTCTGATCTTAGTTATTTCTTGCCTTCTGCTAGCTTTTGAATGTGTTTGTTCTTGCTTCTCTAGTCTTCTCATTGTGATGTTAGGGTGTCAATTTTAGATCTTTCCAGCTTTCTCTTGTGGGCATTTAGTGCTATAAATTTCCCTCTACACACTGCTTTAAATGTGTCCCAGAGATTCTGGTATGTTGTATCTTTGTTCTCATTGGTTTCAAAGAACATCTTTATTTCTGCCTTCATTTCATTATGTACCCAGTAGTCATTCAGGAGCAGGTTATTCAGTTTCCATGTAGTTGAGCGGTTTTGAGTGAATTTCTTAGTCCTGAGTTCTAGTTTGATTGCACTGTGGTCTGAGAGACAGTTTGTTATAATTTCTGTTCTTTTACATTTGCTGAGGAGTGTTTTACTTCCAACTATGTGGTTTATTTCGGAATAAGTGCGATGTGGTGCTGAGAAGAATGTATATTCTGTTGATTTTGGGTGGAGAGTTCTGTAGATGTCTATTAGGTCCGCTTGTTGCAGAGATGAGTTCAATTCCTGGATATCCTTGTTAACTTTCTGTCTTGTTGATCAGTCTAATGTTGACAGTGGGGTGTTGAAGTCTCCCATTATTATTGTATGGGAGTCTAAGTCTCTTTGTAAGTCTCTAAGGACTTCCTTTATGAATCTGGGTGCTCCTGTATGGGCGCGTATATATTTAGGATAGTTAGCTCTTCCTGTTGAATTGATCCCTTTACCATTATGTAATGGCCTTGTCTCTTTTGATCTTTGATGGTTTAAAGTCTGTTTTATCAGAGACTAGGATTGCAACCCCTGCTTTTTTTTATTCTCCATTTGCTTGGTAGATCTTCCTCCATCCCTTCATTTTGAGCCTATGTTGTCTCTGCATGTGAGATGGGTCTCCTGAATACAGCAAACTGATGTGTCTTGACTTTTTATCCAATTTGCCAGTCTGTGTCTTTAATTGGACCATTTAGTCCATTAACATTTAAGGTTAATATTGTTATGTGTGAAGCTGATCCTGTCATTGTGATATTAGCTGGTTATTTTGCTCGTTAGTAGATGCAGTTTCTTCCTAGCATCGATGGTCTTTACATTTTGGCATGTTTTTGCAATGGCTGGTACCAGTTGTTCCTTTCCATGTTTAGTGCTTCCTTCAGGATCTGTTGTAGGGCAGGCCTGGTGTTGACAAAATCTCTAAGCATTTGCTTTTCTGTAAAGGATTTTATTTCTCCTTCACTGATGAAACTTCGTTTGGCTGGATATGAAATTCTGGGTTGAAAATTCTTTTCTTTAAGAATGTTGAATATTGGCCCCCACTCTCTTCTGGCTTGTAGAGTTTCTGCTGAGAGATCTGTTGTTAGTCTGATGGGCTTCCCTTTGTGGGTAACCAGACCTTTCTCTCTGGCTGCCCTTAACAGTTTTTTCTTCATTTCAACTTTGGAGAATCTGACAATTATGTGTCTTGGAGTTGCTCTACTGAAGGAGTATCTCTGTGGCGTTCTTTGTATTTCCTGTATTTGAATGTAGGCCTGCCCTACTAGGTTCAGGAAGTTCTCCTGGATGATATCCTGCAGAGTGTTTTCCAACTTGGTTCCATTTCCCCCTCACGTTCAGGCATACCAATCAGATGTAGATTTGGTCTTTTCACATTATCCCATATTTCTTGGAGGCTTTGTTCATTTCTTTTTCCTTTTTTTTCTCTAGACTTCTCTTCTCACTTCATTTCATTCATTTGATCTTCAATCATTGATACTCTTTCTTCCAGTTGATCCAGTCGGTTACTGAAGCTTGTGCATTTGTTACGTATTTCTTGTAGTTTTTATCTGTGTCAGTTCGTTTATGGCCTTCTCTGCATTGATTATTCTAGTTATCCATTCTTCCATTCTTTTTTCAAGATTTTTCGTTTCTTTGTGCTGGGTACATAGTTCCTCCTTTAGCTCTGTGAAGTTTGATCGACTGAAGCCTTCTCTCAACTCGTCAAAGTCATTCTCCGTCCAGCTTTGATCTGTTGCTGGCGATGAGCTGCGTTCCTTTGGAGGGGGAGATGTGCTCTGATTTTTTGAATTTCCAGCTTTTCTGCCCTGCTTTTTCCCCATCTTTGTGGTTTTATCTGCCTTTGGTCTTTGATGATGGTGACGTACTGATGGGATTTTGGTGTGGGTGTCCTTTCTGTTTGGTAGTTTTCCTTCTAACAGTCAGGACCCTCAGCTGTAGGTCTGTTGGAGATTGCTTGAGGTCCACTCCAGATGCTGTTTACCTGCATATCAGCAGCAGAGACTGCAGAAGATAGAATATTGCTGAACAGTGAGTGCTGCTGTCTGATTCTTTCTCTGGAAGCTTCGTCTCAGGGGTGTACTCCGCCGTGTGAAGTGTGAGGTGTTGGTCTGCACCTAGTGGGGGCTGTCTCCCAGTTAGGCTAGTTAGGGGTCAGGGACCCACTTGAGCAGGCAGTCTGTGTCTACAGAGACAGGCCTCCTTGAGCTGCGGTGGGCTCCACCCAGTTTGAGCTTCCAGGAGGCTTTGTTTACCTATATAAGTCTCAGCAATGGTGGGCGCCCCTCCCCCAGCCTGGTTGCTGCCTTGCAGGTAGATCTCAGACTGCTGTGCTAGCAATGAGGGAGGCTCCGTGGGCCCCTCCCAGCCAGGTGTGGGATACAATCCCCTGGTGTGCCATTTGCTAAAACCCTTGGTAAAGCACAGTATTAGGGTGGGAGTTACCGGATTTACCAGGTGTTGTGTGTCTCAGTTTTTCAAGGGATTCCCTTCCCCCTTGCACGTCCCAGGTGAGGCAATGCCTGGCCCTGCTTCAGCTCTCGCTGATGGGGCTGCACCAGCACCAGCTGACCAGCACTGATTGTCCAGCACTCCCCAGTAAGATGAACCTGGTACCTCAGTTGAAAATGCAGAAATCACCCATCTTCTGTGTTGCTCGTGCTGGGAGCTGGAGGCTGGAGCTGTTCCTATTCGGCCATCTTGCTCCAGAATCCCCTAACACTTTTTTCAAGCAATACCTACAGCTTTTCTGGCCTGAGTTCTAAGTTAGGTAAAACAGTGATGAGTGCTCTGTCAATCCTTTAAGTAGCCCCAGACAGGCTACCAGAGACTTAAACAAGAATTTGTAAGTTCTGCTTTGCTTTCTCTGGAAATGGGGATCAGGGTCCAAGACAGAATGCAGTTGCTGATTTCAAGACTGCTGCAACACCAGGGCACTTGTGTTGGAAGGGCAAGCAGAAATGTCAGAAAGCTTTCTCGCCATTTTAAAGTTGCCTGTTGTTGACTCAGCATTTGCTTCATTGCTATAAACTTTGTACTATTTTACTATTTTCCAGAGTTCTGACAAAATTGGCTATGCCTGTTCCTGCTTTTATATATATAAAATATATATATAATATATATATATATATTTAGAGATTGGGGTCTCACTATGCTGACCAGGCTGGTCTTGAACTCCTGGCCTGAAGCCATCCTCTCATCTCGGCTTCCCAAATTGCTGCAATTACAGGTGTGAGCCACCACACCCAGCCCCTGCTTGTTTTTCAGTGTGCCTACTCCACCATGTTGCTCAAGTGTGTATATTTTCTAAACTACCCTGTAGTGTTGTGATGGGAAATAAATCCCTGAGCCTTTTGTATAACTCAGATCAAAAACTTAGTTTATCCTATTAGAAGGATTAGAAACATGATATATCTTTCATTTTTAGGGATAGGCTCCTCATTAGAAGGCTCCTATGTGCCAGATGCTGTACAAGACTTTTCATTTCTCTTAATGTTTACAAGCAGCTTGTTGCCAAGGCTGATCTTGAACTCCTGGCCTCAAACGATCTAGCTCAGTGTCACAAAGCATTGGGATTGTTTGGCCCACTAATGACTATCTTAACTCTTGTGTTTCAATGTTTATGCCCTCCTTTTTCTTGACTGATTGTATGACTATGTCTTCTAGAACAATGTTGAACAGAAATGGTGACAGCAGACATCCTTGCTTTAATATTTCACCATTATATACGATGTTAGGTATAGATTTTTCTCACAGATGCCCTTCATCAGATTGAGGAATTTATATTCTTACTTTGCTGAAAGGTTTTTGTAGTCTGAGGGGGGCTGCATTTTGTCAAACACTTTTTCTGTAATAATTGAGATGATTGGTTCTGCAGTCATCGAGATGTGGATTTTCTCCTTTATTCTGTTTGTGATTACACTGGTTGACTAATGTTAAACCAACCTTACTTTCCAGGAATAAACCCTATTATCTTTTTTACACATTGCTGGATTTGATTTGCTAATTATTTTAAGGACTTATTTCTACATTCATGATAGATATTGCTGTTATTTTCTCATGATGTCTTTTTTAGGATTTGTATCATATATGGCATTTCTTAGGTATACCTAAGTATCATTTATTCAAGGACCTAAGAAATGCAAAAATCAATTCTGTTTGGAGGTGGTTTTTCCATCATGAAAAAAAATTTCTTTAAAGTCATCTGTCTGATTCTGTAAAAATTTCACATTCTTTATGTGAACAAAAAGCTGAAAGAAATTCAGGGAAAGAATTAGATGTATGTGAATTGCCAACTCAATGTTTTGTTCTTGCTAGTTGTGTTCCCCCTTCTTATTCCATCCATTTCATAGTAATAAGAAATAAAGAATTTTACATTGAGATTTAGGTAAATTTTTGAATTACAGTATATGATAAAAACCTTGAGGTTCAAACTCCAGGTATAATGAAATTTAATTGAAAATTACTATAGCAATTTAAGTCAATTTGTAGTTTTGAAAGCGGTTTTAATATTTTATCTTCCACAAAAAGGTAGGAAGGTTTCTTAGCTGAACTTAAAAATATAAAGGAACACATCCAACATATCTTTAGTTAAAAATCCAAAAGTTAGAGGATAATTTCCAAATGTGTACTTTAATAGAAAAAAATTACAAATTTCATGTGCAATAGAGTATCTGCCACTTATGTAAAAAGAAAAAAAAAAAACCCAAAACTTTATGTACACATAAAAACACAACATTTTTGTAAATAGAGAAAAGATCTAAAAGGATAACATTAAAATGAAAACAGCAGTTACCTCTGGGGACAACAGTTGTGTGGAAATGCTAACTGCTTTTCAACAATGGTTTGAATTTTCTAGATGAGATTCTATTCTTGTATAATTTTTGCTACTAAGATAAACATTAAAAAATTCTTCATACCAGTGAATCACAAGTCCTCACTGCAACGGACATAAAACACCCAACTCCTAAAATAAATTATATGTAGTTTTGAAGGTGGGGTGACATAAAAGTAGGCTATATATTCAAATCCTACAATATATTCAAGTTTTTCCAATTATCTTTTGGGCAACAATTTGCAAAATATATTTATGGTTTCCCTTAAGTTATTTAATAAGTAGACTTAGAAAAATTACTAGTAAACTGACATTTTGGAAAATGTTCTTAATTTCTTTTGATTAAATTATCTTGCCTCAGTCTTATTAGACAAATATTTTATCAGAAAATGAATCACGTTCTGAGTATTTAAAATATCTGTTCCTTTCTTAGTCCTACCACCAATGACAAAAAAACAAAGTAATAACTTGCTAACAAGTAATGTCTTAATGCATTAAAAAAATCAACAAATTTTTAAAAAGGCCAAATATGGTGGCTTAAGCCTGTAATCCCAGCACTTTGGGAGGTCAAGGTGGGTAGATTGCTTGAGCTCAGGAGTTTGAGACCAGCCTGGGAAAGGTCGCAAAACCTCATCCCTACAAAAAAAAAATACAAAAATCAGCTGGGCATGGTGGTACATGCCTACAGTCCCAGCTACTTGGGAGGTTGAAGTGGGAGGACTGCTTGAGCCCAGGAGGCAGAGGCTGCAGTGAGCTGAGATTGTGTCACTACACTCCAGGCTTGGTGACAGAGCCAGACCCTGTCTCAAAAAATATAATTAAAAAAAATGAAAAGAAAAATGGCAAATGAGGAAAACTTCTGCCACAAGCATGGGCAAAAAATCAGTATCTTTAAAAATATAAAGGTCGTAAAGTCCATAACAAAAAGATGGATATTTCAGAAATAATTACAAATGGCCAAAACAAGTATGTTTACTGTCTAATAGCCAAAACAAAATAAGCTATTAAAATAAGATTATTTTTACCTTTCAAATTTTCAATGCATTTTTAAAAAAGGATAATAACTACGCTGGTAGGGATTCACTGGCACTCACTTACACTTGTGTTGGTACATTAAATTGGTACAGATTTTTCTAAAGGACAATTTGACAATCAGCAAATGCCTTAATCATTTAATACTCAGCAAATAATTGACTCCAACTGAGATTTTCATATTGACTTATTTTTAAATAAAGGTAGTTAAAGAGAACTAAAAGATATTACTGTGGTTCAGGACAGAAGACTCACTAGCATGCTCACTTAAGCCAAAACCTTTGGCAAGGTTTCTCCAGTTCCCCTCTTAAGAAAACTGAAAGACCAGCCAAAAGAATCAAAGGGAAACACATTGAGCTCTTAAAGCTCCACTGCATTTAATTCCTTAGAACACCACAGAATCGTGGCAGCTTTTCATGATGCCAGAAGGTAGAGCATGGGGGGAATAGAGGTGGAGTCTTGCTTTTTTGCAAATCCTACCTTCTCTTACAGGGAATAAAGAAGACAGAGGCACCAGCTTCTTCTCAAGCAAAGGAACTGAGTGTAACTATATTAAAATTTTAGGATTTTCCTATAAAGTTTATTCAGTCTTTTTTAATTAGTGATTTAAGATGGTCTAGGTGATGCTCTCCTATGAAGGATTCTGCTTGATTCAAAGCTTTTATTTTCACCAAAATAAGAATTATTTCTTCGACTTTATCCCTGAAAAACAAAACAAAACAAATTTCTCCCTTTAGAAATGCAATGTATGAGGGAACAGCAGTCAGTTCAGAACCTGATCATCAGTTGTTAATCTAAAACAAAAGCTTTATCTTAAGCTAGTATCTAAAAGTAGCATAAAACACAGAGAGATGCTGCCATCTCCACTTAATTATAAAGTTCAAATACAGACCATTAGTGGATGTATTCTGGCAAATTTCAATGTGAATTACTGTAAAAAGTAGAAAAACAGTAAGTCTATCAGAAATTTTAGTAGTGCTGTGCTGCTATCAGCTTGTATGAGACATTGTGGTGGAAGCAATGCTGGGAGTATATTCACACATCATGACATTAGCATATAATACAAATCTGAGTCTTTTTTTTTTTTTTTTAAAGGGACTTGGTCTTGCTCTGTTGGCCAGACTGGAGTACAGTGGCACAATCATAGCTCACTGCAGCTTCAATCTCTCAGGCTCAAGCAATCTTCCCACTTCTGCATCCTCAGTAGCTGGGACTCAGGCACATGCCACCATGTTAATTTTTAAATTTTCTGTTCTAGAGACAGAGTCTTGCTATGTTTCCCAGGCTATTCTCAAACTTCAGGGCTCAAGTGATCCTCCTGCCTCAGCCTTCCAAAGTGCTGACATTACAGGCGTGAGCCACCGTGCCGGTTAAATCTGGGCTTAAAAAATTTTTTGGAGAGGGAGTTAACAGGAATACCACTGTAATTAAGCCCCCAAACATCTGGTACTGTGAATGAAACATTCAGAACAGAGAGCTAGCTACTGCTGGATAAATACCGAGCTGCAGACCTGTACTTAACAACCGTTGAGTCTCTAAAAATGGCCAGGAAAATTAAAAACATATTTAAAAAGTGTGTAATAAAAGGGTTTTGATTTATAGTTTTAATTCTATATTCCCCTGTGCTATAGTATTTTGAATGTGCTTAATTTGGGAGAGATTTACATTTTAAAATATGAATATGCATAAGCTATCCCAAAGGTAACCATAAAAATATATCTACTAACTCTACAGTATCACAAAGTTTTAACAAATTTTTAGAAGTACAGTAAAAATACAGATCTTTCTAAAAATGGCTGAGAGCATACAGAATCCTTGAACTATGTTTACAGAAGTGAAAACAAAATATGCATCACCTGAATTCACTTCTAGATAATTTTTGTGCAGACTGCAATAAAAACTGAATGAAGTTTTCCAGCTGTGGAATAGATGTCCTCGTGGCAGAATTTTCAAACCATTTTTCTGGTAGACATGCTGCTACCTGTTAATCAAAACACATGGCTGGTTTACAATGACAGTATCTAAGAACCCTTGCTAACATAATCTCATAGTGATACTGTAAGCTGAATATCATTCTCCCCATTTGATAGTTTATGGTTTAAATAAAAATGTGTAAAGATGTCCCTTTGTATCAAAGGCTACACATATTTTGGAAATTCATTCTTTAATCCTAAGAACTTAAAATACGCTACTCTCTATGAACACTCCCTAGTAGTACTAATAATTCTTTCTATGTTCTTGTATTTGTGAGTCATTAAATCTGTACAAAACATAATTTACACTTACAAACCAGAAATGGCTAGACACAAAATATTTGGTCAATACAACTCGTAATACATATATTCACTATTATTTTATAAAGAAATTGGGTGTCCTAGCATATGATCTATATAAATTTCAGTTAAGAAATCAAATGGGTGATTCTAAGATATATAGAATGAAAGATAAATTATGTTTTATCTTCTAGTTAATCGTAAAGCAGCAGAATAAGTCAATGTACATGCATTCAATTTTTCTTTTGGAAATGGAAATTACATTTTATTACTGTCATTCTAAGAGTAATACAAGATTTTGAGAAAAATTTTGGTAAAAACAGAAAAATGTTAGAAAAAATTTAAAAAGAGAAAAAAAAAACTTCCTCATAGAGGAAACAAGGGAAAAAAAGGGAGGGAAGGGGGAGAAAGGAAAGAACTTGATACTGTTCCCGGAGAGAACAAAGTCTGGCTGCCTGTTCTTGAGGTCCAAGAACGAGATGCAGGCAATTGGGAAAGAAGGGAGTTTATTTCTGCCACCAGTTACAGGGAGGTCAGAGTAACTCACCAGACCAACTCAAAGTTGTAAGGTTTTTTCTAGTGCTTGTATATATTTAAAGCTCCGTGCTACGTGTGGGATTGGAACTGGGGGTTTGCATTCAGTCTTTATCTCATCTTTGGCTAGGGACTAGGGTCTGGAAAGCTTTCTCTAGAGTCTTGGAAAGTTTCTTAATCTTATGACAGAATGAGGTGTATGTGTAAGAATGCTTTTGTTATTCTATCAGAGTTTAGGGTCTGAGAAAAACCCAGGCGGGTTCTTAATGGGTTGGTTTCTGCATTCCAGTTCTTGTACTCAGGTACCAGATTCTCCAGTTTCAATGTTTAGCTTATACTTTCATTAAAGTTATAGTAACGGGTTCGTGGAAACTGACTGTTCTGTTTGCTAATGGAAACCTGGCCTGCCACAGTATCACGCTATTCAAAGAAATTCCTAGATAATCATACAGATTATGGTACAGTTGGTAACATCAAGATCAATATTTATAGAAAGCAGAGAGTTGGGGAAAAAATTAAAATGCACCCTATATATTATACAGTATATTAAATAAAGGTTCTGGAATGCACTCTAAGATTGGTCAGCATTTAAAACATGGTTGAGGCAAAAAACTTATTCTACTCCTTAATCACCTGTTTCAACTATTCAGGAAAAACAGAGAAACACTGACTGCCTAAGGCAGAAGATCCCACAAGTTTTGTTAGGTAAACTATCTCTTTTTAAAAGTTTTAAAACCAGCCTTTACTATTGAAAGTCATTTGCACTTGTTTTCCCCTTGTTTTGTATCACAAGTCTCAATAAAATTCTCATTTAACCATGGAGCTTTTCCATTAATGATCCCAGCACTAAAAGTCTATTTTCTTGGCCTGGTTTTCTAGCCATATGCTGTGGAGAGAATACTGTGTAAATATATTTCCTCTTCTCCACTTCATAACAGACCCTATGGTCAAAGGGGACTAAACTAAACCTGAACATAAAATGGATGATGATTTAAATTTTTAATATACAATGCTTAAAACTGTATGATACAAAAATTATAGCCAAAACCATCATGGTTGGCTAATAATTGGTATATAGTTTTATGGCAGGCTAGGTTTCCATTAGCAACCAGATGAATCAGTTTCCACGAACCCTTTTCAATAATTTTGACGAATGTGTAAGTTAAACATTAAAGAACTAGAGAAACTGGTGCCTGAGTACAAGAACTGGAATGCGAAAACAAACCCATTAAGACTCTGCCTGGGTTTTCCCAGACCCTAAAGTCTGATCAAATAATAAGAGTGTTCTTAAACATATTCCTCGTACCAGGGCCCACTTAAGATTAAAAAACGTCCCAAGAGTCTAGAGAAAGCTTTCCAGACCCTAGTTAGATTAGATAGAGACTAAATGAAACACTCTCCCTTGTAGGTGCACTCTCCCAGGTAGCATGGAGCTTAGAATGCATATAAGTGCTGGGGGTGGGGGGGGTTGTAACTTTTAGTTGGTCTGGTGAGTTACAACCTTTTCCCTGTAACTGGTTGCAAAAATAAGCTCCTTTCTTTCCCAGTCTGTCTGCATCTTGCTATTGGACTGTGAGAACAAGCAGCCGGACCCGATTCTATCTGGGAACAGTTTAGTGTGTGTGTTTTTAAATCACATTATAAAATAATTATTTTTCCATATTCTTAAAAATTCTTCAAAAACATAATTTTTGCGAACCCAAAAGTATCTGAGACAGGTTCTGAGATTTATTTTCCTTTCACATTTTTATCTTATGAGAACACCATCATGTTTTCAGAGATATTTAGGTGTTTCCAGCTATTTTCTATTATAAGTAATGCTATAACAATATTCTTTGTACTTAAAATCTATACGTGCATCTCTAATTTTTGACTTAACTTACTTTGGCTAAGTCAAAGAATATAAGCTTTAAAAGTTTTGTACCCATCATGCCAAAATATTCTCCAAAAGAGCTGTATCCCTCCTTCCATCAGTGCAGGAGACTGTTTTCCAGAACCACTGCACTGCATACTCTAGGTGAATGGTGCCCCTGCAAGGATGGAACTGTTGTTTTCCTGTGTTTATGATAACACTGGAAAATATAAGTAAAACAACAACAGCAAAAAAATGTTTGCCAACACAACTGGTCAAGAAAATATCCTTCCTATAAATAATTTCCATTTCTCTGATTATTAGTACTATTGATTATTTTTCACATATTTTAAGGTTAATTTTACGTTTCCTTTTAGGTGACTTGACTGTTGCAAGTATTTTGGCCATTTTTAGTCAGAACATTAGAATTACTTCCTAATTTGTAAAGAGCTTTTTAATTTAATGTGAATATTAATCCTTGTTATATATTAACAACTTTTTATTTCCTAGATTCTTAACTTCTCTCTTTAACTTTCTATTACAGAAAATTTCAAACATAAACAGTAGAAAGAATAGTATAGTGAGCCCAATGAACACATTCCCCAGTTTTAATAATGATCAATTAATCTCAACACCTTTTTGATCCACTGAAGTTTTATAAAATTTTTTCAAATCTATTACTTTTTCTCATTTCCTTGGCCTTTAAGTTTAGATGGAAATCTCTCTCAAGTACAGTTATTTACCATTTTAGTATATTTTATAGTTTCATTTTTACATTTTTAAAAATTTTACCTGAAACTTTTTTGGTATATAGTGAGAGGTGAGGATTTAATATTCTTTTTGTAAACAGCCAGCCATCTAGTATCATTTATTAAGTACTTTTTCCTTTCCCTACTGGTGATATTTCAAACCAGTATACTATCTCTTAAATACAGAAGGGCTATTCTGGATTTCTAGTTTGTTAAATTCATTTGTCAATTTTTTTTTTTTTTTTTGAGACGGAGTTTTGCTCTTGTCACCCAGGCTGGAGTGCAATGGCGACACACCGCAACCTTCCGCCCCCTGGGTTCAAGCGATTCTCCTGTCTCAGGCTCCCAAGTAGCTGGGATTACAGGTGTTAGCCACCACACCTGGCTAATTTTTGTATTTTTAGTAGAGACAGAGTTTCACCATGTTGGTCAGGCTGGTCTCAAACTCCTGATCTCAGGTGATCCACCTGCCTTGGCCTCCCAAAGTGCTAGGGTTACAGGCATGAGCCACTGTGCCCGGTCCATTTGTCTATTTTTATATGAGTACCACACATTTACTTATTTTGTTAAATAGTAGATTTTAATAGCTAAATTTTTTAGAAATGATAAAATTAGAATCAGTTTCTTCACAACTTACCTGGTTGCACTTTTTAACCACATCTGGCCCAGGTGTGGCATTGAGAAGAGCTATAATAAGGTAACGATTTAGCAGCTTCCCTAGTCCTAGTTCTTGCAAGGTGTCATCTGTAAGGAGTCCATTCCAAAGAAGAATATTGTGGAAGAGCTAAAATAAAGTATCAAGTAAATATGTACCTTTTCTCCAAAGAGAAACTGTAATAGTCTCTAACAAAAATAAAGAGTTGATCAAACTAAAATTCTCACTACAATTGCCCTGTTGGAACTGTCAATTTTAGAATACAATATCTCTGAACAAATACTTGATTCTTTCCAAACTCCATGTATTTGCTCATCTTATCTTCATTTTCTAGGATAATCATCCCCAAATCTGACTCAAATAACTTCACTAGAGCCTTTCCAGATCAATAATCTTCCTTCCCAATCCATTTTCTCTCAAAGCCGAGGACCACTGAATATAAGACCACAGGACCATGTGATTAATAAAGAACCAGTGTCAAAACTAGGGCTGCTATTACCAACATGTGACCTTGAGAAGGCAATCAATGCTGAGAGCTTCATTCCTCTGATACATAAAGATTAATAATCACCTGTGAATTTGAAGATAACTTGGATTAAGTAACCATAATAAATTGTAATAAAATATTGGTGGCCCTTTCCCTTTACTAAATTCAGATCTTTCTGTGAATTTTAAGGTGTTTCTTTCTTTCTTTCTAGTACTATATTCACCACTCTATTGTTTTACTAAAATGTAATGCTTTTGCACATTTTATCTCATTGTTGATGTTGTTCCCTCTTCCCAGAAAGCCTTTTCCCTAATTCAACCACATGATAAATATTAATTCACACTATTAAAACTACTCTTGCTGAGGTCACCTATATCCTTCTAATTGTCAAATCCAATAAGTAGTTTCAGTCTTTCTCTTAATTCTCTTTGGTGGGCATTTAACACTCTTTTCTTCATTGTTGAAAATCTTCCATTTAGCTTCCTTAAGGCCATTCTCTTGTGATCATCCTAAGGCTCATAACTGATTCTACAGTTTCCTTGAAGCCTCCATGTTCTCCTCTTCCGTTAGTATTTCCCGAGGTTCTGTCCTTAGCCTACTTCTCATGCTTCATCCAGTCTCCTTAGAGCTTGTCATTCATGACCATGGCTCCAAATATTGCCTACAGGTAGTGGACTCCTAAATCTCCAGCTCAGATTTGTCTCCTGAAATTCAGACTCAAGTATCCAACTACCTCCTAGACCTTTGTATCTCTATTTGTTCCAAATATACCTTCATTATGTCCAAAATAGATCTTATCTTCTCTCGATCAGTTATCGAGTCCTTTTAATGCTTCCTCCTAAACATTGTTTGAACCTTCTTCTCCTTCCCATCCCTACTGCCACTAACTTAGCAATAATTTTAAGGCCAGGGGTTGGCCAACTATGGCTTGTGGGTTACATCTATCCTGTCGCCTGTTTTTGTAGGGTCCATGAGCTAAGAATGGTTTTAACATTTTTCAAGGACATTTTAAAACTGTTTTTAAACAAAATATTTTGTACCATGAGAAAATTACATAACATTCAAATTTCAGCGTTCATAAGTTTTATTCAAACACAGCCATGTTCATTTGTTTATGTACTATGACTGTTTTTGTGCTATGGTGGCAGAATTGAGTAATTAGACAGAGACCATGTGAACCACAAAGCCTAAAATACTATCTAATTCTTACTGAAGAAGTTTGTTGTTCTTTGTTCTATAGTAAACAGGATTTTTACAAAATTTGTCTTTTCATTTTTGCAGTTTTTGCTCACCTTTAGGCCTGACCAGAACTGTCTTTCTTGGAACTTTGAATGAGGTGATGTTTTGTTTTCTACAGCACTAATTAGAAGCAAAAGGAGGAGAAAAGGAGAAAATGCAAAGAACTATTAGCCTTTCAGAACCAGAGTTTGAGATCAGACTTTCTTTTAAACCAACCAAACTAAGCCTTAATGGAATATAAACAGAGATTGTCTGATGAGATCCATTGGAATTACAAATGTATGCATACTCTGACCCAATGATCTCATTTCTGAGAATGCCTCTTGTAGATATACGTGCACAAGTATGGAATATGTCTATAAGATTGTTTCCAACATCAGTGATGACAGTAGTTCACCAGTCACATGACCATCATAGGACATCTAAATGATGGCAAACTTTACAGCTTAAAAAAGAATGAGGAAGCTGTTTATATGATGGATGACATGTATAGAAAGATCTCAAGAGGTACTAAGTGAAAGAAGGTACAAAACAGATTACAACTTTTTGAGTATACTTCCTTTGCTGTAGAAAGGAGGGTAACATAAGATTATAGCTTATATAAGTACTTCTGTTTGCATGAAGAAAGTCTTGAAAGATAAAAATTACTCACTGTGATTATTAATGCATGCACATATGTGAGTAGAAGGAGAAGGGCAAAAACTGAGTCAGGGGTGGGAGTAAAACTTTTCATTTTAATAAAATTTTTTTAGTAAAATAATATATACTTATTTATAAATAAATAATATACCACATTCGTACATCTGAATCATGTGAATGCATTACCTATCTAAAACATTACAAAGCAAAGTTTACCAGGGCAGAATTTTTACATGTAGACATCTCATGACTCAAAATGAATCAGAAAGCTTTGAGGTTCCTTTCTTCCCCCTCCAAAAAGCTCCTTCATCCTGTCAGTACTCACTGGATTGCTACAGTTCATGTATCATTATAACTGATGTCTTCTTAGCAAAGTTATGATCACACATCAAATACTACTTGTTTTATAATTTAAAGTGACTGCAGAATTTACAGGTGCAGTTTCTGGTTCCTCAGTGTTGTGCTTCCTCTGTGCTAGGCACTGTTGTGTTCTGAGCACCCTCTCCATCTCCCTAATATCCTGTGAGGTAGGCACTAATTTTATCCTAATTTTATAGATGAGAAAACAGGTGTGTAAAAATATCTACTAACAGTGGACTTGTGTTCTTTACCACTCTATATCACCTGCTATGTTCCTAGGATATGTGTAAAACTAAAACCAAAACCCAAACCAACCAAACAAAAATACATCTAAGCACCAAGCATAAAGCACAGCATAAAGTAGGTCACTGAGAAATATTTGTTGAAATCTCAATTTGCATCCTCATAGAGTATGTGTACACGTTTTGAAAACACTATAGTTTCTTTTGCCTTGCAGTCTTAAACAAATCTGCACTTTATGATCGGCTATTTCAAATAATCTAGAAATTAACAGCTCTTACCTCTTTGGATACAGAGGAATAAAAACATCATCTTCTACTGCCTTCTTCATTCTTGAAACAATGGATTTAAGTAAATCCTATTATTACAAATTTGAAAAGTATCAGTGACAGTAGAAGACAGAAATGTATTTACCAAAAAAAAAAGTAATTTTAACAGCAGTACAAATTTGTCCACACTCACAGAAGCAGCTGTTAAAATAACTATCAATTGGGTACAAACAAAACCTTATTTACCCATGTTGCTACATATGGGTATAGTTGGATCATTTTCATTGCTATATAGTATTTTGTTGCATGAATACTACTGATGGAACACTTAGGTGATTTCTGGTTTGGTGGCTATTATAAATGCTGCTGCCACAAAAATTCTTGTACATGTCATTTAGTACACATCATACATCTCTAATGGGTATATACATAGAGAGAGAATTGCTGGAGTATAGTTCATGTCCATACCTTCAACTATGTACAAAAAAAGCAAACTCTTTCTAGAATAGTGGCATCCCATTACTGCCTGCAGTATAAAAGAAATCCTGTTTCTCTACATACTTACAATAATTGGAATTTTCTTGTTTCTTAATGTTTGCAATTGTAGTGGGTATGCAGTCATATTTCATTGTGTTGTTTTAATTCTCATTTAATTATCACTGAGTAATGTGCTGTTGGGTATCTTTTCATATTCCTGTTTGCCACTTGGCAAGCCCTTTTGCAAAGTACCTAATTAAGCTGCTTGCCAACATTGCTTTTTTTTGTATTAGGTTCTGTCTTTTTATTATTGATTTGTGCAAGTCTTCTACATACTCCAGCTGTGGGCCTTTGTTGGTTTGTCTTGTGTCCTGTGATGCAGAAAATCCACTTAGGGAAATCCATTTTGTTTGTATATAAAAAATTGGAAATAACCAAAATATTCAATCATAAGGAATTTTAAGGAGATGTTACATCCATCCAGTGAATCTACCATAAACTTTAGCTGAAGTTTATGATGACTACAGTAACAGACAACTATAAATATGTAATGAGATAACATTAAACAGTAGTAGTATACTAACTTACATGCCTGTTAGGATTATAACTTTGAAAAAAGAGCCTGGATGAAAATATCCTACAATGGTATTAGTCCTTGTATTAGGGTAAAAGATAATGAGTGTTTATTTTTTTCATGTATTAGCAATATTTCTATAATGATATTCTTAAAAAAGTATTCATATTTGAAAAATGAAAATGGCATACTATACACCAGAGTAAAAGTTTTTTAAGTCAATGACAATGTATACAGCACAAATTCAGCTGTCACATACTGTATACTAACTGAATTATCCATAAATGTAGAATTCAATCAAATATATTTTTCATAAATAGCATAATGAACTGAAGTCGTTTCTCTTTCCACTCAATTATCTGTAACATATTCCTCAAGTGGCCATATATCAACATTTATTTAATGCTAAAAATTAAAACTCCAGTTGTATTTTACTCCATTCCTTAAACATTCTGAATTCTGTTAAAAGAAAAAAGAGCATTTTCCAGACAATATCTCCAAAAAATAGCATTTGAGTTTATGTAACTTACTGAGTTAGGTGTTCATGCTAGAAAAAAAGCTGCTTTGATTTTTTTCATTTAATTTTAATAATTTTGAATGCCAGCCTTGAGAAATATTTCCATATTGTTTAAATTTTGTTTCTTAAAATAGTTCTATTGAAAATGAACTATAAATAAAGGACATTATTGAATCAACTGGCAAAAGTGGAATATGGATGGTAGATTGTTGATAAATTTGCTGAAACTGCTAACTACTCTGGTTATATAACATAGTATCTTTGTCTTAACAAATATGCACCTTGTTCTCAGTAATCAGGACAGAAAATATTGTATGTATATATTTAAAGTGGAAGGGCTAATGATAAAGCCAATGGGGCAAAATATTAATGACAAGTAAATCTGGGTAAAGGGAATATGGAAATACTACTCTTATTCATGAAAGTTTTCTTTCAAAGTATTAATATTTCCAAATAAATTATTTAAAACAAAACATAAATTTGCTGGCCGGGTGCGGTGGCTCACGCCTGTAATCCCAGCACTTTGGGAGGCTGAGGTGGGTGGGTCACTTGAGGCCAGGAATTTGAGACCAGCCTGGCCAACATGGCAAAACACTGTCTCTACTAAAAATAGAAAAAATTAGCCAGGAATGGTGGCACATGCTCGTAATCCCAGCTGCTTAGGAGGCTGAGGCACGAAAATTGCTTGAACCCAGGAGGCGGAGGTTGCAGTGAGCGGAGATTGCACCACTGCACTCCAGCCTGGGTGACGAGAGTGAGGTTCCATCTTAAAAAAAAACCCAAAAAACAGAAAAACAAACAAACAAAAAACCCCACATAAATTCACAGAAAACCGTGAGCTATTAACTTTTCTAACTATTAAATAACATCATTTATTTGGTGGAAAATAAGGTTCTCCAAACAGTTTTAACAAGCATTCTGAATCACACGTTCAGACTCACATACAACCCTTTGTATAAATATACTTTAAAACAGCTTTAAAGAGGCACTTGTGTGACGCCCGTGGTTTTTATGCTGCTCTGTATATCCATGGAGGTAATCCCAGGATGGTCTGGACAGATGTTGGGGTGGTCGGGGAAGAATAAGGGCAGGTGCTCACAACAGCAGGAGCAGTTTTACTTCTGTGTGTGTGTTTGCATATTGGATTGTGTAAGATTTAATTGAAATAGGTTCTGTTTATAAAAAACAAAAAATGAGTCTGAAAACCACCAATCTATCTGAACACCCAAGTGATGCTTAGATTTATTTTCACATTTCTACTAAATGGTTCATCAACCATGTCTAAAACCATTTGCTGACGGGGAATCATTATCTCCTGAGGCTGCCCATAACTTTGGACTATTAGATTTCAGTTAACAGTGAGAGTTAATAAACTTTTCCCTCCTACAGTTTCCACTCCTTGGTCTTGGTTTACTTCTTGGGATCGTGCAGAATAGCTCTAGCCCCACTTCCACAAGACAATTCTCTAGATTTTAAGATTAATATCATACTTTTTTTTTTTTAACATCTTTTCTTTCCCATACCATCTTAAGACACTCTCCACTGAATAAGCTTACACCAAGAATTAAGTGCAATATTCCCAGGAAGGTCTAATCTGTGGTATCATCACCAAATATGCCATTCTTACTCAAAATAGCACACACATACTAGGATAAATTCCCATTTACCTGTTTTTCTGTTACTCAAGTGACACTGCTGACTCACACTGGGTTTACTGTTGATTATAATCTGTCTTACCTATGCTGCTTCAAAACTGTCTCTCCCCCATCTTTTACTTATACAGTTGAATTTTTAACCACAAGGGTGGCACATGCATTTATTTTATCACAATTTCTTGAGTCAGTCCATTTTCTACAATCTTTTGAAATCTCCTTGGATTCTAATTCTACCATCCACAAGTCTTACAGAATTCCTAGCTTTTTATCACTGACACATTTCATTAGTATGTATTTTACCACTTTATCCAGTTCAATAAAAATATTGAACAGAGCAAAGCTGAGAAGATACCTAAAACTAGCAGACTCTCCATAGGTAGTCAATGCCCTACTGGTCATTATTGTTTTAGGTATATGTAAGCTTACATTTCCCCTATTAATCTCTAACAACAAACATAATACATTAAATTTGCTTCAATAAATAATGTTAAGTATCTTTGGGAATCCTATCAATGATAGGTTATAGTAATTACTGCTTTTTAAATTTAAGTATTCATAATCTACTTCTATAATAATTTACTTTAGATTTTTAGTCAGAATCAAAATTATTATTACCAGGCATTAGCTTACAGCGTTTGCTTCTAACTTTGAAAACAGAAACTATGTTGTCTGACTCAATTTCTGTTCTTGAACCTGTCTCATTCTCTTCCATCACTGAAGAAATAGAGTGATCCCACTGGTGAACTGTCTTAGCAACCTGGGGCATTATGTAGTGTAAGTGATCCTCTACCAAATGCCATTTTGCCATCCCTAGGGAATACCTGACAATGTGCAAAGACATTTTTGGTTGTGAAGCCCGGGAGTACTACTGGCACCTAGTGGCACAAGCCAGGGATGCTGCTAAGCATACTACAGTGCACAGGACAGACCCTTACAACAAAAAATTATCTGTTCCAAATGCCAATGTAGTGCTGAGACTGAAAACCCTGATGTAATCTATTCTCCTGCTTATGCAAACAACCCATTTTCTACATTCATAGCAGAGGAGTTTCAGAATAAAAACATCCATTATAAAAACTTCATGAGTGCGCCTATAATCCCAGCACTTTGGGAGGCCAAGGTGGGTGGATCACAAGGTCAGGAAAAGAGACCATCGTGGCTAACACAGGGAAAACCCCGTCTCTACTAAAAATACAAAAAAATAGCTGGGCGTGGTGGTGGGTGCCTGTAGTCTCAGCTACTCGGGAGGCTGAGGCAGGAGAATCGCTTGAACCCAGAAGGCAGAGGTTGCAGTGAGCCAAGATCCCACCACTGCACTCCAGCCTGGTGACAGAGCAAGACTCCGTCTCAAACAAAAAAAGAAAAAAAAAAAAAGACTTCGTGAGTGAATCCATAATACTGCTGAAAGGCTTCAGTGATCACAAAGAGCCAGGTCTACCACTTAGTACTCAAGATTTTACAAATGACTTAACCCTTCTGGGCCCCAGCTTCATCTGTAAAAACTCAATGAAAATAAATACATTTCACAGGGTGATGAGGATCAAATGAGACAATGTGCAAGTATTTAATAAACAGTAAAGCATAATGATTTATATTTAGGCTGTAACTCAACAATCCTACACAGAAAGCAAATACAGGATTATATATCTGCTTCTTTGTAGCTTTTAACTACTAATCTTCTATGCGGCATATCAACATAGAATAAATCTACACCTTCTTTGAATACAAACACCATCTCTCTGTACGTCTTCTTTCAAATTAAATATCTCTAATTCCTGCAACAGTTTCCATCTATTTCACCTGAGTTTTTATCCTATTGGAGGTAAGTAAAAAATGCCTTTCTATCTGTTGCCACATGTTGAAATCCTATTCTTTCTCTCAAGCCGCAGCTCAAATGCTACCCCTAAGATAAACTATTTCCTTATCCCCACTGCTCTCTCCTGTCTCCTCCTGAAGACATAGTACTTTATCCATGCTGCTCATGGGGAGGGAATGTGGTCAGTGAGACAAACTGGGCTTTAGAAGCAGACTATCCAAGTTCAAATCCTAGTTCTCATTCATGGTAGCACTGTGAAAACTAGTTTTAAAGATTCATTTTCTTCATCTATAAAACGAGGCTATCATCTTCTTAAGAGACAGGGTTTTGCTGTTGCCCAGGCTGCAGGGTGGTGGCACAATCATGGCTCAATGCAGCTTCAACTCCTGGGCTCAAGGGGGAGCCCAGCTAATTTTTATTTTTTTGGTAGAGATGGATCTTGCTATGATGCCCAGGCTGGTCTTGAACTCTTGGCCTGAAGAGAACCTCCTGCCTCAGTCTCCCAAAGGACTCAGATATACAGGTGTGAACCGCCATGCCTGGCGATCACCCATTTTTTTAATATGGCTGCTGGGATTAAGATGACAGGTACAAGACCTTACAGAGTGCCTAGTACACAACTGGAATTAAGTAAGTTTTATTATCTTCCCTACTTCTCCTTCTCATTTCCTGCTTTAAATTACATTTTATGTGTATCTTATTTTCTCTGAGATTACATGCTCCTTGAAGGCAGAATTAGGCTGGTATCCCTTTCCTCCCTTTCATTTCTTATAGCTTTCCTCCTTTGTAATCACAATTCCAAGGGCTAAAACTTAATGGTGCTCATAAAATGAATATGATATGCCTCCTTGCTTTTCAACCACCTCTGTCACTCTACTCTGGGTGTTCTCCAGTCTGTCAATTTATCCTTAATTTCCTAAAGCTCAACCTAAAATTGGTTTACTCATAAAACTGCATGAATCTACAATCTCATCAACAAACAATAAAAAAAAATACTACAATGAAAGAGAAGATTCTCAGCATGATCATTCTAAAAAGTTCCTCAATATGTCTTATGTTCAGTGAATTCAATTCTAGATCACTGTAAGATCAAGATCTGTCCTACTGAACTTTGAATCCTTAAAGAGACTACTATTATTTGGCAGACTACAAATAACTAGTTACTATAATAAGTGTCAGTCTAATTTTGAAACCATTGTTCAAGCAAAGCCACAATGCCACTGGATTTCTGCCAAAGGATTTTTGCCAAAAGAACAAAGGTAGAGTGTTGTCGTCTTCCTTTAGAAGAAATGAATTTGCATTATTGGACTTATACCGGTTCATCTCTTCAGGGTCAGTGCATATTCATAATCCTCAAAGATGGCTGCCTGGCCATGAGAACACAAATCAGATCACTGAACAGAGAAAAGTAAGCTAATAGGAATGAAAGTAATAATCTGGGTCTTTACAGGTATGTCTGTAATTTAAAATGATTACCACGTCTATCACAGTGTTCAGAAGTATCAAGGTATATTCTTTCATCTTATTAATATGAAGATAAAAAAATAGCCAAGTCCAGTTTAAAAAAATTTGTTTTCATCTCAGTGCAGTCTGAGAAAAAGTCTAGATTCTATAAATCAAAAGTAAGTATGTTTTCCCCCAAACAGTTTTCTGATAATCACTCTGTATCTTTTATAAACCAGGAGCTGTAAGAAGATTATAATGATTTACAGATACATCATGGAGTTCACAACTCTAGAAATTATTACCTGTTTGCTTTTACTAACTTCATTTTCACAAATGGAATGTTCTTCAAGAATCACTCTGCAATGTGTTATTAAACTTGTTGTCTGTGAGGCTGACAAAGGATCCCAAAGGAATTCTACAAAGTCTGAAAAAAGTATTTCAGTGGTGAACAATTTATTTACTACATTGTTTTGCTTCTTATATATAAATAATCAAGACCTTTAACAAACACTGCTTCCCTCCTTATTCAGTTTAAGATCTATGGCAATTATTACCATCACATATTTGCATACATCCTCAATTTCCTTGTTTTTCTTGGGCTTTGTTAAACTCCTCCAGCCAAACTACAACTCCTTATAGTTAAGTTCACTTGTCACTGAGTCTCTGCCTGCAACCACGCAGATAAAAAGTGGCTGGAAAAAAAAAACCACATTAACTTGATACCTATACAACTCAAGTGAGCCTCTCTCTCTCTCTCTCTGTCTCTCAGGTCCATTTGCTCTCCCTCTCACCTAGATGATTAATTCATACCTTCTCCCTTCTCTGTTATCTCACTCTCAGTTGATGGACTTTTTCCTTCTAGTTGATTATTTCCTACTTTATTTTTTCTACACCCTTGCTTTTTCTTTCAGCTAATTACTTCCTCATTTGCTAAGAAAATAGAAGCAATCAGAAAAGCAGCACTACAAAGCTCCTACCACAGCATCTACATACCTACCTGCGTCTGTGCCCATATGCTCTAACTTGTCTCCTATTCCTATGGATGAGGCACCCACACTCCCACCATGTCAGGTGAACTGTTTATTTTGTGGATGAGATCCCAAGACTTTTGGCTTAATCTAAGATCCTGTTCCCAGAACTCTGTCCTTCCACTTTGGTATTGACATCACTTGTACTAGATTTTTTCCATCACCCTACATACAACTATTTATCTTGTATTAAAAATAATCCCCCTCGGCCTATTCGGCTGCCAAGATGGCCGAATAGGAACAGCTCCAGTCTGCAGCTCCCAGCAAGATCAATGCAGAAGGCAGGTGATTTCCAACTGAGGTACCCAGTTCATCTCATTGGGACTGGTTGGACAGTGGATACAGCCCACAGAGGGTGAGTCAAAGCCAGGTGGGGTGTTGCCTCACCCGGAAGCACAAGGGGTTGGGGAATTCTCTCCCCTACCTAAGGGATGCCATGAGACACTGTGCCGGGAAGAACAGTGCACTCCAGCCCAGATACTGCATTTTTCCCACGGTCTTTGCAACTGGCAGACCAGGAGATTCCCTCCAGTGCCTACCCCACCAGGGCCCTGGGTTTCGCGCACAAAACTGGGTGGCTGTTTGGGCAGACACCAAACTAGCTGCAGGTGTTTTGTTTTGTTTTGGTTTTTCTTTCATACCCCAGTGGCACCTGGAACGCCAGAGAAACAGAACCATTCACTACCCTGGAAAAGGGGCTGAAGACAGGGAGCCAAGTAGTGTGGCTTGGTGGGTCCCACCCCCACAAAGCCCAGCAAGCTAAGATCCACTGACTTGAAACTCTTGCTGACAGGAGTCTGCGTCCAACCTGGGATGCTCCAGCTTGGTGGGGGGAGGGGTGTCCGCCACTGCTGAGGCTTCAGTAGCTGGTTTATGCCTCACAGTGTAAACAAAGCCCCCAGGAAGTTCGGCCTGGGCAGAGCCCACCACAGCTCAGCGAGGCCGCTGTGGCCAGACTGCCTCTCTAGACTACTCCTCTCTGGGCAGGGCATCTCTGAAAAAAGGCAGCAGCCGCAGTCAGGGACTTAAGAGATAAAAACCCCCATCTTCCATGGACAGAGCACCTGGGGGAAGGGGTGGCTGTGGGTGCAGCTTCAGCTGACTTAAACGTCCTTGCCTAATAGTTCTGAAGAGAGCAGTGGTTCTCCCAGCACAGCATTCGAGTTCTGATAAGGGACAGACTGCCTCCTCAAGTGGATCCCTGACCTCCATTTATCCTGACTGGGAGATACCTCCCAGTAGGGGCCAACAGACACCTCATAGAGGAGAGCTCTGGCTGGCATCTGGCGGGTGCCCCTCTGGGACGAAGCTTCCAGAGGAAGGAACAGGCAGCAATCTTTGCTGTTCTGCAGCCTCCGCTAGTGATACCAAGGCAAACAGGGTCTGGAGTGGACCTCCAGCAAACTCCAGCAGACCTGCAGCAGAGAGGCCTGTTAGAAGCAAAACTAACAAACAGTAAGGAATAGTATCAGCATCAACAAAAAGGACATACAATAAGAGACCCCATCCGAAGGTCACCAATATAAAAGACCAAAGGTAGATAAATCCACAAAGATGGGGAGAAACCAGCGCAAAAAGGCTGAACATTCCAAAAACTAGAATGACTGTTCTTTTTCAAAGAATCACAACTCGTCACCAGCAAGGGAACAAAACTGGATGGAGAATGAGTTGGACGAATTGACAGAAGCAGGCTTCAGAAGGTGGGTAATAAACTCCTCCAAGCTAAAGGAGCATGTTCTAACCCAATGGAAGGAAGTTAAGAACCTTGAAAAAAGGTTAGAGGTATTGCTAACTAAAATAGCCAGTTTAGAGAAGAATATAAATGACCTGATGAATCTGAAAAACACTGCAGGAGAACGTCATGAAGTATACACAGGCATCAATAGCTGAATCAATCAAGTGGAAGACAGGATATCAGAGATTGAAGATCACCTCAGTGAAATAAAGTGAGAAGACAAGTTTAGAGAAAAAAGAGTGAAAACAAACAAAGTCTCCAAGAAATATGGGACTATGTGAAAAGACAAAATCTATGTTTGATTGGTATACCTGAAAGTGATGGGGAGAATTGAACCAAGTTGGAAAACACTCTTCAGGATATTATCCAGAAGAACTTCCCCAATCTAGCAAGGCAGGTCACCATTCAAATTCAGGAAATACAGAGAACACCACAAAGATACTCCTTGAGAAGAGCAACCCCAAGACACATAATTGTCAGATTCACCAAGGTTGAAAGGGAAGATAAAATGTTAAGGGCAGCCAGAAAGAAAGGTCGGGTTACCTACAAATGGAAGACCATCAGACTAACAGCGGATCTACCTGCAGAAACCCTACAAGCTACAAGAGACTGGGGGCCAATACTTAACATTCTTAAAGAAATGAATTTTCAATCCAGAATTTCATATCCAGCCAAACTAAGCTTCATAAGCAAAGGAAAAATAAAATCCTTTACAGACAAGCAAATGCTGAGAGATTTTGTCACCAGCAGGCCTGACTTACAAGAGCTCCTGAAGAAAGCACTAAACATGGAAAGGAACAACTGGTACCAGACACTGCAAAAACATACCGAATTGTAAAGACCATCAATGCTACGAAGAAACTGTATCAACTAATGGGCAAAATGACCAGCTAGCATCATAATGACAGAATCAAATTCACACATAACAATATTAACTTTAAATGTAAATGGTCTAAAAGCCCCAATTAAAAGACACAGACTGGCAAATTGGATAGAGTCAAGATCTATCAGTGTGCTGTATTCAGGAGACCCATTTCATGTACAGAGACATACACAGGCTCAAAATAAAGGGATGGAGGAACATTTATCAAGCAAATGGAAAGCAAAAAAAAAAAAAGCAAAAAAAAAAAAAAAAAAAGCAGCAGTTGCAGTCCTAGTCTCTGATAAAACAGACTTTAAACCAACAAAGATCAAAAGAGACAAAGAAGGGTATTACATAATGGTGAAGGGATCAATGCAACAAGAGCTAACTATCCGAAATAAGTATGCATCCAATACAGGAGCACTCAGATCAGATTCATAAAGCAAGTTCTTAGAGACCTACAAAGAGATTTAGACTCCCACACATTAATAGCGGGAGACTTTAATATCCCACTGTCAATATTAGACAGATCAATGAGACAGAAAATTAACAAAGATATCCAGGACTTGAACTCACCTCTGGACCAAGCAGACCTAATAGACATCTACAGAACTCTCCACCCCAAGTCAACAGAATATACATTTTTCTTAGCACTACAATGCACTTATTCTACAATTGACCACATAATTAAACACTCCTCAGCAAATGCAAAAGAACGAAAATCGTAACAGTCTCTCAGACTACAGTGCAATCAAATTAGAACTCAAGATTAAGAAACTCACTCAAAACCACACAACTATATGGAAACTGAACAACCTGCTCCTGAATGACTACTGGGTAAATAACGAAATGAAGGCAGAAATAAAGATGTTCTTTGAAACCAATGAGAACAAAGACACAATGTACCAGAATCTCTGGGACACATTTAAAGCAGCGTGTAGAGGGAAATTTACAGAACTAAATGCCCACAAGAGAAAGCAGGTAAGACCTAAAATCAACATCCTAACACCACAATTAAAAGAACTAGAGAAGCAAGAGGAAACAAACTCAAAAGTGAGCAGAAGACAAGAAATAACTAAGATCAGAGAAGAACTGAAGGAGATAGAGACACGAAAAACCCTTCAAAAAAATCAATGAATCCAGGAGCTGGTTTTTTGAAAAGATCAACAAAATAGATATACCGCTAGCCAGACTAATAAAGAAAAAAAGAGAGAAGAATCAAATAGACGCAATAAAAAATGATAAAGGGGGTATCAACACCAATCCCACAGAAATACCAACTACCGTCAGAGAACACTATAAACACCTCTATGCAAATAAACTAGAAAATCTAGAAGAAATGGATAAATTCCTGGACACATACACACTCCCAAGACTAAACCAGGAAAAAGTCGAATCCTTGAATAGACCAATAACAAGTTCTGAAATTGAGCCAGTAATTAATAGCCTACCAACCGAAAAAAGTCCAGGACCAGACGATTCACAGCTGACTTCTACCAGAGGTACAAAGAAGATCTGGTACCATCCCTTCTGAAACTATTCCAAACAACAGAAAAAGAGGGAATCCTCCCTAACTCATTTTACGATGCCAGCATCATCCTGACACCAAAGCCCGGCAGAGACACAACAAAAAAAGAGAATTTTAGACCAATATCCCTGATGAACATTGATGCAAAAATCCTCAATAAAATACAGGCAAACCAAATCCAGCAGCACATTAAAAAGCTTATCCACCACGATCAAGTGGGCTTCATCCTTGGGATGCAAGGCTGGTTCAACATACGCAAATCAATAAACGTAATCCAGCATATAAACAGAACCAAAGACAAAAACCACATGATTATCTCAACAGATGCAGAAAAGGCCTTTGACAAAATTCAACAGCCCTTCATGCTAAAAACTCTCAATAAACTAGATACTGAGGGAACGCATTTCAAAATGATAAGGGCTATTTATGACAAACCCACAGCCAATATCATACTGAAAGGGCAAAAACTGGAAGCATTGCCTTTGAAAACTGGCACAAGAAAAGGATGCCCTCTCTCACCACTCCTATTCAACACAGTATTGGAACTTCTGGCCTGGGCAATCAGGCAAGAGAAAGAAAAAAAGGGCATTTGATTAGAAAAAGAGAAAGTCAAATTGTCTCTGTTTGCAGATGATATGATTGTATATTTAGAAAACCCCATTGTCTCAGCCCAAAATTTCCTTAAGCTGATAAGCAACTTCAGCAAAGTCTCAGGATACAAAATCAATGTGCAAATATCACAAGCATTGCTATACACCAACAACAGACAAACAGAGAGCCAAATCAAGAGTGAACTTCCATTCACAATTGCTATAGAGAGAATAAAATACCCAGGAATACAACTTACATGGGATGTGAAGAACCTCTTCAAGGAGAACTACAAGCCACTGCTCAAGGAAGTAAGAGATGACACAAACAAATGGAAAAACATTCCTTCCTCATGGATAGGAAGAATTAATATCGTGAAAAAGGCCATACTGCCCAAACTAATTTATAGCTTCAATGCTATCCCCATCAAGCTACCACTGACTTTCTTCACAGAATTGGAAAAAACTACTTTAAATTTCATATGGAACCAAAAAAGAGCCAGCATAGCCAAGACAATCCTAAGCAAAAAGAACAATGCTGGAGGCATCATGCTACCTGACTCCAAACTATACTACAAGCCTACAGTAACAAAAACAGTATGGTACTGGTACCAAAACAGATATATAGACCAATGGAACAGAACAGAGTCTTCAGAAATAACACCACACATCTATAACCATCTGATCTTTGACAAACCTGACAAAAACAAGCAATGGGGAAAAGATTCCCTATCTAATAAATGGTGTTGGGAAAACTGGCTAGCTATTTGCAGAAAGCTGAAACTGGAAAATTCCTTACATCTTATACAAAAATTAACTCAAGATGGATTAAAGACTTAAATGTAAGACCTAAAACCATAAAAACCCTAGAAGAAAATCTAGGCAATACCATTCAGGACATAGGCGTGGACAAAGGCTTCATGACTAAAACACCAAAAGCAAAGGCAACAAAAGCCAAAATAGACAAATGGGATCTAATTAAACTAAAGAGCTTCTGCACCGCAAAACAAACTATCATCAGAGTGAACAGGCAACCTACAGAATGGGAGAAAATTGTTGTAATTTATCCATGGGACAAAAGGCTAATATCCAGAATCTACAAAGAACTCAAACAAATTCACTAGGAAAAAAAAAAAAAAACCATCAAAAGTGGGCAAAGGATATGAACAGACACTTCTCAAAAGAAGACATTTATGCAGCCAAAAAACATATAAAAAAAAAGCTCATCATCGCTGGTCATTAGAGAAATGCAAATCAAAACCACATTCAGATATCATCTCATGCCAGTTAGAATAGTGATCGTTAAAAAGTCAGGAAACAACAGATGCTGGAGAGGATGTGGAGAAACAGGAACACTTTTACATTGTTGGTGGGAGTGTAAATTAGTTCAACCACACTGGAAGACAGTGTGGCAATTCCTCAAGGATCTAGAACTAGAAATACGATTTGACCCAGCGATCCCATTACTGGGTATATACCCTAAGGGTTATAAATCATGCTACTATAAAGACATATACACACGTATGTTTACTACAGCACTATTCACAGTAGCAAAGACTGGGAACCAACACAAATGCCCATCAATGATAGACTGGATAAAGAAAACGTGGCATATATACACCACGGAATACTATGCAGCCATAAAACAGGATGAGTTTATGTTCTTTGCAGGGACATGGATGAAGCTGGAAACCATCATTCTCAGCAATCTAACACAAGAACAGAAAACCAAACACCGCATGTTCTCACTCGTAAGCGGGAGTTGAACAATGAGAACACATGGACACAGGGAGGGTAACATCACACATTATGGTCTGTCAGGGGTCGGGGGGCTAGGGGTGGGATAGCATTAGGAGAAATACCTAATGTAGATGACAGGTTGATAAGTGCAGGAAACACTATGGCACGTGTACAGCTATGTAACAAACCTGCACGTTCTGCACATGTACCCCAGAACTTAAAAGTATAATAAAAAACAAACAAACCAACAAAAAATCCCCCTTAGCCCTACTTCCTCCTCTAGTGTTGTTCCATTTCCTTCCTATCTTTTATGACAAAATTCCTCAAAGTACTATCTAAACTTCTATCTCCAGTTTCTCTCTTCCTACTTGTTTTTGATTTCCCTTAAATTAGGCCTTATCTTTTATCAGTCTACCTAATGCACTCTTAGCAAATCACAGATGACATTCACATAGCAAACTCCAGTGATTGATTCTAATCCTCATCTGACTTATCATCAACAATTCCAACAGTTGACCCTTCCTTCTTCCTAGAAACACTGTCTTTTCTTGGCTTCCCAAATACCACACTCTTAGTTTCCTGCCCATCTCTCTGGTCTTTGCTGTCTGCTTGTCATCTCTTTGACTTCCAAGTGCTATAGTATCTCAGGATTCAGGTCACTAACCTTCTCTTTTCTGTTTTGGTATTCAAAGTCAATTTTATAGATTAAATGCCATCAATAAATGTCATGTGGATAAACTCCAAACTTACACCTTCCAACTGGACCTCCTCCTTTAAGACTCATGTATTCAACAACGAACTTGACATTTCCACTTAGATTACAGATACTTCAAACTCAACAAGTCTCAAACTGAGCTGCTAAAACAGCTCCCCACATTAAGCTTACTCCTATCAGACTTTTTCATTTCAGGAAATGGCACCTCTGTCCTTCCAGTTGCTCAGGCCAAAACCCATGGACCCATTCTTGATTCCTCTCTTTCTCTCTTGCTGGACAACCAATACATTAGCACATTCTGTTAGTGCTATCTTTGAAATATATGTAGAATTCAACCACTATTGGGACTCAGTCAGTGTTAATTTCTCACAGAGCTACTTATTTGTGGGACTGTTTCATCATTAGTATTTAGATTTTTGAAGCAGAGTGCTTAAATTAGGTACATCCATTCTATCATTAGTAGAGCTAGTTAAAAATAGTAACTTTCTAATACACCCCACAAATGCACCATAAGTTTCGCTGAAATAAAATCTTGAAAGTTTTTATGTTTTACTTTTTAAAAATTTTAAATTTATAAATAGAGATGGGGTTTCACCATGTTGCCCAGGCTGGTCTGGAACTCCTGTGTTCAAGTGATCCTCTCGCCTCGGCCTTGCAAAGTGCTGGGATTACAGGCATGAGCCACTGCACCCCAGCTAAAATCTTATAATCAAATTGCCTAAGAAGCAATTATAAGGCTGATTGCTTCCAACTTCTAGGCTGGGCATGGTGACTCATGCCTATAATCCCAGTGCCTTGGGAAGCTGAGGGGAAGGGTCTCTTGAGGCCAGGAGTTTGAGACTAGCCTGGGCAACACAGCGAGACCTTGTCTCTAAAAAAATCTTTTAAAAATTAGCTGGGTGTGGTGGCATGCGCCTGGAGTCCCAGCTAATTGGGAGGCTAAGGCAGGAGGATCACTTGCCCCCAGGAATTTAAGACTGCAGTGAGCAATGTTCGCGCCACTGTACTCCAGTCTGGGTGACAGAGGAAGACCTTGTCTCAAAAACAAAAACACATAAAAAATTAAATAAGAGTTTTGCAGTCTTTGCTGTCAAATTTCTTTCTCAGTGACATAGTGAAACGGATCCTTGTCAAGTACACAGGTAAAACAAAAGACTTCATGCTAAGGTCTGAAGCACAAGCATTAATGTTAAGTGCTCATAGTTGTTAATGGCAAATGTGAGTAAAATGAAGCAAATTTTTTTTTTTTTTGAGATGGAGTTTCACTCTTGTCACCCAGGCTGGAGTGCGATGGCACGATCTCACCTCACTGCAACCTCCACCTCCCAGGTTCAAGCAATTCTCCTGCCTCAACCTCCTGAGTATCTGGGATTACAGGTGCCTGCCACCACGCCCGGCTAATTTTTTTGTATTTTTAGTAGAGATGAGGTTTCACCATGTTGGCCAGGCTGGTCTTGAACTCTTGACCTCAGGTGATCCACCCACCTTGGCCTCACAGAGTGCCGGGATTACAGGTGTGAGCCACCACTCCCAGATGAAGCAATGTTTTTTAAAGAAAAGGATAAGAAACATAATTAGAGAAGGGAAAAAAAGGACACATGTAGTACGGACGGAAATATGCTAAAAAATGACTGAAGTGTCACAGAAGCAGCAGGAATGCCACAAACACTAAACTGACTTTAAATACTGAGTGACTGAAGGTAAATAGAAAAGAGAAGGTAAGTGACCTGAATCTTGAGATACTGTAGCACTTGGAAGTCAAAGAGGTGACAAGCAGACAGCAAAGACCAGAGAGGTGGGCAGGAAACTAAGAGTGTGGTATTTTGGAAGCCAAGTAAAGACAGTGTTTCCAGGAAGAAAGAAGGGTCAACAGTTGGAACTGCCAATGATACATCAGATGAGGATTAGAATCAATCTGAGTATTAGCAGTTTGGTAGCCAACCCCCTGTACAAACACGTAGTTTTTAACCAGCTTACATTTGACATCTCTTGAGTTTTACTACATATAACATTTCCTTGTGTTTAAAAACTTATGAAAAAACTTTGTGAATATAACAGAAATTAACAACCTTATATACTCTGTCAGAAAATAATTTAATTTTACCAAGGTTACGAAGCAGTACCTGTAAGTCGGGGAATAATTGTTTTGTTGATGATTGTAGACAAGATTTTTTTATCTGAACTACTTTCCTTCTTTGAATCTTCTACACTGCTATCCATAAATTCTTCTACGGATTTGAACCATGGCATCTCTTTTAAACCTGTGGAATCCAACTTACAAAGAAAATGATAAAAGTTATAAAGAAATCCTTCAACGTTAGTGTATTTTAAAATAGCTTTTGTTTTTTTTTCAATAATCACCAGTGCTTTTCTAAGGATCAGAGGAGACTAATTCCCTGTTTTAACACTAGACCACCAAGGCTAGGCAGGATGGCAGGACAGTATGACTGGGATGTGGTGTCTAAGTAGCATAACAAGAAGCCGCATTTCATGCATTCAATTACACAACAAACACTCAACAACCACCTAGTGTGTGCCGGAGCCTTTAGAGCCTACCACGTGGCAAGTACTCTGCTAGGAGCAAAATATACATTTGTTAGGTACTTGAAACAGCCATGGAATTTGTTTATAAAAAAATTCATCCAATTCAAGCAAAGTTTATTTCTGGCCCCTTCAATTCTCATAAGCATAAATATGTAATTTGTATATGATTTAGTTAAAGGTTCTATTACACAGTAGACAGTTGCTAAGTTCATATTTCTTTTTTCTTCTTTTAGTCAGTCAAATTCACTGAATAGAGTTTATATTTCTTAACTTAGGATCTAAATATCTGCAATTTCTAGCTCCTGAACTAATATTTCTCCCTTTATACTTTTATGAAACACCTTTCCCTTTCTGATTCATCCTGTTTATCCCATAAACCCTTCAAAGGCTTGCATTCCACCTCCTCAATGCAACCCTAAGCAACTCCTCCCAGTATGTCATCTCCAATTCAAGAATTCTTGAAACGAGGCTTCTATAGCTACTTCCTCCAAACCCAACAGTACTTTATACTTTCTGGGAGGATTTTAAATTTAATGTACAAGAAGCTAAAAAAAAATGTGTTTGCTTTACTGATGTTAATGATGCTCAGCCTAAAAGTCAAGTGGGAGCCAAGAAAAGAAGAATGTAGCTGAAAGCACACATTTTCTGACTATTGTTCCCAAATCTAAGGGTAAGGTATTTAATAGCTAACATAATAGTAAGAGAATTTAAGTATACTAATGTAATCAGGATAAATTTTCACATGTGAAGCATAAATACCTTAAGAGGATTCCAGTCAATCAACTGAACTCGTACTAGGGGATTTAAAAGCTTTGGTATGCACAAACTAATGAAAGCTTCATAATAGGAGTCAGGAAACTTTTCTCGCCATTGCTGAAACTTCAACAAAATATTCTGGATGTTACAAAAATCATCATGCACATCTTCAAAAACTTTCTTCTGTTTCTGTAAAATGTCACCTGTAAACAAAATAAGTCTCTTTATGCATTTTAAGTTGTGAACTTTAAGTATGCTTCCTTAAAAACATGGTCATGCCAGACTGTAATCAATTGACCTAAAATTCCGTCCTTTTATATTAACATAAATTTTTATTAAAAAAATCACTTTAGGCCGGGCGCGGTGGCTCACGCCTGTAATCCCAGCACTTTGGGAGGCCGAGGCGGGCGGATCACAAGGTCAGGAGATCGAGACCACGGTGAAACCCCGTCTCTACTAAAAATACAAAAAATTAGCCGGGCGCGGTTGTGGGCGCCTGTAGTCCCAGCTACTTGGGAGGCTGAGGCAGGAGAATGGCGTGAACCCGGGAGGCGGAGCTTGCAGTGAGCCGAGATCGCGCCACTGCACTCCAGCCTGGGCAACAGAGTGAGACTCCGTCTCAAAAAAAAAAAAAAAAAAAAAAAAATCACTTTAGCAACAAAGTAATAATATCAACACTAAAAAAAGCTACCATATATACCCCTGCTATATGCCAGCAGAAATACATTAATCTCATTTTACCATCGTAGCTATCTTCCCTACCATATAGGTATCGTCTACTTATTTACAGACAAAACAACATCAAATTTAGGGAGGACAAGACATTTGTCTAAGACTACACAGAATAAAATCTCCCTTAGAACCCAAATTTATTTAAATCCAGAGCCCAGAATTTTTCAACTATACGCATCTTATCTTCTCACCGTGCTAAAAAGTTTCACCAAATTCAAATATTTTAAGTTAAAAATGACAATCTAGAAACTATGTGTGGTAAAGAAATGAAATGAAGATGTTCACTAGTAATAGGAGAAAGTCTAAGAGAAAAAACTATGAAGATAGAAGAATACTTACAATGCTCCTTCCTTCATTTTACTCCATTATTCAGAGGTAGGAAGAGAGTCTTACAGAGGAAAAATGTGTTTCATTTTTTCTGAATTTAACCAACTGTTTTATATAGCTTATGTACTTATTAAGGGCAATCACAGCAAAGCGTTTCTCACCATTTCAAAACTGAAACCATGATATATTAGAAACTTGGTAACTAACCTTGGCTTTTTTGGAAGTCAATCATCTCTGCTGAAGGCAGTTCATCATCACTAGATGTCCCTTCCTGATGGTTACAATTCCCAGAAAGCATCCTTGCTTGTCTTCTTTTTGTCCTATATTTTGCAACAAACCAAAAATAAACAAAAAGTAAATAGATCTTGCTGAAAATAAATGCTTAAATTTTTTTTTACCTCTTGCTGAAAATAAGTAATTTTATCATTTATTTTAAATGGTCAAAAATATATCAGTGCACAATTTTATTAATATCTTTGACATTTTTAGTTTCATTAGTTTGAACTGGTGGTTCTCCATTTGTTTTTTTGTTTTTTCTTGTAAGATATTCCCAATTAGGACATTCCCATGGGCTAACCAGATTCTGAAGAGGGGGTAATTATAATTAGGAACGGTTTCTAGTTACAAGCAATTCCCAGCCTGATAAATGTCATTTTACCCATTCCTTTTAACTGATCCAAATATACCAATCTGTCTTTAAAGCAGTCAAGGATGGTTTTACTAAATTTTGCTTTTATTTTTATTTTCACAAATTAATAATGTATATCAGGTATACCTAATGACATCATGTGGTTAATTACATTTAAGTAGTGAAAAGTACTTGCTCAATGATGCTTTCTTTAAATCTTCACTTTATATAGGTACCTTCGAGATTCAATCTCTTCTAAAATCCACTGAGTTTTTTCATCTACTGCTAAGTTTCCACTTGTGGACGTCTCATCTTTGCCTGTTAATAAATAAAATTGACTTCATACTACAAATTCTCAAAAGAAAAAAGTAAAATGCTTTGAAAATAAAGGTAACATCATGAATGTATAAACATATATGCATAAGTAAATACACAAATATGCTTAAATTTTGCAATTAATTATGCAATGAAATTTCAGTGTTAACTCTTTATTGCAATATTAACAGGCATGAGGTTCATTGGCCTAAAAATGTATTTTGGCTGGTGAAAATGTTAACCTAAAAACGTACTTTGGCTGGTGTACTGTTGCTATTGTTGAGAACAGCAGCAAAGCTCTACCAAAAAGTTTCATTTCCTTGTATTCTTTTCCAGTAGTTTTTACCAGTTTTTTTCCATAGCCAAATGCAAGAAATATTGGCTTTATCAATACAGGAGTCCCCCCCTTAGAATGTATCCCCTTAGAATGTATTTGCAGGTGATACATTCTAAGAACCCCAGTGGATGCCTGAAACCGCATATAGTACCAAACCCTATTTGTTTTTTCCTCTATATACACACTTATGATAAAGTTTAATTCATAAATTAGGCACAGTAAGAGACTAACAATAGCAATAAAGTAGAACAATGAAAATATACTATAATGTATGTTATAGGAATGTTGGGTATCTCTATCTCAAAATATCTTATTGTACTGTACTCATTCATTTTTGGACCATTGTTGACTGAAACTATGGAAAGCAAAACTGCAGATTAGAGGCACTACTGTATTCTATTCACATTATTTCTTATTTTAATATGTAATACCATTATTTACGATCCATTAAGTGTTGTGTGTTTCACTGAAAGTCACTTTGCCTTTGCATTTACTAGCTACTTGGTTACGGTCTTTCACTATCTCCTGATAGCACCTTAATCAAAGGAAGATATCTCTGAAAGTACAAAATCAATGTGGAAAAAAAAAAAAAGGAGGCATCCATATTTTGTATAATGAAATCTTAAAGATAAATCTGTATTGAAACTCACCAGAACCAATCTGTAAAAGGACTTTGAAACTATGAAGTTAGATTTCTGACAGAGTCTAAAGAATTATGTGAACTTGTCTCAAAACATTCTCTAAAAGGCTATGTACATATTCTGTCTGAAATAGTAAATAATTGGAAGTTATGTTTATTTTTTAGTCTTGGACTTAATTTAAAACATTCTTAAGTCCTATTTCTAAATGCTTTGAGTTTTTGGAAGTTAGTGGGTAAAGGGTTTGTGGGAATATACATGAAAAACATGTTTATAAAAATAAAAATATTTTTATTCTTCACATAATTTAGCTTAATGAATAATAAATTGTATTGAACAGGAAAAACACTAACGTGATAACTGTTGTAAATACGTTGATTCATGTTTTAATTCATCTTGCCTGCGTTTCATAAAGGTCATAGCTTGTTTTAAAAGGAGTGCATGCATGGATGATTCTATTTCTTGGATGTTGATAATCTGAAATACATATATAAGTAATATTTTGTAGGTCATCGATAATGAAATATATATATACACAAAAGTAATATTTAGAAGATACATAAGCATATATTTATGCTTAATTCTCAAAGAAACATTCCCAATACTATCACATCTCAAGTATAAAACATTGTGTGCAACAGACCTAGCTGTCAATACTTTTAATATTAAAAATCAGAAAATTGACTGTCTCCTGGAACTGTTATAATTATCAGAGATATATAAACTAAATGGGGGCCAGGTGTGGTAGTTCATGCCTGTTATCCCAGCACTTTGGGAGGTGGGCAGATCACCTGAGGTCAGGAGTTCAAGGCCAGCCTGGCCAACATAGCGAAACCCCTTGTCTACCACTAACAATACAAAAATTAGCCAGGCGCAGCAGTGCCCACCTTCAATCCCAGCTACTCAGGAGACTGAGGCAGGAGAATCACTTGAACCCTGGAGGTGGAGGTTACAGTGAGCTGAGATTGCGCCACTGACTCCAGCCTCGGCAACAGAGCAAGGCTCTGTCTCAAAAAAAAAAAAAAAAAAAAGAAACCAAATGGGATGGAGTCAGGAACATGCATTAAAGTTTGAGATAGAAGATTTTTTTCTGAGATAGAAGAATAGGAAAAAATGAAGGGTAAAGATGTTTTCACAGGCTGAGGGTGTGGAAAGTAGGTGGGGGCACTCAAAGCTGGTAAAATTTGAAAAATTGCGGAATGGAGGAAAACTAACCAGAGACAGGTAACAAAGTTGTGATGTGATTCAGAAATGAGACTAGTTGAAATTGAAACGCTCGTATTTTGGGGAGCAACAATTCCTCCTACGCCTTTGATACTCCACAGCTGCTGCTATGAATACATTAATGCTCAGGCTGACAAAATTTTAACAGTGTAATTTTTCAAGGAGGAATGAAAAAAGAAAATTACATTGTAATACTTCAGAAAGTAACTACCAAGTGATAGTAGAAGATAGCCAACTTAAAACAACAATTGGGACAAAGCATCCCATTGTTTAGCAACATTTTAATTATAAACAAAAAATAATGTGGGCTGAGGGCGGTGGCTCAGGCCTATAATCCTAGCACTTTGGGAGGCTGAGACAGGTAGATTGCCTGAGCTCAGGAGTTCCAGACCAGCTTGGGCAACATGGCGAAACCCCGTTTCTATTAAAAATACAAAAAATTAGCTGGGTGTGGTGGTGCACGCCTGTAGTCCCAGCTACTTAGGAGGCTGAGGCACAAGAATCGCTTGAACCTAGGAGGCAGAGGTTGCAGTGAGCTGAGATCGTGCTACTACACTCCAGCCTGGGTGATAGAGCAAGACTCTGTCCCCCTCTTCAAAAAAATAAATAAAACAAAAATAACAAAAATAATGTGGAAAGTAGAGTATAATTTATTGTAATGGTTAATCTATTTTTAAAAACGGACAACTGAAGGCCCACCCTAATGTAAGAACTTAGTATGCATAAATCAAAAACTAAAAACAAAAATCTCAAAACATCTGAGAGTTGAAAGAAAAACCATTACAAACAAATTCAAAAGACAAAACTGGTAAGTTCACAACAAGCAGGATAAAGCATTAAAAAATTTTAAGCTATAAAGAATTGTTCATACTCTAACAAAACTAGAAAAGAAAAAAATCTCTACTGATAACCACAAAGATAACAGGGCAAAGACAAGAAACAAATAATTCACAAGAAGAAAACCAGAGTTTGCTTGAGATCAAAATACGATATGTAAAAACAAAATCCATTTATTCCTAATCTAGTAAACTAATAAAACTGGCACAATCTTTCTGGAGGTCAATTTTGTAATGTTTCACAGGCCTTAAAAATATTTAGACTTAATAATTCATTTTCTTTGACTTCATTTTCAAGGAATTTTCCTTAAACAGATGAAATTGTAACAAAAATTTATATACAAAATTTTATACAATGTTACTTATAATAAAATAACTGCAAAAAACTTGAATATCCTACATTAAGAGAATGCTTACTATCATCTTATTTTAAAAATGTGTAGGAAAAATACTAGAGAAAAGTATCTAATTGTGAGATTTAGACTTTTCTTAATTGCATAAGGGGTTTTCTGCAGGAAATGATATAAATATTGATATGTACCTTTTCATTAAGGCAGTCAATTAAATTTTCCACATAAATTTTCATGCTTTTATAGAATTTACAATTTAGAGCTTGATTTGATGAACTCTCTAGGTTCTGGATGGTACTCTTTGAGCTTTTGACATCTTGTACGTATTTTTCATACTCCCTCAGGTGTGAGCGGTGAGTTTCCTGTAGTAATGTTAATCTAAATAAATAAAATAAAACTTAGTTTATTTTTCAAACTTTTTCAAAAGTAGGAATCTAATGCAAATATTTCCAAAGACCACCAAGGAAACTGACAATCATATAAATCTGGGTATGCAGACTAGATAAGCAAAGAACACCACAATAAAAGTAAACCCTTTAGCACCTGCTTAGGCCAAATACTCTCTCTTCAAGTTTTCTTGCATTTGTCTTTCAGAATCTTTCTTTGCTTTATATAAAGGACAGTGAGAATTAAGAAATTAATCAAGATTATAATGTATAGTAGGCATTATTAATGAAATATTTTAGTTAAGTAGAATATTTCTGACTATAGCAGTATATTACATTACTTATAACTTGTAAGTAAATATTATGTAGAAAAAGCTAGGTACAGAGCAGGGTACATAATGTGCTTCCTTTTTTGTATAAAAACAGGGGAATATGTAAGTATATATGTGCTTGTAAAGATATACATATAGACCACCTCTGGAAGAAAACATAAGAAAATGGTAGCAATGGTTTCCTCTAGGGAGGGTGGTAATTTACTTTGTTCTGTATATCCTTTCCACTGGTTATTTTATGTTTTGACAATGAGAGTGTATGGTCTTTTTAAAATAAAAAACCTAGTTAACAAAAAATAAAATATAATAAAGTTATCCAGACAAAATAAAATGCTACAATAAATCAATGATCTGCTGCCTCTTTTTTATCCCTCATGCAAGGTTATCTTTGTACTCTAGGGGGCTGGCAAACTACCAGCCCACCCTTTGTTTTTATAAAAAAAGTTCTATTGGAACGCAGCCATGCTTATATGTTTACATATTGTCTATGGCTGTTTTCATGCTGTAATATAGAGTTGAGCAGTTACAACAGCAATCATCCAGTCCTTAAAGCCTAAAATATTTACTATCCAGTCTTTTACACAAAAAGGCACTTGCTGACTCCTGTTCTAGATCAAAATGTCCAACAGAGAAATATTAAAGTAAATTATGATATAACAACTATATGGACAAACATGATAGTTTTTTAAAAAAATTAAAGGCTATTTGGTAATATAGAAAAATGCTTATAACCATATTAAATAAAAAAGTAGAATTTTGTATTTACTGATTTTAACCATGTAAAATATGTTACAAAGACTAAAAAGACATTATGGTAGTCACCCCTTAATCATGGGGATAGGTTCCAAGACCCTCAGTGAATGCAAATAATATCAAAGCCTATATATGCTGTTTTTTCCCTATACATACGTAACTATGATAAAGTTTAATTTATATATTACATACAGTACGCCTGCACTCTGGGGCCATTATTAAGTAAAATAAGGGTTACCTGAACACAAGCACTGTGATACTGCAATAGTTGATCTGATAACTGAGATGGTTACTACGTGACTAACAGGCTGCTGGCTTACAGAGCAAAGAGAAGCTGGACAAAAGGATGATTCTCATCCTGGGCAGGATGAAGCAGGGCAGCTCGAGATGTCATCACACTACTTAGAACAGCATGTAATTTAAAACATATGAACTGTTTATTTCTGGAATTTTCCATTCAATATTTTTGGCCTATGGTTTCACTACTGATAACTGAAACCATAGAAGGCAAAAATGCAGATATGGGGGGACTACTGTATACAAAAATGAAATCAATTGTGTTAGTACAATAACACAGGAGATCCTTTTTTTCCCCTATAAGTTTGTTTAATATCAGTACTTAATATATCTAAAAGAATACAGTGCTATATCTCTAGTATTAAATATCTAGGACAAATGTAAATTTCAAAATAAGTATTGCTCACCTAGTATTTAATTGCTTCTTTATAATTTCTAAATTTACTGGTGTAAATGAAATGGAGGTATCAAATTTCTTCACTTTTGAAGATCCACTGCCACGGGAAAGATCTATGTCTCTTTCCTAAAAAAATAAAAATAGATTTTTACAAAACCATTTCATTTACCTTCGAAACATTAACAGCATGAAAAGGGACTGGATGATCCAAGGTCTCTTCAAGCTAAAAAATTCCATGTCTTTGTAATTTTTCATGGTCCCAATAAAATGTTTTTAAATTCAGTTTTAAACTTTAGAAGTTTAAATTCATATTTAAGAAGCAAATTCTAAAAATTACATTTTTTAAAAAGTTTAGTTTTGAAGCTAATTTTGGTTATGGTCTAATGTACTCTCAGAAAGTCACCCAGTTTTTTAAGAAACAACAATCCTTCATGAATATTAACTTGCGGAGCAGACAGACCTGTCTGGCTGACCTAACACCGATTTCCGTGATAGAAGTACCTATTTAACTCCAACTCCATTCTAGTCAATGAAAAGTAGATGGAAGTCTGCTGGAGGATGTGTAGGTAAAGTTTTTACTTTTCTTTAAGACATTCTTTGTTTTTTGAGACGGAGTCTCGCTCTGTCACCCAGGCTGGAGTGCAGTGGCGCGATCTCAGCTCACTGCAAGCTCCGCCTCCCGGGTTCATGCCATTCTCCTGCCTCAGCCTCAAGTAGCTGGGACTGGGACTACAGGCGCCCACCACTACGCTTGGCTAACTTTTTGTACTTTTAGTAGAGACAGGGTTTCACCATGTTAGCCAGGATGGTCTCGATCTCCCGACCTCGTGATCTGCCTGCCTCGGCCTCCCACAAAGTGCTGGGATTACAGGCGTGAGCCAACGAGCCCGGCCAAGAAATTCTTATTTGGGTTTTCTGTTCCTTGTAAAGAAATGCACTGCTAACATATATCTTATAAAATGGTATATTTCATATTAGCGTCCCCTGTCTAATTGCAGCTCCTCCACCCTTGGAATGTTCAAAAGATGCTGAAGAACCTCTATTTTACACAAAGACACATGAAGAAAATTGACCAGACATTTAGCCAATTTCACTGGCTTAGCTATTCTTTTTATATTTTCCATGAAGCATCATCTTTTGTCATTTCAATTCTCACCAAGCCTCCCATCCAGCTCTGCGCATACCTACAAAATCTCCAAACACTCTTGATATTTTGCAGTCAATGACCCATTCAAATATCACCAGTTCCGTGAAGGCTTTATCAAACTTACTCATTTACCTTCCCTCCTATAAAACTTGACTACCCACTTGCTCCTTTGTGCCACCTCAGGACCCTGCACAGAGTTCTGTCACAGAACCTGTAGGATTTCACTATAATTGTTTTGTTTAGTTGTCTTCCTTCCTGCAAAGGTTGTACAACGTTATAAGTGGCCGTAGCAGGCTAATGGTGACCCCATGAAAACATGTTCACATTCATGTTCATGTTCATTGTATGGCAAAAGATGTAATTAAGACTTTGAGATGAGGTGCATATCCTGGATTATCCCAATGGAGCCTGAATACAATTACATGTTCCATCCTAAGAGACAGGGAATTTTGGGACACAAGAGAAGAAGCAAATGTGAAGACTGAACAAAGAGAGATGAGGCCACAAGCCAAGGCATGCCAACAGCCACCAGAAACTAGAAGAGTCAAGGAATGGATTCTCTTCTAAGAGTTTCTGGAAAGGGGGGATGCTCTACTGACATTTTGATTTTGGACTTCTGGCCTCCAGATCTGAGAGAGAATAAACTTCTATTGTTTTAAGCCACCAAGTCTGCAGTAATTTGTTACGGGAGGCACAGGAAACTAACACGGTGGCAAATGGTAGCTTTTCAATAAAGGAATCAGTAAATGTACTCACATTAGCAATAAAAATGCAAATCAAATAAGTGTGAGATTCCATTTTCACCAACTATACTTGCACCTGAAGAGGGCAAGATTATAGTAAAATATTCCCATGATATTGGTGACATTACAGATTGAGCTAAGTTTTCTTTAGAAGGCAATAGAGAAAAATACACTAAGTGCCATAAAAACATTCATCTCTTGATTAGTAATACAGTTCTTGGTAATTATTACAAAGGAATAGTTCAAAAACACACATCTGAACAAAAGAAAGAAGAGGAGGAAAAATAATTAAATATTCACTGATTCTTATTTGTTAATTAAAAAAACCCCGATTGCAAAGAACCTAAATTGTCCAAAATGAAGAATGGTTAAGAAGATTATGATTCAGTGACTCCAGTGAATACTATGTAGCTAATAAAATCAGTTATTATAACAATGTGCAAACAAGAGAAGGTAATTTATAGTATGTCAAGCAAGGAAATCAGAATTCAAAATTGTATGCATATTGTGGTTCCCAAACTGTGTGCAAAGGCATCCTAGCAAATTTAAAAGGGTGTAGTGAGACATTTTAAATTTTTTAGTGAAAAACCGTAATACTCAACATCTGTTGGACTACTAGCTCTTAGTTCACAGTTACATTAGAATGTGTTCCATATGGCCAGACATGGTGGCTCATGCCTGTAATCCTAGCACTTTGGGAGGTTGAGGTGAGCAGACTGCCTGAGCTCAGGAGTTTGAGACCAGCCTGGGCAACATGATGAAATCCCATCTCTACTAAAATACAAAAAAATCAGTCAGGCGTGGTGGTGTGTACCTATAGTCCCAGCTACTCAGGAGGCTGAGGCACGAGAATTGCTTGAACCTGGGAAGCGGAGGTTGCAGTGAGCCAAGATCATGCCACTGCACTCCAGCCTGGGTGACAAGGCGAAACTATCTCAAAAAAAAAAAAAAAAAAAAAAGAGAATGGGTTCCATTCCTTTTGATGAAGTCATATTTGTGGAGCTGGGTTTTGGGACGATGCTATGATAAAAACAAGCATTGTGTGAAGATCAACATGGAAATGAGTGACAGTGTCCAATCTGATTCCAAGGTTTGAAAAGTCATGCAATGCCTAACAGGAACACGTATCTCATTAGTAAGGAATTTTGGTTATTTAAAAATAAAATAAAAATGTTTTGCCTTCAAATTATCTGTATTATTTTTTTCCAAATGGTTAGTTCTTAGGACACAAATTGTATAAAATTCTTTGAACTACTTAATAAATAGAATTGTTTGGTACTTCTTTTGGCTTACGAGTATCATGATAAAATTACCAAGACACTAACGGCTCCATGAATGAGAAAGTTTGGGAACCTCTGATGTATACTATGATTGCAATTCTTGACCTCATAGAGCTTATATTCTAGCAGCAGACCCAGAACCCAAATCTAGGACTTTTAACCCCAAGTACAGTACATTTGTTAGGTTTCAAAGCTTACTACTTGCTTAAACTTTACATTCATTCATTCATTTTTAGTGACAGGGTCTCACTCTGTTGCCCAGGCTGGAGTACAGTGGTGTGATCATAGCTCACTGCACCCAGAACTCCTGGGCTCAAGTGATCCTCCCAGCTCAGCCTCCCAAGTTGCTGGGACTATAGGCACGCCCCACCAGGCCTGGCTAGTTGTATTTGTTTTTAGTAGAGCTCAGGTCTCACTGTATTGTTCAGGCTGGTCTCAAACTACTGGGCTGAAGTGATCCTCCCTCCTTGGCCTTCCAAAATGCCGGAATAAGCGGTGTGAGCCACTATGCCTGGACAAATCTGGGCTTCAGTGTTGTTGTTGTTTTTAGTCTTAAATGAGACAGGGTCTCACTCTGTCACCCAGGCTGAAGTGCAGTAGCGCGATCTTGGCTCACTGCAGCTTTGACCTCCTGGGCTCAAGCAGTCCTCCCACCTCAGCCCCCAAGTAGCTAGGACTACAGGTGTGTGCCACCATGCCTGGCTAATTTTTGTATTTTTTGTAGCAGTAGGGTTTTGTCATGTTGCCCAGGCTAGTCTTGAACTCCTGGACTCAAGTGATCCACCTGACTCAGCCTCTTGGGCTTTGGTTTCTAATATAATTTTTAGCGCTTCATAGTGTCCCACCCTACTATATTGCATGAAGACCCCTATTACTGGATATTTACTTTGTTTACATCTTTTTAAAAATTAAATAAAACACAAAGCTATATTTGTGTATGCAGAAATGTAACAGTTATGTATCATAATATAGGTATAATGTATTTGTGTATAATATTTACCACAGGGTTCACTGTAATAAAAAATTATCTGAGAAATCACATAATGAGATTTAATATATAAATGATAATACATCTATTCACTAGATTGCTATGAAATCATTAAGATATAGTAGAAGTAGATATACCATTGCAGTGAGATGTCTGTTATATTGTGAAGTGAAAAAAAGTTTCCAAAGAGAAAATTGGATATATTTATATTATACAGAACAGGTGTCTAAAAGTAAAGTTTGAGGTCTAAACTTTACTTTTAAGCACCTGTCCAACATAAACTGTCAATTATTATAAAATTAATTATTAAAAAAATAGTACCCTCAAGGTATTTATAATCTAGTGGAAAAATAAGATAATATGCACAGTGTAGTGGGTTGAATGGAGGCCTCCCAAAAGATACATCCATGACTTAATCCCTGGAAAGTGCAAATATGACCTTATTTGGAAAAAGAGTCTTTGTGGTTGTAATTAAGTGAAGGATCTTGGATTATCTGAGTGGGCCCTAAATCCAATGACAAGTATCCCTATGAGAAAAACACACAGCAGAGACATGGAAAAAGCCATGTGAAGACAGAGGCAGAGACAGGAGTTATGTAGTCACAAGCCAAGAAATACCTGGAATGACCAGAAGTTGGAAGAGGCAAGGAAGAATTATCTGCTCCCCACAATCCCCCAGGGCCTTTGGAGGAAGCAAGGTGCTACCAACACCTTGACTTCAGATTCTGGCCTCCGCCCTGTGACAAATAAATGTCTGTTCTTTTGAGTCACCAAGTTTGTGGTAATTTGTTATAGCAGCCACAGGAATCTACTATACATAGTATAAAGAATGATTACCTCTATGATTTTAACTGCTTTTCTCATTTGTTGTCGTTCCCAAATATCCTGTTTTTCATCTTCCTGACTTTCTTCACTTGTTTCTTCATTTCTACTTACTAGGGGGAAAAAAAGTTCACATGTAAACATTTAATATTTTTCCATTTTAATTGCAGCAGCCAACATTTTTTGAGCTTATTCTACACAGGCTTAGCACGACTTTATGTGTTATTTATTCTTCACAATAATTCTAGGAAGAAGGCATTATTATTGGCCTCATTCACAAGTGAGGAAACACAGATACTGGGAGGTTAAATAGCTGTCTGAAGACTATGACGAAGCTGGAAGTTGGATCCTGGGATCTGACTCCAGAACCTGCACTCTTACCATACTCTCCCACTCAAAACACTACAGCCCTACATATTTCTCAGTAAAAAAACTGAGAAAGAATGAAATGTTTGGTTTTTCTTATCAAACATCTCTCAATTACTACCTAAGAATCTAAACATTTAAAAGTAAGTTGTAAGGAACTGAGTCTTTTTCCAAAAAAAAAAAAAGTTACAAAAACCTTGGTAAAATGCATATATTATAAATGAGAAATGTGAAAACAGTCCTTTAAGGCTTAGCATTGTGGGTAGATGAAATTTTTTATTACAGCAGGGAACATTTTAATACATGACATCGAAAATCTCTGTAGATGCTTCCATGTTGAAAAAATACATTTATAAAGGTGACGATTGTTTTCAATGTTTTAAAAATAAGATACCGCATATTTTTTTTAACCTGTTAAAAAAGATCTAGGGGGGTCAGATATTAATAAACATTATTACATATACTCCTTGATAATAACATTTCGATACAGATACATCTTTTAGAGGTCATAATATCATGGACCAAATCAATGTTAAAAACCGTTATCAACACTCTACAATGTGAGACAGCACATTACATTTTTATGGAGATTTTCTCATATTATATTCTAATGAAAAATATCCTAATCTTCATATATTGGTATACACATACTTGATTCCTCAGCCATCCTTTGTCTAAATGTTTGAGGTTTTAGGGTAAATGGTATTCTCTTTTCATGGTCATCAGGCTCACTCTCAGGGTCATCTTCACTCTCTCTCTTCATACCAGAGACGGTAGAGGTATGTTCTACATCCAAAGAAATATAGTCATCTTGGGCTCTGGCCAATTCACGTTTTCTGCGGGCTGCCTGAATAAAAGCTGCATCTGGGATCTTAACTGAAGGAAACAAAGAGGAGGACACTAAAAACCAGAGACCAATGTAAGTAAATATTTCTCACATTTAAGAAAAAGAAAAAAGCACCATTTTCCTAAATTATTTGCTATTTTGATATATGAATGTGACTTTAATAAATGGCTCAAAGTCTGTATCAGCAAAGGAAGAAAACTTAATAGAGATTAAATATAATTTAGAAAAATCAACCAAATCTAGAAGTATCAGAAAATATACAGAAACCACTTCATTTTATCTTTTAACTCTCTTACTCATCAGGTACTGCTCACTTTGTTGAGGGGTGGCTATTTCTCATTTCTGGAAGCTCTGAGACTGTCAGCACAGGGATGTGGAGGGGGCTGAGTGTGGTGTTCCCCAATCAGTGAGAGCTACAGAAGTTAGAAGGATCAATGACAGACCAGTCTGACTTATCAAGTAAGAGAGATACTACACTACGATGTCCTCCTTCCCTCCTACCCACACTTACAAGAAATCAGAAACATACTATAAACAGTAACAGAGCAAAGCCAAATTAGCCTCTGCGGTTCTATAGTGAGCCGCACGTGAATAAACATGAGACATTAAGAAGTGTAAAGAAAATAATCAGGTTCATTTACCAGGTGAAAAATTTTAAATGACAACAACTCTTAAGAGAGCCTTATTTTTTTCTTCATATTGTACAGCATAAACATCATTAGCATAAACTCTTCCAATTTAAAACAAGTTTCTTCATGCATGATCTAAGATGAAATTTATCTTCATTCAGGAAAAAATGGTTTCTTAAGAACAATACTACAGTAAAGAAATGGCAAGAGAAATTTTCACCATTTTAAGCATTTCAAACTACTAAAAAGATGCCAAGCTACTGAGGCTCAAGTGAAATTTTCTAAACTTTCCCAAAAGTTGACCCAAATTCTTTGAGAAATAAACAGAAAAATGTCATGTACTTGGAGATGTGCAAAAGCTCCAATGTTAGATACAAACAAACAAAAAGAGATATATCACAGACCAATATGCTTGACATCAGCCCTAGGGAAAATTAAAAGTCCTTGAGTAAATCATGAAGCAATAAAGTAATCACTAGAAGTCAATAAATATTCATCAAAAACAAGTAATATAAAATCAGGTTATTTGCTTTTTTATAGATTAGTATTTATTTATAGACCACTGTCAGGGACATGATGAAGGTCAGGTGTCTCTTCCTCCTCCCAAAGCATTTAAGATTCAAAACCATCACAGCAGGTTACAGTAGCAATTCTCAACCCTGGCTACACATCACAGTCACCTGAGAAGCTTGACATACCCAGGCCTCTATACCAGCAATTCAGATGTTGATCTGAGGCAGAGCTGAGCAAAGTATGTTTTTATAGCTCCCTAGAGGATTTTAATGTGCAGGCAGGGTTAAGATAAGACAATTAGGTTCAAATACTCAAGTGTATGAATATGGACACAGAAATTCTTATTTTGGAAGTGATTTTCCTGCAGATGACTTGATAGGGTTTAATTAGTAAGTCACAAGCAATGGGACACAGTAGTAAGATATTAGTGCTACATAAAGGTAACCGCTCAAGTGAAAATAAAGAAGTAAAAGTTCAAGGAAGAGTATTGCATCTGTCCTGTTTCTGCATATTCAATACCTAGTTCAAGGGTTCTCACACAGCAGATGCTGAGCAGACAAGGGATGAATCAATAATGTCAGCATATTGTTCAATAATAAACACATCATGTTTTTACAAATTTATAACTTATGAATAATTCTTCACATACATCATCCTATCTGATATACAATCATCTAGGGCTGAGAGGTAAATTATCATCTTCTATTAATAACAAGCAGCCTCTGCTAGAGGGACTATTTCGAGGCAGATATTCCTTCCAAACACAAATAAATGCTTTTCTTCCACATGCCAGCCCTTAAAAGGAACACATTCCTCCATCTTTTCTTCTCCAGCCAGTAAGTCCTTCGAACTTTCAGGTGTTCCTCACAGGACAAGTTTTCAATTTTTAATCAGTGGGGGAGGGGCAATTCACCCTGCTGAACTGTTATGCACTCCTGTAAGACATTTATCAATCCTTGCCTGTAGGGCACTACGTGCCAGCAACAACTCAACCACTGTAATCATTTAAATAATCCCATACATTTTCAAACACTGCCCTCTCTCCTTAGGTGGGGGCAGTGCTGCCAACACTTCACAACCACTGCCTTATGCTGTTTAATCCACCATCTTCTTTTGTTTGTTTTTGAGATGGAGTCTTGCTCTGTCGCCTGGGCTGGAGTGCACTGGCGTGATCTCTGCTCACTGCAACCTCTGCCTCCCAGGTTTAAGCAATTCTTTTGCCTCAGCCCCTTGAATTACAGGTGTGTGCCACGATGCCCGGCTAATTTTTATATTTTTAGTAGAGACAGGGTTTCGCCATTTTGGCCAGGCTGGTCTCGAACTCCCGACCTCATGTGATCCAGCCGCCTAGGCCTCCCAAAGTGCTGGGATTACAGATGTGAGCCATCACAACTGGTCTAATCCACCATCTTTTATAGTAGCATTGTTTGGTACAGTAGCCACTAGCCCCATGTGACTATTCAAATACAACTAAAAATTCAATTTATCAGTCTCACTATAGCCACATTTCAAGAGCTCAATAGCCACTTGTGACCAGTGGCTACCATATGGACAGTGAAGACAGAAAATTTATCCAAACCACAGAAAATTCTACTGAATAGCACTGTATCTAGAATCTAGACAAGGCTTTAACCGTTTACTAGATTTCAGTTCTTCATATTAGCTTAATCACTTAGTATTTCTGTACCTTGCATACATGGAGAAAAAACAAAATTACAAGGTTACAGAGCTACTGGTTGTTGTTATTTAATAGACTAATAAAGAAGCACTTATTACTATATTACAAGCGTTATAAAATATATTTTAATAATTTTATTTCACTAAAACGTGTTTCCTTTACAAAGCTATGTATTTTATTTTATTTTCTCAGAAGGGATCTTAGGCTTCTCTAGACTGAAAAAGGACTCCACAGCACAAAACAAGTTATAAAGCTCTGTAAGACGCCAGATAAATATTTTTGACTCTGTGGGCCATAGGGTCTTTGACGAAACTTCTCAACTTTGCTACTGCAGTGCAAAAGCACACACAAATAATGAGTAGCTGAAAGACTGTGATTGTGTTTTACTAAAACCTTGTTTACAAAAATAGGTAGTGGGCCAGATTTGCCACCCCTGAACTAGACTGATCTAAGACACAAAAACATTCATGTCACCTGTATCAAATTTTCAGTGGTTCTCTAAGCCCTATATCATCTGACTCCAACTTGTCCTTCCTGTTTTCTTCTTTTCCTTAAATTCCCAAATACTTTCAGCCAAACAGAGCTATTTTTAGCTTCTTGCACATATCACATACCTTCCCTAGAGTTTCAGATATGCTACATCCTATACCTGAAACATCCTCCCTGAGAAATTCTTACCATCCTTTAGGTATCAGTATCAATCACCCAGCATAGCACAGTGGTTAAGAAGAATACAGGCTCTAGAACAGACTGGGTTTGAATCCTAGCCCTGCTACTTATAAGCTGTCTGACCTGTGCATGTTAAAATGTAATAAAAATGAGCAGTCAATTTTGGCACTCTGACAATCATCCTTAATGACCTACTTGCCCCATACGTCACCAGAGTTTTTAATATGTTATTAATAACTATATCAAAAATACTATATTAAAAATAAAATTCTTAACCAAAATCATACAAATTACTAACCTGTTGATGAAAGTTCTTTTTCTCCAAGAGAGCTAGAGCTGTCAGAAGACAAACCCTGATCATCCTTACTTTCTGAGGAGTGATGTATTTCATCCTTTTCATCTGTGGACACATCAAGGACTCTGGATTCTAACAGGACATTAAAAAAATATAACAAAAAAGAGTCAAAATAATGTAATTAATAATTGAAATTCTGAACAACACATGGCATATGTATAATATGGTGTTTTAATCCTACTCCACATATTAAAGTAGACATATTGTTCTTCCTCCAACTTTGTCTTTCTTAAGCAACTGAATGATCTACTAAGTGTACAAAGACCCTATTTGTATTAACTAGGCATCTAATAATATATTTCCAAAAGGATGCAATGAGAAGAGGGAAGGAGGCATTAGAGAAAAAAAAGAGACAAAACTGAATATTTAGAAAAGTAATGATTGTAAGTAGAAAAGAAAAATATTTAATGTATACTATGTACTAGGCACATTGAAAGCTGTTTTACATGACTTATTTAATACTTGTAATTCTATAAAGTAAATACTATTTCTGATGAGTTCATTAAGGATTGGGAGGATAGAGAACACCAACTCAGGAAATGGAGAAGCAGGGCTTTCAATCTAATCCCATCCAACTTCAGAATTTAGGCTCTCTTTATAGTATGCCATATTTCAGTGGCTGGTGGCAAGAAATACTGTAAGGAGCACTTTGGTCAAAACTAAACCATGGCCAGGCGCGGTGGCTCAAGCCTGTAATCCCAGCACTTTGGGAGGCCGAGGCGGGCGGATCACGAGGTCAGGATATCGAGACCATCCTGGCTAACATGGTGAAACCCCGTCTCTACGAAAAATACAAGAAAATTAGCCGGGCGAGGTGGCGTGCGCCTGTAGTCCCAGCTACTCAGGAGGCTGAGGCAGGAGAATGGCGTGAACCCGGCGGGGCGGAGCTTGCAGTGAGCTGAGATCGCGCCACTGCACTCCAGCCTAGGGCACAGAGCAAGACTCCGTCTCAAAAAAAAAAAAAAAAAAAAAACTAAACCATGGGTCTTTCTTTTCAATGCATGATTTGGAAAGTCAAATAGTCTGTTAAATTCAATTAATCTGTTAAACAAAGATAACACCAAGATAAAATCCACAGGGGTGTTGTGAAAATTAAATGAACAAAATAAAAGGATTCTTGACATTACTGACAAGAAAGGGTTTGTTAATCCACAATAAATTTGCAATCTTTATGAGTAACCTTAAAACATAAGATTACACAGTACTCATTACTTTTAATTTTCTACCTTAGTTAAAAGACCTACATACAGTTCAAAAAAAGGCTGGAGTAAAATCAAAACTTAAAACACTTAAAAAAAATAGCTGCAGCTCACAGCTTTCTTAGATATTGCCATTTATGACAACCCATACCTGTTTCCAAAGTGGATTAACACCAAAGCAGTGGGTCTCAAAGCATGGTTTATCAATCCCTGGAGGTCCTTGAGACTCTTTCAGAGTCTATAAAATCAAAACTACTTTCATCACAATAATAACATGTTATTTGTTCTTTTTACCATGTTGACATCTATATAATGAAGTAAAGGCAGTGGTGGGTAAAACTGCTAGATCCTCAGCATGAATGAATCAATTTGTAGTAGTGGTTATGGTATTTTTCACTACCTCACATTGGCAGAAAAAAGCCAGTTGCTCTTAATGAAGTAATTAAAAAATTGTTATTTTATTAAATTTTGACCCTTGAGTACACACGTTTAATTTTCTTTGTGACAAAATCAAAGTATTCATAAGACACTTTTGCTGCATCTTGAAATGCAATGGCTGCCTTAAGGAAAAGCATTTGTGTGACTGAGTTGCAAGCTGAACTAGACATTGTTTTTAAGAAGCATCACCATTTTACCTGAATGACTAACAAACTGGTTATTCAGACATGGCTATCTGACAAACATTTTCTCAAACTTGAGCCCAGTTTTGCCTATCACTTCCAAAATGAGAGATTTCAAGTGAAAATTGAGATTTTGGAAAACGTATATTCTCTACTGTGAACCTAACGGCTTTCCAATGCTTAGACTGATTAATTAGTGGTAATACTAACTGAGTTTTTTTGGTATTGTACAATAAAATGCTCCAACATTTGTAAGACCCGCAAACTCATCTAAAGAATACTTTCCAAATAACGCAAGATGTTACCAATCGTTCATGAGTAAAAGATCCAAAGTATAAAACAGAACAGAGTTTTAATGTAAGAGCACCCCAAATTTAATTTAATCATATGGTTTAAGATTCCATTTGGCAACTTTTTTTTTTTTTTGAGATAGAGTCTCACTCTGTCACCCAGGCTAGAGTGCAGTGGCATAATCTCAGCTCACTGCAACCTCAGCCTCCCGGGTTCAAGCGATTCTCCTGCCTCAGCCTCCCGAGTAGCTGGGATTACAGGCACCCACCACCATGCCCAGCTAATTTTTGTATTTTTAGTAGAGATGGGGTTTCGCCATGTTGGCCAGGCTGGGCTCGAACTCCTGATCTCTTGATATGCCTGCCTCGGCCTCCCAAAGTGCTGGGCTTACAGATGTGAGCCACTGCGCCCTGCCCACAACTAACTTTTAAGAAGGGTTAGTTTATTACTTGTTGAGCTTTGTTATACTAAAGCATAACACTTTCAATGATCTAAAAAGGTTATTAAGTACTCGTCTTAACCATGTATCTGTCAGAGGCTATATTTTCTTCAAATACTTCAACCAAACCAAAAGAGCACAACAGATTAAAAGCAGAAACAGCTATGAGAATTCAGCTGTCTTCTATTAATATTTTGCCAGACATTAAAGAGATCTGCAAATTGAAAACAATGCTACTCTTCCTTTTTTTGTGCAATATTTTTCACAAAAATCTTACTTATCCTTACATGTAATAGATTTTTTAAGTGAATTAATAAATTTTATTTTTAGTATGGTAAATACTGATAGGTATAACCTACTGAAGCAAAAGCTCTTTGGAATCCTTAATCATTTCTAACAGTCTAAAGGAGGTCCAAATCCCAAAAAGTTTGAGAAACACTATTCTAGAAGGCAAGAGAAAAAGCAACTCCTTACTTCAACGTTCATCTACAAAGTTTCACCAGAAAACAAATATAAAAGGTCATGAAAACTTTAGACAAATAGAAGGTCACAAGAAAGACCAAGAAATCACGAAGATCACAAACCTGGAGGACATTATGTTACCTGAAATAAGACAGGCAGAGAGAGACAAACACCACATGACCTCGCATATGTAATCTAAAAAAGTGGAAATCAGAAGTCACAGAAGCAGAGAGTCCAGCAGTGGTTAGCAGGGACTGGGATTGAGAGTGGTTGGGGAGATACTGGTCAAAGGGCACAACATTTTAATTAGACAAGACGAATTCTATTTTACAACACGGTGACTAAAGTTAACAACAACGCATTGCATACTTGAAAATTACTGAGAGTAGATATTAAGTGTTCTCATCACAAAAAAAGTAAGTACCTAAGGCAATGCAAATGTTAATTAGCTCCATTTAGTCACTGTAGACACATTTCAAACATCATGTTGTATGCCATAAGTATATACAATTTTTACTTCTCAATAAATTAATAAAAATCACTTTAATGAGAATAAAAAATAGTAGGAAGATTTTGGATCTCAAGACTAACCAAAAACCGTATTCCTCATTAAGCTACAATTCAAACTCAGAGCAGCACATTTTATGTAAACAACTTTATGCTGCCTTACATCTGTATTTAAGAACTCAAAGGTACTTCAAAATGACACTATATTTAACACCATTACTGGTACAATCTACAGTGACATGAATCTCTATCAAGCTTCTTTGTGTTGTATATATTATTTTTAATAGTTGTTGCAAATAACTGGTGAAAAAAGAAAACAAGCAAAGGGGAATGTTCCAAAACCTAGATTCTTGTATTATTCTGGCTAAATGTTTTCAAGAAAGATAAGTTGGGCAAGTGTCTAAAAGGTACATATAACTTCTGCCTACTTAATAGTATTTGAAATTATTGAATTCTGTTGTGACAATTTAGGTTCTTCATAAACCTTGTGTTAGTTATAACTGGTGGAGTCATCTGATGGTGAAAACGAAGAGCCTCCCAACTGTACAGGATTGTTTTATCTCCCCCAAGGAGTCCAAAAGGTAGATGCAGGCAGCGGGCGAGTGCTCGAGCTGTTTTCTCGCTCACTACCTTCAGGACTTGGACTTAGCACGGCTGATGATCGGCAGCAAGTTACAGAACCCCCGGAGAAAGATCCAGAGACCCCGCGGCCCCTTCCCGCCCTGTGCCGTCACCTCCTTTCTTCCCCGCGTCACCCTGACGCGGGGGTTCGTCCGCGCGGGGAGCCGCTTCCTTGGCGCGCCGGGAGCTCGCCCAGACCCGGCCCCGGCCACGAGGGCCCCGAACCCGGTGAGGCCGTCCTGCCACCCGCGCGCGGCCTCCTCCAGAGGGCGGCCCTTCCTCCGCAGAACCTGGGGCCGCAACTTCTCTCGGCACCCCAGGCTCAGCAGGCGACTCCTCGGCGCCATCGCTGTCGCTGGAATCGGCAGCGCGCTGCCGAAAAGTCCTTTTCGGCCTGTGAGCCATGGCCGAGACCGAAGGGCCCGGAGCCCTATGACCCGGTGAACCCCAAGCCAGAGCTTCAGTGCCCGCCCCCAGCGCGCGCTCTCGCCTCTCCTGGTTGCCGAGTGCGCGCGCCCGTCCGCCAGCCTTCTACTACCCGCTTCTCTGTCTGCGCCTGCGTGATTTGCCTTCTTGGCTGTGGTTGGCCGAATTCTGTTCTGGGGTCTGGGTCTGGAGAGGCAAAGCGTTCCTTTTGCCAGTTTAGGTTGCGTGGACTGAAATCTAGAGATTTCCACGGCCTCTCTGGGCTGAGTCCCACGGAGAGCAGAACTCACGTGCTCTCCTTGTGAATTAGGCTTTATGCTCTCCGTCCTGGACTGGAGCCAGATCCGTTGTCTTTTATTTTCCGGAGAAAGAGCCCCCTCCAACCAAGATGTAAAACAAACGAAACCCCAGTAGTGTGAGGCTCGGGGTAGAAGGAGATGCCTCTGAGAGAAAAACAGTAAAGTCTGTACATAAACAATGCATACAGACTAGCAAAAATCAAACGACTACTCTCAGGCAACAGAACTTCACGAGAAGTCCTGGTTAGTCCTGGTTAAATGCTTTCACCCTTAAGGAAAGTATCTAAAAACAAAAAAAGGCTATTGTCTGAGGCAAATTTGTACTATATTCATTAAGCTCTGTCTACAGAAAGGAAGCCTGCACCATAAATTTTGAGTGATTGATCGTTTTGGTAAAACCTATTGTTATTTGGATGCCTCTGACTGTCTACATCTAGAGCAATTCATCCAGTTCATTTAATTCATCTTGCTGCAGTTGGTTCCGTGCTCAACGACGTTTCTGCCTCTGCTTTAGAGAACAAAGCTTTCCAAGGGCTTCACAGAAGTGGATATTTTAAGGGATTAAATCTCCAGACTCTCAGCTTTGTTAAATGAAAACCGTAAACAAATTAAACAGAGTTTAATTAAGCAAATCACACGCCCCCTAAACTAGAATAGGTTCAGAGAGGCTTTAAGGGTAGCCAGCCACCTAGTGGAAGATTTATGGATGGAAAAACAAAAGTGAGGTACAGAAAACAGAACTAAATATGTGTTAGAAGGACTCTGTACTTCTATATCTGAGTCCTCGTGGAGGAACGTTAACCTAACTTAACAGTGTGAATTCCAAAATTTTGAGACAGTTCTCAACTAATTTAGAAAGTTTATTTTGCCAAGGTTAATGACACACGCCCGTGACACAGCCTCAGGAAGTCCTGATGACATGTGACCAAGGTAGTTGGGGCACAGCTTCGGTTTATACATTTTAGGGAGACATGAGACATCAATCAATATATGTAAGATGTACGTTGGTTCCGTCCAGAAAGGTGGGGACAACTTAAGCAGGGAGGGGGCTTCCAGGTCACAGGAAGGTGAGAGACAAATAATTGCATTATTTTGAATTTCTGATAAGCCTTTTCAAAGAAGACAATCAGAATATGCATCTATCTCAGTGAGCAGAGGGATGACTTTGAATAGATTGAGTGGCAGGTTTTGCCCTGAGCAGTTCCCAGTTTTACTTTTTCCTTTAGCTTAGTAGTTTGGGGACCCCCAGATTTTCCTTTCACAATAGGTAGACAAGATTGAAAACCTAAATTAGGTTAACTAGGTCAGTCTTGCCCAATCCCAGCAGCCATACTTAAACCACTGATACACTGCTGAGTGTTCAAACTGTGTTCAAATGAGGCAAACGTCAACTTGTAACCAATCCAGCTGTTTCTGTACCTCACTTTCGATTTCTGTACATAAATTCCACACCCCCCCGTTTTTGTTTGTTTTTTGGTCTACAAATTTGTTCTGACCACTAGGCATCCCTGGAGTATCTCTGAATCTGCTGTGATTCTGGAGGCTGAACAATTCACGGATCTTTCATTGCTCAATTAAACTCCTTTAAATTTAATTCAGCTGAAGTTTATCTTTTAGCAGAAGTCAAGTACAGAAACAGCCAGATTGGTTACAGCTTAGTGTTTGCCTTATTTGAACATGATTTGAACAGTTGGCCAGCTTTGATTTGCTAAAACTTGGTGTTTGGCACAAGAGTAGGTTGCAGTCTATTTACACATCCAGTTAGGTTCTAGTTCACTAGGTAGGGAGAAACCTTTAGGCTGAACTTAGAATATATAAGGAGGTAGCTTTAGGCTAAACTTAACAGCTTCCATATGCATTCTTGCTAAAACTGGTTTGACTGAGAACCGCTGTATTCATGCTGCCTTGACAAATATAGTGTTCTTTTCTTCTTCCAAAGGAGAGGCATAATTCTGTGTCCCTCCTGAATATACTAAAGTACATGCCATGTGTAAAAATCTCTGCAGCATCCGACATTTTGTTGTCTAGATGACAAATAACTAATGTTTTCATTACAATCCGCTTGCAAACCAGGCAGTTTCCAATGTTTTGCTTTCAACAAAATTGGAAGACCAAATCCGATAGTCAGTTGACCATTCAAACTAATTTTTGATGATGAATTAATGTGATTTTTGCATACAATTCAGGAATTCTGAAAAATGACTGATATTGAAAAGACACACTTTTTCGTAGGTAGAAAGTTTTCTCAGCACTTACATAACAAAATTAAAATATAACAGCATAATTGACAATAATAACTGTTCTAGCAATAAGTAATATCCATGGATGCATGAACTAATATGGGAGAAGCTATATTTGTCATTAAGAGATGTATTTTCTTTCTTTCTCTTTCCTTCCTTCCTTCCTTCCTTCCTTCCTTCCTTCCTTCCTTCCTTCCTTCCTTCCTCTCTCTCTCTCTCTCCCTCTCTCTCTCTCTCTCTTTTTATGTTTCTTTCTTTTTTGACAGTCTTGCTCTGTTGCCCAGGCTGGAGTGTAGTGGCATGATGTCTGCTCACTGCAACCTCTGCCTCCCAGTTCAAGCGATTCTTCTGTCAGCCTCCCAAGTAGCAGAGATTACAGGCGTGCACCACCACGCCCAACTAATTGTTTGTAGATTTTTTAGTAGATATGGGGTTTCACCATGTTGGCCAGGCTAGTCTTGAACTCCTGGCCTCAAATTATCTGCCCACCTCAGCTTCCCAAACTGCTGGGATTACAGACGTGAGCCACCGCACCCAGCCAAGACATGCATTTTCAACAAATATTATCTTTGCTTAAAAAAAAGTGACGTATTTATATTGCGTTAAGTGTATACTATTGTTGAAACCACCAGTTAAAGGCTACCAGGAGAATACCAAGTCAAACAAAGTTAGGTTTATTTAGCTTGCCCCAGCAGAGGAAAGCACAGACCAAGGAAACCACGGTGTATTGGTAAGAGGGAGTTGAATGGAGTTTCTTCTAAGATTTGGGCTTGTGCTAGATTTTAAGGAGAGTTAAGGGAAGCAGGGCCAGATTTGTATTATATAATGTCAAGAAGTTAGATAGTTTAACAATTAGGTACCTCAGTAATCCTGTTAAAGAAGTAGGAGGAACAGAGGAAGGAAGTGGAGTTTGGATGTCATTAGTATAAAGTAGCAATCACTTCAAAATACTTCTTAGAGCTGCAGTATGGTCTTGACTTCCAGCAGAGCTGACTAATTTCTCATTAATAATTGTAAAGATAACTAAATCCAGAACATATATAATTATACATTACATATACATTTTTATGGAAAAACATAGATTGATTAATGAAGAACTTTCAAGTATAAGCTGATTTCTATAATTTGATCAATGAAAGACTTTCAAGTATAAACTATATTTCAGTAGGTAAAATGTAGGGAATAGAAATATGAATTCAAGGAAAAAAAGCAATGATGCAAATGGTTTGTACATTTATTAAATGAGATACTGAGTATTAAATAGGTTCAATGTTTAGGTTACATTATATACATTTAAATGAGTAATATAATTTTTATAAAAGTAAGTCCCAACATGTACAGTACACCAGAAATTACATTCTTTGCAAATGTCAAAACTTAGAGATGTCCACCTAAAAAAGTGCTGAGATAATAAATTTTTTAAAAATCCCTAAAAGAGCATGCATTCACAAAGGTATGAAACCACTATCACAGATGACCATTACCAACTCAATCTTCTTTATACTGACTATGGATGCTCCAGTTGCTCAAAAACATTTCTTGCTTGGGCCGTCTCATAGGAATAGTATTTTAATAATTGGTTGGAGGACTTAGAATATATAAGGAAGCAGCTTTAGGCTAAACTTTAGATAGAGTCATAGATAAAATGGGCATTGTAGTATGTTTTTGGGGGTATACTCCACCAATAAGCCAATTTTCTTCCAGAAATTTCTCTTCTATTAGGTTTCTGTAGCTACATTCACCTCCTGGGACATGGCTAACAGGGTCAAAAGAGATATCAGAACCATGGTAGACCAATTAGAGCCTTTCCTCAGGAATGTCTGAGCTGTGAAATACTCTTCAGTGGTGAGCTGGAGTCAGCTCCTGTGGACTCTGGACGGCTGGTTGCAAAATGTTCAGAAATTGTAGGAGCCAGTTAATGCAGTCATTATTAAACATTAAATTGTATAAATTTACTACTTAAAGGATATTATGAATAAAGGTAATAAATCCTCAAAACTCAACACTTCCTTTTGCTACTAACTCTTACTGTTATCTGTGCCATTGAGGTTTATGTCTATTGTATCTGTATGGTAGAAATACTATATAATGTTGAGCTACTGCACACCTGTTACCAACTCCATGTTTAGTGGTGTCATATTTGCAGCTTGAAATCAGTCATAATGGGAGTACTTATACCATATAAATTGGGAGACCTGAGAAGTCTGGGTGTTTCTCCCAGATATCCAGTCATTAAACATTTACCATCATATCACTGACTATATTTCACCAAAGGAATAGAGAAGAAGCAAAGTTTCTCTGATTGATCTTGCCCCAGAATTCTTTTTTCTTGGCTTTTCTTTTTTCTTGGCTTTTTCTTTTTTCTTGACTTTTCTCAATAAACTGAAACTCATTGATGTAAATTTGGGAAATTATATGATACAGTATTATCAGTTAGTCACAATTTATTAATGTCTTATTATAAAGAGAGGCTTCTCTTTTTAAATCCAGGTAAAGTTAGAGGGCTACTTGATTTTTTTGTTTTAGAAAATTGGCAAATGGCGTGAAAAGGATATTTCTGGAGAATAGAGATACTCATGGTATCTGAAAGAACAGCTTCCTATCATGGACCAAGTGCTCCTTGTAGTTAGAACAAACTTTGAAGACTGGGGATGGAGAAGTGGGTTCTATTCGGTCCAGTGCTTTTCAGATGCCATCTTTCCATGCAGAATTCCCAAGTTCTGCCATGGATACTGTTCTATTCTCCTTTAGCAGAGGAGAACATCTTTCCAAATTACACTATACATCTGCAGTTAGTGCTAAACCAAACAGGAGAGTATAATTTTTAGTTTATTTTATTTTATGGACAGAGTCTCGCTCTGCCACCCAGTGCGATGGTGCGAATACAGCTCACTGCGACCTTGACCTACTGGGCTCAGTGATCCTCCCACCTTAGCCTCCTGAGGATCGGGGACTACACGCATGTACCCCCATGCCCAGCTAAGACTAGCATTTTGAAACAGGAGAATGAGGAAGATGATCATGACTGTAATTGAAGACAAATTCAGTGTTCCATTATGCACTCTTAAGGAAACATATTAATATACTGTACAATTCAATCAGCATTTATTATACACCTGCTAGCACGGGCACCATGCTAAGCCCTAGACTAGTGCTCATAAAATCTAATGTTCTTCAAAGCACGTGGAAATAGTTTGGACATATGGATACCGATTGAGCTGCTCTGTGTAGGAATCAAGAGTCTTCATTTCTAGCAAGCTCCCAGGTGAAGGCAAGGATGCTTGTCTGAGGATCACTCTAAATAGCAAGGTCCTAGAGCAGATACTAAGAAGTATTAATCACCCTCAAGAAGTCTTAAAAAATTGTCCAAATAACTTAATCATTGATGAACTTCATATCAGATTGTAACAGCATGTAAACGTTAGACACCTCAAAATTTAGAAACCTAAACAGCCCCCCGAAAGGAAAACTAAGAATCTATTCACAGTGAGTAAGGTTAAGTGTAGAAGTTATTCACCATAAGGGGATCTCTGTCTGCACCTCCTCAAAAAGGGTTATCTGCCAGCTAAAATCATTTTAGCTGTTTGTTGCAATTGGAAAGGTGGTCAGCAGGACAGAATTCACTCCCAGTGTTGTTTAAAAGGGAGCAGTTTACTTAAGGACAGTCTAAGTGTGGTGTTGGTGTTTTAGAAGGCCCTTTCCCTTCAAAAGTCACTGACTCACAAACTGTGTTAAACCAAAATGTGTAAACGCTAGGCAGAGTTTACTGTTCTCAACCGAGTTCAGAGCCATCTGCTAATGTGGACTCGTTGTTTACTTCACCATTTTAAAAGACACTGCCTCCCCAGACAGAGCCCTGCTTTTACGCATTTTGATATCCTGTACCTAGTGTAGTGTTTAGTGCACAGCTGACATGAACACAATGAACTAAATGGTTGGATGAGGCAATTCTGAAACATTTGTGTTCACTCACGAAAATAAAACTGGAAAACAAGTCACTCTAACTTGTTAAATGCAAACATGTTAAGAGATAGGTAATATATGACGGAGATAGAAAATACTCTGCTATATAAAACAGAAATCAAATATTTGTTCTAAGGGAAAGAAGTGAGAAAAGTGATTTTCTCTGGGTATTGCCTGGGTGGGAGAGGATGAAATAAAGATAACTTGTTTAATAAAGGAGGAGGAATCCTGAGTTCTCTCCTGTGTCCCCAGGGAAAGCAGCGAGATGACTCTGAGGGATAGTTGCCAGATTGAGAAAAAATATAGAATACCTGGTAAAATTTGAATTTCAGATAAAACAGGAATAGCTTTTTAGTATATATACTATATAATATTTGGGATATACCTGCATGGTAGATTTTGGAACTCTAGCCTAGGAAAAAGAGAAGTGTGAAGAATTTCAAAGGGTGGAGAAAAACTTCAGAATCTGAGGTGGAGGGTAGGGGACTGTTGTAGTTCTGGAATCTGAGAGAAATGAGGGTCAGTGAGAAGTTCCCAGTTACAAGGGAGAATGGGATGAAGTGCTTTTAAGATACAGTGAAGTTTTCTTCCAAGGATTTAGTAAAACTTTGCTCCAAATACAATCTTTTTTTTTTTTTTTTTTGAGACGGAGTCTCGCTCTGTCGCCCAGGCTGGGGTGCAGTGGCACAATCTCAGCTCACTGTCACCTCCGCCTCCTAGGTTCAAACGATTCTCCTGCCTCAGCCTCCTGAGTAGCTTGGGATTACAGGTGTCCACCATCACACCCAGCTAATTTTTGTATTTTCAGTAGAGATGGGGTTTCACCATGTTGGCCAGGATGGTCTCAAACTGCTGACCTCAGGTGATCCGCCTGCCTTGGCCTCCCAAAGTGCTGGAATTATAGGCGTGAGCCACTGCACCCAGCCTCCAAATACAGTCTTAACATTGCTGTTGAGATTGAAGGAGTTGGCAGCTGAGGTCAGATGGTGGATGAGGAAGAACTGGTGGCTCCACGATTCTGAGCTGAGGGTGTCAGAGGAGATGGAGTGGATGACAGGAGAGAAGCAGGTTACTGAGCATGCTGGCTTAGGAGTGGGTTTGAGATAGCCCCTTTTCCCAAATGTACCCAAGAAGGTGCAACTTTAAAGGAGAAGATGCTCCGGGAGTTACCTGTGGGCACAGGAAAAGGGCAAAGAGCAAAACTGTATTTCTCCAAACAGCTTTTCCAGATACCCGTATTTACCACTGCCTTATATAATTTCTTGTTTTCATGAATACTAGGATTTTCACTACCACCCTTCATCATCAAGCAGGTAGAGATAATGCCGTATCTTTTTATTTGCCCTACACTGTACTTATTTATAATATTAGCTTATTAATTAATTGGCTGATCATTATGAGAGTTTATATTATTCCCCTTTTATGTCGTTTAGAATTGCAGAGGTTAATAATGGGAAAAATTGGCATATAAAACATTTCCAACTTCTGGAAATCAATGTCATATTTATCCAAACAGACTTTTTTCTCCCTAAAGTGAAGTGACATTTTATTTAGCTTGTCTTGCCATTTAATGGTGGATTCTGAGCTCCCTCTAGTGAGAAATGTGCTCCTTATAAAAGGATTGTATCAAATAATCTCATGGAAATTGCCTCCTTGCTTATTATAGAGCTGAGCAATGAATATATTTTCATTTTAAGCCAGGCTCTTTAAAACTTTCTTAGAGGATAAAATTTTGGGAAGTCATGTTTATAAGTCATTTTTTAAATTAAAAAATTACTATGGAAACACATTCATACAAATATGAAACTAATTGTGCTTTCACTTCTTCAGCGTCTATTTTTTTAAGCACTTGCTATGATAGGAGCCCTGCACTGGAACCAGAAGGTCACGAAACACATGGGATCCTGTTCCAAAGGTCAGGTGTGAGGAACCACATTAGCCCTAGGATCTGGTTTATTGGAAATACTTAATGATATCCTGTAATCCCAAGTATTGAGAATTTTCTCAATTTTAGATCCTACTTTTCAGAATGAATAGATGTCTTTGAGCTGTCACTCTTATGTGCCTGAACTAATCTATTGATTAACTGTCAGATACCCCAAGGACCACCAGAAAAACCTATTGATCAAGCAAAGTCAAGTTTATAAGATTAACTACAGTAAGAAAGAACACCACCTTGACAGAATCATGTAAGTATCTGAAAACGAAAGAATAAGGCAGGGTATTTACAGAGTTTTTGGGCCTGGGCTGGGCGATTTTTTAAAAAATGTATTTTATTGTGGTAAGCACACTTAATGTGAGGTCTATCCTCTTAACACATTTTCAAGTGTAAGATACAATATTGCCAACCATAAAGACGATGTTGTATAGCAGGTCTATAGAACTTATTTATCTTGTACAATTGATACTTTATACCAGTTGATTAGTGATTTGTCATTTTCCTCTTTCCCCAGCCCCTAGAAACCACAATTCTACTCTCTGATTTTATGAGTCTGAATATTTTAGATACCTCATATAAGTGGACTCACACCGTGCTTTTCTTTCTTGGTGGCTTATTTCACTTAGCATAATGTCCTCAAGGTTAATTCATGTTGTTGCATATTGCAGGATTTCTTTATTTTTTAAGGATGAATAATATTCCCTCCTCTCTATACAACACATTTCCTTTATCCATTCATCCTTCAATTGACAAAACAGTACTGCTCCTATGGAAAACAATATGAAGATTCCTCAAAAAGTTAAAAGTAGAACTACCATGTGATCCAGCAGTCTCATTTCTGGGTATTTATTCAACAGAATTGAAATCAGGACTTCTAAAAGATAATCACACTCCAGGGTTCACTGCTGCACTACTCACAATAACTAAGATGGCATGGGTGATTTTCAGTTAGGTCTTGTAAGGAGGTCAAGGTGAAAGGAATCATGTGAAATAAATCATACTGCGCTAACCCACCACAAGCTATTCATGGAATGGAGATCAAGTTAGGGTCAATATACATGGCAATTTATAGGCATTAAGAGGAAACAATGTCAAAGAAGGTCAATTTAGAGGGTGGTTATGAGTGCCTTTCTTCATTTTAAATCCCTCGCCTTTGAGATCTAGGAAGAATTCTAGAGTTTTCCTTCTAGTCCAACTAGTCAGCTTTCTAACAAATCCAAGCTTCTTTTCAATGCCTTCACTAGGGTTTCTCATTCGAGGCATTGAACGAAAAACCTTTCACTCAATATGAAACATAACACACATACAGAAAAATGCACAAAACAAAAATGTACAGTTCAAGAACTTACCATAAAGCAAATCCCTCCTAAAGCAAATCCCTCCACAGCCACCAACGAAGTTAAGAAATAGAAGATTGCTAGCATCCCAGCAATCTCTTTTGTTCCCCTTTTCAATCATTTTACCCTCCGTGTCCCCAGAAGTAATCATTGTTCTGACTTTTACAGTAATCACTTCTTTGCTTTTTTAAAAATATGGTTTTACTGCAAGCACACATACTCAAACACTATGATGTAGTTTTGTCTGTTTTTGAACTTTTGAAATCATACCATCTCTATTGTTTTGTGCTTGGCTTTTTATTTTGGCTTAATATATGTTTGTATTATAATTCCACATTGTTCTTCTGTGTAACTGTAGTCAATTATTATTGCTGTGTAATAGTCCATTGTATGGATATGCCACAGCTTATCTATCCTAATATTGTTGACATTTGTTTATTTTTTTTTTTTTTTCAGACGGAGTCTTGCTCTGTTGCCCAGGCTGGAGTGCAGTGGCACGATCTCAGCTCACTGCAACCTCCGCCTCCCAGGGTTCAAGCGATTCTCCTGTCTCAGCATCCTGAATAGCTGGGATTAGGTGTATGCCACCACGCCTGGCTAATTTTCATATTTTTAGTAGAGATGGGGTTTCACCATATTGGTCAGGCTGGTCTCAAACTCCTGACCTCAGGAGATCCACCAGCCTCAGCCTTCCAAAGTGCTGGGATTACAGGTGTGAGCCACTGTGCCCAGCTGACATTTGGTTATTTTGATTTTTTTTTTGTTATATTACAAAATGTTATTAAAACACTTGGGAAACAAGTGTCTCTTCGGGTCATGTGTACACAATTCAGTTGGGTATAAACCTAAGAATGGAATTATTGCATCATAAGGCATGCATATCTTCAACTTCACTGGAAAATATCAGTTTCCAAAGTAGTAATTGCCTAAATTTACATTCTCATCAGCAGTGTATTAAAGTTTCCATGGCTCCTAATACTTGCTAACACTTGGTATTTTCAGTTGTCTTTGTTTTAGCCATCTGGGTGTATGTCCTTATTCTTTGAATATGAATTTCCTTGATTACTAATGAGGATAAAACCCTTTTTCATTACATATATATGAATACACATATACATAAATATATACAGTATACATACTGTATATGTGTATATGAAAACACATATATGTACATAAATATATATGTATATATAGTGTACATAGTAGGCTATCTGGAGTTCTTCTTTTCTGAATTGCCTGTTCAATTCTCTTGCTCATTTTTCTATTGAGTTGTCTGTTTTTTCTTAATGGTGCATAGCTCTCCTGTATGTATTTTGTATTTAACTGATGGCTGTTTTGCAAATATATCCTCCCAGTTTGTGGTTTGCCTTTTCACTCTATTAATGATTGTTTTTCATAAAGAGAAATTCTTAAATTTTTAATACTAATATAATAAAATCTATTTAACCTGTCCTTTACCATTTGTGCTTTATGTGTCCCATTTGAGAAATTTTTCTCTACCCCAGGATAAGAAGATAATCTCTGTTATAAATATATAATATACCTACAGTTATTTTGTAAGAAGTGAGATGTCAGTCAAATTTTACTTTTTTTATATGGATATTCAATTGATCTTGTTTAGTTAAAATTATATTATGGAAAACTTCCAAACATATATATTAAGTAAAAAGAACAGTTTAATGAGCTTTCATTATTCAGCTTTGACAATTTTCAACTTATGAACAATTTGTTTTATCTGTATTCCCATCCACTTCTCTACTCACGCATTATTTTGAAATACATAACAGACATAATGTTTCATCCATGAATATTTCAGGCCTCTTTTAAACAAAAAAGAATATTTAAAAAAATGTAATCACAATAAACTAGCAACAACCTTTAATATCATAAAATACTTAGTGTTCAAATTTCTGATTCTCTTATAACCATATAATTTTTTACCTTTTGCTTGAACCAGGATCTAAACAAGGCCCCCAAATTGGGATTAGTTGATACATCTTTCAAGCTTTTTTTAATCCATAATAATCTTTCTCAGTCTCACTCTTGCTTTCCCCCCTTGCATGCTTGCAATTCATCTGTCAAAAACAAAAACAAAAACAAACACAAACACACACACACACACACACACAAAAAAAAAAACAAAACAAAAAAACAACTAAAGACTCATTCCACAGTCTTATTTTGGCTGATGTAATTCATATGATGTCATTTCTAACATGCTTCTCTGTCTCCTATATTTTCTTTAATTAGAGGCTTGCACAGATTCAGGTTCAACTTTTACAGCAAGAATACCTCATAGGAAGGGTTATTTTCTTCCATCTAGATGCATATAATGTCTAGTTGTCTCTTTGTGTGTGCATCTACATATGATGTTAGCTGCCACTAACAATATTGAGATGTAATAATTCATCAGGGCTTGAAAAATGGTGATATTCTCATTCTATCATTCTTTTTTTTTTTTTTTTTTTTTAGAGACAGAGTCTCACTCTGTCACCCAGATGGAGTGCAGTGGTGTTATCATAGCTCACTGTAGCCTTGAACTCCTGGCCTCAAGCAATTCTTCTACCTCAGCCTCCCAAGTAGCTGGGACTACAGCTGCATGCCACCATGACTAGCTGTATTTCTTTTTCTTTTTTCTTTATGTAGAAGTTGTTTTATAGCCCCACACAATCCTCCCACCTCAGACTTCCAAAGCACTAGGATTACAGGTGTGAGTCACAGCGCTGGCCCCCGGAAACTTTTTAAAAGAGAATCATCTCATCTAATATTGAGTCACTCAGTGGTATCATTTATGCAGGAAAGAGAGGATAAATGTTTATTCCTTTCGTTTTATCTAACAATTTTCAAAATAATAAGGTGTTTCATAGCATCCTGTAATAATGGCCAGTTAGTATTTCTCAAAAGTTTTGTATGCACTTGTGCTTTAAACATATTCGATGCATTTTGATCATGGCAGTTATTATTCTATTTGATAATCATGTTATCCCAACTTTGATCAATTGGAGCACAAATAACATAAATCAATGCAAATTACTTAAACATAATAAAACTTTTTAAAAAGGATGAATTATTATAAGAACACAGAGTGTCTTGTGACTAAGAATGCAGGTCTTGGGTAGGAGTGAAACTGGAAATTGGACTTTTTCCATTTCTTGTCCTTGCATCTCTGCTTCATCCATCTTTCTGCCAACTGACTCTCTCAACTTCTTAGTTTTCATAGTGGGCAGAAGTGCTGCTCAGTCTCACTCTATTCCATTCTAGCTTTACTTTTTACTCAGAATCTCTATTACCTTATGGTCTACAAACTTCAGGAAAAATGAAAAGAATGCAGGGAATGCAGTTCTAAACTGTAACTATCAAAGCTTGAAGGAACATCAAATACCCAGGTCCCAAATCATTACAATTAGCCTATATGAAAATAAGATCAGTGGTCTCTATAAACCACAGGTTTTCTCCCTCTAAGTTAAAAACAGATTGCCTTATGCATTGGGGCATTATTTCCAAGCCTAGATTCTAAGCTATTACAAGCAGGTATGACTGACCATTACCAGGGATTCAGGTGATGCCTACTGTTAGTTATTACTAACAAGCTGTATTTCTAAAACTTCCTCCTAAGTGGACTATCCATGATCAGAAACCTGGATATTTAGTCTTCTAAAGGAGGAATTAGGGAAAAATTGACTTTGAACTTTGATAGACTGGGTCTTACCTGGTAATGTTAACAACTGATATACCAGTAAAACTCCAAGGTGTTGATCCCAACTTAAAAAACACCCAACACATTTTTTTTCTGATTATTGTATGGCGATTCCATTCAGATACCCTAAATTTAGGATTGTTATGTACAGAAGCCTCTGACTAGAGAAATAAATGGTTTACACACAAAAAGACAGAACACATTGATGACCACAGGAAAAAGCAGCTTCCACCAAAGTCAACAGAGAAGGTTAATTTTCTGATTCTTCATCACCCATTTGCTTTTCCCTTACTATTAATATTACCCATTATTATATTTTTGTGCCCTTTATTAACTAATTAGAAGAATTTTCAATATGATCTTCCTTATCTTAATTCTATTACTTTTGACTCTATATGATCTTTGGCCATTTAAAAAAAACAAAACTTTCTGAAGTGTTTTTCTCATATTATAGCTATGGCTATGAATTTAATTGTTTGCTGACAAAATTTAATAACTATTCCTTCAAACACTTCAAAAGGTAGATTATTTATAGGACCTTCTGTAGCTTAAATTTCCTTCACATCATTAATCCCAACTTTTACTGATTCCTATACAAATTAAACTTTGGCCTCCCATTAACAACATGGTTTTGCTAAAGTTGTTACAGTTGTATCAGCAAAACCTAGCCTTTTAGAAAACAGAACTAATACCATTCTTCTCACAACAATCAGTTTGTTCTCTTCAGAGACACACCAATCAGCTTTGCAGGAAATATTTAACTTCATCTAAGGAATCTGCCCAGTTTGAGGGACAAAACATCAACCTTCTATTGTTCTAAATTGTACTTACACTTTCAATAGAATCTGTACTTACTAGAGTACTACCTAGGTGAACACAAGGCTTATACCTGCCTGCCACACACTAACTTAACCTGTATATGCAGGATAATTGTTAGAGATTTTTTGATATTTTAAAAGTACCAGCCGATCATTGAAAAGAATGCCCACGAACCTCCAAAAAGAGGCAAGGATTGGTGGGGAAAGCTTGGTTTTCAGGGAGGGCAAGCACAGTCTCCCACCGTCTCCCTTGGCTGGGGCAGGGAGCTCCCTTTGCTGCCTGCAGCTCCTAGGTGGGGTCTTGTTCCACCCTGTTTTTGCTCGCTCTCCGTGAGTCACGCCTGCCACCTAGTCAGTCCCAATAAGAGAACTTTGGTACCTCTGAAGATGCAGAGTTCACTGGCAGTTTCCGTCCTTCTCCGTGGGAGCTGCAGATCAGAGATGCTTCTATTCAGCTATCTTGGCTCCACCCACTTTGGCTCTACGCCCCCAGCCCCCATATCGGAATATACCCAAAGGAATATAAATCATTCTTTTTTTTTTTTTTTTTTGATACATTCCCTGTCGCTCAGGTGGGAGTGCAGTGGTGCATTCTCGGCTCACTGCAACCTCCATCTCCCCGGTTCAAGTGATTCTCCTGCCTCAGCCTCTTGAGTAACTGGGATTACAGGCGTGTGCCACCACGTCCAGCTAATTTTTGTATTTTTAGTAGAGACGGAATTTCACCGTGTTGGCCAGCTGGTCTCGAACTCGTGATCTGGTGATCTGCCCGCCTCGGCCTCCCGAAGTGCCGGGATTACAGACATGAGCCATAACGCCCGGGCCCAGTGGAATATAAATCATTTTATTAAAAAGATACATGTATATCGGTGTTTGTTACAGCACTATTCACAATAGCAAGGACATGGAATCAACATAAATGCCCATCAATGATAAACTGGATAAAGAAAATGTGGTACATATACATCATGGAATACTAGGCAGCCATAAAAGGAATGAGATCATGTCATTTGCAGGGACATGGATGAAACTGGAAGCCATTTTCTTTAGTAAAGTAAGGCAAGAACAGAAAACCAAACACCACATGTTCTCACTCATAAGTGGAAGCTGAAAAATGAGATCACATGGAGAAGGGAGGGGAAGGACACACACTGGGGCCTGTCCAGGGGTCCAGTAGGGGAAGGGAGAGTATTAGGAAAAATAGCTAACACATGCTGGGCTTCATACCTAGATGATGGGTTGATAGGTGCAGCAAACCACTATGACACACGTCTACCTATGTAACAAACCTGCACATCCTGCCCATATACCCCAGAACAAACAAACAAACAAAAATTAAAAAAAAAAAAACACAGCAAATACAGGCTATATGGAAAAATTCCATGTAGGAAAAATTAACTCCTTCTTTATGTATACTATATGGGCTATGACTCCCACAGTAAAAAAACAAACAAACAAAAACACTTTTGGAGAAGGATGCCAAAAACTTGTCTTTGAATCTAGAAAAACTTAAAAATTACACAACTTCTTCTTTAGAAGCCTGATAAATCCATTTAAATTTAAATTTATTCACTGAAGTTATCATGAATAGTTTTACATAGCCTTTGAATTATTCTTAACAATCCAAGGAAAAAATTACTATAAAAGATCACTTCTTGATGTGGTTATATATATTAGAGGACAAGTGGAATAGTCTATGTCCTAGCTAAAATAAACACCTACCTCTCTAAAACAGATCCAGGTGAATTCTGGGATATATTTTCATCACCCTTATTTTATATTCTAGGCTTCTGTCTTTGAGACTTATTGTAAAGGTGAATAAGTAATCCTATTTTTCAGGTTATTACTTTTTTTGCAGTTGGCCAATATATCCTATTCAGAGATCTAAATATGACTGCATAGCCATTATCATATAAGATGATTCAGCTCATCCTATGACAGAAGGAGGAGTTAACCCTAATCCAATATGGACTCTGTTCTCTGAACGACTGTACTAGTCCATTCCAGCACTGTTTAAAGACATACCTGAAATTGGGTATTTACAAAGAAAAGAGGTTTAACTGGCTCATGGTTCAGCAGGTTGTCTAGGAAGCATGATGGTGGCATCTGGTTGATTTCTGGGGAGGTCTCAGGAAACTTGAAACCCCTCAGGTGAAGGGGAAGCACACAGATCAGCTCACATGGCCATAGTAGGAGCAAGAGAGAGATGGGGGAGATGCCACACACTTTTAAATGACCAGATCTCATGAGAACTCAATCATTATTACCATGACAGTACTAAGGGGGAAATCCACTCCCAAGATCCCATCACCTCCCACCAGCACCCTCTCCAACATTGGGGATTACAATTCAACATGAGATTTGGGTGGAGACACAGATCCAAATCATATCAACAACTTTCTGATCTTGATTAGCAAAATCTCAGCAATGGTGAAAATCTGGATATCAACGATATCATCTTCCTTTGGTAGGGGCTTGAGAAAAAGAATTGCTTCTGTTTTCTGATAGCATCCAATTTGGAGCAAATTCCTGCATCCTTAACACCCCCCATCAATCATCTAAGACAAAATCAAATCCTAAAACCTCCCTACTGAGACAGCTCACTATTCCCAATGGTGTATGTTGGCTCTCATTGCAAGGAGTAGTAAACCCAAGTTCCACAATTGCAGGTGCACTTGTAGTAGTCTTTGGCTGGAAGGAATTGACAGATTGAGTGATATAAAATTGCCATTGTTGTAAGCAAAATATTGTTGCATATTGCTCATTTCATATGATTCAACTTAATGCAACAAAGGTGGCCATTTTAAGGGTCTATCTCTGAGAGTCAGCGGTAATTCTAAGAGAAAAAGCCCTACTACTACATGTTGAGCATCCCTAGTCCAAATACCTGAAATCCAAAATGATCCAAAATCTAAAACCTTTAAAGTGGCAACATAATTCCACGAAAGGGAAATTTCACACATGACTTCATGTGGTGGGGCACAGTAAAAATGTAGTCAAGACTTTGTTTCATGTACAAAATTATTTAAAATATTGTGTAAAGTTACCGTCAGCCTATGTGTATAACGTGTGTATAAAACATAAATAAATTTCATGTTTAGACTTGGATCCTATCCCCCAAATATCTCATTATGTATGTGCAAATATTCCAAAATCTGAAAAAAATCTAAATTTGAAAATCTTCTGGTCCCATGCATTTTGGATAAGGAACCTTCAACTTATACTTCTAATACTAGATGATAGATTAGTTATCCAGAGTTAATAGGAAAATGTGATAGAAACAGTAAATAGCTTTTAAATTAATGTTATCTGGAGAGAAAGACGGAAAGAATTAGATATTGGAGAGGCTTAGGAGGGTTTATATGAAAAGACAGAGATGAAAGTAGAAAAGAGGAGTTAAAAATACTGCAGAGAGAAAATACTGGAACCCCAGAAGCATGGAAAAGGTTGGAATTTAGTCCTCGAGGAAGAATATCTCAGGAAATAATAACTGCAAACTCAAAGTAGACCTCCTATGTGCGAAGACTGTTTCAAAATCCTTGCAAGTTGAATCTTGAAAACATCATGCTAAGGGAAGGAAACCAATGACAAAAGAACAGAGAGTGCATGATTTCATTTATATGAAATATTCAGAATAGATAAGTCTATAGAGGCAGAACGTTGATTTGTGGTTGCCAGGAGCTTTGGGAAGGGAAGAATGGGCAGTGACTGCTAATGGGTACAGGGTTTCTTTTTGGGGTAATAAAAATGTTCTAAATTTAGATTGTGATGATGGTTGAACAACTCTGTGAATATACTAAAAATCATTTAACTATATACTTTAAATATGCAAATTGTATGTGAATTATATATCAATGAAGATATTTTTTAAAAGTGTTACAAATATGCATTCAATTTATTAAGTAATAACTCATTTAGTATTCACAAACACCCCACGAGGTCAATGTTGTTATTCATATTTTAGAGATTAAGAAATTGAAGGACTCTGAAGAAAGAAGGAAAGGAGCAAGAATAAGACTGTAATTGAAATAAGAGAAAGTTAGGTACCATGATGTGGATAAAAATACTTTAGGTGTCTGGCCACCAATATATTGAGAGAATTCCTGCACTATGACTTCCATTTTAATTTTTTCTCTTTTTTTTTTTTTTTTTGAGACGGAGTCTTGCTCTGTCCCCCAGGCTGGAGTGCAGTGGCGCAATCTCGGCTCACTGCAAGCTCCACCTCCCGGGTTCACGACATTCTTCTGCCTCAGCCTTTTGAGTAGCTGGGACTACAGGCGACCGCCACTGTGCCTGGCTAATTTTTTGTATTTTTAGTAGAGACGGGGTTTCACCGTGGTCTAGATCTCCTGACCTTGTGATCCGCCTGCCTCGGCCTCCCAAAGTGCTGGGATTATAGGCATGAGCCACCGTGCCCGGCCAATTTTTTCTCTTAAAGTAGGTGAGGTTACATGTAGAGAATATGTGTGGGAAAGGGTGGTAGAAAATAACTAACTTTGGGAAAGTGGGTAAGTTTCAAAAGAGCTCAGCTGGCCAGGCACAGTAAATAGATTTCTAAGAAGCACTGAAAAAACTATGAGGCTGCATACCACAGATTTAAATGGTCCCAACACTCAGGGCTATGAGATATTCTTCCGTAATGCTTCGATGCCATGAGGTAGGAGAAAAAGGCATAGATTTGATGGATTCATAGTTACGGAATTTTTAAATAGGGACTCTAGTCTGTTAAGAGTGCAAGTAACAGAGCAGCGTGAAGTAACAGGGAACCTAGACTTGACATGAAAGGAAGTGAGGCCCGGAGAGGGCTCCCAGACAGGGCAGTTAGGACAGGTGCAAGGAATGAAAGTGTGGCTGCTGAAGAGTGCAGGTAGCAGGAAGAGGAGAGTGAGAGTGCTTAAAGGGGGGAAAGTAAATCACAGAAGCAGTAGTGTGCTGGTAAGCATTTAACAGCTGGCTCTCTGAGAGAAAAGCCCTGATTTGTAGGGCTTGCTACTTTCCGTGGTAGTGGTACAGATACTATCACTCTAACCTAACTAGCAAGACTCTGCCACAAGTCCTGGGCTGCATGGCTGCTAGAGGCCAGAGCAAGCTCCAGCTCTATGAAAGTTCAGTTCCTCCTCTCTCTTCCTTCCAATTTTGCCTCCCTTTTCAGAAATGCTCTCTCATCCCCTTTGCAGGTGCTTTGTGTTCAGGGGACTGAGCAAAGATCTGACTCAGGGCCCAGTGTACTCAAATACTATTGCTCTTACCACTCCAACTCCCAGAAACAAAAAATCACTAGTGAGCCTGTGAAACCATGTTGCTGTCCCCTGGGGAATGGCTATGACTTACGGCCCAGTGGACATAAGTGGGTACCCAGAGGAAAATTATTAATTAGCGACTCCTTTAAACAACCTTAAAAAAATCATCTTTATTTAGTGGGTGGTTGAGAGTGGGGGCAGATAGACAAAAAACGTCTCCCATTAACTAGATGTTATATTTACTTCCTGATATGGTTTGGATGTTTGTCCCCTCCAAATCTCATGTTGAAATGTGATTCCCCACGTTGCAAGCGGGGCGTGGTGGAAGGCGATTGTATCATGATGGGTGGGGTGGGGCGGTAGGGGGGAATCCCTCATGAATGGCTTAGCATCAATCATCCCCTTAATGATAAGTGAGTTCTTGCTCAGTTAATTCTCACAAGATCTGGGACCCCTGACTTTTCTTTCTTGCTCCTGTTCTCTCGCCATGTGACACTCCTGCTCCCCTTCACCTTCCACTATGATTGTAAGTTCTCTGAGGCCCACACCAGAAGCCGAGCAGAAGTTGGAGCCATGCTTGTACAGCCTGCAGAACCATGAGCCAGTTAAACCTCTTTTCTTTATAAATTTCCCAGTTTCCGGTATTTCCTAATAGCAATGCAAAAAAAAAAAAAAAAAAAAAAAAAAAAAAAAAACAGGCTAATACACTTCTTTGTATTAAAAATAAATTGTCTAGTTTTGCTGAACCCCAGACAATTTCTTGAGTTTAAATTTCATATGATAAAGTTAATCATTTGTTACTTGTCAGCTAGCTCTTATTGGTAGAATGTTAACTTACCTCTGGCATATTTCTAAAAAATACTCAGCTACAGTCACTCAGAAAATAAAGTGGGAATTTGGTTTTTCAAAAAAATGTTTTCTTCCACATGAGGGCACTGTCTACTTTGGATTTGGCTTTGTCAGTTTTGTAAGAACATATTTCCCATTTTGCCCATTGATGTTGTGGCTCCATTTCTAAATCCGTTTAACCCCACTGCACCTATAAATGTCAGGATACAATTTTACATGGGAGCTGAGCATAGCGTAGTTCCTTGTTTGGTAGAAAAGGCAAAGTCAGTAGTACCTCTCTTCTAGTTTTTTTCTGCTGCTTAAAAGCAACCTGAACCTTCATTCTTAGCCAAGCAATGTTTGGTGGCCTGGCTTGGCATGGATGGTCAAAGTGCCATCCACAGACCCTGGCAGGGCTTGGGTGACTGGCAGTCTCCATGGGCAGCTTCAAGGCTCACCAGGTGAAGTGACAGTCAGAACTTCTGGGGCCTTGCAGATTCCTGAATATTCACTGCAAATAATGAGGCATATCTGATATCATGTTCACAACTTCCTGTGGCTACTGTTCTGGGCCACTTGATCCATCCATTCGCCTAATTGCTGCAAAACCAGGTGACAGAGCATATACTCTAGTGGGCAGACCATTTCCTCCTAGGGTGCTGGATCTATGGATAGACATTTATCCTGCTTCAAGACTCAACACTCCCAAATGTTGTATTTCATCCTGGGTCCTGGTCACAGGAAAGGATGCTTCATGGAATTCTGGGTGGTAGATTCTTGCTTTCACGTTTAAGTGATGATGGACCCAGGCACCATATAGCTTTTTGACTCAAGATACATGTGCCAAGTCTCCAAGAAACTGGCTGAATTTGAGATCAGTTATCTCAGGAGGAGTCAGCTGCTATTGACAACTAGGCTGGCTGAAGCATGCCTTGAGAGGGCCTGGCATGCCACAACAAAACATGCAGCTCTCTAAGCTTGGAGCAGCCAGCTGGCGAGATGCGACACTCACAATGCTCTAGAAATATATTATTTGAATGTCTTATTCTCCTTTACCTGTCCACCTAAACTGCTGGTCAGGTATGTTCTATCCTGCAGTCTAAAGTACTACAGGGCCAAGTAGTGAGTGACACCCTAAAAAACCCTGAGAATTTTGAAGCTTGGAGACACACACAACAGTGCCGTTCTGAGAACCAGAGTCCAAGGGCTGCCAGACTGGACAGGGCCAAGTGCTTAGGTGGGCTAGTCTCAGAGGTGGCAGACTATCTGTCCTTTATAAGTTCCCTCGCTTAGGCACTTTGCACTATGACATCACCTGAACAGCTATATCACACACACACAAAAATGATCCAAAGGGGTTCTGTTAGCTTTATGCGCTATAGATCAGGTTTGAAAAACACCATTTCTGATATTTGCAGCAGAAAAAAGAAAAGACACCTATACCAAAAAGAACTGCTGTGACCTTTGACAAAATTCTTGAGATGGTTTTTGCCTTACAAAACATCCCTTTTCACATTCCCACTCATGTCATGCTTTGGGAGTGACGAATATTTTCTCAAAAGTGCCACACTTTATTGATCCTGCACCCATTCCCATTGGCATCCTGATAACATCCTATCTGCCCTCCCACATTGCCAATCCCCTTGGGGTTGAATACAGCTTCTCATTTGTGACCTGATTTTGAAGGGCATTGTATCGGACTCAACTCCTAAAGACAAATAGGCAAATAAGACAAATCATTTGCATGTTTAGCAGCCTACGTCATGCAAAACATATTCATCAAGTATTTATTATTTGTCAAGAAATGCTACCTGCAAATAGATCATGAATTAGCAAGACAAAGAGGTAGAGAAGACAGCTTTCAGGGAGAGGTGACAGCAAGAGCCCTTTGGTGGGAGAGGCATGCTGTGTTCAAGAAGTTAAGTGACGCTCATTGCAGCTGGAGTGAAGAGAGCTGGGGGAGAGTGAAACAATGTGATGCTGGAGAGGCAGGCCAGGGAGAACATCAGTAATCTTATAGGTACTGTTAAGGGTGCATTTTTAGGACTCAAAGGTAATATCCATTTTTATCATTTCTATTCACAATACTTTCTTACTACAATGGAATTTGTATCTGTGTTGGAAATGAAGAATGCTATTTTAAATACAATGAACTTCAACAACTACTGTTGGGCAATAGTATAATCTTGGGTAAGCTGTTTTTATAGTTGGTATAAGAAAACTGATATAAGAAAACCACCATGATATACCATGATGTGTTTTGGAGTTCAGGAATTGAAGTCTCTTCTGGACCTATTCTAGAAGGGTAAAGATAGGACAAAATGAGAGAATGAAATTGGTCTGCATCATAAACCAGAAGAGTTTATTAGGACTAATTATATAGAAGTGTAATTGATGCCTGAGGGGGCTTGCACATTTTCCAACTTTATAGATACTAATACATTGCCCTTCAAAGTAGTTGTTCAAATTCACACGACTATCTGCAGCATTCGAGAGTTCCTGTTGCTCCATGTTCTCCCTGATTCCTGGAATCATCAAACTCTAAAATGTTACCAATCTTACGTTGTTATTGTTTTCATTTGTATTTGTCTGATCGCTGTTAAGGCTGAACATTTACTCATATGTTTAGTAGTATTTACATTTCTTTTTTTTTTTTGGTGTGTAATATTTTTCTCTCGTATTCTTTGTCCATTTTTCTGTTGGATGTTCCTATCTTTTTAAAAATTGAGTTTTGGGTATTCCTATGTATTCAGATCTATTCATTTGTTAGCTTTATTATGACAAATAGCTTTTCTCAAGTCTGAGAATTATATTTTATTTGCTGTTTTCTGTTTGATGGAAGTCGTATTAGTCCATTTTCATGCTGCTGATAAAAACATACCCGAGACTGGGAAGAAAAAGAGGTTTAATTGAACTTAAGTTCCACATGGCTAGGGAGGTCTCAGAATCATTGAGGGAGGCAAAAGGCAATTCCTGCATGGCGGTGGCAAGAGAAAAATGAGGAGGAAGCAAAAGGGGAAACCCCTGATAAACCCATCAGATCTCGTGAGACTTATTCACTATCACGAGAATAGCACAGGAAAGACTGGCCCCGATGATTCAATTACCTCCCCCTGGGTCCCTCCCACAAAACATGGGGATTCTGAGAGACACAATACAAGTTGATATTTGAATGGGGACACAGCCAAACCATATAATTACACCACTGGCCCCTCCAAATCTCATGTCCGCACATTCCAAAACCAATCATGCCTTTCCAACTGTCCCCCAAAGTCTTAACTCATTTCAGCATTAACCCAAAAGTCTGAAGTTCAAAGTTTCATCTGAGACAAGGCAAGTCCCTTCTACCTATGAGCCTATAAAATCAAAAGCAAGTTAGGTGCTTCCTAGACATAATGGGGGTACAGGTATTGGGTAAATATAGCCATTCCAAATGGGAGAAATTGGCCAAAACAAAGAGGTTACAGGGCTCATGCAGGTTCAAAATTCAGTGGGGCAATCAAGTTTTAAAGCTCTGAAAGTATCTCCTTTGACTCCATGTCTCACATCCAGGTCATACTGATGTAAGAGGTGGGTTCCCATGGTCTTGGGTAGCTCCGCCCCAGTGGCTTTGCAGGGTACAGCTTCCTTCCCAGTTGCTTTCATAGGCTGGCATTGAGTGTCTGTGGCTTTTCCAGGCACACAGTGCAAGCTGTTGGTGGAGTTACCATTCTGGGGTTTGGGGGATGGTGGCCTTCTTCTCACAGCTCCACTAGGCAGCATCCCAGTAGGGACTCTGTGTGGGGGCTCCCACCCCACATTTCCTTTCTGCACTTCCCTAGCAGAGGTTCTCCAGGAGGGCCCTGCCCCTGCAGCAAACTTTTGCCTGGGCATCCAGGCATGTGGAAGATGCCAAGGCTTGGGGCTTCCACCCTCTGAAGCCATGGCCAAAGCTGTACATTGGACCTTTTCAGACACAGCTGGAGTGGCTGGGACGCAGGGCATCAAGTCCCTAGGCTGCACACAGCACAGGGACCCTGGGCTCAGCCCACGAAACCACTTTTTCCTCCTGGGCCTCTGGGTCTGTGAGGGAGGGGCTGTGTGAAAGTCTCTGACATGGCCTGGAGATATTTTCTTCATGGTCCTGGGGTTTAACATTAGGCTCCTCATTACTTATGCAAGTTTCTGCAGCTGGCTTGAATTTTTCCCCAGAAAATGGGTTTTTCTTTTCTGTTGCATAAAAATTTTCCAAACTTTTATGCTCTGCTTCCCTTACAAAACTGAATGCTGTTAACAGCACCCAAGTCACTTATTGAATGCTTTGCTGCTTAGAAATTTCTTCTGCCAGATACTCTAAATCATCTTTCTCAAGTTTGAAATTCCACAAATCTCTAGGGCAAGGGCAACATGCTGCCAGTCTCTTTGCTAAAACATAACAAGTGTCACCTTTGCTCCAATTCCCAACAGGTTCCTTATCTCTATCTGAGACCACTAGAGCCTGGACCTTATTGTCCATATCACTATGAGCACTTTGGGCAAAGCCATTCAACAAGTATTTAGGAAGTTCCAAACTTTCCCAGATTTTTCTGTCTTCTTCTGAGCCCCCCAAACTATTCCAATCTCTGCTTGTTACACAGTTCCAAAGTCACTTTCACACTTTTGGGTATCTTTTCAGCAAAATCCCACTCTACTGGTACCAATTTACTGTATTATTCAGTTTTCATGCTACTGATAAATACACACCTGAGACTGGGAAGAAAAAAGAGGTTTAATTGGACTTACAGTTCCACATGGCTGGGGAGGTCTCAGAATCATGGTAGGAGGTAAAAGGCACTTCTTACACAACAGTAGCAAGAGAAAAATGAGGGGGAAACAAAAACAGAAACTCCTGATAAACCCATCAAATCTCATGAGACTTATTCACTATCATGAGACTAGCACGGGAAAGACTGGCCTCCATGATTCAGTTACCTCCCTCTGGGTTCCTCCCACAATACATGGGAATTCTAGGAGATGCAATTCAAGTTGAGATTTGAATGGGGACACAGCCAAACCATAAAAATATAAGTTTTATATTTTAATTGGTAAAATGTATCAATGTTTACCTGATGTGAAGAGGTTTGTGCTTTTTGGAATCTTATTTAAAAATCTTGCTTAAGAAACCCAGTCAAAAGTCATATTTTCTTTTCAAAGTTTTATTTCTCATATTTAGATCTTGAAAACATTTGAAGTATATTTTGTGTAGGATTTAAAGTAAGAATCTGATTCAGCTATCTTTGATTATGGAAAACCAGTTGTCCTAGCACCATAGATTGAACAGGGCATTCTTTATTTTTTAAATTTCATTTATTTATAACATGATGAATATTACCCAACCCAATAACTAGATCACTAACAGTAATTTATTCTACCTGTGTATTATTTCTTGAACAGGACACTCTTGCCTTCTGCTTTGCAATATTATGTGTGTCATGTTCTCCATATTGTTTCTTTGGCCTATTTGTCTATCTTTGGCCCAATGTCACACAGTCCCATTACCAGAGCTTTAAAATAAATCTTAATATCTGGTGGAGCAAGTTCTTACCTTGTTTTCAAATTGTCTTGGATATTCTCAACCTTTAGTTTTTTCATATGAATTTCATGTAATATTTGTTTAGAATGTTTCCATTTTTGTTTTGAGTGAAATTGGTCTATACATTTTTTTCCTACACTATTCTTGTCTGGTTTTGGTATCAGGGATTTTAAAGCCTCATTCAATAATGTGAACAGCATTTCCTCTTCTTCTCTTACATGAAACATTTTGTCTAAAATAGGAAGTAGTTCTGCATTGTAAAATATGGTAGGCACAAATAGATCTCCCTGTGGCTGTTTCTCAGTTGTAGTCTTTATAATAAACCAGTAATAGTAAGTAAAGTGCTTTCTTGAATTCTGTGAGCTATTATAGCAAATTTTCAAACCTGAGGAGGGAGTCGTGGGAACTGGTTGGTCAGAAGTATAGGTGACGGACTTGTGATGGATATCTGAAATTAGGGTGGTATTGAGAGACTGAGCCCTTAACCTGAGATGTCTGCACTGACTCTGGGTAGTTAGAATCTGAATTACATTGAATTCTGGGATATGAAGTTGGTGTCTGGAGAGCTGTAGAAGTGGTTGGTTGGTGTGAAAAAAAAAAAAAAACTGACACATTTGGTGTTAGAAATGTTGTGAGTAAAAACAGCACAGAATTGTTATACTAGCCTTCTGGTTAGTATTAGCTACTATGCTTACCAGCTTCCCTGCCTTTTATTCCCTATTTCCTTTTAAGTTTTAATTTTTTATCATGGTAATAGTCAAGTACTCTATGAGGCTTGCTATAAAAAACTAGTAACCCCTATTCCTCTTTCCCTAGATGAAACAACTTTAACTTCTTTTAGACAATTCTTTTATTATTAATCTCCATCTCTATAGTATGCTTCGATTGCTGCCTTTCCATCTTTTAATAGAATTATCTATTAACTTCCCACTATGGAGTAATAACAGCAAACACATGCAGAACACTTAGTGCCAGGCACTTCTCTGTGTGCTTTACATATATTACTCATAAAATCCTCAAAGCAACCCTTTGAGGGGATCTGGGGAACTGCTTCTTAAACACTTTCAGCCAATCTGTCTATTTGCAGTATAATTTTTATTATTTTACCCCATTCCAGAGATCCCTGGTGCCACCGAATCCTAAGCCTTTTGAGTCTACAGTGTAAATCATAGTTCTTTCTTGCTTTCCTCACTACCTACTAAGTCAATTACCAAGAATCCACTTGCTTTACAGCTTTCAATGTTTTATAGCTAACGTTTCTTTTACCATTGTCTTTTTTTTAAAAAAAAATAGATTTAAGCCTTAAAAACATTAGTGGCCATTTTAATGAGATTTCAAAATGAATCATAAGTAAATTTACGTGTTCTATTTGCCATTCTTAACCTGCAAGTCTGGTATAGCTTTCCATTCATTTATTTTCAACCTGCATGTGTTGTCTTTATTTAGGTATATGCCTTGAATTTAAAGTTGAATTAAAAATTAATATACTTCGGCCAATTAAAAGGAGCATTTAATCTGTTTATATGTATTGTGAATTATTTCTACCATTTTATTTTATGTTTTCTTTTTATCATCCTTTTTCATTGCTCTGTTTACCCTGGTATATTGGGATGTGAAGATGTCCATATTCACTCCTCGTTTATTTACTCTGGAAATGTGGAAGCTATAGATTGTATTTTTTAGGCTATTAGTGGTATTCTTAAACATTTAACATACAGTTGTTCAATATCTCTATCCGACTCCTAAGCAAGACAATGGCTCTATCAGTAGTCTCTCTATCATTGAACCCCTTCTTCTTTTTGTTGTCTAGACTTTGTGTCATCTTTTTAAACATAAATATTATATTTTTAGATGTTTATATGTTTGATAATTACATTTATTAATGCAGTTTATAATTTTGGCACCTCCATTGTTTTTGTATTCTGTGCAATCTCTGTAGTTCTACTCTTCTTTCTACTAAAGCATTCTTAACTGGTTCCTTCAATGACAGTTTGTGGATTGTGAACTCCTAAAAAGTCTTTGTTTAGAGAAAGTCTTTATTTTCTTCCATTTTGAATTCAGTGTAGATGTATTTTCCTTCCTTCCTTTTCTAAATTTTTTTAAACAAGTATTACAGCTGTAGCTGACTTGTAATGGGTCATGAGAGCCAATTATCTTATTACTTACCAATTCCATGTTCAATGACATGTCAGTTGAAATTGCTTGTGATAGGAGTACATACACCAAGGAAACCAGCAAATTCTATAAATCATGGTTTTGTTTTGCTTTTGTTTATGGGAGCTTGTCATTAAACATTTATCAGCACACCATTGTTTATTAGGCACCTATAATATGCCAGGCCCTGTTTTAGGTGTGACAATACATCAGGGAAGAAAACGGATAAAAATCCTTGCCTGGGAGTGATGTCAGCAAGGTGGCTGACTAGAGATGCCTGGTGTTTGTCCTGCCCACAAGACAGGACCAAGGCAGTAAATAAACAGCTAAGACTTGACTGGAGCATTGAAGGGAGAGCTCTGGAGTGCAGTGGGAGAGTGGAGATGTGCTTGCAGTAATTGGAAATCCAGAAGGACAGTGTGGAGGCATCCAGTTCCTAGAGCCTCATCTCCCTTGCCCAAGTCGGATCTGCTTCGAGTCAGAAGGGACTTTTCAATGCAGGGGAAAGGTAAGTAGAAGATATCCACCATTTCCCACTGCCACCACAAACACCTACAGTTCTTGTTACAGAAGAATCGCAGAGTCCTTGCAAGCCCTGAGCCCAGTTTGGAGAGCTGATGGGCATTGCCCTAGATTAGGAGCACAAAGTCTGTACTTCCCACCTCTTACCCACCCACTGCTAACCAAGCTTCTGTAGCATGGTTCCATCCTGAGGCCACAGCCACCTCTGGAGTGCACCCTACTGTGAGGCGTGAGGGCCAATAGCCACTGTACCTCTCCAGCACTAGGGCTTTATCATCATTATGCCAAACCCACACAGGTGGCTGAATGCCATAGCCCCAGCTGTATGAAGCCTGGTCTCAGAATCAGCTGTGACCCTGGTCCTGCAAAACAGGGAAACCAATCCTCACTACTGCAGCTCCAGCCTGAGGAAGAGCCTGGCAATCCTACCTAGAGCAAACCTGGATTTGAGCTGGCCAAACCACTGCATGTCCTCCCACTCAAGCAGGAGATGTCCCAAGCCTCTGAGGAGCTGATAAGGCCCTGGGCCAGAGGACTGGCTATGCATTCATGCTCAAGATGTGAGAAGCAGCCCTGCAGTGCCCTTACTTCCCTGAAGACATGCTCCTGGCTTGTTTAATAGCTTGTTTCAATAAAGGCCTGAGAAATAGTACCACAGGCTGCCCTTGGCAGGCATGCACCAAGATAGGCAAAGCAGCCAGGAGCCCACATCTAAAACCTGACAAATGGCCCTGTGGGCCAACCCTGGTGGACATGCCCCAGGCCAGTTAAGCAGCCATCCACCTGCATAAGGGACCTGCTAAAAAGCCCTATGTGTCACCTTCAGTGAGCATGCTCCTGAGCCAGCCTACCAGGCTTGTACCTGCATCTGACCTGTAAAACAGCCCCATGGACCACCTCCAGCAGACATGCTCCCAAGTTGGTGGAACAGCCAGAGCCTCCATCCTGGTCCCGAGAAATAGCCTAGGGGCCTACCCCTAGAAGACATATCTCCAGGCCAGCTAATCAATTGTGTGCCTGCATACTGTGATTGACAAATAGCTCCATGGGCCCACTGTGATGGTTAATATTGAGTGTCAACTTGATCGGATTGAGAGATGCAAAGTATCATTCCTGGATGTGTCTGTGAGGGTGTTGCCAAAGGAGATTAACATTTGAGTCAGTGGACTGGGAGAGGCAGACCCACAGTCTGATCTGATTTGGCAAGATCTGATTTGGGCAGGGGAGATGAGGCTTCATATCTGGCCTTCATCTTTCTCCCATGCTGGATGCTTCCTACCCTCGAATATCAGACTCCAAGTTCTTCAGCTTTTGGACTCTTGAACTTATGCCAGTGGTTTGCCAGGTGCTCTCAGGCCTTTGGTCACAGACTGAAGGCTGCACTGTTGGCTTCCCAAGTTTTGAGGTTTTGGGACTTGGACTGAACCACTACCGGCTTCCTTGCTCCTCAACGTGCAGATGGCCTGTTATGTGACTTTACCTTGTGATCATGTGAGTCAATTCTTGATAAACTCCCTTTCATATATACATATATTCTATTAGTTCTGTCCCTCTAGAGAACATTGACCCCTGGCAAAGTGACATCATCATCGTCATCATCAAAAACTCTCTCATTCTAGCCCACTGAGAAACTCTCACATTACCAGTGTGAATTATAGCTGAAGAAACTTCATGGAGACTGCACTACATCCACCTAGAACTAAGGCCAACACATCCCACTGAACTGACACCCCAAGACCCATTTATACTAATTATTTATACTAATTTATTATATTAAATTGGTCTTGGGGTGTCAGTTCAGTGGAGAGTGTTGAAACCTACACCATGAAATTGGAAGAGGTGACTGTATTAGCCTGTTTTCACATTGCTAATAAAGATATACCTGAGACTTGGCAATTTACAAAAGAAAGAGGTTTAATGGACTTACAATTCCATGTGGCTGGGGAGGCCTCACAATCATGGCAGAAGGTGAAAGTCATGTCTCAACATGGTGGCAGATAAGAGAGCTTGTGCAGGGAAACTCCTTTTTATAAAACCATCAGCTCTTGTGAGACCTACTATCAAGAGAACAGCATGGGAAAGACCTGACTCCATGATTCAATTACCTCTCACCAGGTCCCTCCCACAACCATGGGAATTCAAGATGATATTTGGGTGGGGACACAGCCAAACCATATCATTCCACTCTGACTCCTTCTAAATCTCATGGCCTCACATTTCAAAACCAATCATGCCTTCCCATCAGTCCTGCAAAGTATTAACTCATTTCAGCATTAACTCAAAAGTCCATAGTCCAAAGTCTCATCTGAGACAAGGCAAGTCCCTTCTGCCTATGAGCCTGTAAAATCAAAAACAAGTTAGTTACTTCCTAGATATAATAGGAGTACAGGCATTGGGTAAATAAAACCATTGCAAATGGAAAAAATTGGCCAAAGCAAAGGTGTCACAGGCCACATGCAAGTCTGAAATCCAGCAGGGCAGTCAAATCTCACGGTCATGACAGAAGGTGAAAAGCATGTTTCAACATGGTGGCAGATAAGAGAAGAGAGCTTTTGCAGGGAAACTTCTTTTTATAAAACCATCAGTTCTTGTGAGACTTATTCACTATTAAGCTCCAAAATGATCTCCTTCGATTCCATGTCTCACACTCAGGTTACACTGATGCAAGAGGTGAGTTCATGGTCTTGGGCAGGAGTAGCTATATGTATATCAGACAAAGTAAACTTCCAGTTAAAAGATGTAAAAAGAGACAAAAGGGACACTATATAGTAATAAAGGGGGTCGGGCGTAGTGGCTCATGCCTGTAGTCCCAGCACTTTGGGAGGCCGGGGTGGGTGGATCACAAGGTCAAGAGATTGAGACCATTCTGGCCAGCATGGTGAAACCTCATCTCTACTAAAAATACAAAAATTAGCTGGGCGTGGTGGCCTGTGGTCCCAGCTGCTCAGGAGGCTGAGGCAGGAGAATTGCTTGAACCTGAGAGGTTGGGGTTACAGTAAGCCTAGATTGTGCCACTGTACTAAAGCCTGGAGACAGTGAGACTCCATCCCAATAAATAAATAAATAAATGGATAAATTCAGCATGAGAATATAAAAATTATGTATACACACACACACACACACACACACACACCCGCAGACATCATAGCACCTAGATATATACAGCAGATATTATTAGATCTAAAGGGTACTATAGACCCCAATATGATAACAGTTGGGGACATCAACATCCTACTCTCAGCATTGGACAAATCAGCAAAGAAACATCAAATTTAAACTATACCATAGATCAAATGGACCTAACAGACACTTACAGAACATTTCACCCAACAACTGCAAAATACACAGGTTTTTTTTCTTCATCAGCACATGGAACATTTTCCAGGATGATCATATGTTATGAGACAAAACAAGTTTCAACACATTTTAAAAAATCAAATTATATCAAGTATTTTACCTAATCAAAATGGAATAAAACTAGAAAGCAATAAAAAGAGGAACATTTGAAACTATACACATATATGAAAATTAAACAACATGCTTCTGACTGATTAATGGGTGAAAAAAAATTAAGAATAAAATGTAAAATTTCTTGAAATTAATGCAAATAGAAACACAACATTTCAAAGCCTATGAGACACAGCAAAAATAGTATTGAGGCAAGTTTATAATGATAAATGCTTATATCAAAAAACAGGGAAGATTTCAAATAAGCAACCTAATCATACACCTCCAAAAATGAGGAAAGTAAGAACAAACCAAACCCAAATTAGTAAAAAGAAATAAATAATAAAGATGGGAGCAGAAATAAATGAAATTGACACTAAAAAATACAAAAGGTGAATAAAACAAAAAGTTGGTTTTTTGAAAAGGTAAACAAAATTGTCAAACCTTCATGTAGACTAAGAAAAAAAGAGAGAATACCAAAATAAATAAAATCAGAAATGAAAAAGTAGACATCACAATGGATACCACAACATACAAATGATCATTAGAGACTACTATAAATAACAATAAGTCAACAAATTTGAAAACCTAGAGGAAATAGATAAATTACTGAATACATACAACCTACTAAGATTGAACCAAGGAGAAACAGAAAGCCTGAACAGATCAATAATAAGTAATGAGATTGAATCAGTTAAAAATGTCTCCCGACACAGAAAAGGATGGCTTCACAGCTGAGTTCTACCAAACCTTTAAAGAAGAATTAATATCAATTCTTCTCAAACTGTTCCAAAAAATTAAAACAGAGAAAACTCTTTCTAACTAATTCTACAAGGCCAGCATAACTCTCACCTCAAAACCAGACAAGGAGACAAGAAAAAAGAAAACTACAGGCGAATATCCCTTAAGAACGCAGATGTAAAAATTCTCAACAAAATCCTAGCAAACTGAATCCAACAAAACATTAAACAGATAATACACCATGATGAAGTAGGATTTATCTCGGGAATGCAAGAATGTTTCAACATACACAAATCAATAAATGTCATACATCACATCAATAGAAGAGCAAATATATGTGATCATCTCCATAGATGCAGACAAAGCATTTGATAAAATGTAACATTGTGCTATGATAAAAATCCTCAACAAATTACGTGCAGAAGAGAAGTATCTCAATATGATAAAGGTCATGTATGACAAACCCACAGCTAACATGTTGCTAAATGGGGAAAAGCTGAATGCTTTTTCTCTACAAACAAGAACAAAACTATTCTCACCACTCTTTTCAACATAGTACCAGAAGTCATAGCTAGAGCAATTAGGCAAAAGAAAGAAATAAAGGACATCCAGAATGGAAAGGAGGAAGTCAAATTGATCCTGTTTGCAAATGACATGACACTATGTAAAGAAAAACCTAAGGATTCTACCCAAAACTCTTAGAACTGAAAAACTAATTGAGTCAAATAGCCAGATACAAAGGTAATAAACATAAATCAGTAGCATTTCTATACACCAAACACAAGCTAGCTGAAAAAGAAATCAAGAAGGCAATCCCATTTATAATAGCAACAAAAAATACCTAGTAATAAACTTAACCATGTGAAAGATCTCTACAAACGCTGATGAAAGAAATTGAAGACAATACAAACAAATGAAAAGACATCCCATGTTCATGGATCAGAAAAATAAATATTGCTAAATTTACAATACTACTTAAAGCAATCTACAGATCCAATGCAATTCCTATCAAATCATCAATTACATTCTTCATAGAAATGGAAAAAATCCTGAAATTTCTATTGAACCCCAAAATACCCCAAATAGCCAAAGCAATTCTGAGCAAAAATAGCAAAGCTGGAAGCATCACACTACAAGATCTCAAAATATACTACAAAACTATAGTAATCAAAACAACATGGTACTATCACAAAAAGAGACACATGGACCAATGGACCAGAATAGCAACCCAGAAATTAATCCACATATCTACAACTACCTGACTTTTGACAAAGGTGCAAAGGATGCTAATTGGGGAAAAAACAATCTCTTCAATAGTTGGTGCTGGGAAAAGTGAATATCCATATGCAGAAGAATGAAAGTAGACCCCCACATCACACCCTGCACAAAAATCAATTCAGAATGGATCAAAACTCTAAATGGAAGACATGAAACTATAAAACTGTTAGAAGCAAACGTAGTGAAAATGGTTCAGGACATGGGTCTGAGAGAAGATTTCATGAGTAACACCTCAAAAGCACAGGCAACAAAGCAAAAATAAATGAGATTATATCAAACTATAAACTTCTGCACAATAAAGGAAATAATCAACAGAGTGAAAAGACAACCTGCAGAATGAAAGAAACTATTTGCAAACTACTTATCCTACAGGGGATTAATATACAGCACATAGAAGGAACTCAAACATCTTCACTGAAAAAAAAAAAAAAAAAATCTGATTGAAAAATGGGCAAGTCTGAACAAACATACAAACATTTGTCAAAAGAAGTCACACAAATGGAAGACAAACATATGAAAAAATGCACAACAACACTCATTACTGGGGAAATGCAACTCAGATGCACCATCAGCTATCATCCTACCTCAGTTAGGAAGGCTACTATCAAAAAGACAAAAAATAGTAAATGCTGGTGAAAATGTGAAGAAAAGGAAACTCTTACACACTGTTGGTGGGAATGTAAACCTCTACAGCCACTATGAATAAAAGTATGGAGGTTCCTAAAAAAACTGCAACTAGAATTATCACACGACCCAGCAATCCCACAATGTGGCATTTATCCAAAGGAAAGGAAATGAGTATATGAAAGATACATCTGTACCCCCACATTTATTGCAACACTATTTACAATAGCCAAGATATGGAATCAACCTATGTGTCCAACAACAGATGACTGAATAAAGAAAATGCAATATATACATAATGGAATACCATTTAGCCACAAAAAGATAAAAATCTTGTCATCTGTAGTAACATGGATGGAAGTGGAGGACGTTATGTTAAGTGAAATAAGTCAGCAACAAAAAATTAAATACCACATATTCTCACTTATATGTAGAAGCTGAGAAAAGTTTGTTCATGCGAGTAAAAAGTAGAACAGAGGATACTAGAGGCTGGCAAGCATAGAGAGAAGGGAGGGATAAGTAGAGATTTGTTAAAGGATACAATATTATAGCTACATAGGATAAGTAAGTTTTAGTGTTCTCCACCACTGTAGGATAAGTACAATTAACAACAATATATTATATAGATTCAAATAGCTAGAAGGAGAATATTGAATGTTCCCCACACAAAGAAATGATAAATGTTTGAGAAGATGTATATACTAATTACCCTGATCTGATCACTATGTATTATACCTATGTAAACATTACTATGTACCCCATGATTTTGTACAATTATTATTTATCAATTAAAAACATTAAAATAAAAAATCCTTGTCTGTGGAACTTACAGTCTAATTGACAGTCAATAGATGAATAAATGAATGATTGAATAAAAAAATATAGTATTTCTGACAGTCATAACGTTTATGGCAAGAATATAAAGTGGAGGAAGAGATAACAAAATGTGGGGTGTTGAGCAGATTTGCAAATAAAAACTCACTTGGGGGGATGATGTTTGAGCAAAGCTCTGAGGGATCAAGCTCTACAAACATCTGGTAGAAAAGTCTGAGAAGATACTGAGAGGTGGCAACGTGCTACCAGCCCTCACTCTCAGCGCCTCCTCGGCCTCTGGGCGCCGTGCTTGAGGAGCCCTGCAGCCCGCCAGGGCACCATGGGAGTCCCTCTCTGGTCTGGCTGAGGCCTGAGCTGCCTTCCTCTACTTGCGGGGAGCTGTGGAGGGAGAGGCGCGGGCGGGAACCACGGCTGCGCCTGGCTCTTGTTCGCCAGTGCGAGTTCCAGCGGGCGCTGGCGCGGGTTCCGGCATGGGCTCGGTGGGCCCCGCACACGGAGCCGCAGAAAGGCGCCTCCGGCCCAGGGCGGTGAGGGGCTTAGGACCGGGGCCAGCAGCTACAGCTGTTGCGCCTGGTCCCCCAGCACTGCCGACCCACATGCACTGTGCTTGAATACTCGCGGGTCCTTACCTGCCTCCCTGCGGGGCGGGGCTAGGGACCTGAGGCCTGCCACTGAGCTCGGCAGGGCCAGAGCGTCCCTGACCAGGGCAGCTCCCTGCTTTGCAGCGCTGGGTCCCATCAACCGCCCCGGGGCTGAGGAGTAAGGGTGCATGGTGCAGGAAAGGCAGGCAGCTTCACCTGCGGCCCTGGTGCAGGATCCACTAGATGAAGCCAGCTGGGTTCCTGAGTCTAGTGGGGACTTGAAGAACCTTTATGTCTAGCTAAGGGTTTGTAAATACACCAATCAGTACTCTGTGTCTAGCTCAAAGTTTGTAAATACACCAATTGGTACTCTGTATCTAGCTAGCCTAGTAGTGACTTGGAGAACTTTTCTGTCTAGCACTCTGTGTCTAGCTAAAGTATTGTAAATACACCAATCAGCACTCTGTGTCTAGTTCAGGGTTTGTAAATACACCAATCAGCACTCTGTCAAAATGGACCAATCAGCTCTCTGTAAAATGGACCAATCAGCTCTCTGTAAAATAGACCAATCAGCTCTCTGTAAAATGGACCAATCGGCAGGATGTGGGTGGGGCTACATAAGGGAATAAAAGCAGGCTGCCTGAGTCAGCTGGAGGCAACCTGCTTGGGTTTTCTGCTGTGTTGGTGTTGGTGTTGCTTGTTTATTCTTTGGGTTTACGCTGATTTTTACAGAGCTGGAAGATTCAACATCAAGGTCTGCACGAGGCTAGCAGTTCACGTTTGTAAGCCTGTGAGACCGTGACTCCTCCAGGAAGAACGAGTGAACAGCTCCAGTATGCGCTGTCTTTAAGAGCTGTCACACTCATCTTGAATGCCTGCAGCTTCACTCTTGAAGTCAGCCAGACCGCAAACCCACTGGGAAGAGAGAACAGATTCCAGACACACCGTCTTTAAGAGCTGTAACACCGCGCGCCTCGCGGCTGCATACTTGAAGTCAGTAAGACCAAGAATCTGCCACATCCGGACATAAGTACAAAGCTTTGAGGTGAGATGAGTCTCACATCTCTGGTATTTTCAAGAAATATGAAGGAGGCTATCGTGCCATGAATGAGGTGAAGGTTGGAAAGGTATGGGAAAGAATTGTCTGAGATAGAGAAGAGCAGAAGTCAGTTTATATAAGCTCATGTTGTTTGGTGTTAATAGAACTTATTTCTGAATGGTAAAGAAGTCCACTGGAGAGTTTAGAGCAGCGAAGTGACATGATTCAATACAGTTCTAAAACATCAATAACTCTAGCAACTGTGTTGAAAATAGAATTTAGGCTGAGTGCCTTGGCTCATGCGTTTAATCCAACCACTGTAAGAGGCTGAGGGGGGCGGATCACCAGAGGTGGGGGGTTTGAGAGCAGCCTGGCTAACGTGGGGAAACTCTGTCTGTACTAAAACAAGAAATTATCCGGATGTGGCACCCGGGTGCCTGTAATTCAAGTTGCTTGGGAGGCTGAGGCAGGAGAATTGCTTGGACGAGGGAGGCAGTTTGTGGTGAGCTGAGATCCTGCCGTTGGACTCCAGCCTGGGTGATGGAGCCAGACTCTCAAAAAAAAGAAAATAGATTCTAGGCTTTAAAGATTTGCCTAACCTATAGAATGTGGCAAAAGTATGTTCTAAGACTTTCAACACTACGTAGTAAGAGCTTTGCAACTTTTGCGTGGCACACTCGAATATTTACTCTGGGAATCTGCCACTATGAAAGAATATCTGAGACTATATATGATATTATAGTCATATATGATGTGATGGAGTGGAAATCTTCATGGAGGTAGGGATGCCTAACTGGCTTCTAATACACTATCCAAATCCAGTTCCCAACCTTGTAAATGAATAAGCCTCCTTATGCCTACAGCCTCAGCTACTGCTGACTGTAACTATATGTGGGGCAGCAAACCACATCTGCCCAGCTAAGCCTGTGAACCCTTAGAACAGTGAGAGGTAACAATAAATTCTTGTTTTAAGTCACCATATTTTAGGGAGGTTTGTTGTGTAGCAAAAGGTAACAGAATTCATCAACATACAGATGTCATGTAAAACTATGAGACTGGATGAGCTCATGAGGGAGTGAGAAGAGAAGAAATATAAGAATTAAAACCTAGGATGTTCCAAAATTTTGATATTGGAGAGATTGTGAAGAACAAGACAACAATAACAAAAGGCGAAACAAAATTATTACCCCTGAGTGCTTTCAAGATTTTACACCATTACCTTCTGAAATTTCTTTTACAAAAAAATCTGTTAATCTCAATTTTTTTTTCTTTGTTTTTTTTTGAGACAGTGTCTTGCTCTGTCGCCTAGGTTGGAGTACAGTGGCGCGATCTTGGCCCACTGCAACCTCTATCTCTCGAGTTCTAGAGATTCGGGTGTCTCAGCCACCTGAATAGCTAGGACTGCAGGCACCAGCCACCACGTGTGGCTGTATTTTATTTTATTTTATTTTATTTTTATTTATTTATTTTTTGGTAGAGACAGGGTTTCACCATGTTGGTCAGGCTGGTCTCGCACTCCTGACCTCAAGTGATCTACCCACCTTGGTCTTCCAAAGTGCTAGTATTACAGGCGTGTGAGCCACTGCATCTGGCGTCAGTGGTTCTTCTAAATAATGTTTTTTCTTTTTTTTCTTTCTGATAGCATTTAAGATTTTCTCTTCTTTCCTTGACACTGTACAATTTCACTTTGATATAGCTTAATATGTACTTATTTTTATTATCCAGCTCAGTAGTTGGAGTTCATGTGTATTCAAAGGACATACACTTCCTTCAATTCTGAAAAATTTCAGTCACTAACTTGTGGCTCTATTCTTCCCTGTAGTCAGGGAGAGTTCTATTATACATGTGCTGTCATTTATTAATTTTTATCCTTGTCTCTTACTGCACTATCATATACATATGTGTACATATGTGTATACATATATTACATATAAATACAATTCATTTTTGTTTTCACTACTGTGCTTTGACGAATCCTGACTACGTTCTGATTCATGAATTCTCTCCTCTGTCCTATCTAGGGTTTTTCTTATTCATTGACTTGTTTTGAATTTTGATCATATTTATATTTTTCAAGACTTCTTTATTTTCATTTCCATCTGTCCTTTACAAATTTTCTGCTTTTATTTTATAATTGTCCTTTTTAAGTATATATTTCCTTCATTTTTGTCATTTCAGGTCCTACTAACATGTTTATTTTAAAGCCTTGGTCTGACTGCCATAACAATTAAATTCAATTGAAGTAAATTCAAGTTCATATTATTGTTTCTTGATCATCTTTCTTAACATTATATAATTTTCATGTCATTTGAAATATTCTGTTATCTCTGTTTTGGCCTTTCATGGCTCCTATAATCTGTAGTCTTTTTTTTTTTTTTTTTTTTTTTTTGAGACGGAGTCTGTCCCTGTCGCCCAGGCTGGAGTGCAGTGGCCAGATCTTAGCTCACTGCAAGCTCTGTCTCCCGGGTCCACACCATTCTCCTGCCTCAGCCTCCCAAGTAGCTGGGACTACAGGCGCCCGCCACCTCGCCCGGCTAGTTTTTTGTATTTTTTAGTAGAGATGGGGTTTCACTGTGTGCTGGGATTACAGCCGTGAGCCACCGCGCCTGGCCCAATCTGCAGTCTTAAGTAGAGTTGGTAGTCATATTCTTAACCCTGTTTTCATGAATTGAATATCTTTACCAAACCCTGACTTAGTAGGTCTTACTCTTGATTTCCTTTCCAGCCTAGTGGATGATTATTCTCCATAATTCCACAGGAATCAAACTCTTAATTACTCCTCTTTGCCTCGACCCAGAGCTCAGCTCACATTTTTCATTTCTTTTCCATATCAGGTCTATGAAACTATTTTTTTTAGCACAGTTTAAAAAATTATTTTGTTGTTTGTTTTTTTTTTTTCCACCTTTTTTTTCTTACTGTTACTGCAATGTATTTAGAGTAGGAGTATTTGAAAGTGTGAATTTACTGGTCTCTTCTGAGCTCTTGTATTATATCATTTGTTGGAGATTAAGTGAAAAGTTTGCTACCCGAATCTACTCATTGCAATTATTTCCTACCTGGCTTCTTGCAGACGAAACAGAGCCCAAACTAAGTGAAGGAGTGCAAAGTCTTCTATAAAGTACATGATTATCAAATAAAGCTGACTGGAGAACTTGATGGGTCCTTTTCCCCTTCTCCCAATGTTGGACATTGGGGCCTGATAATTCTGACGACCTAATGCCCATCCCTACCTCAACCCACTTAAACAGGTTGAGAAACTTTAAATAGCAGTCACTCTTCACTGGGGTGTTGCTATTGGTGGGTACCACCCTGCCCTAGTGGTCTTACATCAAGAGCTAAGTAAGCCAAGAGGTCAAAGCATGGAATGTTCTTCACAGAAATCACAGGAGACCAGAGGTTTCAACTCTCTCCAATTCTGTAACCATATTAATCACCCTGGCTTCTTGTGGGAGGATCAGTTTCAGGAGTTATACAGGGCCTAGAAGTGTTAGCACCAGGCTGCTCTCTACCCTGTAAAAACACGAGAAGCTGAGAATACAAGTATTCCCTTAATTCTTCTAATCCAGTAATTCTATTTTCAGGAATCAGTCCTGACCAGAGATATGGCCAAGACTTATGAATAAATATGTTTGCCTTACTTTTACCTATAATAGTGAAAAATTGGGAAAAACAAACCCGGATGTCTAAAAATTATAATCAGTTTATATGGTGAAATATCACAACTTTTCAGATTTTTAAATTTTAAAGTGACATACATGATCACAATATAATAAGCCAGATTACATATTATATATGCTATAATTTTAGTTTTAAAAAACAGAACAGAACTGGAACAAAATATATCAATGTATTAATAGGTTACCTTTCAATATTTTAAAAGTCTTCTTATATAACTATATATTACTTTTATAACCAGACAAGATATGTTGTTAAATAAAATGCTATCTGTTTTCTTACGTGTATGATCACTGCAAATTTTTATACATAAAATGACATATATAAAACAGTGTTAATATCGAAACACCTTTTATTACAAAGAAGTTTCATTGTACTTAACTGTACATAACTTTCTGTTCTAGTTAATGTAGAGATAAGAAATAGAATATGAGTTGCTATATGTAATTTAAAAACTTTGCTTGCAGACATTAAAAAAATCTCTAAAAGAAAATAAGATCACACACAATCTTTATAGCAGGGTGAAAAATGTCTCATTAGGTAAAGTGCATGTTGACATAAAAATGAATGTAATTTATATTTGAATTTTTGGCTAATCAAATGACATATGTTTTATTGTCTTGCAGTTATATTAATGAGCAATATTTAATTAAAAGCTAATTGAATATTCCAAGCGGCAATTATCTTGCAATAGAGATGCCAAATCTGACATGAGGAGGCAGGTGAGCAGAAAGCAGAACTTGTATAATTATTCCTCTGAGAGATGGAGAAGAGACCACACCAAGCATTGCCACAGTGAGAGATTAGTGAAGATTCTGCCCTAAACAAAACCATTTCCTTCGTTGAGCTTATATTGTACTTTCTTCATCAGGTAAGTTGTGTTTAATTAAAGCAATGTAGCATTCTTTAGTTCACAAATGCAATTCTTTGGACATCCTTTGAACCCCACCCAGGAAGAGAAGAGTGAGCCACACTTACTTTCATTGATTGAGGTACTGATTGTGTGTGATGTAGCCTGTAACTTGGGCAGGCACACTTTAGACATGAGATGAAAGATAAAATACAAAACAAAACAAACAAAACAAGAACATTCCTTTAAAGTCAGAAGAGAATCTATCAGTTTATTTTTCCACAGACAGTTTTGGTTGTCACATCAGCTTAATTTAAATGAAATCTTTGTTTTTGGAAACATTTCAACATTTTATATATATAAAGTAATATATACTAATATATAACATACATATAAAGTACATGTATGTTTCCCTTATTTACTGAGGCATAATTTACATATGATAAAATTCACTCATTTTAAGTATACAACTTAATGTATTTTGGCAATAGCATACATCTAGGTGATTACCAGCAAAACCAATACTTAGAACATTTCTATCATTCCAGAAAGTTTCCTTGCGCCCTTTTGTAGTCAGTTTTCTTTGGCCCCCAGCGTCAGGCAACCATTAATCTGTTTTCTGGCGCTATATTTTTGTTATTTCTAGCACTTCATGTAAATGGAATCATATAATCTTTTGTGTTTGACTTTCCTCTTTTCTATTTTGGAGATTGACCCATGGTGTTGTATATTTTATACAAGTTAAAGTGCAATTGTTATTAACAAGACTACAGAATTTTCCCCTTATTTATCTGCCTGTGAAGAGAAATTCAGTCTTTGCCATCTCAGGAGAGTTAATTATTCATATGGACAGAATATTCCTGCTCCCACAAATGAACTTGTTGAGGTTCTAACCCTCAATATGATGGTATTTGGAAGGCAATTAGGATTAGATGAGATTATAAGGGTAGGACCCTGATGATGGGATCAGTGCTCTTGTAAGAAGAGAAAGAGAGGTGCAAGCTCTTTCTCTTCCATGTGAGGACACAGTGAGAAGGTGGCCATCTTCAAGCCTAGAAGAAAGCCCCTCACTGGGGAACTGATTAGGCCAGCACCTTGATTTTGGGCTTCCCAGCCTCCAGATCTGTGAGAAATAAATTTCTGGGGTTTAAGCTATCCAGTTCATGGTATTTTGTTATGGCAGCCCAAGTTGAAAAATATCTTGTAAGATTTGTATTTTTGGTATTTTTGTGGTGGAGAATTGGGAGAATGGAAAGTGGAAGATAAATTTATAGATACAGGAGGGAAAAAGGAACTCAACCAGAGAGACTAAGATGACCTACATCAGTGGTACTCAGAGTGATCCCTGGACCATCAGCATCACCTGGGCACATGCTAGAAATGCAAATCTTTGTGTGCCATCAGAGAACTGCAGAATCAGAAACTGGCATGAAGCCCCCAATCTATGTTTTAACAGGCTCGCCAGGTGATGCTGAGGCACATTAAACACTTTACATAAAAAAAGGACTGTATTGAGGGAAGAGGAAGAAGGCTGATACATTAGGTGGGCCAAAGGTAGAAGAAGCTTCAGAGAGAGCCCAAGGAGCAGCTGTGACTTATGAAGGAAGTAAAAATTTAAGTTAGCATTTCTATAGATTAGGTATTGAGATCTCTTTCTGGTTTTTAAGACACAAGTCAAGACTGAGTTATTTGGAAATTGTTGTTGTGTTTGTGCATGTGTTTGGTAGTACTTTTTTGAGCCTGTGCACATGTGACCTGGATTTATAAGAGAGAGAGAGATATATATATATGTACACACCCACACATAAACACACACATCGGTTCATTCTCCACTCCACAAGTATAATTGTCCAAATGGGGGTATTGATAAATGAAGTCTGCATTTAGACTAGAACTTGTCTTATACTTTTTTTAACAGTATTTATACAATTTTTAAAAAAAATTTTTAGCACCAGGGGACACCACGAGTGAAAGAAGAAAAACTTTGCAAGGCTCTGACATTAAGGAGGAGGGTGATGAAAATTTTGAGTGGCTTGCACATGTTGTATAGGAGCCATGGCTTCACAGTCCTGGGCAGATGCTTGAAGCAAAGGTGCAGAACAAAGGATGAACAAGACACATAGGGTGAACATTCAGCTGCTCACTAGGACTGTAGCTATAGTGTTTAGTAGATGAGGGGGATAGTTTGAGCAATGGCAAGCTGATGTTGTATTGATTTTATTTTAATCCTCAATGGAAGAAACTCAACAAGAATACAAAAAAAGAAAAAGAATGAAAGCCGCTAAGTGCTGTAAACTGCTTAAAGAGCACTAAGAAAGCCTGTCTCAAACAAACTGGTTCATGTTATTGCTCAACAAGTGAGAGAGCTGCTAAGAGTAAAGCCTTAATGGTATCTTGAAAAACTCTGGGTTTTCATCACCAGGCTTATAATCATAAGCCTTCTGATTATAATTAGGTTTAGAGCTTGAGTGGTTTGGGGATGGGACTTAAGAATTTGGGATCAGGTAAAGCGGGCCAGTTGAAGTCACTTTAATTGACATGGGAGCATAGAGCAGGGTTTTTAGCAATTGTTACACTTATTGTCTTAGGGTGTTTGCTTTTATCTTTCAAAGCAGTTTGTGGCAAAGGGAACTGGGTCTTGCTTATTCACACTCTTGGTAAACATCTAATTTTAGTTTTCTAAGTTCCGTTCTCATTTCTCAGTCTTTATTTCTCATAAGAAACCATAACAAGAGACTATTTTAAACTTTTGGTACCTTCCACTTTTTACACATTTACATCTATAAAATGGTAAGTCGATATTAAGTCCATTTTGTACTGTGCTTTGACAAGTATTAATCTGATGTTATCAATTACCCCCGTGGCAAGCTTAGCACCGGGGGACACTACGAGTGAAAGAAGACAAACTGTAAGGCTCTGACATTAAGGAGGAGGATGATGAAAATTTTGAGTGGCTTGCACATGTTGTATAGGAACCACGTATTCTGGTTCCTATACAAAAATACCAAAAATACAAATCTTCAGGTATCTCAGATCAGAATGTGATGATATTCTAAAATTTCTTGAACAACTCCTGGCCACTTATTCACAGGGTTTCTGATTTTAGAGGTTTTAATTATGTTATCTTGTCTGCCTCTGCGTTTTAAAATTACAAACAAATATAAAAGTACTCCCAATCTTTTTTAGTCTCATAAGCAGCTATCAATCCCTTTATTATTTATTCATTTTACCTGTCCCTGAACCTCTAAAAGGTATGCAAACAGCAGGAGATTAATTGATATATTTTCCTAGCTGATTTAGTGCAAACTATACCCGTTATTTCTGTAACTTGAGAAGTGACTGCTAAGAAAAATGTTGCCTCTACTTTACAGTACTCGTGGCCTGTCCAAAGAAGTTAGCAGCTAAAACAGCATTCGGTATTTAATCTGGGGATAAAGCCAAGAATTAGGTAGAAAATCTTGCAAAGCAGATTAGGTTTGCAATCTGAAAGCGCACACAGCCAGCTGGGCAAAGAAATATTGTGTGCTGAAATATGATTTCTGACATTTCTTTTAGTCTCAGGGATGAGCAATGAAAACATGATCCTCTTTGAGCTCCAGAGGAGCTTAGAGTAAATTCCAAAATATGAAAAGAGATGTGGTATTTTTATTACCACTATATCATTATCTTTCATTAACAGCTGTAATTAGTCTGAGCCAGACTGTCATCTGCTATTGAAATATCTGAAACTAATTAGACATAAGATATGTTATGGGAACAAAGTTGGGAGACTGAAAATTTACACAAACGAGGCCTTCTGAAATGATGAACACAAGTCATAATAATGTTTCTGAAATAAATCAAAAACAAGACAAAAGAGAGAATAAAATCAGGAGGATAGAAACCAGAATACCAGCACTTCAAAAAGTTTAATCACCATACTGTAAAATCCAACTGTGGAAGGGGCACTACAATTTTTATTACAATGACTAGGAGCTCTTGTAATAGCACTACTTAAGATTTAATCTAAAGAATAGAGAAAGGATCAGTTGAAGATAAGCTATAACAGCCCACATTTGACTTTTCAATGTTCTCACAACAGTTGCCAGGAAAGTTGTATAGAAATTCTCCTGAGGATACTATGTTGCATTTGGTCCATAAAATATAGTATAGAAAACACTTAAGAAATGCTTAAATTTGTTGTGCTGTTTTAGCTTTCAAATGTAGTCCTCTGTCCCATAATCGCCTCCTCCTTTATGCTTCTCCTCAATGACCCTCAACTCTTGGATCACAACTGCCTTTCCTTCCATCCTTCCATCTCTCACTTCCTCCTCCCCTCACCCTCTTCTTCCTTTAAACAAGCTAATGGCTAAACAAATTAAGAAACCTACAAACAAAATCAGATGCTCATTCAAGTAAGAACATTTCTAATTTATAAATAAACATATAATTTAGTAGTTACAAATAAATACTGGTGAGTACTCAAACATTTTAGTAATAGAAGCAACTTCCTAACAAAGCTTAGAGTATAGTGCTTTAAGGTTACTGCTTTTTTAAAAAAAAATTATTTAAGCAATTATTAGAAAAGTACTAGAAATGGGTGGTCCAGTTCTTGGTCCAGTTGGTCAGTTCTGCTGTCTCGTAGCTTTATAGTTTGGCCAAATTGCATTAACTTATCTGAGCCCTGTTTTCTGCCAGTATGCTAGTTGATTAGGTATTAAATACAGTAATGTATATAGAGCTCTGAGCATATTACCTGAAGCAAAATAAGACTTCACTGCTATTTCCATCTCCCCACTTTTCTTTGTCTTAATAATACAAAGTAGTACTGTAGTGGTATTAATTTTCTATTGCTGCATAACAAATTACTACACCTTAGTTGCTAAAAACAATACCCATTTATTACCTCACAGTTTCCATGGGTCAGAAGTCTGAGCATGGTTTAGCTAATTTCTCTCTTTAGGGTCTCACAAGGCTTCAAATCAATGTGTCAGTTGGGATCCATTCCTTTATGGAGCTTGAGGTTCTTTTCCAAACTCTTATGGCTATTGACAGAATTCAGTACTTGCAGTTGTAGGATTAAAGTTGTTCTTGCTAGTTCTCAACAGTGGGTAACTTCTATAATACTACATTCTCAGTTATGCAAATTAATTACTAAGAATCATACTCTCATGTATGTTACTTTTAGTTTTGGTTCCTTTATGGCACAGAAACATCATTAGGAGTAGGGGTGCTAGAAAGAGGAGGGTAAGACTAATGTATAAGTTGCTTTTCAGACATTAGCAGAGGCTAGAGGAAACTGAAATTGTTTGTCATGATGCCTTCTCCCTTAGGCAAGGGGAGAAATCAGAAGAACTCAAGTATGATAATTATTTATGTAATGTTGGAAAGAAAATCTTTCTGGGAATAGAACAAGATAAACCATAAAAAGGAGGGATGAATTAGACTATATAAATATTTCTGCATGGTAAAAGTGTAAGTAAAACAAAAGGAAAAGGATAAAATGAGAACGCTACCTGCAACACAAACAATAGAGTTGATATACTTAAAAAAGGTCTAATGCATTCATAAAGAAGAAACATTCTGATTTGAAGTTGTTGGTAGGCATTGAAGAAACATACCTTCAAGTAATAAAAGCCATCTATGACAAATTTATAGCTAACATCATGCTGAATGAGCAAAAACTAGAAGCATTATCTTTGAGAAATGGAATAAGACTAGTATGCCCACTTGCACCACTCTTACTCAACGTAGTGCTAGAAGTCCTAGCCAGAGCAATCAAGAGAAAGAAAAGACATTCAACAGGAAAAGAATAAACTCTTTCTCTTTGCTAATGATATGATTCTATACCCAGAATACCTTAAATGTTCCAACAAAAGCCTCCCGGAACTCATAAATGACTTCAGTAAAGCTTCAGGATACAAAATCAGTGTACAAAAATCAGTAGCATTTCTATACACCAATAACATTCCAGCTCAGAGTCAAATCAATGCAATTCCATTTACAATAGTCACACCCAGAAAAAAACCCTAGGAATCCACGGGAGTGAAAGATACACAGGAGGTGAAAGATCTCTATGACAAGAACTATAAAACACCACTGAAATAATATATAATACAAAAATAATATATAATACAAGCAAATGGAAAAATATTTCACCCTCATGGATTGGAAGAATCATTAAAATGTCCATACTGGTTAAAGCAATTTATAGATTCAACGTTATTCCTATTAAGCTACCAATGTAATTTTTCACAAAATTACAAAAAAAGATTGTAAAATTCATATGCAACCAAAAAAGAGTTTTGAATAGACACAGCAATTCTAAGCAAAAGGAACAAAGCCAGAGGCATCACATTACCTGACTTCAAACTATACTACAAGGCTACAGTAACCAAAACAGCATGGCATTGGAACAAAAACAGATACACAAACCAATGGAACAAAATAAAAAGAACCCAGAAATAAAGTTTCCCACCTACAATCATTTGATCTTTGACAAAGTCAACAAAAACAAGTAATGGGGAGAGTACTCCCTATTCAATAAACAATTCTGGAATAATTGGCTAGCCATATGTGGGAGAATGAAACTGGATCCCTGTTATTTTTACCATATACAAAAATTAACTCAAGATGGATTAAAGATTTAAGTGTAAGACCTCAAACTACAAGAATCCTAGAAGAAAACCTGGGAAACATCACTCTGGACATCAGGCTTGGAAAAGAATTTTTGACCAAGCCTTTAAAAGTAACTGTCACATAAACAGAAATTGACAAGTGGAAGGCTTCTGCACTCAAAAGAATCTATCAAGAGAATAAACAGACCACCCACAGAGTGAGAGAAAATATCTGCCAAGTATGTATCCAGCAAAGGGCTAATATCCAGGATCTATTAGGAACTTAAACAATTCAACAAGGCAAAAAACAACTCTACTAAAAATGAGCAAAAGACATGAACAGACAGTTCTCAAAATGAGACATAGAAGTGGCCAAGAAACATGAAAAAATGTTCCACATCATTAGTCAACAGAGAATTGCAAATCAAAAGCACAATGAGATATCATCTCACGCCCGTCATAACGGTTATCAAAAAGTTAAACAGATACTGGCAAGGCTGCAGAGAAAAGGGAATGCTTATACACTGTTGATGGGAATGCACATTATTTCAGCCACTGTATAAAGCAATTTGGAGATTTCTCAAATAACTTTATTATATTTTTCAAGTTTTTCTTTTGCTTTGAATGTGTAAAATGGTAGTACCATGATTAGAAAACATATATAGTAAATGCTGTTTAGAAAATAATTAAATGCAAAAACCAAAACCATAAAAGAACCAGAAGGAAACATAGGAGAATTATCTCATCTCTCATCAGTAAAAAACTTTCAATGCATAAAAGCAAAGAAGGAATAGACAATTTTCAAAGCTTGAGATATTTGCCATTATAAAAAATTACATGCAGCAATAAAACATATTAGCTATATTTAAATTAAAGAAGAAAACCTGAAAAATATTTGCAAATGTATCTGTCAATCAGTAGGGATTAACTTGTGTTAAAGTAACAACCACAAAATAGCAAGGACCTAACACACTAGTTTACTTCTTCATGTAATATAGCCAATGTGGAGCAATGAGAGAGCTCTACTAATTGCAGCCACTCTGAGATCTAGGTTGGCATACGTTCCTATCTGGTTAATAAAATGAAAACAATGCTTTAAAATCTAGCATTAAGATGTGTAGAGAAAAAGCTTAGTTCTGCTATTTGAATTGCTCATTGGGAATGTAGTGTAAGTTGCAAATTTTCTGGGGGGAAAAGCCACCAGCATATAATCTAAATATACAATAATGGCCATTTATTAAATAAGAATGGTATGTTCAAACGTGGTAATAGTATCCAATCACTAAAACTGTTTTAGAAAATTATTTAGAAATATGAGACTATAGTCTCAATGTATTGTACAGAGTTATAAGCAGTTATATAATGCAACATATATGAGAGTATGATTCTTAGTAATTAATTTGCATAGACATAATCTGCATAGAAAAATGATTAGAGTGAAACAAAGTACTTTTATTTTTGATTAAAAGATTTTATATTATTATTTACAGGTGAGCAAGAGAAAAGCATTAACAAATTTACTTAGTTATTTAAGGCAAGACCTCACTCTGTCTCCCAGACTGGAGCATTTTTAAATAGAGATAAAGACTTACTGTGTTGCCCAGACTAGTCTTGAACTCCAGGGTTCAAGTGATCCTCCCACCTCAGCCTCCCAAAATGTGGGGAATTATAGGCATGGGCCAACATGCCTGGCCACAAAGTATTTTTCATAGTAAATATTTCTAGATTGGTGATACTTAGTAATTACAGGTTATTTCTATTTTCATCTTTTTTAAAAACAAATTTTGTTTTACTTTTAAGTTCATGTGGGGAATTATAGGCATGGGCCAACATGCCTGGCCACAAAGTATTTTTCATAGTAAATATTTCTAGATTGGTGATACTTAGTAATTACAGGTTATTTCTATTTTCATCTTTTAAAAAAATTTTTTTGTTTTACTTTAAGTTCGGGATACATGTGCAGGATGTGCAGGTTTGTGGTACAGCTATACATGTGCCATGGTGGTTTGCTGCACCTATCAACCCGTTATCTAGGTTTTAAGCCCTGCATGCATTAAGTATTTGTTCTAATGCTCTCCATCCCCCTGCCTCCGATCCCCCAACAGGCCCTGGTGTGTGATGTTTCCCTCCCTATATCCATGTGTTCTCATTGTTCAGTTCTCACTTATGAGTGAGAACAAGGGGTGTTTGGTTTTCTGTTCCTGTGTTAGTTTGCTGAGAATTATGGCTTCTGGCTTCATCCATGTCCCTGCAGAGGACACAATTTCGTTCTTTTTTATGGCTGCAGAGTACTCCATGGTGTATATGTGCCACATTTTCTTTATCTAGTTTATCATTGATGGGCATTTGGGTTGGTTCCAAGTTTTTGCTATTGTAAATAGTGCTGCAGTAAACATACATGTGCATGTCTTTTTATAGTAGAATGATTTATAATCCTTTGGGTGTATACCCAGTGATGGGATTGCTGGATCAAATGGTATTTCTGGTTCTAGATCCTTGAGGAATTGCCATACTGTCTTCCACAATAGTTGGACTAATTTACACTCCCACCAAGTGTAAAAGTTCCTGTTTCTCCACAGCCTCGCCAGCATCTATTGTTTCCCGACTTTTATTTTTTATTTTTTTATTTTTTTTAATTAATTTATTATTATTATACTTTAAGTTGTAGGGTACATGTGCATAACATGCAGGTTTGTTACATATGTATACTTGTGCCATGTTGGTGTGCTGCACCCATCAACTCGTCATTTACATCAGGTATAACTCCCAATGCAATCCCTCCCCCCTCCCCCCTCTCCATGATAGGCCCCGGTGTGTGATGTTCCCCTTCCTGAGTCCAAGTGATCTCATTGTTCAGTTCCCACCTATGAGTGAGAACATGCGGTGTTTGGTTTTCTGTTCTTGTGATAGTTTGCTAAGAATAATGGTTTCCAGCTGCATCCATGTCCCTACAAAGGACACAAACTCATCCTTTTTTATGGCTGCATAGTATTCCATGGTGTATATGTGCCACATTTTCTTAATCCAATCTTCACTGATGGACATTTGGGTTGATTCCAAGTCTTTGCTATTGTGAATAGTGCTGCAATAAACATACGTGTGCATGTGTCTTTATAGCAGCATAATTTATAATCCTTTGGGTATATACCCAGTAATGGGATGGCTGGGTCATATGGTACATCTAGTTCTAGATCCTTGAGGAATCGCCATACTGTTTTCCATAATGGTTGAACTAGTTTACAATCCCACCAACAGTGTAAAAGCGTTCCTATTTCTCCACATCTCACCACTCCTATTCAACAGAGTGTTGGAAGTTCTGGCTAGGGCAATTAGGCAAGAGAAAGAAATCAAGGGTATTCAGTTAGGAAAAGAAGAAGTCAAATTGTCCCTGTTTGCAGATGACATGATTGTGTATTTAGAAAACCCCATTGTCTCAGCCCAAAATCTCCTTAAGCTGATAAGCAACTTCAGCAAAGTCTCAGGATACAAAATTAATGTGCAAAAATCACAAGCATTCTTATACACCAGTAACAGACAAACAGAGAGCCAAATCAGGAATGAACTTCCATTCACAATTGCTTCAAAGAGAATAAAATACCTAGGAATCCAACTTACAAGGGATGTAAAGGACCTCTTCAAGGAGAACTACAAACCACTGCTCAGTGAAATAAAAGAGGACACAAACAAATGGAAGAACATACCATGCTCATGGATAGGAAGAATCGATATCGTGAAAATGGCCATACTGCCCAAGGTAATTTATAGATTCAATGCCATCCCCATCAAGCTACCAATGAGTTTCTTCACAGAATGGGAAAAAACTGCTTTAAAGTTCATATGGAACCAAAAAAGAGCCCGCATCTCCAAGACAATCCTAAGTCAAAAGAACAAAGCTGGAGGCATCACGCTACCTGACTTCAAACTATACTACAAGGCTACAGTAACCAAAACAGCATGGTACTGGTACCAAAACAGAGATATAGACCAATGGAACAGAACAGAGTCCTCAGAAATAATACCACACATCTACAGCCATCTGATCTTTGACAAACCTGAGAGAAACAAGAAATGGGGAAAGGATTCCCTATTTAATAAATGGTGCTGGGAAAATTGGCTAGCCATAAGTAGAAAGCTGAAACTGGATCCTTTCCTTACTCCTTATACGAAAATTAATTCAAGATGGATTAGAGACTTAAATGTTAGACCTAATACCATAAAAATCCTAGAAGAAAACCTAGGTAGTACCATTCAGGACATAGGCATGGGCAAAGACTTCATGTCTAAAACACCAAAAGCAACAGCAGCAAAAGCCAAAATTGACAAATGGGATCTAATTAAACTAAAGAGCTTCTGCACAGCAAAAGAAACTACCATTAGAGTGAACAGGCAACCTACAGAATGGGAGAAAATTTTTGCAATCGACTCATCTGACAAAGGGCTAATATCCAGAACCTACAAAGAACTCAAACAAATTTACAAGAAAAAAACAACCCCATCAAAAAGTGGGCAAAGGATATGAACAGACATTTCTCAAAAGGAGACATTCATACAGCCAACAGACACATGAAAAAAATGCTCATCATCACTGTTTCATGACTTTTAATCGTCATTCTGACTGGCGTGAGATGGTATCTCACTGTGGTTTTGATTTGCATTTCTCTAATGACCAGTGATGAGCTTTTTTTCATGTTTCTTGGCCACATGAATGTCTTCTTTTGAGAAGTGTCTTTTATATCCTTCATCCACTTTTTTTCTGTATTTTCAAATATGTCCCTAATGAGTATGCTATTTAGAAAGGAAAGGGTCAGCAGCAGCTGTGCATTTGTTCTTTTACTTTTTGGAGGAAAGCCTGGGGAAAGAAAGAGGGATGATTTGGTCAAGTACCTTTGTAAATATGCTAATGATAGACTGTCTGGCATACAGATCAGTGGTATTTAATGGTGACAGATTATCTACTACATACTTTTTAGCAAGAGGTACCTGGTTTGTTTAGACTTGCTTATATATAGTAAGTAAACCTGGAATGTATGGGTTTCTGGGGTATGCCTCACTAGAAAATGTCAGATAAGCTATGTAGTTATAAAAAATAGAGAGGTTTCCTGACTAAATTAGCTCCCTTTTGTATAATTGCTACCTGCATCCACCACATAAAGACCTTGTATATTTAGTCTCAACCAGAGCATGTCCTAATGTGGCAAGTAATACCTGGGGTGCAGTATGGGCAACTTTTCCACACTGTCTGTGCCTTGTGATTCCCTGAATTCTTGAAGTTGTTGGTAAGACTTAAAACTGGTTAAGATCTCTGATTCCTTGTGAGTCTGATTTGACAATCTGATACTTTGTGTTAGCTCATACTGCTTTTGTTACCAGAAAAAAAAATGTTTAAAAAATACAAAACAGGTAATAAACTCATAAGAACATAAGGTGCATGCTAGATTTGGGAAAATATAATCTACTCATTTGGCTTCCAAATTTATAAATAGTTTCTGGGGGAAAGATTGAATGCAATACTCACAAAAAGGCTCTGAAAATTCTATGACCGAATCAATCTAATGATCATCAGTGATGCCATTGTAATCTATAAGAATATCAGTTCATCCTCAGACTTGCTGTTACACCTTAAATACATGACCTCAGTCAGTCACTTGGCTGCATGGAACATTGGCTTTAGTGAGAACAATGATTTTCTGCCTTCAGCTGGAAGAGCTCACCCCACATCCCTGATAAATAAGTCAACTGAGTCAGAGGTTGGGAGATAAAATGGTTCATTGGGCATTTGGGTTAAAGTTCCTGGAATTGAAACCTTGGTACAAAGCTTACCAGCTAAATGACTTTGAAAATTCAATGAACATTTCCAAGCCGCAGGTTATTTATTTGTAAATTAGAGACAATCGTATCCTTTCCTCACACACAAATTGTGAGAAATGAAAGTTTATAGAGGCTAGTACTGTGCCAGACCCAGTGGAGGCGGTGTTATTAATCATATTAATGAATTCAAGGTTCCTGACAAGTCAATTACTTTCTTGCTTTCACTGAGATAAGTTCTTCACAAAACCCTCTATGTTCCTCCATACCTTTTGACATATAGTCTCTTCTTCTGACCAGTTGAAATCCTGTAGGTTACAGTACAAATGAAAAAACAAAGCAAAACAAATTCCCTTGTGGAGTTTTGAAGAGTAAATAGAAGGAAAGAAAAATCAACATGTTTGTTGATTGGCTTTTTGAGTTCAAGAATGTGACCCCAGAGAAATTTGGACTGAAGTTAAGATGGCAGTTGTGGATTTTAAATATGTATTGATTTTCAACCTATCTAATAATCATTTTACCATCTTTTCCTGTTTTCAGAAAGCTCTGTAATACCTTGAACCTTAGCAAGCTCCCAATGAGTTATTCAAATAGCATAGCTGAGCAAGTACCCACTGCTGCCAAAGAAAACTGCTCTATTTTCTTCTAAGCTCAATATCTTTATTTAATACTTACTGTCAAAGCTGATGGAATTCCAAGGCCCTGATGCCTGTCTGCTGGCCTAAGAGTGACATTTTCCATTTCTACAAATCCTTTGGTAGCAATAGAAATAGGAACTCTTTATGATTTTCACCTAAATAGATTTTTCTCCTTTTGGAGATGTTCATCTTTAACTAGTTAACAGAATAAGGTAAATCTAGTTCTCCTGTGTGTCCAGGACATAAGACTGTGAAGGTGGATTGCTGATTTTGTCCAGTTCTATTGACACATGCAGAATAACCCTATTTTCCCACCAGAGCACTATGCTTGACTGCAGCAAGAGCCCTTACTGCATTCTGTGTGGATGTCACGGAACTTCAAGCATTCAACAGTAATGACTCTGAAGTTACATTTCTTTTCAATGGTTTCATCTCCTGAAATTCATCTTTCTAATTTCTGCTGTTCTGAATCCCAGCAGAGTTATGATGAGCTTAAGTGTTCATCAATTAATGTCAAAATCCAATGTAACACCTCCAGAACGGCCTTTGACAACCACTAGAATACAAAATGAATTCACTAATGATCAGCTCCTGAGCAAAAAGAGTCTTAGGAATTTGTGATGATGGGACATTTAGGCTCAATTCATAAAATATGCATGGGTTTTTAAAATAGGAATTCAAAAAAATGGAGCACAGAGTAAAATGAGGGCACAAAGAACAGTCACATGTTACCAAGACCCTGAAACTATTTTTTTTTTTTTTTTTTTTTTCAGAATTAGAACTTTTCTTTCGGTTGAATACAGTTTACCCTGGCACTTGCTAGGAAGAAAATTCAGAGGCCTCTTTGAAATATCAACTCTTTCTGAAGTCATATTTTGTTAGTATTTATTTTGTTGTAATAACAAAAAACGGGCATTTTTATTACTTGTAAGTGCTTCAAAGCAATTGTATATTGATGATTCTCAATAGAATAGATTTATTTTCTTCTGGGGCTAAAACCATAATGCACATGTATTCCTGTGCAAATTTTCATGTGCTCCATTCCTACTTTATTACATCCATGTCATACGGCGTAACAACTACCAATTTTGGCCCAGCCCAATTAAGGAAGGTTTCCAGCACTCCTCTCTCTAGTAGTTGGGGCTCAGTTCCAAGCAGAACCATGTGACTTTCTATCTTCTGCATGGGGGGAAGTACACTATCCTCATTGTGCCATAGGGAGCCCATTGGGATCTGACCTCTGCCTGTCTTTACAATATCCTCCCACCATGAACTTTGATTTTGGATGTTATACTCAGCATCTGCTTTCTGCCAACTCTGTGCTGTTTCCTTCACACTTCCAATTTATTGTACACAGTGTTTTCCTTAGAATTCCGTTTACCTTTTAACTTCCTGAAAGACTCCCTCTTAGTGTTAGGCAGAGTCAGGCTTTCTCTCCTTTGTGTCCCTATGGCACTTGATTCTGTCTTACAGCCTTTATCACATTTTGTGGAAGTTATGTCTGCATCCGACTCTTGTGTCACTTCATCCTTAGCACCTAGGAATGGAACTAGTGCATAGTGAGAGCTCAATATTTATTAAATGAGTAAATGAGTCAGTGAATGACTGGATGACTGGGAACTGGTATCATACAATCTGTATACTCCCTGCCCCTCATTTTATTCCTAGCCTCAGTAAGGCAATTTGGGTTCTCATGGAGCTGTTTCAAATTCACAGAGTCCTATGGCAGGAAGAGAATTTCAGATTATCTTATGTTCCAAATACTAGTCAATTTTATTTATTATGATAAATACTCCTAGTCATATGTGTTAAGTTGGGTAGTGGGTATGTAATTTGACTTTAGATTAACCTGAAGATCCTTCTGCTCTCATCTTCACTTCCTTGTAACAAATGCTTAAAAAATGCCTCTCCGTACAGGTAAACTTAACAACACATATATTCACTCATTTCCTAAAGTGCATTTCTTGGAATGTGTCTCATGAGATGCTTTTGAGTAAAGGACTCCATGGGCAACTAACTCTGTGGGCTCTGCCTGACTGTACTTAGCCATGTCAGTTTGGGTCTTCTAGGAAGCAAATGCTAAAATGAGATTAGACACCTAAGAGATTTATTGGGGAAACATCTGAAGCATACAGGGGAAGAATCAGGTGGAGACAGAGAAAAGGAAGGGGATTGGGTAGGAAGAAATTTAGATTACATTGCATGCTAAGAACATTTCATCCAGGATAAGGGGTCCCAGAGCTGAAGACACCTATTAGAGGAGTCCCTTAGGGATAGGCTTGTATTAGTGCCCACACTGTGCACTGCCCATGAAAATGTGGCCTCAACACAAGCACACTGGTGGACCCAGAGATGTGCAGCAACTGGGGCTGTCAGTTGACTTTGCTCTGTGCAGCAGGAGATCTGAGAGGCGCGTTTTCATGGCTGTCACACAGACTCTATTCTAAAGGTACTTTGTATGTATCACTTCATTTAATCTTTATGACATACTTATGAAAGTGGTAAAGTCTTTTACTATCTCCATTTTTTCAAGACAGAGAGAGGTTAAGGAACTTGTCCAAAACCTTAGATCTGATGTGATAAGTGATAGATCTGGGGTTTGAGCCTAAGAAGTGTGGTCCCCGAAACTGAGAGCTTAAACACTGCATTGTATTGTCTTCCAGTATTCCCTTTTGGAGCGCTGTGATGTACCTTCCCATTATCTCACTTCATCGCACAAATCACTACTGCGATTTTAGCTTCTTATTTCACAATGTATGTATCCATAATCAAGAGTCTAAGAAGTAAGTGAAGAAATCTGTTTACATTTGTTTAACCTGGTGCTTTCCATATTTAATTGCCTATGGAATCCATAGTTCATGCTGTCTGTGTTCTCTGGAACATACGTACGTGGGAAAATATACTAAGTTAAAATGACTGATGACAAATCCTTCCTAAAGAGCAAGGTTCCATATGAGGGGTCAGGGAGTCATTGTCAAGGATGAACACACCTACATGGGCAGAGATATATTGCCATGAAGGCAAAGGGAGCAAAAGATTAGGATTCAGCATGGCAGAGTTCAGGCTTCAGTTCCACTGTTTTCTGATGAGGTGACTAGTTTGCTAACTAAGACTTAGTTAGCCTGAGTGCTTTAGCTGTCAATCATGGATCACAGGGCTGACTTCCCAGGGTGATTTTTCAAATTAATTATGCATTCTTATAAAGGTATTTATCCCAGTGCTTGGCACATAATGGTTGCCATCAATTAGTGATTTTCTTCCTTGGCTTTCCCTCATAGAAAGACTTAACTGTACCAAATTTATCCTTTAGCTAAGGGCAGGATTTCTCAGTGATAGTGCCTGCCTGACCCATGTGCACTGGCTCATTGTTTCAAGATATCTACCGGGAAAATTAATTGGAATGAGAATGTTTTCTGGTAAGAAAGGGAAAAATGTTGTGGATTTGAGGAAAAATCCGTATTTGAACTTTGTAGTCAAAGGGCATCTCTTTTTTAAGATGTAACTTAGGGGACAGGAGAGCTTGGAAGATTTGTTTTATCCCCCTTTGCTTTCCTCATATCATAAAGATAAAAGTTGAACATCCAGAAATGAAAGGTCGGAAAGGTGGAGGAACTTTTGACTCTGGAGAAGAGAAGGGCAGAGAAAGGCCAATACATTCACCTTGTTCTCTGGGAAGAAAGCAGTTGGCAGGTCCCTGTGCTGACTGCTCCTGCTGTTCTTTTCCTCCTCTTATACTCTGTGACTTACCCATTGACTCCCCATTTCTGTGCTATGGATGAGGATGGGGGTAAATAAGGCATAAACATTAGGACTTTTTTACATATGAGGGGAGATAGCACTGGAGACATGATTGCATGCCATTCTTCTTTTTCTGTAATCCCAGGACTATAAAATAATCGATTTCCCTTTTCTTACCCCTTAAAGACCTTGCTGCCTTCTCCATCCTGGGCACATGATAAGCTCTCCAGGGAGACGACTCCTCCTTGGGTTCTCCCTTCTTCATTCAGTCTTTCTTGTTTTACATCTCCTTTTCCATGCCTGCCCCTCTGATCCCTTATCTTTGTTCCTTCTCCACATTCTACACAGGTTATTCATAGGACAGTGTCATCTTCTTTCCATTTCCAGGACTTGGTGCTTCCCCAGCTTTCCTCTTGCATGCGTGCATGCTGCTATTTGAGCGTCTTTAGTCTTTAAGGGCTGCCACTGGTAGAGATGCCCCTTGCCAGAAGGCAAGAGCCGTTTGCTTCTAAACATGCATCAATATGTACCTGGTTCTGATCTTTTGTCCTTTCTGGTACAAAGAGACAGATACAGTGAGGAGGAGAAAGTGGGCTGCTGCATGAATTGTATGACCGTTCCCTTCCCTCTAATCTAGAGAGACCAATTTTTATTTTTGAGTCCTGTAAACTCTTTTCTTGATTACAAACCTCCCCACCCCCCCGCCAGAAGTAGTAGGTTTATCTTATTTCTCTTTTTTTGTTTTCAAATTCCACTAATCCTTCAAGGTTCAACACACATGCTGCACCATCTGGAAACCTTCCCTGAGCTCCCTGTCAGAGGGAATTACTCACTCCTCTCTGTTCTCAGGAAATCTTGTTTTGGCTTCCCGTATGGCTCTCTGCATCAGTGTGATTTTCATGGCAGTTAGTTTTAGTGTCCTTCTTCTCTGCTAAACTGTCAGCTCCCTGAGGGTACCTTCTTCAAATCTGCAGCACCTGGCTCAGTCAGCTATTCTGAAAAGAGCAATGATTCACAAGCTTTAGCAGCTGAGAGATGAAATGTGCAACCAGACAATGGTCAGAGTATAGATGTCAATGAAACCTAACCCAACCCAACCCGACCCAGCGCAACCCAGCCTCTAACTAATGTTTGCAGCAACCAGCCCAGGAAGCCAAACCATAATCTCTGTAGCAATTGGTCCCGAACAGTTGGGACTTGGCCAAGAAATGCCAGCTTCATGAGTTTTTGACCCCACTTCTAACTCTGAATCAACTAGAGAAAGTGAAATATGCTCCCAAATCAATCCTATAGGCTGCTCCACTTATAATAGCCTTCACCTAGCTTCCCACATCAGTAAATCATTCCCACCCTTTGAGTCTCTGCCAAATGTGATGGTACTGACTCCCTTACTATAGCAACCTCTGAATGAAGAGCCTCTGCTTATTCTTATTTGTGCGATCATTTATTTTTACATGGGATGAGAATCATTGGAGATCTTGTTAAAATGTAGATTTCTGGGTCCAGTGCACAGCTTCCAATTCAGCAGGGTGGAGCCTGAGATTCTGCATTTTTAATAGTCCCCAAGTGACCTTCAGTTAGCACCGAGATAGAGTGGTCAACTGAAGGGATACTATAAGGAATTAAACATCTATGTTCTTCCTCCACCAAATTTCCTTTTCTTTTGCCTTGCCCTCATTTGTCTGGGGAGGCCATCCTAAGTTCAGTACCTCAGAGAAAAAATGAGGCAAGCAAGAAGGAAATACGCAGGAAGTTTCCTCCTGGTTTTTATTTCACAAAATCTAAGCTTTTAGGGCAATGGTCCTCAACCAGGGCCCAGTTTTTTTTTTCTACAGAGAATACTTGGCATTTTTAGTTGTCATAATTTGGGGGTATCTAGTGGGTATTTTTAGGGTGCTGGTAAATCTACAATCCACAGAACAAGCTCCCACCACAAAAATTAGCCAAGAATATTGATAGTGTTGAAGTTGAGAAACCCTACTATGGAGGAGTAGAGGTACACAGACTGAGTGAGAATTAGGAGTTTGAGGCAGGAATGGCTTCCTTCAACTGCTAAGAGTCCCTGAGTTGGGGGAGCTAAAGCAAAGAGGGAAAGAGATGAGAGCAGAGGTGTCTGAGATGTTTTCCTATATAGAAGAGCCTTGAACTATGTTCCCTGAGTAGACCTCTGGGGAAACAGAAGGAGTTGGAGGCTGGGGTTACAAGTTGAGTCTGACTCAAGAGGGACTGTTGGACAGCCCCAGAGAGAAGATCACACTGAATCCAAACGTGCATTTATTCTTAAGCTCAAAGCATGGAACTAAGAGTTGCTGCAGGGGCATTAGGACCAAGTGAGAGGGAGGGGAAACATCTCAGGGCTAAATAATGAGATGATGACAGAAGGCCAGATGGGAAGGCTCCTGGGAGGACAGAAGAGACAGAGAACCAGAAATGGCTCCCTCCTCTTGCCTTGTACTTTGAAAACACCTGAAACCTAGGTGCAGCCCTGGAAAAAGTAGTATGATGAACCCTAAGGGGCTGAGATGATTTTCCTGCATAACCAGGGCCTGTGGGAAAATAAATCTGTCTTTATTTCTCAGAGTTCATGGATAATCTTCTCTACTTCAGAAACCTTGTGTGTGCATTCAAGATAATATTAATAAATATGGATATTAAAAACCTTACAGGGCCCAAAATAGCAAATAAGCTGACTTAGAGAAAAAGAAAAAGAACGTTTCCTGCTCATCTGAGTTTTGGCCTGAACTTCTAAAAGTCAAAATCCTCTACCCCCACACAGTCTGGATGCTGGGAATCAAAGCCATGCCTTGCCGTGCACATTAAAAAAGTTGGTGCTATTCCTCTGTATTCATTAGCATGACTTTACTATTCAGGAAAATGCTTTGACTGTTGATTACAGGAATTTCCCAAAAGACCAAACAACTCTTTAGTGGAAAACATCAACAGACAGTTTATAACCTAACAATTTTTAAATCCCTCTCCTCAAAATCACCACTTTATTATTTCTGCTACTTCTGGACTATTGTAATTTTTACCCAATACTATCCCAGATCCAAAATTTCCCCTCAATCCCTCTTAAAATACTTGCCTTAGATCAATCCAAGATCTAATTCTTATAGATTCTGACTTTATCTTCCCCCTTTCTCAGATACTGCCAAAGCATTGCTAGGTGGTTTTCTCCCTTAACTGCAGTAGGCAATAAAGTCAGCTTTGTCTATCAGCATATGGTCTTGGTGGTATTTGGGGAGTCAACCTTCAATGCTCAGTGACAGCAATCAAGGAATAGCATGTTTTCTGTAGGCATTTTAACTTTCCATAGGCTGCCTTGTTTGCTGAGGCCTCTTAATTGCGTACATCAATCTACACAAGGTGCCTAGTATCTACTGTATGCTAGGAATACAGTAGGAATGCTTGCCTTTTGCTCACTGCTCTTTTGGTTTTTGCAAAAGGGGTCATCCTGTGTCTGGAGGAAAGGAGACAATGACCAGGGAACAAGCACTTTGGTTCACAGGGTTCTTGATTCTGGCAGGATGCTTCTGGGATTTCTGGTACATTTGGATGGGTTGACTATTTTGGGGCAAATGAAAGTAAAAGCAAAATTCTCTCTATAAAAGTAGTGGAGAAAGAAGCCAGTTTTATTGTTGAATAAGATTTAAACCAGAATGCAATACACATCATAGGCAATTCAGTAAGAGATTGCAAACGGAAAGGAATCTCATCTTCTCACACAGGTAAAGAGCTAGATACAACCTATTACGTACATGTTTTCAAGAGAAACAATCGTCCTCAAGTAAGAGAACTTGACAACACCATTTGTCATACATAGTTCATTCATCCTAAATCTCTCTGGTAAATGGGGTGACCATCCATGTTAGCTTACTGGTTTTATCTAGAGGAAAAACAAATATCTCATATTTTTATGGCAATAGGTAGTTTTGAGGAACTTAAAAAAAAACACCTAAAAATTGGCCGGGCGCGGTGGCTTATGCCTGTAATCTCAGCACTTTGGGAGGCCAAAGCAGGTGGATCACCTGAGGTCAGGAGTTCCAGACCAGCCTGGCCAACATGGTGAAACCCTGTCTCTACTAAAAAACCAAAAAACAAAAATCAGCTAGGTGTGGTGGCAGGCACCTATAGTCCCAGCTACGTGGGAGGCTGAGGTACGAGAATCACTTGAACCCGGCAGGTGGAGGTTGCAGTGAGCTGAGATTATGCCACTGCATTCCAACCTGTGCAACAGAGCGAGACTCCATGTTAAAACAAAAACAAAAAACACCTAAAAATAGAACTACCATACTACTCCTGGGAATAGATCCAAAGAAATTGAAATCAGTATGTTGAAAGGATGTCTGCATTCTCATGTTCATTGCAGCATTATTAACAATAGCCAAGATATGGAATTAACCCAAGTGTCCATCAATGGATAAATGGATAAAGAAAATGTGGTACATACACATAAGGGAATACTATTCAACCTTAAAAGAGAACGAAATTCTGTCGTTTGGGACAACATAAATGAACCTAGAGGATATTATGCTAAGTGAAATAAGTCAGACACACAAAAACAAATACTACACGATCTCTCTTATATGTGGCATCTAAAAATATTGAACTCATAGAAGTAGAGAATAGAATGATGTTCCTGGTGGCTGGGGGTGGGAGTAGGGAGCAAGGAAATGAAGAATTGCTGATCAAAGGGTACACAAGTTTCAGCTAGACAGGAGGAATATGTCTTGTGATCTATTGCACAGCAGGGTGAATATAATCAATAATAATATACTATATATTTCAAAATAAGAGAAAAATTCAAACCTATCACCACAAAAAATGTTATGTGAGTAAGGTGATGGATATATTACTTAGCTTGATTTCATCATTGCACATTCTGCGTGTAGATAAAAACATACCATTATACTCCATACATGTCATACAATTATGATTTATCAATCAAAAATAATACTAATAAAAAAAGAAAAAAGGTAGTTTTGCAACTCAGAGCAAGGCTTTCAGCGCCAGTGAAGTAAGGCTCCAACCCTCCCACAGAAAAAGAAGTGCTATCTCCTTTGATGTTTGTATTTCAAAAAGATGGCTCCCAGCTTCTTGAGAAAAAATATTCCAGGGTCATAAAGTTGACAAAAGGCCTATCTAGTTTTCAAAAGAATTTATATACATTTCAAAGAGAAAAGAGAGTACTTATTAAGTTTTCTAAAATAAATGCTGTAAGAACAAGGAGGAGAAGGGAATTTCTTTCTTTATTTTAATCAGGAACAAATTAAGCCTCTTATTTTAAATTTCTACTTGTCCTTACATTATGCAATGATCTGCCTGAAGTCACCAGTTCTGGCATAATGGATATATTTCATCTCTGTGTGTGGGGAAAAAAAAATGTGTGCTTCAGTGGAAAGCCATGTACTTAAGAGCTATCTAATTATATCTTTCATTGTCTGCACATTTTTACAACTCTATAAGTTGCAGATAATTGATAGTAATGCGTGATAATTCTTGTATATAGGTATACAACTTCTCTCCTATCCAGTGGAACTTCAATTGACACCCTTCGTATACTGTGAAAGAGGCCAGTTTTGCTTCCATTTGCAATTCATTTCAATATTCCTAATCTATAGCTATGCCTTTTCTTTGGCTTCTCCTTTGAACCAGGTTTCATTTTACTGGTTCTCTTTCTGAGTAATAAATTAATTCAAAGTATTACATGTGTTTGTTTGATATTTGTGTAAGAGTCAGGATTTTATCTATTTAAAAAATTACCCTTTGACACCTGGCACAGTTCTAGTCTCATCAGCATTTCCAAATTCCATTCTTTCTTCTAAGTTGAGCTGTATAACTTTGGAGAGACCCTACTGTTAATAGCAGATTAACATTTAGGTGCTAGTTAGAAAAACACAGTAGAAGTGGACACTAATCAGGAATGGAGCCTTATCTGATGCTTCTGGCAGCTCCACAGGTAACTACTGTAGAGGAGGAACAATGTCTTGTTCTTCCACCCTTCTTAGGTTCACTGGCTGGGGCCCCCGTAACAAAAGACAGATTAACAGGAGAAAAGAATACAAATGGATTTACTATGTTTTTCATGGCACAAGAGTCTTCATAAGGAAATGCAGACCTGAGGAAATAATTAAACCTGAGTGTTTTAATGGTAGGTTTGATGAAGAGTCATGACAAATATGATGGGGTAAAAAAAAAAAAAAAAAAAAAAAAAAAAAAAAAAAAGATTATGAGCTAAGGGTAATCAATTGGAGGAAACAGCAAAGCCTGTTTGCTTTGATTCTTCTTGACATCGTTTGTCTTGGAGATAAGGATCTTCCTTTCCACAGATATAAGGAAGGCACCGTGAACATGAGAGCCTATGACCTGCTTCAGGGAAGAAGGGCAGAGGAAAGTCAGAGAATCCCTCTGGAAACATGTTTCTCAGATTCTTTCAGCTTAAAAAAGCCAATATACCAAGGTCCCATATTTTGGGGTAGTGTGATCTGAGCCCCATCATTACTGTGTAACCTGGTTTGCTCAGACAGAAAAGTGGAATACATTTCTTTTATCTGTTTTTATTAGTTCCCGGTGTCCTTTATGTGATGTGGTCAGCCTTTTATCTAATGCACTTTATTCTCATATTCAGGGGGAAGGTGATATTTGTTCATCTTCTTGCTCTATAATGTTATGGGTTGTTTGCTTTTTACTGTTCTCAAAATGGCATCAGGATTTATGGTACGATTCTTCTGGCTCAGTGAACCTCGTATCTCCTGTTATTGGCAGCGCTCCAATGCCTGCAGCTTCTAAGGGAGCCAAATAATAATAATAATGGCAATAATGATTTGCCCAGGCATTGCAAGATGCTGTTCATGACATAGGGAGTATTTTTTTTTCCTCTGACACCTTCAGAGGACAGTCATTTGATCTGAAGCACAAGATGTCATGAACCCATAAGTATAAAATTGAGGATGCATTTCTGTTTTCCCATAGGGCTCCTTCATTATTGGAGCTCTGATAGTACACCCACATTTGACTCCTCGCTGGTCAGGCACTAACTGCATTGCCTTAGCCTAAGTTAGTTAATGTCTCTAAATATCAGTTTGTCCTTTTGTTGAATGAAGGTAGGAATAGTACCCATCCCCAAAAGCCTTGCCCATCTTCTTCTGTCGGCAGCTCCCACCGGCTCCCTGGAGGAAACCTCTTAGGTCTCAACTCACTTTTTCAGGAAGGGTTTCCCTTCTCTTTTCCAGGTATGATATCTTGCAGATTTTTCGTCACACTGTTCACAGTTTGTAATAATATTGAATAAGTTTGTTTATTCAATTTCTGCCTCCCCTTCTAGTGTATATAGTCCATGAGGGTATAGGTGGTGTGGGTTTTTACAACTCTATGCCTAATACTGGATGCAGTGCCAGGCAAGTAGTCAGTGCTCAATAACAAATTTGTTGAACAAATGAAATATTTAAAACATTACCCAAAACAGGGATGTGCTTAATAAATGTTAACATTTCTGCATTCAAAGGAAGAAATTTAGAATACTTAAAAAGCAGTAGATTGAAAATGGCCTCTTTTGGAGATTGAAATAAACCAGGAACATCTTTTAGCATGACTTTATGTACATGATATGTATTCCCTAATTCTCACTATCTACTTAAAAATTATATTTCACTCCAGAAGTCTCTGAAATGCTTAGTAATGTTCTGTCCTGGCTTTTCATATTATATTCTGTGTACTGAGCATCTCGTATGTTGACGGTATCTGGCCGATCATCAAATTAATTTTTATCAAAAACTGCAAAGGCAATTGAAATTTCTTGACAGATTTTTAAAGCTCTGTGCCAGGGTGCTACTAATTCTGTAAGTTCTACTTAGTAAAAACAAACAAAAATAATTATTTTAAACAGTTCTGCATTTTCTGCTGCTGCATCACATCCAGGTGATTATTGTGTGATGAATGATACAAGCCGTCAGTAAATACAGAAACAACGGATGCCATGGGAAAGTCCTTGTTCATTGAGAGGACCGAGAGTTAGTCTACTAAAATCAAGGTTTCTAATTTTATTTTCCTCTATAGGGTATAGTGTAAGTATTCTCAGGGAGGCAATTAAACTGGGCATTTTTTTCCTTCTAAAATCGTATTTGGTTTGCTCAAAATGTGAGCTTAAAATTACAGCCATAGTTTTCCTTTTGGCTTCATACTGGGGGTTTCTGAAGTGCAGTCACTGCTTCCAGCATTGATATGTACACACAGGTTACCATTAATGTTAGTCAGAGCTCTGAGTGTGTGACTGGCTTAGATCTTCAGGTGAAAACTCAGCATTGCAACTCAGATGCTTGGCACATGGGTCTTCCATTGGTGAAACACACAGAAAGCCTCTAAATCTGACAGTGTCTTCAGTGGGCTCCCTAAAAGGTGCTTTCTGTTATCTTTGCCCACACAACGTGAAACTTTCCCATTCATTATTGTGTCTGAAAGGCTCCGTGTTAAGAACAGAAATAAGTTAATTTATAGGTCATTTATTCCAACTCTCTCATTTTGTCAAATGGACAGTGTGGCTTGGAGGGGTTAAACACCCTGCTTGCTGAGTAGTGGCAGTATTGAAAAGACAGTCTAGATTGTCTGATTCCTGGGTAAGAGCTCTGGTACACAGAGCTGCCTTTGAAAATGAAGGCAAAGGGGTTGTTTTTCCATTTATTTTAAATATATCTTCTTTATGGTTAGAGTTTGGAAACTGCAGAGAGGAATGTCTGTGTTTTACAACTTTCACAGTTGTTAATTGTACTTGGCAAGTCAGTTTGTTCCCAAAAAAGCTTAACAAAGGTTCTTGCAAAATGACTGAGGTCCTTGTCGTCAAGAAGCTGAGTAAAAGACCAATTAAACATTGTTTTTAATCAGAGTCTGGTCATGTCCATACACTGATGACTTTGATCCTCTTCAAAAGCTCTAGTAAAAATGGTCAAAGAATTTCATTAAGTACTCCTATCATTAATACTTTTTAAGTGAAAAAATCTAGTAGAATCATCCAGAATTTCCACAAAGGGCTTATAAAGCTTTACTTTTCAGTGAGCTGGGGATTTTTTTTTTCCAAAACTATAATTATTTTGCTTTCATTAGTACTGTAATTTCGTGTTGGGCTTCTTTTGCTGTTATTATATCTAATGCTGTGAATGAAATAGCATCTATGCCAGATGAAGAGCTGTCTGCTTTAGGTAAAACCCTGCTATCTCTTTCACATTCATACCATTTCCACTAACCCCTTCTCAAGCAAGCAGGCCTTCTAGTAAACCGCCTGTATCTATATCTTAGCCCTTTAAGGCAGGAACGAATCTTTTGTGTTCTTGCAAAACACCATGCACACAGCATGTAGAATCCTGGCTTATTTAACACACACCAGAAATATATTGGAGCACTAAAGAACTCCTTATCTATGGGTTTCTGAAGTAGGCTGGAGGGTTGGTTTCTTCTCTCAAAAAATTCATAAGAGGCAGTTAAGCTTGTAGATAATCCTCCAGGTAACTTGGGAGGCCTACACACGGAATTCTGTGAAGTGAGCATCTTCCATTGATCCCTTGAATTTTGGAATTACGTTCACCTTCTTTTTTCAGATCCTTTGATACTCAGATTTGTCTCATGTGGTATTTCAGTGTGAGAAAGGAGCCCTAACGTTTTCACTTTTCAAAACCAAAATCTTAGATCAAATAAAGGCTGCATATCCATCTTCACCAAAGACATTTTAAATTCTCATCTGTAGCAGTATTTTAAAAGTTTAGATGAAGCATTCTTCTGCCTCAGCCTGATAAATAAAAAATTAACATGCTTACTCTGAAACTCACGTTATTATTTTTTGCCTGTGTTTATACTAATGGTCATAAAAAGAGTTGAACATCTATGTTTTCATTGCCGCTTGTCAATATTAACATTCTAAACTCACTACCATGTAGAATTTCTCCCTAAATGTGAGCACAAGGGCAATATCTCTTTCAATCTTAATATATCTCCTCTTACATCACTTTGGGGCCTCCCTTTCTAGCCCCCTGAAGCCCAGACTTCTAGACCTGTCTTACTGTTGCCAAAATTCAAAGTCTGGCAGCTATTCATGTGCTGTGTTCCTCCCATCAGATGAGCAAGGTGTGCACATTAGGCCAAGCGAATGACCTACTGTGTCTTAGGGTTGCCAGGTTCAGTTTTTGCCATTTCCACAGTGATTACACTTATTCAATTCACAGTGGCCTTTGTCTTAGGAAATAAAAGAGTTTCATTTCTGATCTCTCCACTTCATCTCTTACTCCTTACCAATCTTCTCATGACTTCCAGATAAATATTTTTGAAAAATAAATTGGACCACACTATATGCTATTAAAAACATCTTGATACTTTAATAAAAATATCCAAACTCCTCAGTGTGGCCTACAATGGTCCACAAATCAGTTGTCTTCCCACAGCTCCAATACCACTAAATGCCTCCTTTCCCTTGTCTGCTACACTCCAGTCTCTTCTTTCTGACTTTTGAACATGGCAGAACCCTTCCTATTTTGAGGCTGACTTTTCCATGTCCAGTTCCTTCTGGCTGGGCTCACCCTCTCACAGCTCTACACATGGTCTGACTTTTTGTTATCCTTCAGATCCCCTCTTCAGTGTCTTTTCCTCAGAGGAGGGCAGTGACAGAGATGGCCACATCTCCACCAACATTTGTATTCTTATTCTATAAGGTATAGTTGTTTTGGAGAAGTGGCTATCCAGTCAGAGTCTATGTTTCCCAGTTCCTCTGGCATATAGTGAAGTTATGTGACCAGTTTTCACCAACAGATGTGTGCACAAGTGATGTGATCATTTGTGTGCTAAAGGGCTTAAAAAGTGGCCTTGACACTGGAGGCATCATGCTACCCAAATTCAAACTATACTACAAGGCTACAGTAAACAAAACAGCATAGTACTAGTACCAAAACAGACATGTAGACCAATGGAGCAGAACAGAGGCCTCAGAATTAACACTATACATCTGTAACTATCTGATCTTCAACAAACCTGACAAAAACAAGCAATCAAGAAAGGAGTCCCTATTTAATAAATAGTGCTGGGAGAAGTGGCTAGCTATATGCAGACAATTGAATCTAGACCGCTTCCTTTCACCTTATACAAAAATTAACTCAGGATGGATTAAAGAATTAAATATAAAACCCAAAACTATAAAAACCCTAGAAAAAAGTCTAGGCAATACCCTTCAGGACAGAGGCACGGGCAAAGATTTCATGACACAAATGCCAAAAGCAATTGCAACAAAAGCAAAAATTGACAAATGGAATATAATTACAAAGGAACTATTATTAAACTGACAACCTACAGAATGGGAGAATATATTTGCAATCTATCCATCTGATACTGGTGTACTCTCCAGAGTCTACAAGGAACTTAAACAAATTTACAAGAAAAAAAACATAACCTCATTGAAAAGCAGGCAGAGGACACGGATAGATACTTCTCAAAAGAAGACATTCATGTGCCCAACACACATATGAAAAAAAGCTCAACATCACTGATCATTAGAGAAATGCAAATCAAAAACCACAGTTAGATGCCATCTCATGCCAATCAGACTGGCGATTATTAAAAAGTGAAAAAACACATGTTGGTGAGGTTGGGAGAAAAAGGAATGCTTTTACACTGTTGGTGGGAGTGTAAATTAGTTCAACCACTGTGGAAGGCAGTGTGGTGATTCCTCAAAGATCCAGAGGCAGAAGTACCATTTGATCCTGCAATCCCATTACTGGTTATATACCAAAAGGAACATAAATCATTCTGTTATAAAGATACATGGGAATGTAAGTTCATTGCAGTACTATTTACAATAGCAAAGACATGGAATCAATCCCAATGCCTATCAGTGATAGACTGGATAAAGAAAATGTGGCACATATAAACCATGGAATACTATGCAGCATGGAAAGGAATAAGATTATGTCCTTTGCAGGAACATGGATGGAGTTGTAAGCTGTTATCCTCAGCAAACTAATGCAAGAACAGAAAACCAAACACCAATATTCTAACTTAGTAAGTGGGAGCTGAATGATGAGAACACATGGACACATAGCGGGGAATAACACACACTGGGGCCTGTTGAGGGGAGGTGGGGAGAGAGAGTATCAGAAAGTATAGCTAACAGATACTGGGCTTAATACCTAGGTGACGGGTTGACCTGTGCAGCAAACCACCCTGGCACATGTTTACCTGTGTAACAATCCACATCCTGCACATGTACCCCAGAAATTAAAATAAAAATTGAAGACAAAAAAAGTGGCCTTGGCTTTTCTACTCTCTCTGCTTCTGTCCATCGACTGAAAACAATACTCTGATGTTCTAGGGTATGGCAGAGGAACAGGTGGAAGATACTTGGGTCTCTGAATCACTATGTGGAAGGCTGCCTACTGAACAACTTACTGGACTATATGTGAGGGAGAACCCAAAATCTGTTGTGGTAAGCCACTGACATTTAGGTGTTTATCTTTTGCAGGAAATACTAGGAATTACCTTATACTAGACCAGAGGCCTTCCCTAAACACTCAACTTGCTTAAACCCTAAGTAGGTAGGTATGGCCCATCAGTTTCTAAAGTAGGCTCCCTTATTTTCTATCATTACACCTTACACATTTTCTTTACAGTACATACCACGTTATATGTTTGTTTATATGATTTTTTTGTTCTGTCTCCCTCACTAGGCTATATATTCTATGTGAGCAGGAAAAGTATATCTTGTGTCTAATACCATACCTGGCACATTAATAGGTATTCAGTAAACAGTACAGTGAATTAAAAAATAAGAGAATAGAAAAAAAGGTTTTAAACTGGCAGTAAAACTAAAAATGGCACAAAGAGGATGTCACTCATCTGGCTCAGGAGTGGAAGCTTGTAGGTTTAAGTCGAAGTGGTAGAGGTGAAGATGTGCTACTCCTTAGTTTGTATACCACTACAAATTATATTAACAGCCAGATGCCTGAATCTCCTAAGAATGTAATTGGTCATACAGGATGCAGAAAGAACTAAAAATAATCATTATACCTTTTGCTTATATAGTTCTTTACTATATACAAAAAAACATGAGCACTAGTTTCTTGAAAATGAACTAGTATTTGTTAACTGAGATGTGGCAACAGTAGATAAATATACTCTCATAGTTTTAAGTATATCTTTTTAAAGATATATAAACACTGATATAATTTCTACATGGTAAACCCAGAAGTCTTACTTTGCTAGGGCTACCAGAATACCACAGACTGGGTGGATTAAACAACAGAAATTAATTTTCTCACAGTTCTGGAGGCTGCAAGTCCAAGATCAAAGTGCCAGCAGGTTTTGTTTCTTCTGAGGCCTCTCTCCTTGGCTTGCAGATGACTGCCTCAACTCTGTGTCCTCATAGGATCTTTTTCCTGTGAGAAAAAAGATAGGATTCCTTATAAGGATACCTTATAGTATATAAGGATCTTATACAGATACCAGTCCTATCATATTAGGTTCCATCTTTATGATCTTATTTAACCTTAATTACCTCTTTAAAGGCCCTATCTCCAAAATACAGTCACACTGGGGCTTAAAACTTCAACATTCAGGGAGGTAATTTAGGTTATAATACCAGAGGCACTTCCCAAATGAGACAAGTTAACTCCAAAGGTTTTAGTGTGAGAGCTATCTCCAGAAAATTTAGGCTGAGATTTATTTTGAACTTTTGAGCATCATCATAAAAAAAAAGTCAGCACATCTTGGTAAGGCTTCCAAACTTTTTTTTTAATTAGGGTCATGGGGACTATATAAAAAAGGACCCATATGTGCTACCCAGTTCCTGGGAGATTTCTCTAGGCTCCACTTCCAAGAACCCTCTGGGTAATTTATTTTCCTTCTTTGGTGTCCTTGTTACTTTGTTGCTGGATCCCAACTCTCTGCTCAGCCCTGTTTTCAGTGATCCCTCAGAGACACTCTCTACTTACCTGAACATAGTCCTAAGTTTCATAACCTGCGACCTCAAGTGATTGAGATGTTCTCATGTCAGCTCAGTCTTACGACCTCAGCTTTGGAAGAGAGATTGGATCTCACTTTGTTTTCCAGGGAGAGTAAAATGCAGCTATTTTGTACTTACTATAGGAGAAGCCAATTTGAATTAGATTAGTGAAAGACTATAATTAGAGATCATTCATAGAAAACACCATCTTATTAATTTGAGGCTTGCATAGTGAATGGCAAATTTAGTGCACAGTCTATGCCATTTCTAGGCAGAGTACTGTCAACTCAAAATTTCGGGTTTGTACTGTTTAGTAACAGCACTGAAAGGCTACTTGTACCAAAAGAGTAGTCACATAAATGTTTTCTGCTACTTAAAGGTGAAATTGAGTTTTAGTAAATTATGAAATACAATAATAACCTTGAGGGAATGAAGAAAATAATTTTACATTTTATCCCATAAACAGTATAGTTTGTCAATTTCATGCCCGTCTCACCTATCTGTTACTTATATGTTGCTGAATAAATGGAAGTCTTATCTGTGTCTTATGGAAAGGACATGCAGACATTGCTTCTAGCTACAGGAGACAAAATACTTGCTAATGTTTGAAATATTTATTGAAGTTTTGTAGGAGCAGATGGTTATAAATGTGTGATATTTGAACTTTAAAATTGCTTTGAAGAAACATACTTGTCTCAAGTGTCCAGAGAACAGAGATTTGTCTTAAGAAAATGGATAGAAATACGACAATTTGAAGTTCAAAAAGTTCTCGACAGATGAGGAATTAATCATAATGTAGTTGCTATTTAATGTATAAGTTAAACCACTGTGGCCATCTCTTTAGACAAGCTTCGTAAATTTCCAGAGATATTAAACTCCAAGATCTTAAATGCCCAAGGCAAAGAAAGTAAAATAACTAATATAGTTACATGGTCTCACAGGAAGCTAAGTAGATTATTACCATTCATAAGAAAATTTCCAAATTAATGACCTAGAGAGAATAATATTTGGGTTTAATGATTCTAACAAAAGACATGTCTCTCGTAATGAGTAAATAATGTCCATTTGATTATTACCTTGTGGTGGGGCTGGGCTATAGTGAAGATTTGCAAAGTAGTTAACACCTTTTATAAACTTGGAAAAGCACTTTGTGAAGTAGACTCATTTTACGTGGCTTCAATTTCTGAAACTTTATGAAACCAAATTTCAAAAGGTAGCTAGCTCTATTAGTCTGTTCTCATGCTGTTAATAAAGACATACCTGAGACTGGGTAATATGTAAAGGAAAGAGGTTTAATTGACTCAAAGTTCTGTGTGGCTGGGGAGGCCTCAGGAAACTTATAATCATGGTGGAAGGGGAAGCAAACACATCCTTCTTCACAAGGCAGCAGGAGAGAGAAGTGCTGAGCAAAAGGGGGGAAACACCTTATAAAACCATCAGATCTTGTGAGAATTCACTATCATGAGAATAGCAGCATGGGGGTAACTGCTCCCATGATTCAATTACCTCCCACTGGATCCCTCTCACAACATGTGGAGATTATGGGAACTACAAGTCAAGATGAGATTTGGGTGGCGACACAGTCAAATGATATCAGTAGCCATGTTAGAATAAATGTATCATTGTGATCTGTGAATCACAGAATTTTTGAGACAACTAAAAAGTGAAAAATTCGTTCAACTAACTGTATATTTTTTGAACACAAGAACCACTGGTTTTAATATTCTCTCCACACCCCATCAATGAAATAAAACAAACGCATTTTTTTTTTTTTTTTTTTTTTTTTTTTTTGGTGCTGTTGATAATACTATTTGGACTGGGTTGTGTTTACTCCTTAGATATTATATGTGACATAAGTGAGTTGAAACAAAACTACAAACTGTATTTAATTTAATTTGATGCAGTTTCTTTCCAAATAAAAGTTCATTTTTCTTCTTTACAATTGACACTGGTGATTTCTTGTCTTTGAATTCAATTACACTGTAAGAGCAGAACTTTTAGCAAATGAAGCCACAGAGATGACCCAGAAATTTCAATTAGTTCATCAGTGTAGATACTGGTGTAACTGGCCTATTGAACAGTCTGAACTTGGCAATGTACAATAATGAAAAAAATTTTTTCCATCCATTGCTTTTAATCATGCTCTGTTGCATCTCCTTTTCTTTCTTTTTAACTAGCTCTTGGGCAAGAGTAGATATTAAAACTCAATCTCTAATCAACTCTAATCTCATCTTCTCCCTAATTCCTGTCACATGCCTTATCTATGGCTGGGTGGATTTGTAATGGGGAAGCTCCTTCACTTCTCCCAGCTGCTGTAGGCTGGGGCATTGCAGAGGTAACAGAGAAAGGGACAGAGACCTTTATACTTACTAACTCACCATTGTAATCCTTTCTTATACACTGCAACTTCCTCAGCCAGTAATGGGCAGTTAGTCCCTTCTCTGTGTGAATATGTAGGTGTTTTCTCTCTAGGGACTTAAGCATGGTTCTTTCAAGGTCCTTGCAGGAAGGCCTCCAAACTGCATAGTTGCCGCTGTAGATCTCTGGCTTCTCCTCTTCTACCTCATTTTCCTGTCCCTGCCTCTCAGCTGTCACCCTGCAGTCTCTTGTTTCTTGATTCTACTTGTCTAATACTAAGGCAGTTCAGGTCCAGCTACCTTACACATATACCCACCTGATACAATGGAACTGACACAGCTTTCCTGTGACAAAAGGCAGGACTGTAAGCCTTCCTCTCGTCATTCCCATTTTGTCCTGCCACATCTCACCAACTCCCATCTCCTCTAGCTCAAATAGGCACAGGAGGGCTTATGAGCAAATCTGAATCAAAAGCTACTTTATTTTATTTTACTTTTTTGTGGGAGACCGGAGTTTTATTATTATTCAAATCAGTCTCTTGAGCATTCAGGAAGCAGAGTTTTTAAGGATAATTTGGTCGATGAAGGGAAGCCAGTGAGCCATGAGTGCTGATTGGTCAGAGATGAAATCATAGGGAATGGAGGCTGTTTTCTTGCGCTGAGTCAGTTCCTGGGTGGGGGCCACAAGATCAGATGAGCCAGTTTATTGATCTGGGTGGTGCCAGCTGATCCATCAAGTGCTGGGGCTGCACAATATCTCAAGCACTGATCTTAGGAGCAGTTTAGGTAGGGGGTCAGAAGCTTGCAGCCTCCAGCTGCAGGACTCCTCAACCACAATTTGTAATTTGGTGGCTAATGTTAGTCCTACAAAGGCAGTCTAGTCTCCAGGCAAGAAGGAGGTCTGCTTTGGGAAAGGGCTGTTACCGTCCAAACGCTATTTTATAATGACATGTCTGTCTGCCCTTCCTATTGGCTTCTGCATCTCTGTGAGTATCTCGGTGCCTTCCTTGGTAGATTGGGGCAGGTGGGAATCCTCCTCATTCCATTCTGTGGGATAAGAAAAAGCTGACACTCCCCTCTCTAGATTGACTGCTCTCAGTGCTGATGATTTTTTTGGGTCCTGTCCTAGTTGTTTGGTAATAGCCACAGGAAATGAGGGTGACAGGTAGAGGATAAACGGTCATGTGGCTGCCTCTTGGTCTGCCTGGGATGTGTCCAGTACCAGTGAGTAGTGGTATGTCTGGATATTTGCTTCTAGTTGTCTATCTACCCATGATTTGATAATGATAAATGGTTCTATTAGCTTGTGCCATATGAATACCACTTTTTTTCTAAACCAAAAATGGTCAAATATGGGCAGTTTCATATACGAGGTGGATTTAGTCATCCTTCACCAATCCTGTTGTTTTGTTTGAGTTCAGAGTTGAAAATCCCCTCTGACAGTTTTGGGGTGAAGAAGAATTGGGAGTTTCAGCCAAGGCTCCTTATTACTGTTCTGGTTTAATAATTGGGCAAAGTTATTGAGCCTCCCCTAGTTATTGAAGGGAACTTCAACAGGAATGAAAAAGCAAACTTCAGCAATGAGAGTTTTTCTTTTTTTTTAAATTTAAAGTGGAACTTGTCAATTTGGGAATGTTTTTGGTACACATTTTAAAATATTTTTTTTCTTATTAAAAACAATAAAAACTCTAATTGTTATCCAGAAAATAACAATGTAAGAACTTGAGAAACCTGATGGGAGTTTAAAAAATTTGTCAATAATAGTAGTCCCAGCTACTCAGGAGGCTGAGGCAGGAGAGTCACTTGAACCCGGGAGGCAGAGGTTGCAGTGAGTTGAGATTGCGCCACTGCACTCTCCAGCCTGGACGACAGAGCAAGACTCCATCAAAAAAGAAAAGAAAAGTATATCTCCCTCTATTGAGTGAATTCAGATAGAATGTTCTAGAATTACATTGTTTTCCCATTATTGTTACCAGGCAGCCACATCCATGGAAATGCCAATATGTGGGACATAGTTATTTCCACCAGGTTGTTAGAGAGTAAAACAGTCTGAGGAACAAAAGGCCCTTTTGTACCAATATGAAGGAAAGAACATAATTTTAATATTGGGTATTTATCAAAATTACATGCATGTAGGGTAGCATGAAAGTGATTACAAAGTCTGGACAGAATTTTATATGAACTCACGTAGGAAGGTGGAAGACAGAACAACTAACACCTCTCTTGAGAGACCAGAGGATGCACTTGTGATTGCCTTATGTATCCCTTGTGGGAGACCCCTGAGCCAGTTTTAAATGTTAGAAAGCCCACGTATTTGCGCTGTAAAATTATGAATAAAAGACTGAGCCTTTAAATAAGGCCTATTGTATGTTCAAGGAGACACCCTAAAGAGGGTGGGTAGGCAGCAGCCTCCCTCTTTAGAGAAAGTGTCATGGTTGTACCTTTATGAGGTACTTTTAAGAGTGTTAATTAATGGCTACAATTATAGTCACCAGTTTGTTGTTGTGTATCACAAAACTTCAACACATTCACGTCCTTTGACCCAGTAGTTAAAGTTCTAGAAATCAATTTGTAATAAATATTTACATTCGCCTTATTTGTGTACAAGGAAGTTCATGTCAGAATTAGATATGAGTAAGAATTTAGAAACAATCTGATGTCTGTCAATAAGTGTTGGTTAAATTAAACGTGGTGCATCTTCCCATGTCATCAAATATATTCATTGTAAATTTAATGACCTGGAAAGATGCTCAAAATATATTACCAGATGAAAAAAAATCACGACAAAACCTTTCATGTATATGATCCCAATCTTTATACCTAGACATGTATCAGAAAAATATCCAAAGGATTTTAATAGGGCTTATGTCTACAGGATGTATGAGGATAGCTTACATTCTACTTTATGCTTTTGTCTATATTTTTCATTTATATTTATATAAATTTATAATAAGAAAAATGAATGCTATGAAAACAAAATGAATTGTAAGCTAGCATTTAATAGTAGCTGCTGTTCGAGTATCTTTAATCATTTTTAATGAAAATTTCTTTTGGACTTGCCATTTGTGCTGTAGAAGAACATCTGTTTTAATATCTTCCTGGCTGTATTTCATTTGTACATATTTTCTCTAAGTACTTGGAGTCTACTTTTCTAAGTGTGTTTCTGTCATAATCCCTTTGATCTTGAAGAAGCAGCATCAGGCCAGGAGCTAGAAACTCAAATAATAACTCTAAACCTGTTAGGATTTGGTGAGAAGTCTGTAGAAACATTTCCTAATCTTTTCTCATCCTGGTTTTTCTGTCATTGCACAGATAATGGACAGAGGAACCAAAATTATATGACTATTCAGCCAGATTCAATACCTAAAAAGGAGTGGATACTGAAGGGCTTAAGTGGGTGGAGAAAGAGAAGGGAGGATCAGTCTTTCCAATATCCCTGCTCTCCAAGGAAAAGGATGCAAGGAAAGACTCTGTCTCTCTGTAGAAGGAAATCCTGAGTTGTTGTATTTCTCTGTAAGGGAAGAAGTGAGTAGAGTTATCAAAACAAATAGAAAACACTTATGGAAGATACGCAAAGGAGTTAAGCTGCTTTAAGTTTTAAAAACCTGTCTTTCAAATTAAAAAATTATGCAGAATGTTTTAATTTATTTCTTTTTTTTTTTTTTTTTTTTTTTTTTGAGACGGAGTCTCACGCTGTTGCCCAGGCTGGAGTGCAGTGGCGAGATCTCGGCTCACTACAAGCTCCGCCTCCTGGGTTCACACCATTCTCCTGCCTCAGCCTCCTGAGTAGCTGGGACTACAGGTGCCCGCCACCGCGCCCCTAATTTTTTGTATTTTTAGTAGAGACGGGGTTTCACTGTGGTCTTGATCTCCTGACCTTGTGATCCGCCCGCCTCGGCCTCCCAAAGTGCTGGGATTACAGGCTTGAGCCACCGCGCCCGGCGCTTTAATTTATTTCTAACGTGTAATTGAAAATCTCTAATTATAAAGATCTTGCAAATGCTTTTTGACTGAGAAGTTACAAGAGTTTTTCAAAAGAATGCTTAAATTAATATGCAGGATTATTTGAAAAAAGTATTTAAATAGTCTGAATATTGGTAATTCACATATAGCAGATACAGTGATTCTCAGGTAGAGAAATTATTCCATCATCTGGAGACCATCTATTTCCCCAAGTATCCTTAAGTTAAATTTCATTGTATTATTAACATCTGAAGATCTACCACTAGATGGCACTTAAAATACACGAGACTCGGAGGAATGCTTCAAATGAGGGGCAAGGAAAGACACAGGACAGGAATATAACTTGAGTTCTCAGAACAGTGTTCTCTGCTTGCAGGAAAGGAAGAAAAGCAGGCCCAAGATTATTCTGAGACAACTGGAGGGTAAGATTCTGAAAATGAACCTATAAGTGTTAGAATGTTTCTCTTTAAACATAATTTCCCTTCACCTAAATTACTATTGATTGGCAGGTTTTTAGCATTAAGACAACAGGCTGTTGGACTAATGAGAGTTTGGTAAATAGTGAAGGGCTGTGTTCTTTCTGAAGAGGTTTGGAGTATGCACCAGGAATCAAAATGTGGGGCTTTAATCCCAGCTCGGTGTCTGCTCTGTTGTTTGGCACCAGGCTAACTGCTCTTTTTCACCTGTGGTTAATTTGATTTGTGCACCTCTTATACATCAGGGGAGCAAAATCCGGTATAAGGACACTGTGATGCACAAAATTGAGCAGCAGAGTGTAAGAACTGATTTCAGGAACATGGCAGCAGCTGGCCAGTCTCACTGGATGTGGCAATCGGATATGCATGAAGTGGCAGGTACACTTGGAGGAGTGGTAGGGGATCACTTTTAGCCAAGGCATTATGCAACACCATCAGGGAAAAAGCACAGGCAAGTAAACAACAGCCAGACCTGCAGTACTAGGCACCAGGCAGTGTGTGCAGCCAGAACACACAGGGAGGAATGATGGCTGTATCAGTGTGAGGGATTTGGTTCAGGCTCTACAGCTAACCACCAGAGTGACCTTGGACTTGCTAAGATGTCTCTGGGCCTCTGTTTCCTCACTTAAAAATGGGAGAGTTTAGCTTATATGATTTCTGAAATCCCTTTTAGATCCTATCAGGACACAATTATCAATTTTTTGATGTGGGCGTAGCAGAGATTTTATCATCCTCCCTGTTTTCTAGAACAGGACATGGAGGCTGAGAAAGCTGCTAAATGTCCTGGTTTCAAGTCTAGACATCGTCTATTCTTGCTGCCCCGCAGTGTGACCTGGACTGTATCGGCTTCATTTGGACATCTGTAGGAAATGCAGCCTCTCAGGCCTCACCCTGCACCTTGTGATTCAGAATCTACATTTTTAATAAGACTGCCAGGTGATTCGTATGTACGTTAAAGTTGAGAAGCACCAGGCTGTACCATACTGTCTGAGCAAGCCCCAGGCTGCTGGTCAGAGGAGAGCTAATCTTATAGCTAAGATGTGTTTCCTTTTCTTTCTCATATGAGGACATCATGTAACTGAGGGGTGGGATTTATCCATTCCTTCAACAAATATTAGTCAAGTATCCACTATGACTCAGTCACTGTTACCCTCTGGCATAACAGAAAGGAACAAGAATGTGATCTCTGTCCTTGGAAAGGGGTAAAGAAATTATGTGTAGGGGTCCTTCTTCTTCCTCTTCCTCTCTTTCTGTCTTTTATGTCGGCTTAGAATTGTAGGGGGCAAGATGAGGTCTGCAGTCTTCAGTAGGCTTTGGTTGAGGATCTTTTTTTAACTTCAAAAAATCTAAGACAAGGTTTCTGACAGTAAACATGATTGAAATTTTGGATCAGATAATTCTTTGTTGTGGGGAATTGTTTTGTGTTTCTCGTAGGACATCTAGCAGTATCTCTGGCTTGTATCCACGAGATGCCAGCAGCAACCCCTGAATTGTGACAACCAATAATGTCTACAGACATTGGAAATGTCCCTGGAGACTTTATCACCCCCAGTTGAGAACTAGTGAGAGGACCCAGGGTATAGTCCAGAGGAGAGACCATCAAGAGCCATTTAAGGCTGATTGCACATAAAGGTTTCAGAAAAAGGGGTAAACGGGAACTTGAGCCTTCTTTATCATTGTCAATCCCTTTCTCAGCAGTAAGGAAGTAGATGTAGGTTTCAGGGCAGAACATCTATTTAGAATTAAGTAGTAACATTGTATTTAAAGTTTGTTTAGAGTTGTTTCTTACAGAAATGAGGTAGAAGAGGGGAAATCTCTCTTACAGTTTCTGTACTCAAAGCACTCTCTGAAATAAATTAGAATTGTTTCTCTGGACAGCCAAGATTTACTCACCCCTCCTGGTGTTTTTTGTTTGCTTTCCTTTTTAGGTGACAAGACTTAAGTAGAGAAGTACTGTGTTTCACATTTTGAGCCAACCAGATAATCTGTGGATACATTTTGTAGTCCATTGTAGATTCCCAAACAACCAGATGCCTTTTTTCTTCTTTGGAATCAGTAGGATTTAAATAATATGCCTGGAAGACGTCTGAACCACTAGCATCTTCAAGTTCCTGGCTAAATTTACAGGTGAGAGAGGACATACTTCTAAAGTGATTCTACTGCAAATAAACACCTCTGGAGTGAAAAGAGAGCATTTCTCTTGGACAAAAGCCAAAGCTGAACAGTCGTACAAACCCTCTGTGTTCCTGAGTCACGAGTGGAGGGAGATGTGACCTTTCCACAGTTTTGTGTAAATTTCAGAAGGCTAGTCTGTCTTGGCTCGATTGTAGCTTGACCTCTGTCCTGTAGGAGCAAGAACTGACTTCCTGAAATCCCTCTTCAAACTAAAAATCTGCTCTCTTGACTCATTTGTTTAACCCCTGTGACATATGTTAAAGCTGTGGACTTAAAATGCTGGAGAGGGGCTGGAGCAGCGGGGAAATCTCTGAGTCCCACACAGCCTTTCTCGCAACTGGCAATGTGAAGTGTATTATTGAAAAAGGCTGGCAGCTCAAGGCATTGTTTGGCTTCCTACCTTGGCAACAGCAAGCAGCAAACTGTAGGGAAGTTTTCCCCTAATCTGCTGGCAGCTTCTACACTGGTGAAATGCAATATGTAGTTTGCAGCACACTGATCCCTAAGAAGTGAATAATTTACTTAAAGTAATTTTGCTGCTACCATGTTTTCAGACATCTTTGCCAACTGTGGGGAACATAGTCTGTTTTGACAATCACCAATAACCAATTTTCTCTGGGGGCAATTAGGGTAAGGCCTTGGGATGCCCAGCTGAGGGTGCTAAATGCAAGTTCACCCTGTAGGCAAATTGCAGTATTTACTTCCTTGCTACTCAAAGTGGACTGAGAACAATGACAGCAGCTACATGGGGGCTTGTTAAAGGTGCAGAATCTTGGGCCCGCCCCAAACCTACTGAATCAGAATTTGCATCTTAACAAGGTCCCCAGGTAATTCATATACATGCTTAAATTTGAAAAGCAATGCTGTTTTAGATCAGCAGTTCTTAACCTTGCCTGAACTTTAGAATTACTTGGTGAATTTTGAGATATCCTGATGCCCAGGCTAAAATCTAGACTAGCGGTTTTCAACTGGGGATGATTTTGCTCCCTAGGGGACATTAGGCAACATCTGTGGACAATTTTGACTGTCACAACTGTAAGGGTGCTACTGACTTATAGTGGGTACAGACCAGGATATGGCCAAGCATCTTAAAATACAGTGGACAGCCCTTCACAACAAAAAATTATCTGGACCAAAATAGCAGTAGTGGCAGCATAGAAATGTCTTTTCCAGACCAATTAGATGAGAATCTCTGGGGGTGGGAACCAGTAACCATGTTTTTTTTTTTTTTTTTTTTTTTTTTTTAATATGAGATGTGGTCTTACTCTTTTGCCCAGGCTGGAGTGTTGTAGCATGATCTCAGCTCACTGCAACTTCCACCTGCTGGGTTCAAGCGATTCTTCTGCCTTAGGCTCACAAGTAGGTGGGACTACAGGTACGTGCCACCACGCCCAGCTAATTTTTGTATTTTTAGTGGAGACCGGGTTTTACCGTATTGGCCAGGCTGGTCTCAAACTCCTGAACTCGTAATCCATCCGCCTCGGCCTCCCAAAGTGTTGGGATTACAGGCGTGAGCCACTGCACTGGGCCGTAAACAAGTATTTTTTTTAAAAAAAAATACTTCCCAAGTGATTCCAATGTGCAGTCAAGGTTGAGAACCATTGATAGATTTGTTGCTAGAGAGCCATCAAGACAAGGAGTTTGGATTTTATAGGTCCCGAAAGAGAACTTGGTTCCAGAATATGGGGTAAGTTGAACTATGGTGGGTGCCCAGTGCTTCAGATGTGGAAGGAGGAGGACTATGGGACAGGGATGCAGATGAGACTAGTCAGGAATCACCAAATTGGCCCTTAAATAAGCAGGTTCAGAGACCTACTGTAAATCCAGCAGGGAACTAAAGGGTGTAAATCAATACCTGGGGTAAAACTCTAGTCATAGGCACTTTCTCAGTGACTCATTTCTGTGCAAGAAACTACTCCAAAACTTAGTGGTTTAAACAATTTCTTACCATTTATTACAGTTCTTCCTGTTGCTTTACTAGGTTCAGCTGGATAGTTCTCACTTAGGGTCTCTCATGTGGATGCCATCAGGTGTTGTCTGAGGCTGCAGTGCCCTGAAGGCTTGTCTGTGCTGGACATCTGTGATGGCTCACTCACATGGCTGGTGGTTGATGTTGGCTGTTGGCTGAGGACTTAGCTCAGTGCTTAGTGAGGCTATTGACTGAAACACTGCCCATGGCTACTCCGTGTGCTTTGGGCTTCTCTCAGTATGACAGCTGGGTTCCCAGAGGGAGCATCCCAAGAGACCAGAACAGATGCTCCTAGGCCTCTTATGATCGAGCCTCAGAAGTCCCTCTGTGTAACCACTATTACACAGAGGTGTAACCACATTCTATTGCTTTAAGCAGTTCCAAGGTCCAACCAGATTCAAGGGGTTGTGAAATAGACTTCATCTCTTTTTTTTTTTTTTTTTGAGACGGAGTCTTGCTCTGTTGCCCAGACTGGATTGCAGGGGCCGATCTCAGCTGGCTGCAAGCTCCGCCTCCCGGGTCCCGCCATTGTTCTGCCTCAGCCTCCCGAGTAGCTGGGACTATAGGCGCCCGCCACCACACCCGGCTAATTTTTTGTATTTTTAGTGGAGACGGGGTTTCACTGTGTTAGCCAGGATGGTCTCGATCTCCTGAGCTCGTGATCTGCCTGCCTTGGCCTCCCAAAGTGCTGGGATTACAGGCATGAGCCGTATCAGGCCCTGAAATAGACTTCATCTCTTAATGGAGGAGGGGCAGAAGAACATGTGGGATGGGAGATGTTGCTGAAGCCCTCTTTGGAAAATACCATCTGCCATAAGGGCCAGGCAATGAAAGGATAGGTTAGGGGAAGGCTGCTACTCCAAGAAATCTATAATGATTGGGAGTTTCCTGCTAGAATGCAGATTTAAGGCATCTCCACCCATGCTGGAAAGGGCTCTGGTACTGGAGAAACCTACTTTGCAGATGAAACATTTTCCTCACACGCAGTTGGAGGGAGTGGGGAAAACAGTGGCACGAAAATACAAATAAGCAAACCAGACGCTAAGCTCATGAAGATTCAGAATAGATGGTCATTTATACTTTTCCTTGAGTTTAAATCATGCACAATGAGACTTATGTAAGAATAAGTCTCTACCTAGATCATCAGCACTCATGACATCTCTATGTGGTTCTAGTGAGTTGTGCGTATTGCATAAATACTATTATCTTTAAAATGTGGCTGTCTACTAGAATTATCTGAGAGCTCAAGAAAAATATTCCTGTGTCACACCCAGCATTCACTGAATCAGCATCTCCAGATTTGGGGTCCAGTTGTGTATTTTCCAAAATGTGCCAGGGTCACTCCATGTGATCAAAAAACAGGAGGCAAAATTTTAGTGCTGATAATGGAGATGAAGAGGAAATAAAAGGTCTCAGAAAGTAATGAAGCTATAACATAATCCAAAAGTTTTGCATAAAGAGTAAAGGAAGTTAGATGCCACATGAAAATTTAGAATTAGCGAAGTTCTTGGATTGGATTCTTGTGAATGAAAGTCATTGGTCTATGCTTAGGTCTAAATGTGCTAAAGACTCTTTGTATTGTCTTAGGAATTTCACTTCCTGAAAACTGAAACTTTCATGTAGTTAAGTTCATGTACTGTTGGATCTTATTGATTTAAGCTCCAACAGTATGATTCTGAGGTAATTCTAAAAGGGTTGGAATAAAATTTATACTGATATATTTGTGAAACAAAGGACCTCTAAGAAAATATAGGGTGTCATCATGTTCTCTCTTTTCATGGTGACAGTAGGGGTAATGGTCAGGAGGTCTGTTTGCTTAAAAAAAAACTTAAAAAAATTTTAAACAAAATTTAAAGGTGAGAAGTGGTGTTTATTACAAATGACTCGTTTACTGATTAAGCTAGCTATTCAGAAAGACATGGTTGGTAGTTAGTTCTAATTTGTCCATAATGTATTTGAAATAATGTAATAGTTAAAACTATGTTGTATTTAGGTTTACTGATAATTCAGATTCATTCTCCTAAATGAAATTCTTAAAAAATTAGAATTGTTTACCACAGTCATCTCTGAGATAGTTTACATTTCTAGTAGATAGTGAAAAAGCTTATAAACTTAATGTGAATGCAAATGTTTTGTTTAAATTTTCAGAAAAGAGTAAAAAATGCTCATTTGACAAAATTAAAGTCCTTTACACATCTTGGTGTATTTTTTTCTTTTTATTTTTTATTGGTTTTCATGAGATTTTGTGAATGTATCAGACATTTATTTATATCAAAACAACTGAATTCTTTCATTCTTGCTCTCTCCTATCCAGCCTGGGCGACAAAGCGAGACTCCGTCTCAAAAAAAAAAAAAAAAAAAAAAAAGCTTCAGAATGTTTATTCAATAAATATGTTCATAATAAATAATACTGCTTTTTGGCTAGAACTAATGGATAACTCTTTCACAATAATTCATGGATGCTGTGCTTAGTTTATAAAAAACATTTCACTAGTCCCTTAAAAGCGTTTTGCTTTTCCTGTGGAACAATAATAGTTGTGAGAATGAATAATTCCTATGTGCTTCAGGGCTTTTCTTGGGAATAATTTTTCTACACGGTCTTCACTATTATACTATCTTCAAAGAGGTGTCACTCAAGGAAACCTGACCTATAAAATAATAGTACACCTTTGGTAGAAAAGATACCACAAAAGGCTCAGCATGTGCACCAAGGGGTGTGGGTGAAAGAGGAAAGCAAATTGCAAACAGAGCAATTGACAAGATTTAAGGGTTGAGATCTAGTTCTAACTCTCACACCAATTATTGGTAGGGCCTGGGACAAGAATTTGACTTCATAGACCATCCCCAATAACTCTCAAACTTAGAGGTGGGTAGGGGTGATACAGCTCTGATTTGTCTTTATCTAGGTGAGACACTATTCACAGAGCCTAGAAGGTGAATGAGGGCTGTGGAATGCAAGCATCACATCTCTTATTGCCTCTGCTGTGACTTTTGGCAATCCTTTCCTTGAGTTAGTGGAAACTAACTTTGAAATAAAAAGGAGTCCTCAGTTCATGTAGTTCTGCCAATAAAGAGCTGTCAAATTACAGCCCTGAGCCAGACGGTCCCCCAGTAGAAACAGACACAGAACATCCCATGAGCCTAGAGAGACCTAATTAATAATAAAATAAGCCTTTACTCCATGCAAGATTTCTTAGACTTGAGGCCGCATATGTGGAAGTCAGCGGTCCCATGAGAGAAGTAGACAACAACTAGACATAAACTAAAAGAACAAATGACTCTGCGTCCAAACTAATCATTTCATTTCTGCTCTATGATGTAGTGCATCATCCACTCTTAGCTATCCATACGTATTCTAATATAATAATTATGTATTCTATGTATTAGTATTTTTTCTAATAACACACAAGTTTTTTTCTTAAGGTATTCTTGGTTGTTTAAGTCAGAACAGACAGTATCCCCATTTCATTTTCCTTCTTCATCCCATTGCATCTGAAGTTCTAACAATGTCTTTCATTCTACATTTGCATTCTTGGAGAGGTAAGAGCAGTAAAAGTATCCTTTACCAATGAAGCATTAATCATAAAGGAAAGCTAATAATACACAATTGCTAAGTGATAATATCTGGCATTTAGTGAGTATACAGTAAATTAATTTTGTTAATAATTTATTAAATAATGAAGTCGAACTATGGGGGCTGTTGGAGAAAAGGAGATTAGTCATACTTAGAGATTTTGTAAATTTAAAAAAAAATTTTTCCCTTTTAAACAAAGAATCTTGCTTGATTGCTCTATGTTCTCAACCTGTCACTAAATCATGCCACTTTTGCATAAAGATTCAGGGAAAAAGGTTGGAAAGCTATTATGTGCTAAACACTTTTGTCTGTATTGTTCAACTCGTTCTTCCCAATAGCCCTTCAAAGTTAATGTTGCCATATTGATACCCATTCCCATTTTACCGATGAGAAAAGTGAAACCCAATGAGACTAATTTGCTCATGGTCATGTAAAAATTAGTAACAGAACTAGGATTTGAACGTAGACCTAACTATAAGACTTTGACCTTTTCTGCAACACGCAGCGCCTCTTTTTACTTTTATCTCCCACAGATTGCATGCCTAGTGATTCCCAGATCTGTGGACGAGTATGTCAACACCTCTGCCAAAATCTTTTACTTGTGCAGTCATATTTATTAGTCTCCATCTAAAAATATAGCTAATCTAACCTTATCACTGCTAAAAAGATCTAGTGATTTAATTTGTCAATGAACCTTGTTAAGTTATAGCCTCAGGCATATACATGTAGACTTAAAAGATGTCTCAAATTTTATATTCCATTTGGGGGTCATCATTGGAAAAATTGTAAAGTATATAGTTCATAGTCATTCACCCATTGATTTTAACAAATGTGTATTGCACTTCTAAGGTGGCAGGCATGGGTCTAGGTGCTAGGAATACAACAATGACAAATAGACAAAAGTTCTTCTCACATGGAGCTTACATTTCAGTGGCAGGTGATTGTGAGGGCAATGAATAAACAAATGAGTAAACGTATAATATGTCAGATAATAAGCACTGTGAACAAAAATGAAGCTGGGAAAGGACTTGGAATAATGGACTGGAGGGATGGTGTGGTGCTATTTTATATTGGATTATAAGACAAGGCTTCTCTGATGAGGTGACAATTGAAAAAGTTAAAAGAAGAGAGTCTGTGGCTCTCTGAGCATTCCGAGAAGAGGGAACAGTTAAGTGCAAAAACTTTGAAGTGGGAGTATCCATGGTGTGTTTAAGTTACTGCAGGGAGGCCAGAGTGGTCAGAATAGAGGGAGAAAGGGGTGGGGGGCGGACAGGTAGGAGATGAGGACGGAGGTAATAGGAATGGAGGGCAGATCATATGCAACAGCAAGCTTAGTGCTCTGCTACTGCACATCCCCTCTCCATCAGCGTTCCTTTGAATTTATTTTCAGAATATTTTCCATTCTTTCTGTTATCCAAAGACAGACACCTTTTATGTGTGTTACCCTCCAGGGACCCTGTAGTGCAATGCTTAATTTGTAAACAGGTTATATGGGTTCAAATTTTGACTCTTGCATATGACTTTGGCAAGTTACTCAAATTTTCCATGCTTCCATTTCCTCATCTGAAAAATGGAGATGTTGATGATGGCGATGATGATGATGAAGATGATAATGATGATAACACCTATGTTATAGGGCTATTTTAAGAATCACATGAGTTAGTATGTAGAAGGCACTTACAACAGTGCTTGGCACATAGGAAGCACCATGTAAGAGTGGGCTTGTTTTATTTATAGAGAGGATAGTGATCTGTTAAAGTAAATCACAGGGTCCGCTATGTCATTCTCCCCAAGGAGCTTTTCCTTCTAAGAGACAGTATTTCCTTATTTGTAATAGTAGAATCCTAGGCTTGAGAGGAACTTGCTATAGTAATAGTCAGAGTTCTTCAGAGAAACAGAACCAATAGAATGTGTGTGTGTGTGTACTATATATGTATGTATATATGTGTGTATATATACACACTATATGTATATGTATATATGCATATAGAGAGATTTATTATAGGAATTGGCTCACATAATTATGGTGGCACAGAAGTCCCACGGTCTGCCATCTGTGAGCTGGAGAACCAGGAGAATTGGTGTTATAATTCAGCCCGAGTCTGAAGGCCTGAGAACTAAGAGCCATGTTGTCTGAGGGCAGGAAAAGACAGATGTTTCAGCTTAAATAGGGAGACTGAATTTGCCCTTCTTCTGCCTTTTTGTTCTATTTGGGCCCTCAGTGGATGGGAGGATGCCTACCCACGTTGGTAAGGACAATCTGTTTTCTCAGTCCATTGATTCAAATGCTAATCTCTTCTGGAAACACCCTCACAGACATATCCAGAAATAATGTTTTACCAGATCTCTGGGCATCCCTTACCCTAGTTAAACTGACACATTAATTAACCATCACACTTATCCGGAAGAGAGACTTTTAATTAGTAAAGGCTTTCCAGCATGCCCTCTGCAATGTGCCATTGTAACTTACCTCTTCTATCTATAGATAGACCAGCATGTCCCTCCACCAGAATTCTAAAGGGAATCCTTGCTTCTTGCTTCTTAATTTTTTTTGTTGACCCAATATGCTTACAGCTTTCAGAATCAAAACCTTCAGTTTTATTTTATGGTAGGTTGTAAATGGTATGCATCTAAGGAGCCACACTTGCATTAAAAATAGGGCTATCACTCTGCCGTGAACTCAGAAAGGAGAAATTGCTCCAAGCTGCAGGAGAGAGGTTCATCTTGTACATCTGAGAGTCAGAAGCAGTGGAGAATTGAGCAGTGGAGAATTGAGGGGAGGGCCATTGTAGCATATGCTCATGAATAATGAATCTGACATTATACGTATGCAAATGGAACACAGTGAGCTCTAAGCTAAAACTTGGTTTCATCATTTATTCACAGCCTCTTGTGTTCAGCACCTGGATTGTGCTCAGGATGGCAAGAGAACAAAGCAATCTGCTTGCTGTACTTGGGATAGAGAAGACCTGCACGAGAAAGCCAGGTATTCAAGATGGTGTGATTTCTATCACAAGCTCTGAAGGTAAATGAAGGTGAACAAAATCCTAAAGGAAACGCATGCTCAGCTGCCTAAAGAGTGGTCAAATGTGAGAGCTTATTAAGGCACAGAGTGACAGTAATCGCTGAGGCTCAGGATAATGAACAAAGGCAAGTTAGAGGCTGAATGGAATCCAATACATTTTGTATTCTTTACATTTTAATACTTAAATTTCCATGGAACAGACATCATGATCAATTTTATTCCCCTGGGAGAAGTCCGACCTTCTCTAGCCCTCTTGAGTTTTTCTTTTAGAGTAAACAATATACTTTTTTAATTCAAACATCAATAAAATATTGCAATTCTGGAGAGATGTGGAATTTGGATCATACAGGTGCCTAGATTAGATTTACTTATTGTTTACAGGGCCAGTCCTTAATTTCTGTCTCTTCACTAAGAAAGAATTGCCCATGAAGAGTTCTTAATAATGGAGGGACTGTTGCTTCTATGATTGACTAGGATTCCAGTGTAGATCTATAGCATTAAACAGAACCTTGGCCTAGTAACTGTCCACCTAAACAGCTGCAGAAAATAAGATGATTTTGGCTTGTTTTTACAAGCTCTGCGGAGGAAGATTTCAATTTTCCCTTATGTGATACAGTTATTTCCTAACAGTGACAGTTAGGAGAGTCTTCCTTGTATTGCAGACAAATCTAAATTGATCTCAATGTAATAATATGAAAAAAATCTGTGTCAGCAGTGAAAAATGGGAAACATTGTCATCCATATGCCAAAGGCTATGAGGAATTTCTGTAAGATGACACCGAATTGAGCAAAAAATAGAATAACCTGTGAGTTGCCCTGGCTGACATTAGAATTGCCTGGAGAGGAACGCAAAGCCCAGATGTCTGCGCCACACTCCCCAGTCGTTTGCGGCAACTGGTCTGGGGTGAGGGCCAGGCATTGGCGTTTACAGTGTTCCTCAGCTGATTCTGATGTGCAGCCAGGATTGAGACCCAGTACTCTAATTGAAGTTTGCTAGGAGGCTGTAGCTCAGAGCAGATAGGGCTGGGATTGTGACTGGAGAAAGGGGTGTACTGAGGGGCAGGGTATGGCAGACGTTTGTCAGTCAGGGAAGTACACAAAAGGGGCTGAAAGAAGTGACCTTGAGTGGGGATTCCCCACTGGTGTGCATTCTCAGCAGCTAACATTCAGTGTGGACAGCAGCACCCTCCCCTCCAGCTTTTTGGAACAGAATTAGAGGAAGCATTGCAGGCACAACTTCTCACATCAGCAGATTCTTTGGGTTCAAGCTAACGGGAAATTGGGTCTGGTGGGTGGGGAGGAATGTTGGGCCTGCTAAGGTGGTGGCAGGGAGCTGGGAGGGTCTCCTAAGGCAGTAGGAAGATTTCTCTCCAGGCCTGGCACCTGGAGCTGCAGCTGCACCTGCATCAAATAGAGTGAAGCTGTCTAAGACCTCTGCTTCTCCTGCTCTCTTTGCAATGCTGAATAATGAAAAAGGCAACTGGTGCTCAATCTAAACAATCAGCAAGAGGTCTGTATCCTGCAAACAAGCAGAACTTGAAAAGAACCCGAACCCTGTGCATTTAAACAAGTAGAACGTAATCAAGCCCAATTATAACACAACTCTGTGCAAGTTCACGATGTTGTTCTTTCCCTTTGGCGTGTGGTGGACCATCTGCCTTGTCCATTTACTCTAGGATAATAGAAACTTCTCTGATCACTGAGAGTCACGAAGCAGTTTCATTTCAATACTGGGTAATAGTCAAAACCTCAACCTAATGCTTTTCTTCTTTCTTATCTATGCTCTGCTGGCTCCTTCCACCTCACTCCCAGACCAAGAGGCTGGGGCAGGAAAGGGCATTCTTGACTGGCATTGTCATGACCTCGTGCTCTCCTGACGTGGCCGACATTAAAAGCCAATACTTTCTTTCCCATGACATTTTCGTGCCTTTACGGAGACTTCCCTTTGGGAAAGCTATACTGCATCTTTCTAGATGAGGGCGAGGCTGCTCCCTCCTGCCTGCTTGCAATTTCTTCCTGTGTAAAACTCTTCAAGGGATCTCCCTGGAGCCACATGGAGACTGAGGAGTGAGGTTGTCACAGCACATTGATACTTAGCTCTAGAGAAACCCTCCAAATTCCAACTCACTCTTTAGTTGCTTCAGGTTCAACTCTTCTATTTCTTTTAGGTGGATGAGGGGCTAAGATTCAAAAATCTGATTTACAGACACCTTATAAGTCCTATTTGGTGGTCGGAACCCTGCTGTGGATTGCAAGGGTAATTTCCCCCAAGACTGGCTTCGAGGACATATGACATTTGCAGTTACACAGGGCTCCTCCCTCAGAAAGGCCCGTGCTTGGATTAATGCTCTCCTGTTTCCATCTTGGACTTCTTAATACTTTTTGAATAAGCAGTCCTGCATTTTCACTTTGGACTGAGTCCAGCAAATTATGTAGCTGGCCCTGGGTTGCCCCTATTAAATTGGGGCTTTTGCTGAAACTGAGATCAGTCTTCTTTTAGCATCTTATTACACCTGTTTCTGGTGGAGATTTCAGGCCTGTGTAGAATTCTCATTTTTGAGTATGAGTAAATTGCGGGAAAACCCACACACATCAATTTGGGCCCTATGAAAAGATTCTCAAGCAGGAAAGAACAGAGCTCACAGGAGGCAAAGGAAGGACATACTTGAAAAAAGATTTACCGTAGGAAACAAAAGTAATTTAAGGCAACATCTGCTTGTCCTTTCAATAAAATTCAATTAAGCCTGGATTCCATGAAACATGAGATTAAAGATGAGATAAGACAATAAATATCAAAAGTAAACCTGCTCACAGGAAGATAAAAATTAAAAAGAAGCTGGATAGAAACTAGAATGATGACTTTGAAATAAAACATCAGTTGGCAGAATCTTATAATGTATTAGAAGAAGTAAAACGTACAGTAGACCCTGCAGATAATTGCATCAGTAATATGGAGAACTAACTTGAGAGAATCTCAAAATGTTGAAAAAAGGCAATGAGATGGAAATGACTACAGAGAAGAGGGAGATATTAGAGAGAGGCCATGGAAAGGAAGTACCCAGGCCAGTGGAGTTCCTCCAGGGAATAAAAGAAACAGTGGAATAGAAGCAGTGTTCTTACACAACCCGATTGCCTGACTGCTTCCTGAGGGAACAGCCACATGGCAGGAGTAGGGGACCCTCAGGTTTTGTATTAAATAAGCCTTTCTTAAAAAGAAAAATGCTCACCACAAAATGAGGGATATTAAGGGGAAAGTTGGCTGGGTATGTGGACTAACCCAAATCAAAACCTTTTTGATTTTGAAGTTGTTTTACTAAAGCTCCATTAATTGCCTTTCTGGTTCTTTCATCTTGTACCAGTCCCACATGTGGTTATAGAATGCCCCCATCTTTCCCTATTTAGTGGCTCTATGCTTGTGAGGAGAGTAACAATGGCAATAATATCATTTATAGATAATGACCAAGACTTTTACACAATGCTTTTGTTTATATTTCATTGGAACCTCTCAACAATGCTATGGGCACATAGCATAATTGGAAGTCACAGGCAAACAAATAGAAATGTTAAGAGCAGGGTCCTGCTCTATCTGAGGGCATAAGTGGATATATATACACATATGTGTGTGTGTGTGTATATGTGTGTATATGTGTGTATATATATGTATATATATGTGTGTATATATATGTGTACACACACATATATATATGGAAGCCACTTAGAAAAGAAACATTTTTGGAAGTTTGGGAGTGGTTGAGAGAAGAGATCTTCCATTATTGTGTTTTAGAGAATTAGCTGTCATGTACTTCTGTGATTATGTCCACAGGGCAAAGGACTTTTCACTTGAGGGGTTAGAAATACTATAAACACAGCATCTGAATCCAGCAAAAGAGGACCAATAGACCTTCTTTGTCTTGCAAAGAAATTCGATCACAGTCTAAAATGTTGTAGATGCTATTTGGAGCCCTATATAGTCAGTAAAAAAATGCAGTTCCAAATATCTGAAGGCAGTTTTTATAGCCAATGGTCTATGTTTCTTAATGGCCTTGCTATTATAGAGAATATTAGAAAGATAAACAGAAAAGAATAGGGCTAGTTTATAAATAGAGGTAGAGATTTGATGATGTCAGAGTTAGCCATGTCAGATCCCATTTCTATAGTAAAAAAAAAAAAAAAAAGGGATTTGGGCTAAATAAGAAATAAAAATGGTGACAGAGCATTTTCCTAGGCCGAAGTCATGATATATGACAGGATGATAATGCATTTAATGAATCATGAAATGTTCTAGTTCGGGAGTTCAGAAATACCAAGCAGAACGACTATTTTCCTGCCTGTGGCAGACATTGCTAATCTATTACAGTAGTCTTTTTTGCTAAATGTAGACACAACCTCCGAAACCTTTTTAACACAGCATGCCAAGCAGCCCCTATCAAAGCATTAGGGCTGGTATCTAAGATGTCATTCCTAATCTAGTTCAGCCTTTTAAAGTTACTGAATCTCAGAAGGATAAAGTAACTTAAAGGTCAATCATTTGGAAGACCCTAGGACTATAACTGGGATCTTTAATCCTTTAATCAATAATCTTTCTATTATATTATATTAGAATTTAAAACTGAGATAAATGCCAGGGTTTTATGATTATAGACCATGAGTAACTTTGGGGTGTATGTGTGTGCATCACTGTCTGATATGACTTTTTGAAGTGTGTGTGTGTGTGTGTGTGTGTGTTACTGTGGATCAAAAATTCTCTCCCAGATGCCAGAAATAATTTACAAATTATTTCAAACTCAAAATTTTTCCACTTTGAAATAGAAAAATTTCTCCCATTTTAAAATAACCAAAAATAAAGGACAAAAGCCCCAAATCCTCTAAGCCCTTTCATGAACGAAATCTTTCTCCAGCCACTCTTCTACCCTTATCCCTCCCTCTCACCATGCTTTTTTGAAGTGACTAAATTCACTTTGTCTACTTTCTTCATTTTTCATTTCTTCTTCAATCTCCTTCAACTTGACTTCTGATTCCAGTACTCCATGGAAATAGCTTATGAACAAGTCACTGATGACCTAATAACCAGATCCAACGGACTTTTGCCATTTTTATTTTATCGACCCCACAGTTGACCCACTGCTGGCTCTTGAAACTCTTCTTCATTCCTTCCAGTGGTTTCTCTAGATTGTACTTATACCTCACTTCATCCCAGGTGCCTTCCCTTCTCCCCTGCATTTATCTTTGGCTCATAGCCTTCCTATTTTTATATACTATCCATAGTCAATATTATCTACTCTCATGATTTTAACATCCACCCATGTTACAGCGACAGTCAAATCTAAGTCTCCAGCCATGAATTTTCTCTTGAGTTCCTGATTCATATATCCAAGAGTTTGCTGTATACTTTGTTATTCTCTGGGCACTTGAAACTTATCACACCACAAAGCGAACCACATGTGTTACTCTCCAAACCCAAGAATACTAACTGTGGTGGTGGTGGTGGTGTGTGTGTGTGTGTGTGTGTGTGTGTGTGTATTCAGTCTCTTTTCATAGCACCATCTTTTCACCTGAGCCAAAAATCAGAGAAAAAGCCTGTATTCCTCTGTTTTCAAAATTCCCTGCTTTCAATCCCTAAGAGGTTAATTTATTCTCTTTAAAGTTTCTTGAAGTCCTTCTTGTCCAGGCCTTTGCCACCATTGCCTGAATGATATAAGAGCATGCTCACTCATCCTATGGCCAGTACCGCTGCCCATAAATCCTTCCTTCACACTGCAGCCAGGATGTCCCTCTCAAATCAATTCTTCCCTCATTACCTTGTAACCCATAACTTTACAGGAACTCCCCTTTGCCCTCAGAATAAAGTCCATGTTCCTTAACATGACCTCTGTGCCTTGTAATTACCTTTTGTTCACTTTCCCCACATTAATCTCTGTTTTCACTTTGTGTGTTTGCTGCAGCCCCAGCAGCCAGTCCTGGCTCCCACACTCCCACACTCACATTAATCTCCATTCCATATCCTTTCTCTCAAGTGTGTTTCTTTGCCTTGTTGTGATGTACAGAGTTCCAAATATGTTATATGTGATAACGCAAACATGAGTACCTGCCAGAGTGTTCAGAGACCCTGAACACTCCACATGGAGACAAGCCTGCTTAAATCCCCTAAACCGCCTGGGTGTCCCTTCACTCCAAGCTTCAAGACTCCTTTACTGATAAGAGGAAGCAAAAGGCTGGTGGCAAGAACACCACCTGGGTTGAGCCACTGGCTGACTAGACCCTAAATTCTGCATTTGTTCCCCTTCACTCCAGAGTCCAGTGTGTGTCCGAAGGAAAGGAAACAGAAGGCACTGAGTAGAGGCCCTGATGCTGGGACTGAAGTTCTAGTAGCCCAAGTCTCAGGCTCAGCTTGAGTGATTCTCACCCCGCATAGCTGCTTAGCACTGTCTTAGTCAATAATACATCATATGAATTCCCAAATCTAGGCAGGGGCAGCAACCTCAGGCAGTAGGCAATCTTTTTATTTTTTTATTTTATTTTTTATTTTTTTTTCAAGAGACGGAGTCTTGCTCTGTCACCCCGATGAGTTCAGTGGTGCGATATGGGCTTACTGCAACCTCTGCCTCCCAGGTTCAAGTGATTCTCCTGCCTTATCCTCCTAAGTAGCTGGGACTACAGGTGCACGCCACCACACCCGGCTAATTTTTTTGTTTTGTTTTGTCTTTTGAGATGAAGTCTCGCTCTGTCGCCTAGACTGGAGTGCTGTGGCACGATCTTGGCTCACTCCTAGCTCTGCCTCCCGGGTTCACCCCATTCTCCTGCCTCAGCCTCCTGAGTAACTGGGACTACAGGCGCCCGCCACCATACCAGGCTACTTTTTTGTATTTTTAGTAGAGATGGGGTTTCACCGTGTTAGCCAGGATGGTCTCGATCTCCTGACCTCATGATCCACCCGCCTTAGCCTCCCAAAGTGCTGGAATTACAGGCGTGAGCCACCGGCCCAGCCTTTGTATTTTAGTTTGTTTGTTTGTTTATTTATTTGTTTGTTTTTGAGATGGAGTCTTGCTCTGTTGCCCAGGCTAGAGTGCAGTGGTCCGATCTTGGCTCACTGCAAGCTCCACTTCCCGGGTTCACGCTATTCTCCTACCTCAACCTCCTGAGTAGCTGGGAGTACAGGCGCCTGCCACCACGCCTGGCTAATTTTTTTCTATTTTTTAGAAGAGACGGGGTTTCACTGTGTTAGCCAAGATGGTCACGATTTCCTGACCTCGTGATCCACCCATCTCGGCCTCCCAAAGTGCTGAGATTACAGGCGTGAGTCACAGTGCTCAGCCTGTATTTCAATACAGATGGTGTTTCATCATGTTGCCGAGGCTGGTCTGGAACTCCTGAGCTCAGGCAGTCCACCCCACTTGGCCTCCCAAAGTGCTAGGATTACAGGCGTGAGCCACTGTGCCCGTCCAGTGGGCAATCTTTAAAATGAATTAAAAAGTCAGGAAACAACAGATGCTTGAGAGAATGTGGGGAAATAGGGACGCTATTACAATGTTGGGAGTGTAAATTTGTTCAACCATTGTGGAAGACAGTGTGGTGATTCCTCAAGGATCTAGAACCAGAAATACCATTTGGCTCAGCAATCCCATTACTGGGTATGTACCCAAAGGATTATAAATCATTCTACTATAAAGACACATACACACTATGTTTATTGCAACACTATTCACAATACCAACAACTTGGAACCAACCCAAATGCCCATCAATGATAGACCGGATAAAGAAAATGTGGCACATATACACCATGGAATACTATGGAGCCATAAAAAGTATGAGTTCATGTCCTTTGTAGGGACATGGATGAAACTGGAAACAATCATTCTCAGCAAACTAACACAAGAACAGGAAACCAAACATTGCATGTTCTCACTCACAAGTGGGAGGTGAACAATGAGAACACATGGACACAGGGAGGGGAACATCACACACCAGGGCCTGTCGGTGGGTGGGGAGCTAGGGGAGGGATAACATTAGGAGAAATACCTAATGTAGATGACGGGTTGATGGGTGCAGCAAACCACCATGGCACATGTTCTGCACATGTACCCCAGAACTTAAAGTGTATTAAAAAATAATAATAAAATGCAGCGTTAGCAGCTAAGGAGCCAGATCTTCTGCCACTTGGCAGGGAGGTATTGGACCAGCCTTGAGTAAAGCTTCTAATGGTCCGATGCCTTCTTGTCCTCTACTTGTTTAACTCCAAACAGACCTTTGAATCCTTTGTACTTGAAGTGTAGTTTAGGAGGCCTCTACATTGGCATCATCTGGGATGTTGTAGGACCTATATACTCTCCAGCCCCACCCCAGACCAATAAATCAGAATCTGCATGTTAACAATATGTCCAGGTCATTCGCAGGTCCATGAAACTTTGATAAGCATTGCTTTAAAATACACTTAATACTTATCAGTTCCTCCAGCAGGGTTTGAATCTCTAGATTGTATAAACTATCCCTCAATTCACCTCCCTATATCACTGTGTTGATTATTATTTAAAATTTTCTTTCTTAAACCATACTATCTAGAAAGAATCCACTTAATGTCTGCTTCTCCCTCTGGATGAGCTGTGCCTAATAGAAACACAATGCATGTCCAAAATGCAAACTAAATACATACTTCTTAATTTTCTAGTAGCCACATTAAAGCAATTTAAAATAAGCAGGTGGAACTAATTGTAATTATTTTATTTAACCAAGTATATTAAAAATACCATTTCAAATCTAGTCAATATAAAAAATTGAGACTTCTACATTTCTCATACTAAGTCTTAAGAATTCAGCATGTATTGTACACTTACTGAACATCCAATTTGTAGAGTTACCTTTTCAGGTGCTCCACAGCTGCCTGTGGCTAATAGCTACTGTTTCAGACAGTGTAGACCTGAAGTCTAAGGTCCTTGAAGTGAAGGCCCAAATTTTCTTTCTCATTGAATTCTATTGTTGACCCCAGTTACCGGGTATGTTTCATGTACTCAAGGAATTCATTCATTCAACTATTTATTCATTAAACAAATACTGAGTGTCTAATATATACCAGGCACAGTTCTAGGCACTGTGGATACAACTGGGAACAAAACGGACAAAGTCTGTCTTCATGGAACTTACAGGGTGAGGAAGGTTATTAATGCATACGCAAGTAATTACCCCATACGTTGGGTAGTAGTCTACCTTAAGGAGGTGACACTTGAGCAGAAATGAGCCACAGAAATACAGGGGTGAGTGGGAGGAGGGAGCATCCCTGGAAGAGGGAACGACAGAGTCAAATGTCCTGGAATGGGCATGTGCGTGATAAACTTGAAGAAGAGAAGGGAGGGTGGTGGGCTAGAATAAAGTGAGTAAGCGTGAGAGGGGCAGGAAATGAGGCAACAGAGGGTTGCAGAGACCAGGTTATGTTGAGGTTATGTTATGGTCTTTGTTCCCTGTATGATGGAAATCTATTGTAGGGTTTTGAGTAGACACATGACATTAGCTAGTGCAGGTGGTAAGAGGATCGCTCTGGCTCTTGGTAGAGAGTAGACTGTGGAGGGGCAGGAGGGAAGCAGAAACACTGGTTGAACTGAACCTGAGTCAGAACATATGGAGTCCTTCTCTTACACAGGTATGTACAACCACAGCTTGTCTCTGGTTTCCTAGGGGAGTTTGCTTAGCTTAGGGTGAGGCATATAACATTCCTGGGATGCCTTGTACAACCCATAGCACTGTGTGCCCCTTTAGTGTGCCATATCTGAGCTGTGTGCCAGGCAGCCCTTGACAGCTGTTTACCTGTTCCTCAAACTTCTTATGTCTCATTGTTGTGCTTGCTGACTGACATGCCATACTGTATAATTTATGCCTGGGCAAGTCCAATTGCCATGCATTTTTTCATCCTTTTAAAATTAAAGCAAGTATATGTGTGTGTGTTTATATAAATCTATATATCTGTAGATATATCTATGTATCTCATGGGGATATATATATATTCCATGTTATTTTATGAGGCTTTCCTGGTCAACAAAGTGTCAGTTTGATAGCTATCGTTCTTCTCTCAGTACCAGAAGCCTGGGTGGTGTGAGACCCCCTTGAGGGCTGATTAAAATCCCTGCCTGTGTCACCTGCCTGAAACAGAAGCCTAGTGCCTTCTGCCATCAGGCAGAACACTTCCAACAGTCAACATGAGGCACTGGGTTTCATTCTTTGGAATGAAATTTAAACCTGAATCTGCTGTAAGGTGTTTGGAATTCAGCCCAGCTGTCAAATTAGATCTAACTTCAATCGTGGTGAAATTGTGAAGTTGGTAAAGTTTGTATTTGGTGTCCTCAGATTACTTCTACTACTAATGCTACACACATCTACAATAAAAATAACCACTGCCGTCACCACCAGAGTAACAGCGAACTTTTTCTTATACCAGATGCTGTACATCCATGATCTCATTTCAACCTCTCAACAGCTTTATGAGACAGGTATTGTTATTATTTCCATTTACAGAGGGAAAAATGGAAACTTAGAGAAATAAATCACATGCCCAAGTAGCTGGAGTACTTGAGATCCAAATTTAAGCCAGCTTCCCTGAGTTCACACTCTTTATTACTATACTGTATTGCATCTAAGGCTTCCTGTTTTCCTGCCTGGCCCATTTATTCAGTCACTCATTGTACCATATTGTTAGTTCCCTCTTGGTCCTTCTGTTCATGGCCTATAGAAACTTACTGAAAGAAAAGAATGTTCTGACAAGACATGTTCTAGAGCCTGCTCTGTTGCCTTCATACATCTTTTTTCCCGTTACCCCTCTTAACTATTATTTTGCAGATAAGTAAAGAAGGCTCTTTCAGGTTGGATTCTCTAGAAGCAGACTCTGAGATGAGGATTCCTGTGGAGGGGATTTATTAGGATGTGTTCCTAGTAGGAGCGAAGAATTTGGGACTGGGAAGGGAAGAAGGCCACACAAGGGTATTCAGCTTTGGCTCAAAACCACAAAAGCCTCATAATCACAGTGGGTCTAACCTTGGAGGTGTCCTCTTGGCAAGGCAAGGTGATTGGGGTATTTATGTCCTCTGTACACAACAGGGCAGACACTAAGAGTTGCACACATCCTCAGCCCTTTAGGCTCTCTTTGAGCCTGAAGGCAGCCTCTGACAAAAAGATGGAGTGAGGCCTTTGAGAAAGAAGAAAATAAGCCAGTCTGCACAAAAATGGGATGCGAGAAGAAATGAGCAGAGCCCTGGCAACATCTTTCAGAGGCCTAATGAGAGGACATGAGTTTCTTCAAAGTGGCAGAGCTGCAAATAAAACCTAGTTTAATTCACTTCTAAGCCTAGGTCTTTGTATTTCTTCAGTGACAGGTAATACTGAGGTGTTTTGAGCAATATTTACAGGAGACAATGGCAAGTCATAACCCCAGGAATTTGCAGGAGACATTAGTGGCAAGTCCTAACCTCACGAACCTACTTCTATTTACAGGTAAAACAAATCAGGCAAAAGAGATCCGGCAAAAATCCTGCTTTGAGGTTCTCAGAGAAGCTTATACTCTCTCTCTCTGTCTCTTTTTCCTTCTTCCCTCCCTTTTCCCCTTCCTTCTCTCCTCCCCACCCTTCCTCTAAACAGCTTTGTTGAAATGTAATTTACATGTCATATAACTCACCTATTCAAAATATACATTTCAGTAGCTATTATTTTCACAGAGTTGTGCAACCATCAACCCCATTTAATTTTAGAACATTTTCATCACATAAAAGAAGCCATCCTATCCAGTAGTAGTCACTCGCTACTCCTTCTTCCACTGAGACCGTGACAACTACTAGTCTACTTTCCGTCTGTGTGGATGTGCTGATCCTGGATATTTTATATAAGTGGAACCATGTAACATTGACTTTATGGGTCTGGGTTATTTCATTTAGCACAGTGTTGTCTGGGTCATCCACGTTGCAGCATGTGTCAGTACTTCATACTTTTAAAATGGCTGAATAATATGACATTTTGTGGGTACTACATTTTGTTTATTCATTCATCAGTTGATGTACATTTGGGTTGTTTGCCATGATGAATAACGCTGCTATGAACATCCATGTGCAAGTTTTTGTGTGAACATTTGTTTGCTGTTTTCTTGGGTATATACCTGGGGTAAGATTGCTGGGTCAAATGCCAACACTAGGTTCAATTTTTGAGGAACTGCCAAACTGCTTCCCAAAGCAATAGCACCATTTTGCAGACCCAACAGCAATGCATGAGGGTTCTAATTTCTCCACATTCTTTGCCAACACTTGTTATTGTGTGTCTTTATATCCACAGACATCCTAGTGGGTATAAAGTAGCATTTTGTTGTGGTTTTGATTTGCATTTCCCATCAGGAATGGAATGTTGGGCTTTATTTCATGTGCTTATTGGCCATTTTTATGCCTGCCTGGAGAAACGACTATTCAGATCCTTTGCCAATTGAGTTGTAATACTTCTTTATGTATTCTGGACATTAGACCCTTATCAAATATATGATTTGCAAATGTTTTCTCCCATTCTTTGGGTTGACTTTTCACTTTCTTGATAGTATAGTATCATTTGAAGCACAAAAGTTATTAATTTTAATGAAATATAATTTATTTTTTTCTTTGTTGCTTATGTTTTAGATGTCATATCTAAGAAACAATTGCCTTATCCACAGTCACAAAGATTTATATTTATGTTTTCTTCTGAGATTTTTGTAGTTTTAGCTCTTACATTTTGACCTTTGTTCTATTCGGGAATCGTTTTTTTGCGTATAGCATGAAGTAAGGGGCCAACTTCATTATTTTGCATGTGGATATCCAGTTTATACTTTCTTGTTCCAGGCACCATCCCTTACCTTTTCTCCTTTTTTTCTACCTGAATTACAGATAAGATGGCTAGAGATGTAGCAACCAGCTTGTGACTATCAGAAAAAAAAAAAAAAAAAAAAAAAAAAACCTTACAGAATTTTGGTGATTTAGGCATCGAATTGTTGACTAAATTTTTACTGTGTGAGAAAACCCCCAATCCATAATTGTTTAAGGGTTTCTGTTATCTTGCAGCGCAAAGCACTGCTTCCCAATACATCACTTTTCTCTTCTCCCCTGGAGTAGACATTTTACAAAGTGGTTGATGTTCCACCTCATGGTAAGTCCACCCTAATTCAAACTTCTTTCAATTTTTCCAGAATACAAAATAGTGTCATTTTAATCATGAATGATTCATGAAACTTCATGCTGCTGGCCAAATATTATTGACCCTGGGCTGGGCTCACCCAAGCTGGGCCAATCAGGTCCTTTTTCCTGGAAATTTGGAATGTTGAACTGAGAACTTTTGAAACAAGGTTCATTATTTTCTCTAGCTGAAGTCTTTGAAAACACAGTGGCTTCTTTCTATTTTTGTTTGCTTGTTTTGTTTCTATCTTTCTTGGATTCTGTGAAAAACCCTCCTCAGTCCTCACCATCCCTCAAAATTTTATTTTTGGCTGGCTTGTTTTTTTGTTTAAGCTATACAGAATTGGTTTCTGTTACATGAGACTGAAAGAACTATAACAATACATGTTTTGCTTGTCATGGTCTCATTCTTCATCTACCCAGATAGCCATTCATACGGTCAGCTGGGTATTACCTTCTCCACATGGAGTTGGTATGTGAGGAGCTAAATCCAAAACTGCCTTTAGGAAGCCCAGGAACTCATTATGCTTTTCTTTCACAAATACAAAATAAAGATTTTTCCAAAAAAATTTTCAATACTCTTCTGTATTTAGATCTTAGACAATTGAAGAGCAGTAAAGATAAAATCCAGGACAGGTTAGAGTTTATACAGCCACTGTTTATTTTTTTTGAAAGTGTCTGTGGTCCACAATACTTGTCACTCTGATAAACCAATATCAGACAGAACTGCAGAAAATCAGCCATTCTTTCACTTAAGAATAGACTAGTGGATAACTCATACCTCTGGTTTGTGAGTTTTAGCTACAACAGATTTGCAAACACCCAGGCATTTCTTTTCAAAGACCCATGGGATACAGGGAAGGGCCCCCAGAAAACTCTGGTTCCAACAAAAGCAGAGTATCTTTAAAATCCGATCTTGTGTGGCTGTCTTAGGTTCAGTTATCTCAAGTTTTACCCTGGTTAGTCTGAACCAAATCATCTGAGGTTTATAGTGGGGGCTTATCTGTCAGAAACTTTGGCCACATGCTGCTGTCTTTCTAAAGTACTTTATTAAATTACTTAGTGTTCACTAAGCACGAGGCATTGTGCTAAGTGGTAGAAATACAAATATTAATAAGATGAATACTCTGTCTACAAAGTTTTCATAACTTCTCTTTCTCTATTATATGGTAGAAGAAACTTTGTTACACATTCTACAGAAATGATATATCTTCCAGTCATCCTTTTCTTCATCTCTATAGGCCTCTCTCTCTCATCCATCTATCTATCTATCTATCTATCTATCTATCTATCTGTCTGTCTGTCTGTCTGTCTGTCTATCTATCTATCTATCTATCTATCTATCTATCTATCTATCTATCTATCAATCAATCATCTATCTATCTCCCAAAGTGCTGGGATTACAGGTGTAAGCCACTGTGCCCAGCCCCATCTATCTATTTATCTATCATTATCATCTGTCATCTATTTATCATCCATCCATCCATCCATCCATCCATCCATCCATCCATCCATCTGTAACAGTTAGTATTGGGTAGATTATGCTGTGGTAACCAATAACTCTAATATCTTAGTGGATTTAAGCAGCAGAAGTTTACTTTTTGGCTAAAATCAAGTTAACTTCAGATTTTTTGATGGGGAGGGCGCTGTTCATGTTGTCTTCACCCACAGATCCAGGTTGTTGGAACTTCCACCACCTGAGTACTGATGGGTATTGCCCTGGAAGGCTCCAATATGGAAATAATGCACGTCTCCTTCACTCACAACCCACTGCTAGACTAGTCAAATGGCCACATCTAACTCTAAGGGGCAGGAAAGTGCTGTCCTATGCCTTGAAGGGGGTGAAATGGAAATGCTAGTGAGCAACATTAGTTAATTTCTTGTCTCCCCTTCTTCTTTTCCTCCTTCTTTTTTTCTTTATCTTTACCTGCCCTTCAGAATTTAATCTATCTTATAATTTAATAAAGTACAGACATTAAAACAAATCTCTTATTGTAAAACATGTGACAACTAGGTAAAAGTAGGTTTTACCTTGTCATCAGGTAGTCAAATGTCTAGGAAGCTAACTTTTTTTGTATAAATGCTCTCAAAGATAAAGATAAAAACAGACAAGCAAAGCCATGTATCCCACCAGCAATATAAAACCAGAAAATTTGATAACCAGTTGTATTAGCTTCCCATGGCTTGCTGCAACAAATATCTCCAACTCAGTGGATTATAACAACACATACTGATTCTCTCAAGTTCTGAAGGTCAGAGATTAAAATTAGCATTCAAGATGTTTTCAGGGAGAGGTTTACTTGTTAGGTTCTGGAGGATAACTTATTTTTTCCCTTTTTCAGCTTTTATAGTATCATCCCTTGCATTCTTTGGCTCATGGTCCCTTCCTCCCTCTTTAAAGCTGGCAGTGTAACATTTTCATATCTGTCTTCTTCTTTGTCACATCACTGTCTCCTCTTCTGTTTCTGTAATCAAATAGCCCTCTGCCTTCCTCTTATAAAGACAAATGAGATTACATTTAGGTCCCACCTGGATAACCCAGAATAATTTCCACATCTTGAGGTCCTTAACTTAGTCACATCTGCAAAGTCATTTTCTTTTCTGTGTAAGATAACATCCACAGGTTCTAGAGAATAGGAACTGGATTTTCTTAGAGGCTATTACTCAGCCTACCACACTAGTAATATGAACAATAGAACACTAAATCTCTGATTTTTGAGACAGTGATTAAGAATATTATTTGTCAATCAATCCTTGTACCTAATTTTAACAGGAGATATCAGAGCAGAATGTACTAGAAGAGAAATGGGATCCAAAATAGTACAACCCAAAATAGTACAATAATTAGTAATTATAGACCATTTCTTTTGCTGCTTTTACATATTTTTTAATGCTGATTTGAAATTTGCTGCACTCAGAGATTACATTTTATATTCAGAATCTAAATTGCATTTTGTTTTATAAATATAGTGACTGGATTTGCTGCATTTAGCAGAAAATTCATTGCTTATACTTCCAGAATGAAACCCGTTGGAAACATTTTGTACATATGGGGCTATGAATTATGATTTTCCCTTTACAAGATATTTGCAAGTCAGAAAAGCAAAATCATTGCTTTCTTTCTCCCCCTGCTCCTTTGGGAAGGGAGCAGTGAATCTTACCTTTTGGCAGGTCAGAAACTCTCTCTTATACTCAAGCAAGCTTGTGCAGACACCCAAAATTAAATACTAGATTCTCACAAATGTCACACACCTCTAAAGAAGATGGAACCTAAATTGAATATTAATGAGTAATGAAAGCTGAAAACAAAATTGCCTGTTGGAAATGTGCTTATGAGTTATGAGAATAACATGTAAGTTTCCTCTTTCTACTTCATTTTGAAAATAGCTGTCCACGATGTGGTTAAGTGAGCCCTGGGATCCTGATACATTTTTCCAGGATGACTGCAGACTCTTGAGCAAATAATTTGTTCCATATTGCTGAATTCTTAAGAAATAAAATTGCTTACCCTAAAAAGAGCCTTTTCAGGACTCCAGGGTAATTTCTGCCTGGTGTGTTCAGTGCCTTTTACCCCCATCTTTTGGCTATTAGACTCTTACTGAGTTAATGCAATAATTCCTTGGCACTTTTCTCTTGCAGCTGCTGACAGGGTGAACTTTTTCTTGGGCCTGTGGTGCTTAACTGTCAGGTGGACTGTAACTACATTCACATTTTTATTCATTAAAGAAACCAAAGTAGGAATACTTCTATGTCTCCTGTGGCTTCTGTTGAATCTTTGAGGTGATAAGAATCTGATCTTATCAAAATTAACGACTTATGGTCATTCACACTATTATGGTTAATGGGGTTGAGCATGAATTATCCCCTGCAGAAACGGGGCTTATTTAGGACTTATAGTACAGCACAGTCTGGGAGTATGGTCAACCGAATCTCTGGCCGCCCTGTACAGCACAAATTTGAACTATATAGCAAAGATAGTTTGCAAAATGAATATTCAAGTATTGATTTCAGGTTGCTACCCAAGCAGGTTGCACTAAAAGAGAGCAATAATATTTAAGAATATGTTAGAAAATGTACCAGTGTTAATGAAACAAAAGCCGTACTTTGGACTCTGCAAGGAAAGGGAAAATGTATTTTCTTTCAGTATAGGTTCTGGCAAGGGTGGCAGTGTGGTTATTTCAGCCTGTGGCTCCTCTCACTTCTACCATTCCACCTCCCTGCCCAACCTTCCAGAAGGACAGAAAGGGCTAATACACTAGATTTAACTTTGTTTGCTTTCATCTCCTTCCATTTATCCATTTCTCTCAAATAGCCAGGAGGGCCATAGAGTTTTGTCATTAAGGCTGGCAATGTTCAGCCCCAGACTGGAGCAGGATAAAGGTTGGATCCTGGGGCAAGCATGAAAAAAGGTCACCCTTTAGTGTGAGGGGCAAAAATGGAACGAGAAGCAAGTTAGGGTCACATGTGATACTGATATTGCAGAAAATATCAAGGCAGTTCAACGCCATGGATTGAATGTTTGTGTCCACCTTTCCTCCAAAGTCGTATGTTGAAATCCTGGCCCCCAGTGTGATGCTATTATAAGATGGGGCCTTTGGGAAGTGATTAGATTGTGAGGGTAGAGCCCTCATGAATGGAATCAGTCCCCTTATAAACGGGACCCTAGAGAACACTGTCGTCCTCTTTTCTCCATGTGAGGATGCATTGAGAGGTCAGCAGTCTGCAACCTGGAGGAGAGTTCTCACCAGAACCTGATTGTGATGGCAGCCTGATTTTGGATCTCCAGCCTCCCAAATTGTGAGAAATAAATTTCTGTTATTTGTAAGCCATCCAGTCTATAGCATTTTGTTATAGCAGCCTGAACTAACTAAACCATCAAGAACCAGGAAAATAAGAGATAAAACATGGGCATTGGCTCAGGTATAGCAGAGTCCTTATGAATTCATAAGACTGCTCTCTGCTGTATTTGGGATCATTTTGGTGGCCAAGGTCACATCTCTACCATCAATTGGCATCAGTATGGGGGAACCACCCACATGATTCAAATGATCTCCCACTGGGTCCCTCCCACAACATGTGGGGATTTGAGAGTACAATTCAAGATGAGATTTGGGTGGGGACATGGAGACAAACCATATCGGTCCCTCCAAGTCTCATGTCCTCACATTTCAAAACCAACCATGCCATCCCAACAGTCCCCACAAGTCTTAACTCATTTCAGCATTAACCCAAAAGTCCACATTCCAAAGTGTCATCTGAGACAAGGCAAGTCCCTTCAACCTAGGAGCCTGTAAAATCAAAAGCAAGCTAGTTACTTCCCAGATATAATGGGGGTACAGGTATTGGGTAAATACAGCCATTCCAAATGGGAAAAATTGGCCAAAACAAAGGGGTTATAGGGCTCATGCAAGTCTGAAATTCAGCAGAGAAATCAAACTTTAAAGCTCCAAAATGATCTTCTTTGACTCCATGTCTCACATCCAGGACATGCTGATGTAAGAGGTGGGTTCCCGTGGTCTTGGGGAGCTCTGCCCCTGTGGCTTTGCAGGGTATAGCCCCGCTCCTGACTGCTTTCACAGGCTGGCATTGAGTGTCTGCAGCTTTTCCAGGTGAACAGTGCAGGATGTTGGTGGATCTACCATTCTGGGGTCTGGGGGACAGTGACCCTCTTCTCACAGCTCCAATAGGCAGTGCCCCAGTAGGGACTCTCTGTGGAGCTCTGACCCCACATTTCCCTTCTGCACTGCCCTAGCAGAGGTTCTCCATGAGGGCCCTGCCCCTGCAGCAAACTTTTGCCTGGGCATCCAGGCATTTCCATAAATCTTCTGAAATCTAGGTGGAGGTCCCCAAACCCCTATTCTTGACTTCTGTGCACCTGCAGGCTCAACATCATGTGTAAACTGCCAAGGTTTGGGGCTTCAACCACCTGAAACCATGGGGTGAGCTGTACCTTGGCCCCTTTTAGCAATGGCTGGAGCAGCTGGGATGCAGGGTACCAAGTCCCTAGGCTGTACACAGCATGCATGGGGACTCTGGGCCCGGCCCACAAAATCATTTTTCCCTGCTAGGCTCTGGGGTCTGTTATGGGAGGGACTGCTATGAAGACCTGTCACATGCCCTGGAGACATTTTCCCCATTGTCTTGGGGATAAACATTCAGCTCTTTGTTTCTTACGCAAATTTCTGCAGCCAGCTTGAATTTCTCCTCAAAAAATGGGTTTTTCTTTTCTACTGCATCATCAAGCTGCAAATTTTCTGAACTTTTATGCTCCATTTCCCTTTTAAAACAGAATGCTTTTAACAACATCCAAGTCACCTTTTGAATACTTTGTTGCTTAGAAATTTCTTCTGCCAGATAACCTAAATCATGTCTCTCAAGTTCAAAGTTCCACAATTCTCTAGGGCAAGGGCAAAATGCCACCAGTCTCCTTGCTAGAACATAACAAGAGTCACCTTTGCTCCAGTTCCCAACAAGTTCCTTATCTCCATCTGAGACCACTTTAGCCTGGACCTTATTGTTCATATCATTATCAGCATTTTTGTCAAAGCCACCCAACAAGTCTCTAGGAGGTTTCAAACTTTCCCACATTTTCCCGTCTTCTTCTGAGCCCTCCAAACTCTTCCAACGTCTGCCTGATACCCAGTTCCGAAGTTGCTTCCACATTTTCACGTATCTTTTCATTGACACCCCACCCTACTGGTACCAATTTACTGTATTAGTTCATTTTCACGCTGCTGATAAACATATACCTGAGACTGGGAAGAAAAAGAGGTTTAGTTGGACTCACAGTTTCACATGGCTGGAGAGGCCTCAGAATCGTGGGAGGTGAAAGGTATGGCAGTGGCAAGAGAAAATGAGAAAGATGCAAAAGCAGAAACCCCTGATAAAACCATCAGATCTCGTGAGACTTATTCACTACCACAAGAACAGTATGGGGGAAACTGCGCCCATGATTCACGTTATCTCCCACCGGGTTCCTTCCACAACGTGGGAATTATGGGAGTATAATTCATGATGAGATTTGAGTGTAGACACAGAGACAAACCGTATCAGAATCTGACATTGGCCACTAGTGTTTACCTAATCATCCATCCATCATCTATTCCTTCATTCATAAACATGTTCTACATAATTTAGTGTTGGTTTTTACTGGAGTCTCTGGCCTTCTTGCATGGCTCCCCTCCAGCCAGACCTTATTTCAAAGTAATGTGGAAGGATGAATGTCAGGAGCATCTATTGAGTATAGTTGTTGGGGAGTCTTGATTTTTCACTAGGCCAGTACACTAAAAAGAGGCTGAGATGCTAAGATATCTTTTTTTTTTTTTTTTTTTTTTTTTTTTGAGACGGAGTTTCGTTCTTGTTGCCCAGGCTGAAGTGCAATGGCACATGATCTCAGCTCACTGCAACCTCCCAGGTTCAAGCAATTCTCCTGCCTCAGCCTCCCGAGTAGCTGGGATTACAGGCATGCACCACCATGCCCGACTAATTTTGTATTTTTACTAGAGGGTTTCTCCATGTTGATGAGGCTGGTCTCAAACTCCTGACCTCAGGTGATCTGCCCGCCTTGGCCTCCCAAAGTGCTGGGATTACAGGTGTGAGCCACTGTGCCCAGCCAAGGCTGAGATATCTTTATATTTGGGTGGAGTCACCCACTCCAAGAAAGCCTAGACACTTCTTTTTTTCTTCTTTTCTGTATTTTGCTTTTTCATAGGCACTTCTTTTTTTCTTCTTTTCTGTATTTTGCTTTTTCTCACTATGGGACACTAAGATCTAGAAGGCTCAGTTTAGGCTGTGAGTTTTAGGGCGAAGAGAAAATCAATCCCATGGGCCAGTCATTTGCACAGGAAGGTAGAATCAGTCATACAGCCTCACCTAGCTCACCAGGGGACTTACCTTAGCTTGTGGGTAGCCTGGAGCTCTGTGTACCTCTTTTTCAGAGACACTTTCGTGGATGGCTATGGAAGGGTAGGGCAGGATTTTCTATTCAGGTCCAGGTTTCTAAGCTGTAGCTCTTACAGTTCTCCTTAGCACAGAGATGGCAGACTCATATGCAAGGTAGGATATGAAATTTTGGATTGGGAATGGTAAGAGGTTTCTCCAAATAGAGGTTGGATGCTACAGTGGGATGAATAACAAGAGAAGAGTTTGTTTTTGTTTTTGTTTGATGGTGGAATGGGGAGGCCCCCAGTTACCAGACCAGCTCATAAAGAGAGATAGTAAGGAGAGAAGTTCTGGTAAAGCAAGTCCTCAACCCAGAAAACCGGCAGGTTAAGATAGGTCTCAGGAACAATTGACAAAACAAAGGGCAATTCGTTTTTTCAAAAGAAAAAGGAGTATTCTTGAGAAAGGAGCAAATAAGGGAAGTACAGTGAAGTATCCAGAGAGGTATGATTTTAGTTTGAACTGGTCACAGACTTGGGTTATTACTTGAAGGAGAGTTTTAACCACTTTATTTGCAAACAGTGCATATTGGTAGAATAGAACAGGAACCCCTTTTCTTACCAGACATACGTTCAGAATCTGGTATTTATTCTGATGGGGTTGATGAAATTGAATGTTATACAGTTGTTTGCCATAGCTTTTAATGGTTAAAAAAATGTGTCTTTGCTATAGTCCTTGAAAAGACATAAGGAAATTGAAATTTAACAGCCTGAAAAATTAAGATTTAATACTCCTGCAATGTATCATTGTCTCCTTAAAATATTTTAGATGATCTTCTTATCCAGATATAAAATGATACATATTCATTAAAAATATTAAAATACAGAGAAATACAAAGAGTAAAAATAAAATCACTTGGAGGGGAAGTATCAAAATGGCAGACTGGAAGCAACTCATGAAGAGGAAACAAAAGGGCTGGTGAACACCGACTCTGCAGGCTGATCATCTGAAAAACCTGTTGGGATCCATCAAGGCAGCAGGGGAACACAGAGAGCAGAGAGGAGTGAGGCTGGGCCCCAGCCTGTCTGGGCTTACTGTGGAGCCAGGAGAATCTCTCCAACATGGGAAAGGGGAGTTGAGTGAGAGCCCTCAGGGGATTCATGTTCTCCAAAGCGACCTGTGCAAAACTGGGAATGGGATAATACCCCTGCCCCTCCCCTCGCCCCCGATATCTTCCCACTATGCTTCTAGTGGCAGAGAGCCACCCAGATGTTCTGCAAGGGCAACTCTTGAGTCCAAAGGGACCTCTACAAGCCTTGGGCCCTGGAACAGACCAGCAGTGGCACCATAGCCCTAGTAGAGGCCATAGTTGCAGTTCCTAGAAGCAATAAGATTGCTCTACTACTTCTTGCCAGATGGGGCTTGGCACCAGCTTGCAATGCAATGGTCCTGCTTTGACCCAAACTTGGCTGGCCACTCCAGTCACCCCAGCCACTGGTAACCAGGTGGGTAACCTCCAGCCCAGTGGTCCTTCTTTTGTGCGGCCTCAGCTGAAAGGTGTAGGCTCATGATATCTTAGAAACCCGTGGAGAGAAGGGTGCATGACCCTACCCACCCCCATCACTGATAGCCAGAAGGGCAACATGTGCTAGAGCTGCTGGCTCAGTGGCTCTGCTTCTGTGTGAATTCAGCCAGTGGGCACAACCTCATGTTTTCCCAAGAAATACACAGAGACCCCACCCACTGCTGTCACTGATAGCCAGGTGGGAAACAACTGCTAGAGCTTCTGGCCCAGAAGTCCTGCTTCTGTGGGAACTCAGCTGGAAAGTGTAGCTTCATGTTTTCCCAGGAAACACCCAGATGGCAGGGTATTTGACACCCCGCACCCCCACCACTTATAGCCAGTAGAGAAATTCCTGCTAGAGCTTCTAGCCCAGAGGTCCTAGTTCTTTGGGAACTCAGCCAGTGGGCACGGCCTCCTGTCATCCCAGGAAGCACTTGATGGCAGGGTGGGCATCTCTACCCACTCCCACCACTGGTACCTAGGTGAGCCACACCTGTTAGAGCTTCTGGCTCAGCAGTGCTATTTCTGACAGAATTTGCTAAAAGGCACAGCCTCCTGTTGCTCTGGAAAGACCTGCATGACAGAGCAGGCAACTCCACCCACCTCCACCTCCCACAGCCAGATGGATTATACCTGCTAAACTTCCAACCAGTTTCTGCATAAACTCTGAGGCAGGCACAACGCAGTGTTTCCCCAGGAAGCACATGACCTAACAAAGATATGACTTGTCTGCCAACTGTGGCCCCTGCTTGAGGGAGCCTCATGAACCAGAATACCCAACAAAATACTCATGGGGACAGAGAAGTAATCAGAGGGGGCTCCTCCAAGACCCAAGAGTGGACTAGAATCAAAGCCAGTTAATTGAATTGACGTTATACCATAACCAAACCCCCAAGGGCACCAAAGAAAAAAAAAAACAAAGAAAAATTGCATCTAAAGGACAGCAACTTCGAGCTTTGAAGGAACATGAGCCCACACAAATGGGAAAGAATCAGCATAAGAACTCCGGCAATGCAGAAAGCCAGAGTGCCTTCTTTCCTCCAAATGACTGCACTTGTTACCAAGAAAGGGTTCTTAACCAGGCTGAGATGGCTGAAATGACAAAACTAGTATTCAGAATGTGGATAGGAATGAAGATCATCAAGATTCAGGAGAATGTTGAAACCCAATCCAAGGAAGCTTAGAATCACAATAAAATAATGCAGGAGCTGATAGAACAAAATAGCCAATATATATACATATATATCTGATTTGATAGAGCTAAAATCACACAAAAATAATTGCATAATGCAATCTCAAGTATTAACAGCAGAACAGACAAAGCTGAGGAAAGAATCTCAGAGCTCAAAGACTGGATCTCTGAAATAACTCAGTCAGACAAAAAATAAAGAAAAAAGTATGCAAAAAGAATGAATAAAACATCCACAAAATATGGGATTATGTAAAGAGACCAAATCTGTATCTCACTGGTATCCCTGAAAGTGACAGGGTAAAAACAAGCAACCTGGAAAACATATTTCAGAATATCATCCATGAAAATTTCCCCAAGCTAGCCAGAGAGGCCAACAGTCAAATCTAGGAAATGCAGAGAATCCCTTCAAGATACTTCACAAGAAGACCATTTTCAAGAAACATAATCATCAGATTCTCCAAGGTCGAAATGAAAGAAAATGTTAAAGGCAGCTAGAGAAGAGGAGCAGATCACCTACAAAGGGAGCTCTGTCAGGCTAACAGTGGGCCTTTCAGCAGAAGCCCTACAAGCCAGAATAGATTGGGAACCTATATTCAGCATTTTTAAAAAAAATTTTCAACCAAGAGTTTCACCTCCAGCCAGACTAAGTTTCACAGGTGAAGGAGAAGTGAGATCCTTTTCAGACAAGCAAATGCTGAGGGAATTCATTACCACCAGACCTGCCTTACAAGAGGTCCTGAAAGGAGCACTACATAAGGAAAGGAAAGACCATTTACCAGATACTACAATAACACATCTAAGTTTATAGATCAGTGATACTATAGAGCAACCACAAGAACAAGTCAGCATAGTAACCAGCTAACTACATGATGATAGGATCAAATTTGCACACATCAAGACTAACCTTGAATGTAAATGGGCTGAACACCCCAAGTAAAAGGCACAGAGGGGGAAGTTGGATAAAGAAGGAAGACCTAATGGTATGCTGTCTTCAAGAGACCCATCTCATGTGCAGTGACATCCATAGGCTCAGAATAAAGACATGGAGAAAAATCTACCAAGCAAATGGAAAACGGAAAAATGCAGAGGGCGCAATCCTAATTTCAGGCAAAATGGACTTTATGCTGACAAAGATCAAAGAAGATAAGGAAGAGCATTATGTAATGGTAAAGGGTTCAATTCAATAAGAAGACTTAACTATCCTAAATATATATGCGGCTAACACAGGAGCACTCAGATTCAAAAAGTATGCTTTTAGAGATCTACAAAGTCTCACACATAAGAATAGTGGAAACCTTCAACATTCCATTGACAGTATTACACAGTACATGGAGGCAGAAAATTAACAAAGATATTCAGGACCTGAGCTCAACACTTAGCTAAATGGACCCTCTCCACTGCAAGACAACAGAATATACATTTGTCTTATTGCCACATAGCCCCTACTCCAACATTGGCCACACAACCAGATATGAAACAACATTCAGCAAATTCAAGAAAACTGAAATTATATCAACTATACTCTTGGACCATAGCATAATAATAATAGAAATCAAGACTAAGAAAATCACTCAGAATCATACAATTACATGAAAATTAAATAACGTGCTCCTGAATGACTTTTGGGTAAACAATGAAATTAAGACAGAAATCAAGAAATACTTTGAAACTAATGAAAATAAAGATACAACATACCAGAATCTCTGGGAAGTAACTAAGGGAGTGTTAAGAGGCAGGCTTATAGCCCACATCAAAAAGTTAGGAAGATATCGAATGAACAACCTAACATCATGACTAGAGGAACTAGAGAAGCAAGAGCAAACAAACTCCAAATCTAGCAAAGGACAATAAATAACCAAAATCAGAGCTTAACTGAAGGAAATTGAGTCATGAAAAACCATACAAAAGATCAATGAATCCAAGAGTTGGTTATTTTAAAAAATCAATAAGATAGCTAGGCTAACACAGGAAAAAGAGAGAGGATCCAAATAAACACATTTGGAAATGACAAAGGGGACATCACCACTTACACTGCAGAAATACAAAAAACCTCAGAGACTACTATGAACACCTCTATGCTTGCAAACTAGAAATTCTAGAAGAAATGAATAAATTCCTGGATGCATGCAACCTCCCAAGACTGAACCAGGAAGAAATTGAATCCCTGAACAGACCAATAACAAGTCCAAAATTGATTCAGTAATAAAAAGCCTAGGACCCCCAAAAAGCCTAGGACCAGATGGATTCACAGTTGAAATTTACCAGATGTATAAAGATGACTCCTTCCCAACTCATTCTGCGAGGTCAACATCATCCTGATTCCAAAACCTGGCAGAAACAAAACAACAAACCAAAACTTCAGGCCAGTACCCTTGACAAACATAGATGCAAATATCCTCAACAAAATACTAGCAAATTGGATTCAGCAGGACATCAAAAAGCTAATCCATCATCATCCAGGAGGCTTTATCCTTGCAATGCAAGGTTGGTTTAACATACACAAACCAGAAAATGTGATTCATCACATAAACAGTACTAAAAATAAAAGCCACTTTATTATCTCAATAGATGCAGAAAAGGCTTTTGATAAAATTCAATATCCCTGTATGTTAAAAACCCCAAGTAAACTAGGCATTGAAGGAATATATGTCAAAATAATGAGTGATCTGTGGCAAAACCACAGCTAACATCAAATTGAATGGGCAAAAGTTGGAAGCACTTCCCTTGAAAACCAGCACAAGACAGGGATGCCTGCTCTCACCATTCCTAGTTAACATAGTATTGGAAGTTCTGGCAAGAGTAATCAGACAAGAAAAAGAAATAAAGGACATCCAAATAAGAAGAGAGGAAGTCAAATTATCCCTGTTTGCTGATGACATGATTCTATTTCTAGAAAACCCTGTAGTCCTTGGCCCAAAGCTCCTGATCTGATAACTTTAGCAAAGTTTCAGGATACAAAATCAATGTACAAAAATCAGTAGCATTCCTATATACCAACAACATCCAATCTGAGAGCCAAATCAGGAATGCAATTTCATTCACAGTTGGCAAAAAAAGAATAAAATACCTAGATATACAACCCACCAGGGATTTGAAAGACCTCTACAATGAGAATTACAAAATACTACTCAAAGAAATCAAAGATGACACAAACAGACAAAAAGCATTTTATGCTTATGGATGGGAAGAATGAATATCATTAAAATGACTATACTGCCCAAAGCAATTTATAGATTCAATACTATTTATATCAAACTACCAATGATATTCCTTACATAATTAGAAAAATAATTGAAAAATTCATATGAAACTAGAAAGATCCCAAATAGCCAAGGCAATCCTGAGCAAAAATAACAAAGTTGGAGGCATTACATTATCCTGCTGCAAACTATACTACAGGGTTATAGTAAACAAAACCAGCATAGTACTGGTACAATAACAGACACATAGACCAGTGGGACAGAATAGAGAGCCCAGAAAGAAGGCTGCACACCTACAACCATCTCATCTTTGACAAAGTTGACAAATACAAGCAATGGAGACAGGACTCTTTATTCAACAAATGATGCTGGGATAACTGGCTAGCCATAGGTAGAAGACTGAAACTGGACCCCTACCTAACACCACATACAAAAATCAACTCAAGATGGATCAAATACTTAAATGTAAAACCTAAGCTATAAAAGTCCTGCAAGATAACCCAGGAAATTTCATTATGGACATAGGATTTGGCAAAGATTTCATGATAAAGACACCAAAAGCAGTTGCAACAAAAGCAAAAATTCACAAATGGGATGTAATTAAACTAAAGAGCTTCTACACAGCAGAAGAAACTATCAACAGAGTAAAGAGATAATCTACAGAATAGGAGAAAATACATGCAAACTATGCATCTGACAAAAGTCTAATGTGCAACATCTATAAGAAACTTCAACAAATTTACAAGAAAAGAAAAACCCACTAAAAAATGAGCAAAGGACATGAACAGACACTTTTCATAAGAAGACATACGTGCTGCCAGCAACTATATGAAAAAAACCCCTTAACATCACTGATCATTAGAGAAATGCAAATGAAAATCACAATGAGATATAATCTCACACCAGTCAGAATGGCTCTTACAAAACAAAAAACAAAAAAACAAATCAGATGTTGGCGAGATTGCAGAGAAAAAGGAGCACTTATACACTGCTGATGGAAGTACAAATTAGTCCAGCCACTGTGGAAAGCGGTGTGGTGATTCCTCAAAGAACTTAAAACAGAATTACCATTTGACCCAGCAATCCCATTATTGGGTATATACCCGATGGCCCATATGAATCATTCTGCCGTAAAGACACATGCATGCATATGTTCACTGCGGCACTATTCATGATCAGAAAGACATGGAATAAACCTAAATGCCCAACAATGTTAGACTGTATAAAGAAAATGTGGCACATATACACCATGCAGCCATAAAAAGAATGAGACCGTGTCCTTTGTGCAACATGGATAGAGCTAAAGACCATTATCCTAAGCTAATACAAGAACAGAAAACCAAATACTGCATGTTCTCACTTATAAGTTGGAGCTAAATAGCAAGAACACATGGATACTAGGAGGGGAACAAAAGACACTGGGGTCTACTTGAGGGTGGAGGGTGAAAGGAAGTAGAGAATCAGAAAAAATACCTATCAGGTACTATGCTTATTCCCTGGGTAACAAACTTATCTGTACACCAAACCCTCATTACATGCAGTTTACCTATACAACAAACCTGCACATATACGCCTGAACCTAAAATGAAAGTTAAAAAATGAAATAAAATCACCTGCCTACAGACAATCCTATTGGTATTTTAAAGTATATTCTTTCAATAATTTTGCTGTCCATTAATATATACACACATTTTGGAAAAACAAGATTACCCTATTCTTATTATTTCTATAAACTGCTCTTTTCACTAATGCACAACATTTTTTTCAAAGCCATTAAGTATTCTTTTCAGTATAATTTATACTCATTCAATTTATCTAAGTTATTTATTTAATCAGTCTCCTATTGTTAATAAGTTAGCTCTCCTTTCCCCAGGTTTTTAAATTTTTTATCATTATTAGCAGTGCTTTAATGCACCTCATTTGATCAATTTCCAAATATTTACTGAGTGTTTAGCATATGTCAAGCCTCGTACATGGCTGAATACAAATAGACTTGGTTCCTAACCTTAGGAAAGTTAGTGTAGTGGGAGATACAAATTATAAACAAGTAAATCAACAAGCATAGGTAATATGTGGTTGCACAAAGGAGAACAGGATTAACCCCTACCTAAATTAGTCATGATAGTGAGACTGATGATGCTGCATGCACCAAGAGGGTATGAATAGGTTTATTACTCACATCATGAGGCTCTCCCGAGAGAGCAGGGCAGGTGTAAACTAATCCAGATGGCTTAAGCGAAGTGGAAGAAGTGGACTGGGCCATTATAGTGGCTGTAGGGTGGGGCCTTGTGAGGTTTGGACTGCTGCTAGCAGCAAGTATAGGGCAGACAGGAAAGTGGAACAGGGACTCAAAAGCTGCCAACAGTTTTATATCAAAAAAGGTGTCAGCTGACCGGGTGCGGTGACTCACGCCTGTAATCCCAGCACTTTGGGAGGCTAAGGCGGACAGATCATGAGGTTAGGAGATCGAGACCATCCTGGCTAACATGGTGAAACCCCGTCTCTACTAAAAATACAAAAAAAATTAGCCGGGCTTGGTGGCGGGCACCTGTAGTCCCAGCCACCCTGGAGGCTGAGGCAGGAGCATGGCGTGAACCCGGGAGGCAGAGCTTACAGTGAGCTGAGCTCACGCCACTGTACTCCAGCCTGGGCAACAGAGCGAGATTTCGTCCCAAAAGAAAAAAGGTGTCAGCCTCTTTATTGTAATAGGTATACAAATTGAGGAAATGCCATGAAGACAATAACTTGGAAGGAAATTATTGAGTTTTTAAACTGGGGGGCTCTGGGAAGGTTGTTCTGAGAGGTGACATACAAGTTAAGAAGTTACGAGTGAGAAGGAGCCAATCAGATATAGAGCTGGGGTAGGAGCCTGTGAAGGTAACAGCCAACACAAAATGAAAGAGAGTTTGTCATGTCTGAGGAGGGTTATGAGAGAGTGGGAGTGGGCACCAAGATGACAGGTAAAATTGTTGAGGTAGGCAAGAGTTAGATCCTGCAGGGCATAGTAGGCAATATTAAGAAGTTTGTGGCCTGGCGCGGTGGCTCACGCCTGTAAGACTGGCACTTTGGGAGGCCGAGACGGGCGGATCACGAGGTCAGGAGATGGAGACCATCCTGGCTAACACGGTGAAACCCCCTCTCTACTAAAAATACAAAAATTAGCTGGGCGCAGTGGTGGGCGCCTGTAGTCTCAGCTACACGGGAGGCTGAGGCAGGAGAATGGCGTGAACCCGGGAGGCGGAGCTTGCAGTGAGCCGAGATCATACCACTGCACTCCAGCCTGGGCGACAGAGGGATACTCTGTCTCAAAAAAAAAAAAAAAAAAAAAAAGAAAAAGTTTGCATTGGATTATTTGTACAAGAGGAAGACACTGATGTTTTAGGCAAGGGATTGACATTATCTGACTTGTTTTTAAAATATCACTTCAGTTGTCATGGAGCGACTATATTGTAGGTGCTAAGCGTGGCAGCAGAGAACATAAATTATTTCAGTAGTCCAGTAGAGATATGATGGTGGTTTGGGCTAGAGGGGTGGCAGGAAAGATGAAGCAAAATGAATGAATGATTTATAAAGATTTGGAGATTAGTGATCAGAACATTGTGGCTGAATGGAGGGTGTGAGTAGAGAATTCAATTAACTCCAAATCTTCTGCCTTGAACACTTGGATAGGTGTTGGTGTCATTTACTGTGGTGCAATCAGTAGTGGAGACAAGATATTTAAAGGGGGAATGAGTGGCAGGGTTTGGCTGGGGAGTAAATTCAGGAATTTGTCTTTTGACAAGTTAGCTTCCACAGGCTTATGACACAGCCGGGGGGAGATGCCAAACATGTAGTTGAACAAATGAATCTGGAGCTCAGAGGTGAGGTTGTGATGGAAGAATAAATTTGGAAGTTGTTAACACATAAATGACATTTAAAACAAGAGACTGGTTCAAATTGTCAAGGGAGAGAGTGCAGGGAGAAAGGTGGGTTAAAGGAGAAGTTCCCAGGAAACATGATAAGGAAGTTTCCAGAATAGTAGGAAGGAAATGAGGAGGATATGCTGTCATGGAAGCCAGAAAGAAAAGTATAGCAAGAAAGATGGAGGGGCCAACTTTGTAGAATGTTGCTGAGATGTCAAAAAAGGGAAGACCTTAAAGTGCCTAGTGGGTTTTGTAACAGGAGGTCCCTGGTGACTTTGAAGACCTTGTCAGTAATGTAGTGGGTGTGAAAGTGAGACTAGAGTTGGCTGAAGTGGGAGGTACGAAGAGAAGACAATGTGTGTAGACAACTTTTTCAAGAAGTTGTCCTTTGAGGGAGCAGAGAAATTTGGTAGTAGCCGAAGGAAGATATTGGGAAGAGGGCTTTATCAAGATAGTTTGAGTGCTGATGGGATAATTCTCGTGGAACAACTTTTGGGTACATTCATTATTAACTCCATAAATTACACGAGAGGCTGAAAAGCACAGAGTTTAGGAGCATGGGCTGTGGAGCAGGCTGCCTGGGCGCTATCCCTTAGTGGCTATGCAACAACCTTGGGTGAGTATCTTAACTTTGTCTCTGCCTTAATCACCTTAATTGTAAAACGGGGATAATGACACTAATAGTACCTACCTTATCAGGATGTTGTGAGGATTGAGTAAGTACATATTTGCTAAGTTCTTAGAATGCGGCCTAGGAAATTCATATAGTACACATTATATAAATGTTTGCTAAAAAAAACCATAAAATACAAATGATTATAACCAGAATTTCTATGATACAGAGTACACATATTTTAAAGCCTTTGGTGATACCAAATTGCTTTTCACAAAATATCACCAGCTTGTGTGTTCATGGGCTGTCAACAAAAGGGTTAGTTTCTGGACATCTTTACCAACATGAGGTAATATATATCAAAAGCATTGCATTTTGCAAGGAAAAAAAAATTGTGTCCCCACACAAATCTCATCTTGAATTATAGCTCCCATAATTCCCTCATGTTGTCGGAGGGACCCAGTGAGAGATAATTGAATCACGGCGTGTTTTCTCCCATACTGTTCTCGTGGTAGTGAGTAAGTCTCGTGAGAGCTGATGGTTTGATAAGGGGAAACCCCTTTCACTTGGCTCTCACTCTTCTCTGGTCTACTGCCATGTGAAATGTGCCTTTTGCCTCTCGGCATGATTGTGAGGCTTCCCCAGTCATGTGGAACTGTGAGTCCACTAAACCTCTTTCTTTTGTAAATGGCCCAGACTTGGGTATGTCTTTATCAGCAGCTTGAAAACAGACTAATACACTGAGTATTTTTAAAAAGCTTGTTGGCAATTTAAGTTTTTTCTAAAATAAGTTGCCTATTTTTGTCCACTGTTTATATTTTCCATTGTGGTATTTTGCTTTTCTCATATTGCTTTTAAAGAACTATTAAGGCATCAAACTTGAGTGTTTTTTCTCCTTTTGTTATTTGCCTTTTAAGTGATGATTTGGGGGCCAAAAAAGGTCTTATTTGTCATGAAGTACACTACTTTTCTATATTTTTTCTCTCTTTTACTGACAAATGAGATACTCATCTATGTTCCTTCTTTTTCTAGTTTTTTTTGGAATTATGTTTATAATCCAGCTGGAATTTATTTTAGTGTATAGTGTAAAGTATGCATATAATTATTTTTACACAAATATTTGAGCAGATTTACCAACATAATTTATTGAATAATCTATTCTTCTCTTACTAATTAGACATGAATCCTTCATTATATGTAATCATCCATAAATATTTGAATCTGTTTCTGCTCTTTCTATTCTTTCCATTGTTCTATTCCTGTTCCAATTATCTGTTCTCTTTATTCTTAATTTAGTGCAAAACTCTGAATTATAAGTCTTTGCAATTGAAAATTTAAATAAAATATATAAATGTAATCTTATCTGATTTTGCAAAATCCATTACTTTTTATTTTTCAAAATTGATTGCTCGTTTCTGCCTGGTGACTTTTTAAATTTGAAATTATTATGTTTTAAAGTTCTACATAAACATTCTGGTAGGATTTGTATTACCCTTATGAAATAATTTAGGATTATTAAGGCTCCCATGGTATGGCTTCTGTGATAGGTAGTGCACTGAGTGTGGGCAAGAACTGTGACTACTATGGGATATCACTCCCATGGTTAGGTCACTAATTAGTTGATTTTTGAGTTGATCAAAAGTGAGAATCTCCAAGTGGGCTGTACCTAACCAGGGGAGCCCTTTAAAGGGCCTTGGACCTTATTGCAAAAGAGATTTAAAGTGTAATAGGAATTTCATGCAAGTGAGATTCTCCATTGATGACTCTGAAGATGGGAAGGGGCCATGCAAGTAAGAACCAGGGAGTGGCTAGTTGGAACTGAGAGCAATCCCGAACTGACAGCCAGCAAGGAACCGAATTCTGCCATCAACCTAAATGATCTTGGAAGAGAATCATATTTGAGATCCAGGGGAGAGCACATCCTTGTAACACCTTGATTTTGATTTTGGTCTTGTGAGATCCTGAGCTAAGAACCCAGTCATGTCATGCCTGGACTTCTAACTCACAGAACTGTGAGTTAGTAAATGGATGTTGTTTTAAGCTATTAAGTTTGTGGTAGTTTGCTACACAGAAATAGAAATGTAACACAGTTCTCATTTATTAAATTCTCCACTGTTGTAAGCCTCAGTAAAGTTTTATATATGGATCCAATATGTTTATTGGTAGATGTATTCCTGAGTGTATTGGTCAGGGCTCTTACTTATAGACAAATAATCCTTTAACTAGTGCCAGCAGAAAGAAGGCTATCCTCCCTCCCCCTAAGAAAAGCTGAGTACTTTACAGAAATCCTGGGAAAGTTGGAGAACCAGGCTGAGATGCCAGAGAGCCAAAAACAAAGCGCTAGGGGAAACTGCCTAGCCACAATATGAGACTATTCTGGCAAAAGCTAGCTGCTGATGTGTTACTGCTCAGCACCTCTGACACATTCTGGATGCCTGAAACCCTGCCACACGTGCCCTGGAGGAATAAAATTCCTCAGCCATGAAACTTGACAGAAGATCTGGCTTTCCTGCCTGTAGCTGGTTAATTTTTTCCCTAAATTTCATGCCGGTGCTTCTGCTTGGTAGAAACCAGGCAATATATCAAACTTTACCTTCAACAGAGGCTGAAACATGTAGTTTAAGGCTATTGGCCTATCTAGTTGAAGAAAGAAAACTAGAAGAGGGTAGAAAGAGGTGCAGAATGAGCCAGCTTACAACATCCACGATTCTATGCATTTTATATTTTGTTGTTACTGTGAAAATGATCATTTGGTGAGGAAAGGTGCACTCTGGCCCAGATGCTATGCTTTTCCTATGGTCTTTGCAATGTGCAGACCAGAAGATTCCCTCCGGTGCCTAGACCACCAGGGCCCTGGGTTTCAAGCACAAAACTGGGCCGCTTGGGCAGACACCAAGCTAGCTGCAGTAGTTTTTTTCATACCCCAGTGGCACCTGGAATGCCAGCAAGACAGAACTGTTCACTCCCCTGGAAAGGAGACCGAAGCCAGGAAGCCAAGTGATCTAGCTCAGTGGCTCCCAGCCCCACAGAGCCCAGCAAGCTAAGATCCACTGGCTTGAAATTCTCCCTGTCAGCACAGCAGTCTGAAGTTGACCTGGGACACTCGGGCTTTGAGGGGAGGGGCGTCCACCATTACTGAGACTAGGTGGTTTTCCCCTCACAGTGTAAACAAAGCTGCCAGGAAGTTCGAACTGGGTGGAGATCACCACAGCTTGGCAAAGCCACTGTAGCCAGACTGCCTCTCTAGATTCATCTTCTCGGTCAGGGCATCTCTGAAAGAAAGGCAGCAGCCCCAATCAGGGGCTTATAGATAACACTCCCATCTCCCTGGGACAGAGCACCTGGGCAAAGGGGTGGCTATGGGCGCAGCTTCAGCAGACTTAAATGTTCCTGCCTGCTGGCTCTGAAGAAAGCAGCAGATCTCCCAGCACAGCGCTTGAGCTTTGCTAAGGGACAGAATGCCTCCTTTAGTGGGTCCCTGACCCCTGTGCCTCCTGACTGGGAGACACCTCAGGAGAGCTGCAGCTGGCATCTGGCGGGTGCCCCTCTGGGTTGAAGCTTCCAGAGGAAGGAATTGGCAGCAGTCTTTGCTGTTCTGCAGCCTCCGCTGGTAATACAAGCAAACAGCATCTGGAGTGGACCTCTAACAAACTCCAGCAGACCTGCAGCAGAGGGGCCTGACTGTTAGAAGGAAAACTAACAGAAAAGAGTAGCATCAACGTCAATCAAAAGGACATCCACAGAGAAACTCCATCTGAAGCTCACCAACATAAAAGGCCAAAGGTAGATAGATCCACAAAAATGAGGAAGAACCAACACAAAAAGGCTGAAAATTCCAAAAACCAGAACACCTCTTCTCATCCAAAGGAACACAGCTCTCCACCAGGAAAGGAACAAAACTGGATTGAGAATGAGTTTGATGAAATGACAGAAGTAGACTTCAGAAGTTGGATAATAACAAACTTCTCTGAGCTAAAGGACCATGTTCTAACCCAATGCAAGAAAGCTAAGAACCTTGAAAAAAGGTTAGACGAATTGCTAACTAGAATAACCAGTTTAGAGAAGAACATAAATGACCCAATGGAGATGAAAAACACAGCAGGAGAACTTTGTAAAGCATACACAAGTATCAATAGCCAACTCAATCAAGTGGAAGAAAGGATATCAGAGATTAAAGATCAGCTTAATGAAATAAAGCGTGAGCACAAGATTAGAGAAAACAGAATGAAAAGAAGTGAACAAAGTCTCCAAGAAATATGGTACTATGTCAAAAGACCAAACCTACATTAAGATTGGTGTGCTTGAAAGCGATAGGGAGATTGAAACCAAGTTGGAAAGCACACTTCAAGATATTATCCAGGAGAACTTCCTCAACCTGGCAAAATAGGCCAACATTCAAATTCAGGAAATACAGATAACACCACAAACATACTCCTGGAGAAGAGCAACCACAAGATACATAATCATCAGATTCACCAAAGTTGAAATGAAGGAAAAAATGTTAAGGGCAGCCAGAGAGAAAGGTTGGGTTATCCACAAAGGGTAACCTAGATCAGACTAACAGTGGATCTCTCAGCAGAAACCCTACAAGCCAGAAGAGAGTGGGGGCCAATATTCAACATTCTTAAAGAAAAGAATTTTCAACCCAGAATTTCATATCCAGCCAAACTAAGCTTTGTAAGCAAAGGAGAAATAAAATCCTTTACAGACAAGCAAATGCTGAGAGATTTTGTCACCACCAGGCCTGCCTTACAAGAGCTCCTGAAGGAAGCACTAAACATCAAAAGGAAAAACTGGTACCAGCAACTGCAAAAACATCAAATTGTAAAGACCATCGACACTGTGAAGAAACTGCATCAACTAATGGGCAAAATAACCAGCTAGAATCATAATGACAAGATCAGATTCACACATGACAATATTAACCTTAAATGTAAATGGGCTAAATGTCCCAATCAAAAGACACAAACTGGCAAACTGGATAAAGAGTCAAGATCCATCAGTGTGCTATATTCAGGAGACCCATCTTCTTACATGCAAAGACACACATAGACTCAAAATAAAGGGCTGCAGGAATATTTATCAAGCAAATGGAAAGAAAAAAAAAAAAAAAAAAAGCAGGGGTTGCAATCCTAGTCTCTGATAAAACAGACTTTAAACCAACAAAGATCAAAAAAGACAAAGAAGGGCATTACATAATGGTAAAGGGATCAATGCAAAAAGAGCTAACTATCTGATATATATATGCACCCCATACAGGAGCCCCCAGATTCATAAAGCAAGTTGTTAGAGACCTACAAAGAGATATAGACTCCCACACAATAATAGTGGGAGACTTCAACACCCCATTGTCAATATTAGACAGATCAATGAGACAGAAAATTAACAAGGCTATCCAGGGCTTGAACTCAGCTCTGGACCAAGTGGACCTAATAGACATCTACAGAACTTTCCACCCCAAATTGACAGAATATACATTCTTCTCAGCACCACATTGCACTTATTCTAAAATTAACCACATAATTGGAAAGAAAACACTCCTCACCAAAAGCAAGAGAATGGAAATCATAATAAACAGTCTCTCAGACAACAATGAAATCAAATTAGAACTCAGGATTAAGAAACTCACTCAAAACCACACAACTACTTGGAAACGGAATGACTTGCTCCTGAATGACTACTGGGTAAATAACAAAATGAAGGCGAAAATAAATAAGTTCTTTGAAACCAATGAGAACAAAGACACAACCTACCAGAATCTCTGGGATACAGCCAGAGCAGTGTTTAGAGGGAAATTTATAGCACTAAATGCCCACAGGAGAAACCAAGAAAGATCTAAAATCAATACCCTAACATCACAATTAAAAGAACTAGAGAAGCAAGAGCAAACAAACTCAAAAGCTAGCAGAAGACAAGAAAAAACTAAGATCAGAGCAGAATGAAAGGAGATAGAGACACGAAAGACCCTTCAAAAAAATCAATGAATCCAGGAGCTGGTTTTTTTAGATCAACCAAATAGATAGACTGCTAGCCAGACCAAGAAAGAAGGGAAGAGAAATAAATGAAATAGACAAAATAAAAAATGATAAAGGGGATACCACCACTGATCCCACAGAAATAAACTACCATCAGAGAATACTATGAACACCTCTATGCAAATAAACTGGAAAATCTAGAAGAAATGAATAAATTCCTGGATACATACACCCTCCCAAGACTAAATCAGGAAGAAGTCGAATCCTTGAATAGACCAATAACATGGTCTGAAATTGAGGCAGTAATTAATAGCCTACCAAGCAAGTAAAAGCCTAGGAGCAGACAGATTCACAGCCAAATTCTACCAGAGGTACAAAGAGTAGCTGGTGCCATTCCTTCTGAAACTATTCCAAACAATAGTAAAAGAGGGAATCCACCATAACTCATTTTATGAGGCCAGCATCGTCCTGATACCAAAACCTTGTTGGCAGAGACACAACAACAACAAAAAATTTCAGGCCAATATCCCTGATGGACATTGATGCAAAAATCCTTGATAAAATACTGGCAAACTGAATCCAGCAGTGCATCAAAAAGCTTACCCACCAAGATCAAGTTGGCTTTATCCCTGGGATGCAAAGCTGGTTCACAAATCAATAAATGTAATCCATCACATAAACAGAACCAAAGACAAAACCACATGATTATCTCAATAGATGGAGAAAAGACCTTTGATAAAAATTCAACACTCTTTCATGCTAAAAACTGTCAGCAAACTAGGTATTGATGGAACATATCTCAAAGTAATAAGAACTGTTTATGACAAACCCACAGCCAATATCATACTGAATGGGCAAAATCTGGAGGCATTCCCTTCGAAAACCAGCACAAGATAAGGATGCCCTCTCTTACCACTCTTATTCAACATGGTATTGGAAGTTCTGGCCAAGGCAATCAGGCAAGAGAAATAAATAAAGGAAATTCAAATAGGAAGAGAGGAAGTCAAATTGTCTCTGTTTGCATATGACATAATTGTATATTTAGAAAACACCATTGCCTCAGCCCAAGATCTCCTTAAGCTGATAAGCAACTTCAGCAAAGTCTCAGGATACAAAATCGATGGGCAAAAATCACAAGCATTCCTATACACCAATAATAGAGAAACAGCCAAATCGTGAGTGAACTCCCATTCACAATTGCTACACAGAGAGTAAAATACCTAGGAATACAACTTATAAGGGATGTGGAGGACCTCTTCAAGAACTACAAACCATTGCTCAAGGAAATAAGAGAGGACACAAACAAATGGAAAAACATTCCATGCTCATGGATAGGAAAAATCAATATCATGAAAATGGCTATACTGCCAAAATAATTTATAGATTCAATGGTATCCCCATCAAGCTACCATTGACTTTCTTCACAGAATTGGAAAAAACTACTTTAAATTTTATGCAGAACCAAAAAAGAGCCTATATAGCCAAGAAAATCTTAAGCAAAAAGAACAAAGCTGGAGGCATCATGCTACCTGACTTCAAACTATACTACAAGGCTACAAGCAAAATAGCATGGTACTGGTACCAATACAGATATATAGACCAAAGGAACAGAATAGAGTCCTCAGAAATAACACCACACATCTACAATCACCTGATCTTTGACACACCTGACCAAAACAAGCAACGGGGAAATGATTCCCTATTTAATAATGGTGTTGGGAAAACTGGCTAGCCATATGCAGAAAACTGAAACTGGACCCCTTCCTTACACATTATACAATTAACTCAAGATAGATTAAAGACTTAAATGTAAAACTCAAGATGGATTAAACATTTAAACATAAAACCTAAAACCATAAAACCCTAGAAGAAAACCTAGCCAACACCATTCAGGACAGGCATGGGCAAAGTCTTCATGACTGAAACACCAATAGCAATGGCAACAAAAGCCAAAATTGACAAATGGGACCTAATTAAACTAAAGAGCTCCTGAACAGCAAAAGAAACTATCATCAGAGTGAATAGACAACCTACAGAATGGGAGAAAATTTTTGCAGTCTTTTTGACAAAGGGCTAATATCCAGAATCTGCAAAGAACTTAAACAAGTTTACAAGAAAAAATAAAACAACCCCATCAAAAAGTGGGTGAAGGATATGAACACACACTTCTCAAAAGAAGATATTTATGCAGTCAACAAACATGAAAAAAAGCTCATCATCACTGGTCATTAGAGAAATGCAAATCAAAACCACATTGAGATACTATCTCAGGCCAGGTAGAATGGCGATCATTAAAAAGTCAGGAAACGCGGGAGGCTGAGGGAGGAGAATGGTGTGGATCTGGGAGGCGGAGCTTGCAGTGAGCCGAGATTGCGCCACTGCACTCCAGCCAGGGCGACAGAGCGAGACTCCATCTCAAAAAAAAAAAAAAAAAGGAAACGACAGATGTGGAGAGGATGTGGAGAAAGAAATAGAAACCTTTTACACTGTTGGTGGGAGTGTAAATTAGTTCAACCATTGTGGAAGACAGTGTGGCGATTCCTCAAGGGTCTAGAACCAGAAATACCATGTGACCCAGCAATCTCATTACTGGTTATATACCCAAAGGATTATAAATCATTCTATTATACAGACAGATGCACCCATATGTTTATTGCAGCACTGTTCACAATAGCAAAGACTTGGAACCAGCCCAAATGCCCATCAATGATAGACTGGATAAAGAAAATGTAGCATATATACACCTTGGAATACTACACAGCCATAAAAAAGGATGAGTTTACGTCCTTTGCAGGGACTTGGATGAAGCTGGAAACCATCATTCTCAGCAAACTAACACAAGAACAGAAAACCAAACACCACATGTTCTCACTCATAAGTGGGAGTTGAACAATGAGAACACATGGACACAGGCAGGGGAACATCACACACTGGGGCCTGTCAGTGGGTAGGGGGATAGGGGAGGGATAGCATTAGGAGAAATACCTAATGTAGATGACGGGTTGATGGGTGCAGCAAACCACCATGGCACGTGTATACCTATGTAACAAACCTGTACGTTCTGCACATGTATCTCAGAACTTATAGTATAATAATAGTAATAAACAAGAAAAAACTGAAAAAATAAGAAAATGATCATTTGCTGTTTAAAGGCGGTTGTTATAATATACGATTGCTATTAATTTTCGTAAAATTATCTTGTGCTATTGCACCTTGCTAAAGATTTTAATAGTTCTTGTATGTTTTCCATTTGTTCTTTTGTGATTTCAAATCATAACACTGGAAAATAGTGCTACTTTTTAAAAAACACAGATCTAAATAAATAATAAATACAGATATATATATCTAAATAATAAATCAATAAATACAGATTTAAAAAAGCAGATCTTGCTTTGCATGTCTTTAGTATGCATGAATTTCAGTTATCATGGTCTAAATTAAAACAATCCCCAAACAACACAGTTCAAATTTTAGTTACCATGTAATATTAACTGTATTTGCATAAAGGATGAAATTTTCTGCTAGCTATTAATTCTAAAAATCACCACCTAATTACAGATGCACATCATAATTAACGACCAATCACATCACTTCTTTCAAAGTCTGCAGTGATTTGTGCAGTAACTGTGCACCTGGTACTCAGTTTACACACAGACAGCAAAGCATAGAGTTGTGCTGGCTGCTTGTCTGCTATTTATAAATCCATGACATTTTACAAGAATAAATAATTCTTGTAAAGAGGAATCAGCTAACAAAGATAAAAGTGCTGCAAAGAAACAAAAAGGGATAACACTGGAAGGAAAGTATACAGCGGACATAAATGGAGTTATAGAGGAAATAACTGACCATGGGACTACAGACACTGTCACTGTTCCTGTTATTCTAGTTAAGCAGCCAGAGCAATTTAGCTAACTTAGTGATATAAATTAGGAAAGTGGTTGTATGAAAAGAATAAATGTGTTCTTGTAGAAGTGATACTGAGAAAAAACTTGCCATTAAAGGAACATTCAGAATTATTTCACAGCGTTGAAAGTACAAAGAATGTTGGAAGATGATCCATATTCAGAAAGGAGCATAATTCACCGAAGCGTAGTAAAGATGCTTGCTCCTTATAGTAAGTTACATCATGAGAGGGAGGCAAGCACTATTTAAACTACTCTTGATAAGTTTCTTTTACAAAGAAATAAAACACTTTAATTTCAACGCTTTTAATGTTTTAAGTTATATCGTACCAAAAAAAAAATTAGCCTTCACTAATTTTTTGTCCCCATATAAATTTATTACCAATAGTAAATGAGTGTTTAATGTCTTGACAAAAATTTTGAAAGGTAATAGAACAAAGACCACTTTGTACATTTTTAGCTTCTCTGGTCATTTTTATGGTTCTGCCTGGCAATGCAAAGCCAGCACTAACTATACCCTCTATCTTTTCATATCAGCTGAAATCTTCAGAACAAAAATAAGTAACATTGGTAAGAAAAGCAATCACTTAAAGGATGAATTGGCTAGATAGAGCATCTTGGGACACAATAATGTTTTCTAAAAAAATTGTGGCATTATTTTCTGGAGATATATGTTGGGAGGAGATGCTCAAGGCTGGTTTTATGTTCTTTCCATTTATGGGCTTTTATTTTTAAGTTTGTATTTATAAATGTTTTGGAGAAGTGTTTGTGAGCTTCAAGAGGATTGCTGCACATTGGCCTCATAGCCTGTTCTTACCTCCAAGTTTGATTGTTCAAATTAAGGGTCTTTGTGGTAGTGTGCTGCTAGGATCTTTTCTTACTCCCTAAGAAACATGTATGGCACCTTAGGAAGGATAGTGTGAGTTGCCCTCACCTTAGATTGAATTAATTACTGTATAACAACGATTTACATATATTTCCAATTAAAAAAATACACACACGTGTGTGTGTGTGTGTGTGTGTCTTGCTATTTTAGTGAGCTTCTTAGAAGAGATCAGGGTCAAATCATTATGATCAAATTACTATTTTCCCCGGAAATTCACAACTCTTTTTTCTTTAGAATTATTCTTTGCTATTCAGAAATGTTTAACCATTGAAGCACACATAAGAGGAGTCCATTGTTACCTTAATTCAATATTTTCATGTGTGATTTCACCATCGGAAGAAAGGACTGGAATTAGAAAGTTCAGCATCTGATAATGTATTTAGAAGGCTGAATAATCTTTATGATTTCCTACGTCAAGGCCTTTTTTTTTTTTTTTTTGGTCTAGACATTATCATGTATTGATGAAAACAAACAGAACAAAACAGAGAAGTGAAAATGTGAGAAATTATGTTTCATTTTGGTTGAATTTTTTTCAATATTTAAATTGAAAAAATTAAGTTAACCCCATATCTAGAGCATATAAACATGATAAGAAATGGCTCATTAGAGCAATAATGGCTACTGAAAAATTAATAGTGTTGGCTTTGAATGAAAAAATTCCCCTCCCAGCATAGATCACTGGATTCTTGCATTATTAAAACTAGCTAAACTAGCATACAGATCCTTAAAGTGTCTGATAAACAGTGGGAATATGAATTGATTTGGACTTCTAACCTAGAGCAATGCTTTACATAATTTAGATCCTGTTAGAAGATACTCAGAGTTTTAGCAAATACTGACTTTTGGCCAACATCCAAGTGAAGATCCACACTTCTTTACTTAAGTCTCCTTCTGTCTCATTTCTCTCCATGCTGAATGCAATTTTTCACTTTTATCTTTCCTCTGCCATTGTTTTATTTTAGTATTTTTTGCTCCAAAAAAATGATTTAAATAGTGTTCCTGAAAATACAATGAAAACTACCCTGTGATTGTTTCTTGAGAGAATGATTTTAATTTGTGATATGAAGGTATTGGACGGTAAACACAACTCAAATAATATCCATGATTGCTACTGTAATTACATTCATCGTGATAACAGAATGGGGCAACTTTGTTTGTTTCTTTCTAAAGCCATGTCACTCATCATAGATTTATAGACATTTCAGTTCTATGGAGACAGTGTATCAATGTATAAATTGTCTAATATGTAGTGCTCCTAGGTTTGAAACACTGGGTCTGGTTTTGTTTTAAAAGCACATATTTTTCTAAAGAAATAAAGTCTTACAGGTAAACTGAAGATGTATAAAAGAGAAAATAAATTAGTTGTATGCTAATTATAAATAGATGTAAGCTCCCTATCATGGTCATTTTAAGTTTTTCATTCTATAAACAAGTAAACTTTAGAAAAATAAGAACACACAAAGTAAAACAAACGAGCAAAGGCTCTGTCTTCGTCTGTCCCTGCTGCTATATGAAAATGTCTTAGACTGGGTAATTTCTAAATAACAGAGTATTTCTCACAAGTTTTGGAGGCTGACAAGTCCACAGGATCAAAGCACCAGCAGATTTAGTGTCTGGTGAGAGCCCAGTCTGCTTCCAAGATGGTGCCTTGTTGCTGGGTCTCCTCGTGGCAGAAGGGATTAACAGCTCCCCAGCACCTCTCTCTCTCTCTCTCTCTTTTTTTTGTAATTATACTTAAGTTCTAGGGTACATGTGCACAACGTGCAGGTTTGTTACATGTGCCATGTTGGTGTGCTGTACCCAATAACTCGTCATTTATACTAGGTACATCTCCTAATGCTATCCCTCCCCCCTCCCCCCACCCCACCCGGTATGTGATGTTCCCCTTCCTGTGTCCACGTGTTCTCATTGTTCAATTCCCACCTATGAGTGAGGATATCCGGTGTTTAGTTTTTTGTCCTTGTGATAGTTTGCTGAGAATGATGGTTTCCAGTTTCATCCATGTCCTTGCAAAGGACATGAACTCATCCTTTTTTATGGCTGCATAATATTCCATGGTGTATATGCCCCAGCACCTCTTTTTTAAGGTCACTAATTGCATTCATGAGAGTTCTGCCCTCATCACCTTATCACCTCCTAGAGACTGCACTTCAGCACTATCACACTGGTGATCAAGTTTCAAGATATGAATTTTACGGGGACACATTCAGAACGTAGAGCTTCCCATTCTTACAACCCTGAGCTAGGTCTTTTCACCTTTTTTGGAATTTACTCTACCAGATGAAGATGTCCCCCTTTCCTCACAAACATGGGATAATATCCAATTTCCTCTGTGGTGACTGAGTTTTTTCATTTCACAATGTTATATTGTGACATCTATCTGCAGTGGTGTATCTACTTCCACTATATTTTAATGATTTCATAGTGATCCAGGGAATAGATGTATTATCATTTATATATTAAATCTCATTTTATTCAACTTTTATGTAGTTTCTCAATTTTTGGTTGCAATGAACCCTATGGTAAATATTGTTATACCTAAAACGTTTTTACAGATCCGTAATTATTTCTTCAGTATAAATTTCTAAAAGTAAATTTTATGGCTAAATGGTGTAGAAAATTGCCAAAGCATAATCTGGATGGGCCATACCAATTTGCATTTTCACCAGTGGAAATAAGAATATAAACATTTGCCACAGAATCCTGCTATTTTATTTTTTTTGAGATAGAGTCTCACTCTGTTGCCCAGGCTGGAGTGCAGTGGTGCAATCTTGGCTCACTGCAAACTCTGCCTCCTGGGTTCACTCCATTCTCCTGCCTCAGCCTCCTGAGGACTACAAGTGCCCGCCACCACGCTGGGCTAATTTTTTTGTATTTTTTTTTAATAGAGACAGGGTTTCACTGTGTTAGCCAGGATGGTCTTGATCTCCTGACCTCGTGATCTGCCCCGCCTCGGCCTCCCAAAGTGCTGGGGTTACAGGTGTGAGCCACCGCACCTGGTTCATGTAATTTTATTTTAATATTTGGTAACTTGTTAGAGACAGAAAATGGTATGCTGTTTTAATTTGCACTTTTTTTCCTTATTTGCAATAATTTGCTTTACGTGGATTTTCTTTTGCATTTCTTTTGTTTTGTTTTGTAAATTGTCTGTTTGTGACCTTTTTGCATTTTTGTACCAGAGAAACAGCAGATTAGGAAAAGGAAACTAAAAAAGTCCGGTAGATTAAAAACATTCAGTATTACTCAAATTACTGAAAACAGTAGTTACAGCCACACAGTTTTGAGGCAGTGAGGATGGTTGTAAACGAAAAAATTATTAATGAATCAGCGTGTCTTTCATGCGAAAAGGCTATAAGAAAGTCTTTTCCAGATATCCAAAGGCTTAGAAAATAGAATACTGATGAATCATTTGAAAAAAAACTTTGTCAAAAATTTAGTCTCACTGAAAGATGGAGGAAATTGCATAAGTCCTAATCCGTAGTGCCTGATATGTTTAAAGCACTAAGCACTTTACATATATTAACTCTATAGCAGTTACAACCTTCTGGGAGGAATAATAATTTACAAAAAGTTAAGTATTTACCCTAGGGAAACAGTCAATTTGTATATGCAGAAATGTAACAATAAGAATTATCATACTGTGTTTTATTTAATATAAGAAACTACGTAAACAAAGCAAATATCCAACAGTAGGGGTCTTGGGATAGGCTAGACCTATCCCAAGGTACATGGGATAGGCTACAATGGGATAGGCTACTATGCAGCCATTAAAAATGATGTTAAAAAACATTTAATGGCGCCTACTAGGCACTGTGCTAATTGTTTTGCATTCATTACCTTCTTTAGATACAACTTTATGAGATATGCAGGTTTTTTAGCCTCCTTATACCGATAGAGAAATTGAGTCTTAGAGAAGTTAATTTCTCTAAGACCATAAACCTAGCGTTCAAACTGATGTCGGAGTTTGGTGTCCTCACTCCTATCCATATCCAGTATGACCCACTCAAGATAGAAAGATACATAGATGACTACCTGGATAAGTTATATGAAAGTTTTTAGTATCATTGGTATTGAGGGTGCTTTTTTTTCCCATTTGTGTGTTTTCTACAATTAATACTTATCACTTTTGAATTTAAGAAAAATATTAGTGGGAAATGAAGTAAGTTTAAAAAATAGTAAAAAAAGAGAGAGAGGTTTTTGGAAGTAAAGAAGTGAAAGTCCAGAAGAAGAAATTCCAGGCACAGTTGAAATAGACAATATAACTTCTCACAGAAAAAGACTTGGGAGGAGAAACAACCTCACCCTCTTTTGCTTTTTCTACAAGTCTAGAACCTTCAGAGCCAAGGTCAGGTCACCTGGGAAAAATGTGAACCTTTGACTTTTAATTTATAAAGTTATACTCAAGAGGGCTGTCAGGTTTCCAGAAGCTACAGTGGTATATCAGACTGAGTTTAGTCAGGAAAACAGAAGCCTCTATTGGCATTTCAAAGAGAGAGAATTTAATATCGAGAACTATACTATGGAACTAATGGATTACTTGGATGTGCAAAGGAGGGGAAGAAAGGAACTGGAAGAGAAAGCACAAATCAAAGATGATGCTCAGAGATTAGGGGCAGCTAGTGTTGCTGGCTGGAGTCCATGTGTCCACACGTATTGCTTCCCTGTTACAGACTCTTTAGCCATTGGTTCCAGATTTGCTGAAGGTTTTCAGAAATCTTGATTTTCTCAACCAGGGCTGGCACCTCCATCAATGTTGTCATCATTGTGTGCTGTAGATGCTGCTTTTGCTGCCAAAGGTGCTTCCAATAAATGAAGATGAAAAGAGTCACTTCTTCCCATTCTCTTCTTTTATCACGTGCTGCCTCCAAGTGGCAGAATCTAATTGGAATTCAGTTGGTAAGTGAGATAGAAAAATAAAGTTTGCCGTTTTCAAGCTTCCTATCATACCTAGCAGAGCACAGAAATGTGAGGATAGGGGTTGAGAGCAAAGGCACAAATGACCGACACTGTCTACCCTTTTGTCTATGTAGCATCCTTTCTCATAGTTCTACCCATAATTTATTTTCCTACAGCATTTCGCTTCTGTCTAATACAACGTCTGTGTCTCCTTGATAAACACTGATGCTATTTCCTCATCTAATTCAACGAACAATTCTTGCTGAATACATAATGTATAAGCTAAACTATTAAGTTACTCTTTACTAATCTTCTTTGAATGGAAAACAGGGGTAGAGGGGACAGGTGAAATTGGTCAATGTATACAAATATATCTACAATGAAGAAAATCACTTATGGTTCCTGTAGTCCTCATTTCTGTACCTTGTCACAAATTTGTGTTGATAGTCATAAATTTCTTCTTCCCCTATCATTTCACATTTCATTTTTTCTTGGCACAGGTCGTTTCCGAACTTTCATTCCTGAAATGTTTGAATCACTATTCATTTTTCTTTTTTTGGGTTGCTATTGTCTTCTTTTAAGCTTCATTACTGGAATGGAAATGATAAGAACAGTGTTAGGAAATTCCAGGGGCTCTAAACACAGTCCTACTTGTTCTTACTGTGGGATGGCAACACAATTTCCATTTGATAATTAGCTATCCTTTTTGTCATTTGACTTTGTGACATGAGAAGCTTGAAATATCTGCTGGTACTCTCAGCTTTCTGTTTGATTTAACCAGTGTTGTGTCCTTTAGTGGAAATATTCCTCTCCTGAGAATGAAGGCCTGTAACACAGCAGAGCTTGAGATTATAAGGGTTTGGAAACATTCTGTGTGTGGATTGTTAGGTGTAATAGAGAAGCCCCCACCAATGCCACCGCTCAGTTCCATGACTCATCTTTTCTGGTCATGGCAGAAACAGCATCAAACGTTGTTCATCAGTTCAAAGCCTATGCCAAAGCTTGAAGGACAACACCTCAACCTTGCGGGTTATATAATTGAGTCATCAGTAGGCTACACTACTATTATTTCAACCATGCTACTTCTGGATACAAGAAAACCATACTAAAAATAGTGGATTTTGTACATGTGAATTCACTGCTGCACTTTTCTGATATAAAACAAATCCCCTAGCGAGAAGCAATGTTGTGTCTCATACCATGATAGTAAATAAGGTACTGTATTAGTTTCCTAGGAGTGGCTTTATGAAGTACCACACACAGGGTGACTTAAAACAACAAAAATCTATTCATTGACAATTCTGGAGGTTAGAAGTCTAAAATCAAGGTACCATGAGGGCCAGGAGTCTTCTGAAAGCCCTAGGGAAGAAACCTGCCTTGCCTTTTCCTAAGTTATAAATGCCCATTGGAAAGGAGGGGGAAATGTCTAAAAGGAAGTTTATTCATTACAGTCCATAGACCATATGTGTCAGTGTTGGGGTGTCCTGGAGGAGATGAAAGAAATTTGAATATTCCCAGTGTTACCTGGCAATTTATCTGTTTTTAGCAACCACACTAGGTAATTGTCATGTACAATAAAGTTTGAGTGAAGTAAAATTTTAGGAACTTTAGCAATTATTCAGTCAACTAATTATGACTCAAGAGGAGTAGGAAACTACAAGAAGATTTCCCACCCACATATGCATTTGGTTTTGGCTGAATATATCTGGGTATGTGTGTAGATTGCATGATGCTTAGCAGGATACAGTGTAAGCTTATTGTGTGTATTTATTACTTGAGCATGGTTATGCATATGCAAGTATGTGGGCCATTTTCTGTTGAATTTTAAAAACAATGATAACAAAATGCTGTCTGTGATTTTGGGAAATAGAATTATCAAGGGGTTCTGTGAAACAAAGACAGAACTTCTTTAAAGACACCCCAAACATATTTTTCTGACTACTTTATTCTATGTGTAAAGGGAAAATGTCCAGAATGAGGAACATAAATGGTTCATCATTGAAGAGAAAGTACATCTAATTATATCATCTTCTGGAGCTTTTCTTTTTAAATCTCATTTCAAAGTTAGGATAAAGAGAAGTGATCAGTTGCTTGTTATTTTTATCAGAAGTTGGAATTTTTTTTTGTTTTTTTTGAGAATCTCAGGACAAAAAGAAATGTAAGCTCACAAGCTTTATTTTATTTAAGGTATTGAAGAAGAAATGCAGAAAAAGAGAGTTTGTACATGAGTGATTTTAATTGACTAACAAAGTTAAATACTGCACTGGAAAGGCCTACTGACAACCTGCTAATAGCAAAAAGATAACACAAATCTAAAAATTGCTGTCTTTTTATTGGACAAAGTAAAATAAAATTTTATAACACATCTTGATGTTCCATGTGACTCTATAGAAGAATGCTTAAAGGTCAAGCCTTCAGAAACCAAAAGTTCATGTAAGTCTTTTCATCTTAACTAGAGTGGTAACATCACTTTTCTCTTTGATCTTTTTATTTAAATGTGAATTTCCATTCAACACAAGATTTTAACTGAGCAATTTGTGGAAGGGTTTTTGGGTTTAATTATTAGTTAACAGAGTTTCCACCAGCGGTAAATATTTGTACCATACTGAATGTGTTGAACTAAGGCTTATTGTTAAAGAGAGGAAATAATTAAATTGCCAAAAACATTACTCAGTTTGTTCCACCTGCAAAGGGCACTGATTTACTTAATCTCACTCTGTCAGTTTTAAAAGCATGATTATAATTGCAAATGCTAAAGTATCAGTTGTCCAAATGACAAGATTGTTGTTAAAGATGAAAGGAGAAAAAAAAAGATGACATTTAGAAAAAATAAATCTATTTATTGTTCTACCTCATTTTGCTTTTTTCAGAGGTGCTGGGAAATTTTGTACAGATCAAAGGAAATGAAAAATACATAAATTTGCTGAAAATATCAGAGTAAAAAGTCTCAAAGACAGAAAAAAGAAGGAAAGGTTGTAAATTAAAGAAATAAGAGAAAGAAAGAATTTAATTAAACCCCAAATACCAGTTAAAAGGAGTAAGAGAAAAGCAAGTAACCCATAGAGATCTCTATTCAATGGGAGCCACAAGAAAGCTTTGCTAAGGTCAACCTTATCAGCAAGACGCAAGTTTAGCTCTTGGTTCTTAGGAAATGTATATATACTCTCTGCCATTTTGAGGGACTGGGGTTGGTTTCTTATGTAAAGTATTGGTACACACACCACTTGTGGGATGCTAGGTAAGTCACTGAGAAGCATATCAAACATGTACTTGGGCTGTCACATCTGTTAGATTTCTCGGTCATGTTTCCACCATGCACCACAAAAGAAATCTCCTTGCTTGTGATAACTATTTTGTTGGAGGGAAGGGTAAATACTACTGTATGTCACATAGGTTCTTGGTCAAGTCAAGAGAATTTTTGAACTTTCTTTGATTTCAAAGGCGAGACCACCTTCTGCTCTAGACCAGTTTACAGTAGAAGATTAGCATTTCAGTGACAACTGGAAATATTAAAGGAAAGCAGGTCTGTTCCATTTTGTTGCCAATTGAGACAGAACAGTCAAAATGTTGACAAATGTAATATGCATATAGAAGTTACTATGAGAATTAAGTGACTTAATGCATATAAAGACATTAGTTTTATGTCTGGCAAATAGTAAGCACTTGCTATTATTGTTCAAGTATACAATTAGTTACATGTATTTGTGTGGATCAGAGAACCCAACGATACATAACAAAGGGTTCTCAATGTACAATTTTAGGGCTGGGTGCGGTGGCTTATGCCTGTAATCACAGCACTTTGGGAGGCTGAGGCGGACAGATCACTTGTGGTCAGGAGTTCGAGACTAGCCTGGACAGCATGGTGAAACCCTGTCTCTACTAAAAACACAGAAATTAGCCGGGAGTTGTGGCATGCGCTGGCAATCCCAGCTACTTGGGAGGCTGAGGCAGGAGAATTGCTTGGACCTGGGAGGTGGAGGTTGCAGTGAGCCGAGATCAGGCCACCGTACTCCTGCCTGGGAAACAGATTGAGACTCTGTCTCAAAAAACCAAAAACCAAAAAACAAAAAACAAAACCCCAAAATTAGCCAGTTGTGGTGGCGGGCACCAGTAGTCCCAGCTACTCAAGAGCCTAAGACAGGATAATTGCTTGAACCTGGGAGGCGGAGGTTGCTGGTGACCTGAGATGGTGCCACTGCACCTGAGCCTGGGAGAAAGAGTGAGACTCCGTCTTAAAAAAAAAAAAAAAAAAAAAAAAATCACATAACAAGGTTATAACTGGAACCACTGAATCAGCTTTGAGGTATTATTTTTCAAAATTGCTGGAAAAAAGCCTTCAGCGTAGCATTGGTGTTGTTTCTGAGAGACCGCAGCCTTTAGCAGAAAAAGCCCTATCTCTGTTATCAGACAGATGTGAGTTAACATCTCAGTTCTGCCACTTAATAGTTGGGTGACCTTCATCAAGTTGCTTTGACTCATCTTCAGTTTTTCAATCTATGAAATGCAGCTTGTGATGAGCAGGAAACTGGCATGCTTTGCGTGATTCTAGGCACACATAAGGTGCTTGACATATGTGCATATCCTCAGGTTCTCATTCTCTTAATATGATCTATCACTTAAGAGTATTTAGGTTTGTGCAGGAAAAAAATTGCTTATCAACTTACATAGCAATGCAGATTAGTCTTATGCTAAGGAGGTATTTCATGTTCCAAATATAATTTAGTTTCTTTCATATCCGTGTTGTCATTTTCTTTTTGATCTTAGACTTAGCTAAGTGTATGATACTTTAGAATTCCTTAAAATCAGTCTTTGTTTAACAGCAATATATTTTTAGCTTTGTCAAATATTCTTGGCTTTCAAAGTAGAATTCTCTTTCATGGATAATAAAATAATCAAATCTGAGATCAATAAAACATTTTCCCCCAATTTGGATAAAACAAAGTTGAAAAAAAGACTCCTATTATTTTATTTTAATAAGGGAAGCAACATATTTACTTCTGTGTTCTCGACTTTAGCAGTCCTGCAGTTGGGTAAACTTTCCATAGTTCTATTTGCTTTTGAAAGATTAATAACAGAGGTGTATCCAGAGGCTGACTCTTTCTCTACCCTTTTACCTTCTAGAGTGGTGGCACAAAAACTTTTTGATCATGTATTGCAGTGGTAAAATAAGAACATTTGAGATTTTACTTGTTTGAGTAAATATATGCATTTATATGTTCTGTATGGTACATTAGCACACATCATATTACATATTATGCACATTGTAAAGTGTATCCTAAAACAGAAATAAAAAAGATTGAAAGAAAGATGAACTAAACTATATATTTTAAAAATATTTTGGTAAGCATAATGGTTTCAGACTATTGCAATTTTCCACTTTTTCATGGCATAATATACAAATAGGGTGATTTTTATTACAAATGATTGAGGATGCAAATTGGTGTTTTGAATAGCCTCCTTAAGATTTTTGACTGATGTGAACTGACTTTTTGTCAAACCTGTTTATATTATCATTGTTTTCTGTAGTGGCATATTGAAATAAAGTTTGTTCTTAAAGAAGGAGTTAGTGTCAACTCTGCCATTTCCTGTTAGTCACTTCTACTTGCATGATTAGAATTTTGTTTGTGGTTTTGTTGTAAGAATCTTTTAGTGACTTACCCATTAAAGTTAATTTCAATAGATAATGCTCTTAAATCCTCTTAATTAGTCACACACAAAGTGCACCTTGTCACCATGTAGTGGAAATGAGCCAGGGAGGGAGAATGCTGGATCGACCTCTCCCATATGTGGAACCTCATTCTTTCCTTAGGACACCTCATCCAGAGTAGGTCAGTGTAACCCTCTGATTTGTAGACGAGCAGGGAATATCCTGGTCAATCCATCTATCAAATACTTGCGAAGTGCAATTCCTTGTTTGTTCGGGGAGAAAAGATAAGTAAAAATAGAACTGCCAATATTTTATTTCACATTCCACCGGTCACCTCTTCAGCCCCTGCATTGAATTTGAGAGACACCCTTGGTAAGAGCATGGGTCAGTAAATCTTTTCTGTGAAGGGGCAGATAGTAAATGTTTTCAACTTTGTGAGCCAGATAGCCTTGTTGAAACTCTTCAACTCAACCACTGTGTAGTGCCAAGACATCTATAGACAATACAAAAGTAAATGACTGTGGCCATGTTCCAATAAAATTTCATTTACAAAAACAGGCATTTGGTCAGATTTGAAATGGAGATACTAGTTTGTCAACTTGTTATCTAGAGAATACTGAGCTTGATCAAAACTAATAAAATAATGAATCCCATATTTACCAGAAAATGACTTGAGAAAAAAGCCTTTGAAGGGGATGGCTTAGCTTAACTCAGCAGTCTCATTTATAAATCACATTGGACTGCACAACTTTCATGCTGCTAATTGATAAGCTGATGTAGCCTTCTCTCCATCTCTGATTCATTTGCTGTCTTTCTCAATCACACACACATAGACGTACATGCACACACTGACACCCACACCCATATGGTAACGAGGTAGCTGCTGTGTGTTGAAAATTAATGAGAAGATATAAAGGGAGATTCAGATGTGCTCTGACTGGTGCAGTTGTAAGTTTGTGGCAGGAAGAATAAAGAGACTTTTCCAAATGGCAAGACATCTTCTTTTAGCAACTCTCAAAAACTTTAGCAAATCAAGAATGCTTTAGCAAATCCTGAGCAAATTATGTCAAGGAAATATGGACAAAATTGAAGGAAGACAAACACCTCAGGTAACAAGTTACAATGAAAGGGAATTAGCAGAAGTGGTTTTTTTTTTTTTTTCCCCACACAGTGAGGCAGGAGGGAATCTTTGTCCAATAGAGTCCCTGCCTTTTGTGGTAACTTTCATGTTTTCACTTCTACTCTATTTACATTTTCTTCCACCTTTTATGTGGTTTTCCAACCCTCTTTCCCAATTGCTTCGGGTCTTTAAGACATCCAGAATCTCCTACGAAAGGACTCCACATTGGTCAGCTTTGCCCCTAAATTGGCCCTTCTCCTCACTTTCTTCTTCCCATGAAATAGTAGTACGTGTAGATGATAATTATTTTCATTAGTGAGCCCTCATAACTATAGCATGATAGATGCAGGACTTAGCTCATCACAATATCCAGGGAAACTGCAGGAACAGAGTTTTTTGTTTTTTGTTTTTTGTTTTTTTTAAACATGTAAAGCAGAAATTATTGATTGTGTAGTCATCCACATTTAGTTAACTTCCCAGTGTGGTCAGGCAAACATGATAAAGGGAACCAAATTACCTCATTTTCTTGGACTTTGGGCTTAACTGACAATTTTATATAAATCTTTTTACTAACACCAAGAGGCATTTTAGTAGAATAGATTGTTTCATAGGAATGCAATTCCCAGATAACTAGAGCTGACTCAGTTAAGGGAAGTAGGGAAAACCGCATTATTATGTAGGGCTTGTCAGGCATGGTGTTAGATTCCTAATAAGTTTTGATTTATTTAGTCCTTCAATAGATGTAAGGACTAAGTATTATGCTATTTTAAAATCTTACAAAGAAGAAACTACAGTTTTGAGAGGTTATGTAACTTGTCCAAGCTCACAAGCTGGAGAGGGGGCAGAATTTTGACCCAAACCCCAACCTGCTTCCACTGTCTGATGCAACCCTTCTTAATTTTAAAAGTTTGCATTTGCATGGTCCTAGTTTTAAGTATTGTCATAAACTCTTCTACCTTAACAAAGGATGTTAAATATTTTTCAGGTTGTTCTTGATAATCCAGTGTTGGCATATGAATCATAGCCCCACAGGGACTTTTGAAGTATGAGGGATATTTGTCTTGGGGTCCCATCTGGAGTGTTTTTTTTGAGCTCTTATGTCTATTTTTGATCAGTTTTCAATCTTCATTTTTATCAACAGGCTTTTGACTGTCACTTCCTATTTATCTGTCCATGACTGCCTTTCTCAAGTTAGCTAGTACTATCCATTTCTAATTTCCAGTCTAATGTCCTGATGACTGCCAAACCAGACAACCACGCCTACTAGAATTACGTCTAAAGGTGGTGGTGTTTTTAGATCAGAGTGAGAATCTGAACAGAGAGGACTAGAACATAATTATTTCAGCTTGTCACAGACATTTTTTTATTCGTCTCAGTAGTCTTAACTTTATTCTGTAAAATTGAGATCCCTGGACAAGTGAGCTGGAGAAAATTGAGACTTTATCATGTTTATCTTAGGTATATTTTAGAAAAAAGTTCCCGTAACCTAATTTTTTCTTAATATTTACTTTCAAGTCCAGCTTGCTAAACTTGTTTCTTTTTTTACTCCTTTGCCTGTCTGATATGTTTTGACCCTGTGTCCCCACCCAGATCTCACCTTGAAGAGTAATAACCCCCATGTGTCAAGGGCAGGACCAGGTGTAGGTAACTGAATCATGGGGGCAGTTCCCCATGCTGTTCTGATGATAATGAGTAAGTCTCATGAGATCTAATGGTTTTTTAAGTGTGTGGCATTTCCCCTGCTTGCGCTTATTCTCTCTCCTGCTGCTCTGTGAAGAAGTGCATCCTGTCATGATAGGAAGTTTCCTGAGGCCTCCCCAGCCAAGCAGGAGGTATTTTTTCAAAACAGTGTCAGAATGGACTAATACAGTAAATTGGTACTGGCAGAGTGGGGTGCTACTATAACGATACCTAAAAATGTGGAAGTGACTTTGGAACTGTGTAACAGGCAGAGATTGGAACAGTCTTGAGGGCTCAGAGGAAGACAGGAAGATATGGGAGAGTTTGGAATTTCCTAGAGACTTTTTAAATGGCTTTGACCAAAATGCTGATAATGATATGGACAATGAATTCCAAGTTGAGGTGGTCTCAGATGGAGATGAGAAACTTGTTGGGAAGTGGAGTAAAGGTGACTCTTGCTGTGCTTTAGCAACAAGACTGGTGACATTTTGCCCCTGTCCTAGAGATCTGTGGAAATTTGCACTTGAGAAAGATGATTTAGGGTATCTGGCAGGAGAAATTTCTAAGCAGCAAAGCCTTCAAGATATAACTTAGGTGCTCTTAAAAGCGTTCAGTTTTATGCATTCAGAAAGATGGTTTGGAATTGGAACTTAATGTTTACAAGGGAAGCAGAGCATAAAAGCTTAGAAAATTTACAGTCTGATGATGCAGTGGAAAAGAAAAACCCATTTTCTGAAGAGAAATCAAAACCAGCTGCAGAAATTTGCGTAAGAAACAAGAAGTCAAATGTTAATTGCCAAGACAATAGAGAAAATGTTTCCATGGGATATCAGAGGTCTTTATGGCAGTCCCTCCCATCATATGCCCAGAGGCTTAGGAGGAAAAAATGATGTCAGGGGTTGGGTCCTGGGCCTTGCTGCTTTGTGCACTCTTGGGACTTGGTGCCCTGGATTCCAGCCGTGGCTAAAAAGGTACAAGGTACAGCTCAGGCCATTGCTTCAGAGGGTGTAAGCCCCAAGCCTTGGAGAGTTCCATGTGGTGTTGAGCCTGAGGGTGCACAGAAGTCAATAATCAAGGTTTGGAAACCTCTGTCTAGATTTCAGAGGATGTATGGAAATGCCTGCATATCCAGGCAGAAGTTTGCTGCAGGGGTAGAGCCCACATGGAGAACCTCTGTGAGGGCAGTGAGGAAGGGAAATGTTGGAGTGGGAGCCCCCACACAGTGTCCCCATTGGGACACTGCCTGGTGGAGCTGTGAGAAGAGGTCTGCCATCCTTGAGACCCCAGAATGGTAGATCCACTGACAGCTTGCACCATGCACCTAGAAAAACCACAAACACTCAATGCCAGCCCATGGAAGTAGCCAGAAGTGGCGCTGTACTCTGCAAAGCCACAGGAGTGGAGCTGCCCAAGGCCGTGGGAACCCCTCTCTTGCACCAATGTGAACTGGATGTGAGACATGGAGTCAAAGGAGATCGTTTTGAAACTTTAAGGTTTAATGACTGTCCTATTGGATTTTGGACTTGCATGGGGCCTGTAGCCCCTTTGTGTTGGTCAATTTTACCCATTTGGAATGGGTGTATTTACCCAAGGACTGTATCCCCTTTGTATCTAGGAAGTAACTAACTTGCTTTTTGTTTTACAGGCTCATAGGCAGAAGAGACTTGTCTTGCCTTACATGAGACTTTGGACTTTGACTGTTGGGTTAATTCTGGAATGAGTTAAGACTTTGGGGAACTGTTGAAAGGGCATGATTATGTTTTGAAATGTGAGGACATGAGATTTGAGAAGGGCCAGCGGTGGAATAATATGGTTTGGCTCTGTGTTCCCACCTAAATCTCACCTTTGATTGTAATAATCCCCACATGTCAAGGGCGGGACCAGGTGGAGGTAATTGAATCATGGGGGCAGTTTCAAATCTCATGATAGTCTTGTAATAATGAATGAGTGTTATGAGATCTGATGATTTTATAAGCGTCTGGCACTTCCCTTGCTTGCACCCATTCTCCCTTCTGCTGCCCTGTGAAGAGGTGACTTCCACCATGATTGTAAGTTTCCTGAGTCCTCCTCAGCCATGCAGTACCATTAGTCAGTTAAACTTCTTCTCTTTATAAATTACACAGTCTCAGGTATTTCTTCATAGCAGCATGAGAACCGACTAAAACACCACCTCTTCCATGTACAAAGATTAAGAGTTGAAGACATAACATTTCTCAAACTTGAGAAATACAGAAAAATACAAGTTGAATAGAAAGTTATATGTGAGGGATACAAGAAGAGTTCTAGAATTTTGGTGAATTTGGCCTTGATTGCTTTTCTGCTGTTTATGTTAGAGTGAGCTAGTATTCATTCAGAGGCTAAAGTGAAAGGGGTTGCTAATACCAACCTCATGGAGCTGTTATGAAAATTAAATAAAATTACTTAAGAAAGTAGCTAGTACACTGTAATATTTTATAAAATGCTGCCTGAAGAGTATTGAATGTAATTTATCAAAATATTATGAACTTCGTTTGAAATTAGAACATTCTCAGGGAGGGTGGGGAGGTGTCCCTGCCTGGAAGTTTCTTTCATCCATGAACAGTTATGCATAAGAGAAAGAGGCTGTATAATAGAATGGTTATGGAATGTGATTATAACCAGGACTATTGGCTTGGATAGTTTATGTGTCTGTTGCCACTCCCCCATAGATCTTGAGCTCCTTAAAGATTGGTAATTTCTGAGTTATATCTGTATCTTCAGGTGCCAAAACAGAGCTAATTACATAGTTGATACACAGTAAGTGTTTTTTGAATGAAGAAACGGGTGGATGGATGGATGAATGAAAGTGATGAAGAAATTTGTTGTTGCCAGAAGCCAAATGTGCTCATGAGAACCAGTTTCTCACATGACAAGTTCTCCTGTAGATAAGACATGGCCAGAAGAGTGAATTCAAATGTGTTTCAAGGAAGACACTCAGTGTCACAATGATGTACTCTGTTTGCTTTAGGAACCGTGATAAAATCTGATTTCTCTATTTCACCTTTGAAATATATTTTTATTTCTTTCAAGGAATTACTTTAAAATAAATATAGATATAACATTATTTTAAAGGAGGCTCTTATTACATATATTGAGATACAAAACTGCCTAATTCTAGCCTGTGAAACATAACAACTGCCTGAAATGAAAGCCCAGTACAGCTGTCCTGATGGCCAGTGTTAGTCCTGACCCTCAACTCTAGAATTATAAAATATTTTTCTAGAATTTTTTTTTTTACAAAACTCTCTACAACAGAGGATTTAAGGACAAGCAAAAAAGACTTGCTGATAGCAGGGGTTTTATTTAATCACTGTTATCCTCATTATAAATAAGAAATATTTCTTATTGCTTCCTTCAGACACAGCATTTTACTAAATGCTGCCCTCTGTCTCAAGATATAACCTTTATAAATTCAATACACTAATATAAATTTGAACTCATTAAAATTGCTTAATAATTCCTGAGGCCAACATATAGCTCTGGTGTTTACAGTATCCATGATGAGATTTAGAAACACCACAGCAGGTCAAGGTAATGGTAAACTTTTTTATTTGGAGGGAAAAACCTTTTTGTGTTATTGAATAATTTCAGTTGTTCCAAGATTATATTCTGTCTGCTGTTTTCTTTAAATATTGCAAAGTTGTGGGGAAAGTATTTGTATTAGTCCATTTTCATCCTGCTATGAAGAAATACGCAAGACTGGGTAATTTATAGAGAAAAAGATACAATTGACTCAAAGTTTCACATGACTGGAAAGACCTCACAATCATGGTGGAAGGTGAAGGAGGAGCAAAGGCACATCTTATATGGTGACAGGCAAGAGAGCATGTTCAGGGAAACTGCCCTTTATAAAACGATCAGATCTCATGAGATTTATTCACTATGACAAGAACAGCATGGGAAAAACACGTCCCCATGATTCAATTACCTCCCACTGGCTTTCTCCCACAACACAGGGATTATGGGAGCTACAATTCAAAATAAGATTTGGGTGGAGCCACAGCCAAACCGTATCAGTATTACTTTCACCAGAGCTAAAAAAAGTCCTGGAATTTTTCATACTATGCTGGGTTAGGCAAGTATAGCAGACAGTGGTGATTAGCTATGCAGTATCTATTTCCTTTTCCCTGTTTCCTTGCTAGGATATCCCTAATATTATTTAAGGTAGAAATAGGTTCCATTAAATATTTACCTTCTCTACTCTTGCACTAGGCATCCATGTGGACCAGTTGTTAAGAATAAATGGAATTCTGCTGAGCATTCCTGACTCAGCTTCTGCCTTCCTTACTGTTATGGGCTGAATGTATGGATCCCTGTATTAGTTTGTTTTGTGTTGCTGTAAAGAAATGCCTTAGGCTGGGCAATTTATAAAGAAAAGAGGGTTATTTGGCTCATGGTTCTTCAGGCTACATAAGAAGTATGGTGCCAGCATTTGGTCAGTTGCTAGTGAGACCTCAGAAAGCTTTTACTCATGGTAGAAGGTGAAGAGGAAGCAGGCATGTTTCATGGAAAGAGAAAGAACAAGAGAGAGGGATCAAGAGAAAGGGAGGAGGAGACAAGCTCTCGAACAACCAGCTCTGGTGTGAACTCATATAATTAGAACTCACTCATCACTGCAGGGAGGGCACCAAGCCGTTTATGAAAGATCTGCTCCCATGGCCCAAATGACCCACAAGGCCCTACCTCCAACATTGGAGATCACATTTCAGCATGAGATTTGGAGGTAATAAACATCCAAACTATATCAGTCCCCTAGTAAAATTCATATGTTGAAGTCCTAGCTCCTGATGTGACAGTATTATGAGGTAGGATCTTTGGAAAGTAGTTAGGTTTGCATTAGATCATGAAGATGGGGCCCTTGTGATGGGATTAATGCCCTTTTAAGAACAGGAGGAAAGATCTTTCTTCCATAAGCATTCAAAGAGTAATGACCATCAGAGCTCCTAGCATGAAGAGGGCTGTCTAGAAAGTGGTCCCTCACCAGACACGGATATGCCAGGACTCAGCACCTTGAACGTGGATGGCCCAGCCTCCAGATAAATAAATTTCTGTTGTTTAAGTCACACAGTTTATGGCATTTTGTTGTATTATTAGCAGCCTGGTCAGACTAAGACACTGACAAAGAGGACAATGAGCCGGTTGCTATCCTTTTCCCTCCTCATTCTTTCTGCTTTGAATGCAGATGTGATATCCAAAACTTCAGCAGCTGTCTTGTAATCGTTGAGTGATAAGTGCAGGATAAAAGCCAACATACTAAGGATGGAAGAAGAGAGGAAAATAAAAGATCTTGTGTCCTTGATGGCATCTTTGAGCAGCTAACATCTTGTAATCATTTACTTTCGAACTTCTTGTTACCTGGGAAAAGGAAACCCTTATTTGTTTAAATTATTGCAAGTTGGGTTTCCTGCTATTTGCAGTTTAAAGCAGCCATAAAAGTAAAATATGGTTATGGTTCATTATTATTCAACTTTCCTGTCTACAGATAGATATTCAGTTTTTGTTTCTTAGCAATTTCACAAAGCAGCTGAATGTAATATCAGAAAGGAATATCTTCATTAAGTCAACTTTCTCGACAAATAAAAATTTAAAGGTGTAACTAGGTAGAATCTCTTTAAGAAAAATCATTTAAACCCCAAATATTTCTAATAAATGTTCCAAAAAACTTTTATTATCTGGAGAAATCACTGACTTTAATAACAGCCTTTGCAGTGGCACTTTTAAAAGGCTTTTTGCTTTTTTTGGCCACTCCTTGTCAGAAGATACTAGTACAATAAATACACTTTTATCAGTACATGGAAGACTGTATTCAATCATGACTTCAATCATGACTAATAGGACTAAAAGTATGTTTCTGTAATGAACCAACAAGACTGGGGTGATTTTGTTTGTTAATTTGAAGGATCAGACACTAAAGTATCTAAAAATACAATTCAAATACCAACATTTACTTTCAAATCATTTGTAACAGTTATTGGAGGACTGTGTTTCACCAACTTCTTATCTATATATTTGCCTGCCTATGTATTTATATATTTAATAGAGGCTCATAACTGCTAGAAGTATTTGGGGACTGAGATATATTCATTACTGATTGGCATCCTAAAGATATCATTTGCATTTCCTTTTTTTTTTTCTTGAGACAGAGTCTCACTCTGTCTGGAGTACAACGGGGCAATCTTGGCTCACTGTAACCACTGCCTCCTAGGTTCAAGCAATTCTCCTGCCTCAGACTCCTGAGTAGCTGGCACTACAGGTGCGCACCACCATGCCTGGCTAATATTTGTATTTTTCGTAGAGATGAGGTTTTGTCATGTTGGCCAGACTGGTCTCAAACTCCTGACCTCAGGTGATATACCTGCCTTGGCCTCCCAAAGTGCTGGAATTATAGGCGTGAGCCACCATCCATGGCCTGCATGTCTATTTTTTCATGGAGCCTTCTATTTTTATAACCTGGAGTGCTCTTGATGTGTGCTGTCCATTTTCAATGTCATCAAAATGTTTCCCCAGGTTCAGCTGTAATCATCTCACATTTCCCAAGTCACTACCTAGTCCTGGGTATACAAGGGCCAGGGACTGAGGTAATTAGATTTCAGGCTGAAAAACAACTATGGTTTTTGAGAATTTGACTTTTTCATTTTAGATTACGCTAGAGTTTTTTTTTTTTGTTTGTTTGTTTTAGGTTGCAATGATCCAAATTCTTGTACAGATAAGCAAATAGGCCTGGGCTCTAGAGAAAAAAAAACAACAAATATCAACCATCCAACCAACCAACCAGCCAACCAAACAAAACGCTTTGGCTTACATGGAGAATCATTCTAAAACAATGCTATAAAATAGGACAAATTTCTTGTCAATGTCCTTCTCATTACCTATTCTATTTCCCCCTCTCCTCTCATAAAACTGTACAAAGAAATTCAGTCTCTTCATGTTGTCTGAGGCTCTATATTCTAAGTATGTTTACACATTCTGTTTCTAACCAAGCAAACAGGCCACATGTCCTATTCCTTCAGCATTACTTTCTTGACTATATGTCATGTTGAACTGGATATATGCCATTTAAAATAATGCCTTAATATGCTTATCCTCCAAATTTATTTGAATTATAAAATAATGAAATTGCTTATTTAAAATAACTTGCAGCTATTTGGAGGCACTAATAGCTTTAATAGAGGCTCATAACTACTAGAGGTATTTGGGGAAATTAGGTATATTCTTGTTTTCTCACAAAAATTAGATAGATGCTTTTCTTTCTATATCACCTTTAAAATGGTTGACTTGACCTTAATGTCTTCACACAGCTCCCAACCAGTGGGAGAAATAAAATTAAAGAAACCATTTTTTAAGATGATAAATTGCGTCAAAGAGATTTAGCTACTCTCCTCATTATTTTCAATGTCACACAATGACTTGGTATGGATGGAGCTGAATTTACCCCATTTTCAATTTAGCATGTTCACCATAAATTACTACAGACTTTATGGTTGTTTTTTTTTCATGGCCGTTATTTATTATGAAACAGTCAAGGTCAGCTTTTCAATTTTATCAGTGAGCAATTGCATGGAAACCAATTGGATTGGCTGAGTTGAAGGATCAGAGTCAGCCCCAAATAGCCAGATTGACCATGCAACAATATCCTCTTAAAATACGATCACCCGTAACCTAAATCCTGATAACTATAAATCAATGTTATTTAAATAGCATCCTGAAGGAACAGTGCACCATTCCAAAAGCATTTTTCTTCAGCTGAATTGTTAACTAAATGACCATGTAGTCTGAATAATAAGACCATTGGAAGATTTGTTATAGATTTTGGTGTGCAAACAGTAACCACTTTGAATTCACATAACATGTATTTTTTTTTTAAAACCTTCTTTTAACTGGTATCCAATACAGAGAAAAGAATTCTAAGTCGTCGTTTCAGGGGAGCAGGAGGAAAGTGAGGAAAGTGGGTGGACAGAGGAGGGGAGCCTTGCAAAACCTGAGTAGGTGGTCTGGTGTTAACACTCTCTGATACAGATGTTTCCATTTCTGTTGCTGTAAGAAAGAAAGTCAAATGTGACCATTTGTCAACATCTGGAGAAAACTTTGAAGATGTGACTGTGAATCATATAAAAGGCATTTCTAAGCAACAATTTGTCAGATAAAAAATTACTCAATCTAAGAAAAGGAAACATTAAATGGACATACAGAATTGCTTTGAAAGCTAAAAAAAAACCAATAACAACAACAACAACAACAACAAAAAAAAAAACACAAAAAAACCCAGTTGGTTAAACTTTTGCAATATATAAAACTCCACAATTCTCTTTTCAAATATTTTTCCTTTTGAAGCAGATTTATTAAGAAAATCCTTAGGTTATCACACTTCTTGTCAGCAGTAGTAAAATGCTTTAGAATGACTGAATCATTCTTTTGAATTCTATGATATTATTTTGAAGCTGAGATTTATGTACAGAGAAAAGATCTGAGAACCTCTGTATTTACCTTTTACTCCCTATGATTGAAAACATGGAGAAAACAGTGTTTAAATTAGCACATGATCTCTGCTCTTCTCAGGTTAGTAGATCCTACAGAAGACCCATTTTTTTTTACACTTTGTTGCTTTCAAACTTCAAAAATAAGCAGCAAATCATCATTATTTTCTTATTGCTGTAAAAAGTGGAACATACTTTGAAGAGCACTTTTATCAAAGCAGTTTTCTGTATTCCGGATGTTGTTTGTGTTACACAATAGAATTTGAGTATGTTATGTGTTTCCCGATTAGTATTTCTGATTAGGACATAGATAATCATCTGAAGGAAGTGCTGCTGGATATTTTTGGACTTCACATAAATATACATGAATGTGGGTGGCAGGAGCATAGTAAATAACACAACACTGAGTGATTAGAGTCTAATATGCTGTGTTGTCAGGGAAGAAATGTGGGTTCAATTTCCAGTTGTAGCCTCTTATAACTCATCCAGATCTTAGTGTAATAGGGACTGACTGTGTATGAATGTGTGTTTAATGTTTTCTCTCAAACCAGGAAGAGAGTCAGACTTCTAATTTCAGAATTATATTTGCCCCTTTAATGTTCATTTATGATTTGAAGTATGTGATCAATTACATGGGCACATTCCGTACAGTTGGCTGTTGTTAAAGATCTTTCTAAGAAGAAAGGAAGATAGAAAATAATACACAAATAAATAAAAATAAATTGTGTTCATCAGACTGAGGCATTAATTATATTGAAACTTTGAAAATGTATAAACATTTTTAAATTTTCACTTCTTTTTCAATCCGTCTTTGTGCCAGGTGGCAAACAACCTCTGGTGCACTCGTGAGTATCTGGTATCCTGTGTGCTAGCAATGCATTGCTGACCCTCGCGTCAATTCACGGACCGGTCCCTCCTCTCCCCATTCACAGCTGTTTCTCTGCAAGTGGCATCAGAAACTGGACTATGCATTCCTCTGTTTACCTTATAGTGATGAATCTGAGATGCGGAGATGAAGACAGTGGCCTTGAGGTACGGCCTGACACCATGCCAAAGACGAGAATTCAGGGCTTTTTAATTCCTAGTTCTATGAAACATCAGCTTTTATTTTCTCTTCATTTCAGCTTCATAGTATCTTCTGTAAATCAGGCTCAGTGGCCATAATACAAATGCTGACTGCCAAACACCGGCACTTAACACCCTGTAAATGGGCTGTCAGGACTTGCAGGACAAGAGGCTACAATATATAATCTGGAGCTTGCTTCAAAAAGGCAAATTGACCCTATCATTTCAATTCTTATTCCCTTCCTAAATTCCACTGACATGGCCAAGGGAATATGAAAACATGGAAATATCTGTATGAGTTTCAAAACAAATAAACCTGTCTCCCGTATGCCAGAGGAATCTAGGTAAGATACAGTGCAAGTGACAATAAGTTCCAGAAAGGGCTCTGACCAGCCTGTGAGTTGCTGTGCGGGAGCTACAGCTGGCTTGGGAAGTAAGCAGATGCAGTCCCAAGTAGAGCTACTGCACTGGGAGTGGTGTCAGGTGAAGGCAGGAGCAAGCCCTTGAGAAGTTAGGGTGGAGAGTAAATCCCCGTTCTTCCATAAACTGTTGGGGAGGTGCAGATGCCAACAAACAGTGGCAGTCATCTGCATGCATTCTCAGCTAGCATTTGATGAATGGATGAGCTTTAGGGGGCTGCTACGGGATGTTTTCCTCTCTGGGCTGGACCATATACCTAAGATCTTGTATAGAGTTCAGAGTGAAATTTCAGGGTTTCAAAATCAGAGCCTGTTTTATGGTTTTCACACGCACTTGAATCTCTTACAAACTCTGTTTCCTCTCCTATATTTCCTCAGCTTCAAGGTGGGAGTCTTTACATGTGTGAATGCTCTTCACCACAGGAGTATTTGTTCCTACAGTGCTAGAAGAGGGATGGGGTAATAATGGCTGAGGGTGTCCGGCCTTATATTTCAGTCTCAATGGGTTGGGCTTGGCTTCTCTTCCAGCAAGTTGGGAGCATTGTTCTGACCTTTAGCTCCTTTGCCCAGGGCACAGGGAGCACAGAGAGCAGAGTTTCTTCACTGATGTTGAAATCTGTGCATAGTCTTATGTTCACAGAGCTCTATACCCCAAAGGACTCTTTTCAGGTAAAAACGTATTAAACCTGCCTGGTTGGATTCCATTTAATTTAGGCAAAATTCCAGCTTCTCTCTCAATTCATAAGGAATTTATCTACATCTACAAGTTTCCTATTCAAAACACTACATGCATGGGATTTGTGTTTCCTATTTATTCCTTTTCAGTACATCTCTGCAGCATTTTATTGGAACTACATCAGATCTTGTCTAGAAGCAACGATTTTTATGTTAAACCTAAAAACATTTTACAAAAACATTTTAAACAATATTTTTTCATAAAGTGGAAAAATCATTCTATGGATGTCACCACGGGGAATTTGTGTCTTTTTGGGGCATTTTCCCGATGACCCCCAATAAGAGTGAGCTAGGTTTAGCCATGGCCCTGCCCAACACTTGCTTCTAATAAGAGAACTCATGTCAGTTAGAAAAGGGAGGGCAATAGCCTTGTTTATTTTGAGACTCGGGCAAACTTGGAACAGAAACTCCTCACCACAGCTGTGGAGATCCTGACCTGAGATCGCCTCTGCCCACCTCCACCTTGGCCTCCTCACAGACAATCCGACTCTCATCTGTGGAAACAGACCCCAGCCAAGTTGAAAGCAGCTGTCTTTCCTTATATGGAGTACAAAGAAATAGAGGGAACATGATGATCTTTTTAAAAGTCTCCTTTCCTAATTCTGAACAATAGATTGTTCTTTTTCTCCCAGCCAACCACCAACAACTACCTATACTTTAAGGATGAACAAATAGAGAAAAATCAACAGACATATGAAAAACCATCAGTCCTTCATCAGAAAGAGATTTAAAGAATCAGAGCAAAAACCTCCCGATGAAGCCAACTTACTACACAGAACTAGAGGTAACTTCAGAAGCTTTATTTTGTATTTTTGAAGACTTAGAAGGATGTTGCATCTATGAAAAGGGAACACTTTAAGATAAATAAAATAATGAAAAACCACAGCCTTGTACTTTATAATATAAAAATACTACAATGAATCTTTTCTGTACTTTAAATTTAATAAAAATAAAAATCTTCCCCTTCACAGCATACAATACTGTGCAGATATAGCAAATGCATGCTACAGAAGAAACATAGACATGGACACCGGAATGCAGAGGAAGTTAACAGTGGTGTAGAGATATTTACCATGAATTTAAGAAGAGTCATGATGAACTTATTTAGGAGATGGAATATAATGGGAACTCCGCAGGAGGAGAGAGAGAGAGATGATGCAGAAGAAACAATAAACCAAAAAATTACAAAGTTTCCCCAAGCTCAAGAGAGACTTCAATCTCCATATCAGTTCTATAACTGGACAAGATTAATTAAAATGATCCATATTTAGATAATGTTGTTGAAGTATCTGTATCCAGGCAGAAAATTCTTGTGGCTGCCAATCATACGTTTCCTAGGAAGTTTTCAATACTATAATAGAAGACAATGAATCAGCTAGAGTTTTGCAGCAAAAATCATTGTAACCCAAGTGCTGTACATCCTGCTAAAGATCATTCATGTGCAAGAGCAGTAGAAAGACATTCTCGGGCATAAAAGAAATCAGAGAGCAAATTACCAATGTGCTGTTCTTGAAAATATAAATCAATAAAGTATTTGCTACCAACTAAGGAATGCATTGACATGAACTTATGAATGAGAAAGATGGAAAAAAAATGGCAGAGAGAAACTAAGCCAGTAAAAACACAGAGGTAAAGCTGAATGATTATTGTTATGACTATAGAGTTATTGAAAAAATAAAAATATAATGGGAGAAATAGTAAATAACATTTAAAAAAATCCCAGATTATTCCCATAAAAGCTAGGAGATGGAGTAGTATGAGAAAGCGTATTCATTGTTCACAGAAATCCATTCTGCCCTCCTGCCACAGAAATAGAATTGAGGCTGAGTTAGTTAGACAATGGTTTTTGTTCAGTTAGACTCACCTAGTGCTTGCTGATAATAATGGCCATGTGACTATCTTCTTATAAATGGTAATCTAGTTAGACTACTGTATACTTAGTGCTCACCAATATATGTGGCTATATGAGCACTTCTTATAAATAAAATGAGAGCAGGAGTGATGATTTCCACTTCTAGGTCTCACTGAACCTTAAAGATGAGATGATGACAGTGCCCAAGTGGATGGGGGATGATGTCTTGGGAGGAACTTGGGTCGCTGATTACATAAGGAGCTGTTCTGCTGATCCCGACCATTCACATATGGACTGTTGAGTGAGAAGTGAACTTCTTTCTTAAGTCACTGTATCATTGGAACTTTTTGCTACAGTAGAGTAGCTTTATTCTGACCTATGTAGGTAGTGTAAGAGGAAGAAAAATTGTGCTTAAAGCAATACGTGGGATTATCCTTGTGGAGAAAAAATACAATCTAAACATATAATATTTTTATGACAATTAGATGATCTTATACATATTGTTTTGAACTTGATTTTTACATGAAATAATATATTTTGGTCATTCTTCATGCCAATATATAAAGAGTTACATATTATTTGTAACTTTCAAATAGTATTCTATAGTATGATGGCTCTATAATATATTGAATTATTTATTCTATGTGGGAATTACACTTTTTTCCTAATATTGGGCTATTATAAATAATTCTATAGTGAACTGTTATATGCACATGTGCAAGAATTTCTATAGATTTGATTATTCTAGGTGTGGAATTTCTGGTGTAAAGGCATGCATATAGGGGTTGCAAAATTGAGCTCTGGAGATCAGGGGGTCAGAGGTAAGTGTTCTAGGTGGTTCTCTTGGCAGCCTCCTCCCCTGCTGGTATTTATGGTTGGCTGGAGTCTGCAGCTGGTATAATTCATGATTTTCCCCTCTTGGCTTGGTTGGGGCCCAGAGGAGCTCCTGGCTAACTCAGCCCTACTTCAAATTCCATTGGCTAAAAGCTCCTATATGAATGCGGTAGGAGTCTACTAAAATTTCTCAGGGTCACCTTTTCTTGCTTTGGTAGCCTCCATGGCAAGTGTGGTGACTATTAACTTAGTGTCTATACCACCTGACTTAAAAGTGGTTTGAAACCGGGTGCGGTGGCTCACGCCTGCAATTTCAGCACTTTGAGAGGCCGAGGCAGGCATCTCACCTTAAGTCAGGAATTCGAGACCAGCCTGGCCAACATGGTGAAACCCCGTCTCTACTAAAAATATAAAAATTAGCCAAGCGTGGTGGTGGGCACCTGTAATCCCAGCTACTCGGGAGGCTGAGGCATGAGAGAATCACTTGAACCTGGAGGTGGAGGTTGCAGTGAGTTGAGATCGCGCCACTGCACTCCACTCTGGGTGACAGAGTGACTCTGTCTCAAAAACAAAACAAAAAAAAAAAAAAAAAAAAAGAAAAGAAAAAAGTGGTTTGAGAAGGTTAAGCTTCCTTCTAGATAATGCTGCACTCTCACATTGCTGTGGTAACACCCTGGGTAGGGTTAGAAAGCAGCCTGAGATGTTTCCAGTTTTCTCAATAGGCATGGGGCAATAACTCCCCTTTTGGCTTCATTATTACTACAGATGACATAATGTATCTTCCCCTCCCTGAACTAGAGCCCTGAAATGGCAAATCTGGTCCCTCATCTAAGTATTATTCTTTTTATTTTTCAACCCTCCCTTTTTCCACTCTCTCTGTCTCTCTCTCTCTTACTTAAAAGTTCTTCTTGGGAGAGGGCAAGTTTCTTTCATTTTCCATGTATGATATCTTCCATCTTTCTGACTCATGCTTAGCCTTACCAGTGGTGAAATAGGTCTCCTCTAGACTAGAAAATAACTTCAAGAACAAAATTCTCCTATTTTGATTGCTTTTATATTAAAGATGGAGATGAAGAAATTTGAGAAATACTTAGCAAAACATGCCAAACCATTGTCTGTTACATATTTATATTTTGAAAGATAGCTGCATTACATTTCCTTAGTCTTTCTTTTTTAAACAAATGTGAGTTTCTCCCAGGCAGATAGATGCTTAAGGAGGAAAAATGGCAACAATCTTGTACTTGGAAAGGCAAAAGAGAAAAACACATTAAAAATTATATATCTATGTGTGTGTATATCCCCAACTTTATGCCTTTAAAATGTTGACAGTTCTTGCTAATTTAATCTAAAAAGGATTTTCTACTTTAGAGTCCCTTCAATAGTACATGAATGTGGCTCTTCTTTTCATGCTGTTGCCAAACAATGAACCTACATTTTTTTTTTTTTTTACTTTTTGTTAACTTAATAAATATATGTCTAATTTGTTTTAGTTTCCATTTCTTACCACTAGAAAAGACTGTGCATCTTTTCTTGTTTATTTGCCACTTATTTTTCTTCTTTCGTTAGCGGCATATGAACATCCCTTTCATAATTTCCTACTGAGTTGTTTCACTTTTCTTAAATATTTAAATTTCTTATTGATTGTGTGAGCTAATATATAATCAATGCTACATGTTAAGTACTTAATAAATACAGTGTCTAATACATAGCAATAACTCAATATGGGTTGTGTCAAAGAAATAAAATTAAAAACAAAATTTTCTCCTAACTCAGAAACATCTTCACAAAGACAGTAGAGGAAGAAAATGGTTTTATTATTGAATAAGCATCACACCAGAATGTGGTGCACATCACAGGCAACCCACTAAGAAATTGCAAAGATGAAAAGGAATCTCACCCTTTTATACAGCCAAGAGAATAAAACCCATCACAAAATGTTTTCAAGATAAACAATAACTAGTCTTCAAGTAAGCGGACTGGATAGCAACATTTGTTAAACATAGTTCATCCTAGATTCATCTGGTACTTGGGGTGACCATCTGTGTTAGCTCATTGGCTTTATCCAGAGGAAAAACAAACTTTTAATAGCTTTTTGACAAGAGGCAGTTTTGCAACTTGGAGCAAGGTGCCTGACAAAATTAGGCTTCTAGCCTCCCACAGTAAGGGAAAATAGGGGCGCTAACTTTCTTTATAATTCGTTTTCAAAGAGATGCCTCTCAGGTCCTTGACAAAGCCATTCCTGGGACATTAAGCTGACAAGAGGCCTATCTAGTTTTCAAAAGGTTTATATACATTTCAAAGAGATGAGAAAGTGCCTTTATAGTACGTTCTAAAGTAAAACAAAAGGAAGAGAGGAAAATTTCTTTCCTTGTTTTCAACAGGGAGAATTAAGCATCTTAGTTTTAATTTGGATTTGTCTGCACAGTTGCTGATAATATGATCTTTATTGTCTGTATGTGCTTTATATATTAGGAATATTATGTTTTAGTTTATAGCTCAGGTAATATGGCAAGACCCTGTCTCTAAAGAATAAAAATAAAAAGTTATTTGGGTGTGGTGGCGCAAGCCTGTAGTCCCAGCTATTTATAGGAGGCTGAAGCAGGAGGATCACTTAAGCCCAGGAATTTGGGGCTGCAATGAGCTATGATTGCACTCCAGCCTGGGCAACGGAGAAAGACCCCTATACTCATAAAACCAAAGTAAAACAAAATAGAAACAAAACCAAATAAACCTAACTCTGGCCTTCCAGGCTTCTCCCAGTCTGGCCTTGGTACCTCTCAGATCTCAAATGGAATGATTCTTCCATGGTCTTCCCACTCCAGCCCCAGGGGAGCCCACCTCAGGGGTTTGTCTGACTGTTGCCTTTGCCTGGATCAGGGTCCCTTAGATACGTGTGGAGTCTTCTTTCTTCTCAACTCTATTTTCTTAAATGCCACTTTCTTACTGAAAGTTACTTTAACTACACTGTTTAATGTGATATATTCACCCTGCCACACCAGTCCCACCTGGAATTCCCACTTCCCTCCCTCCCTATTTTTATTTATAGCACTTATCACCTCTTGATAGACTAGTTTGTTTATTGTTTGTCTTCTCTGTTTCACTAGAAGGTAGTCAGGAACACCCAATATTTTGTCTACTTTGTTTAATTCTCTATTTCCAGGGCTGAGTAAGCTCTATATTTTATTTTTGAAATGAATGGAAAGAACTAACTAAAAAATATATCTTGGTATTTTTTAATGTGTATTTGGCTTTTCACTGTTCACAAAGGGTTTTTTCATAAGAAAAAATCAGTTTTTCTGTACCTTAATCTATTACTTTTTCCATTTACAGTGTCTGAGTTTCATGTCTTCCTTAGAAAATTTTTCCAACAATCTAAGATTTTTCATCACGCTAAAGAAAAAGAACAGCAGTGGAAAAACAGCTGAAATCTGAATGAAAGCTGATAATTAATTAATGCAACCTACCTGTGTTTGGTAGTTAGTTTTGACATGTACCATAGTAATGCAGGATGTTAACAGTAGAGGAAACAGAAGGAGAGGTTTATTTGCAACCTCTTTGTAAATCTAAAATTATTCTAAAATAAAAGGTTTACTTAAAAATTTATCTTTTCTTTTTTTTTTTTTGAGACGGAGTCTCATTCTGTTGCCCAGGCTGGAGTGCAGTGGCCGGATCTCAGCTCACTGCAAGCTCCGCCTCCCGAGTTTACGCCATTCTCCTGCCTCAGCCTCCCGAGTAGCTGGGACTACAGGCGCCCGCCACCTCGCCCGGCTAGTTTTTTGTATTTTTTAGTAGAGACGGGGTTTCACTGTGTTAGCCAGGATGGTCTTGATCTCCTGACCTCGTGATCCGCCTGTCTTGGCCTCCCAAAGTGCTGGGATTACAGGCTTGAGCCACCGTGCCTGGCCAAAAATTTATCTTTTCTTACCTAAAATCAGAAATACTAGTTGATCCAGCAATCCCATTACTGGGTATATACCCAAAGAAATACAAATCATTTCATTATGAAGACACATGCATGCATATGTTCATTGCAACACTGTTCACAATAGCAAAGACACAGATTCAACCTACATGCCCAACAATGATAGACTGGACAAAGAAAATGTGGTACATATATACCATAGAATACTATGCAGCCATGAAAAATGAGATCTTGCCCATTGCAGGAACATTGATGGAGCTGGAGGCCAATGTCCTTAGCAAACTGATGCAGGAACAGAAAACCAAATACCACATGTTCTCACTTATGAGTGGGAGCTAAATGATGAGAACACATGGACACATGGTGGGGGGAACACACACTGGGCATTATCGAGGATGGAAGAGGGTAGAAGGGAGAGGATCAGGAAAAATAACTAATGGGTCCTAGGCTTAATACCTTGGTGATCAAATAATCTGTACAACAAACCCCCATGATACAAGTTTACCTGTGTAACAAACATTCACATGTACCCCTGAACTTAAAAATCAGTAAAAAAAAATTATCTTGTTTTTAAGCTTGTTTATAGTTTGTATTTTAGTTTTGGATTTTAAGTCCACATTTGAATCACTTTGTTTTATTATGTGAAGTAGAGAAACTTTTAAAATTCCCCTTATGGATAATTAATTGTTCTGGTTTTAAGTGCTGCTATGTAACACATATTCAATAGGGAAAGTGCATTCTTTTTATAAAAAATGTTTTAACTCAACTCGTATATTTATATTTATTTTTCCAGATTAATTTTATAATCAGGTTATCAAGTTCTATAAAAATTCCCGTTGTGATTTTGGTTGAGATTATATGTGAGATAAGTAGTTAATTTTGTAAAATTTCACCTTATTAAATTAGTATACTTAATGTACTTAATATGTGCAAAGTTATCATCAATAATAAAAACATGCAAAGTACAAAAAGCAGGCAAGTTAAACAGTGAGAAATCAAAAGACTAGTGTCATATACAATTTAGATAAGGAATTTCAAGCTAAAGAATCATCAATAAAATACAAATTAAAGTAAAAAGAATCAGCACTTTTTTTTTTTTTTTTTTTTTTTTTTTTTTTTTTTACAAGCAGCCAACATTGAAATGGGCAATCATTTCTGGTTCTAGCAAGTAGTGAAATAGGTTCTTATATATTATTGGCAAGAAAGAAATTGGCAGAATCTTTTTGGAAGACGAATTGTAATTTCTTTCAAATTCTTCGTGTTTTGGATACTCATTTGTCAAGTATGTCCACTTTAAAAGATTTCTTAAAGGAAATAATTATGAAAAACATACAATTGTAAAAACAGTTCTCACAATATTGCTTTATAATAGTGAAAGTAGCCTAATTTTACATTAGGGCATAGTTGAATAAAATTTGTTATGCATGTACTATGGAAACTCTCCATATATGTATAGTCAATAAGTTTATGCTGGTCTATTGGGTCTGCAAAGCTTCAGCCATTTCATTTGCTCTCTGGGTGGTAATCAGAGATACACTTTAGATCATACATTTTTGTTTGTGAATTCCTACCCACAGTAGACATCCTTTTATAATACAGTGAAATCCAAAATCTCAGACCCCTTCTGTTGAATTAATATGTTAAGTTTTAATGAAAGGTGAACACCAAGAGTGGGTGGTGACGGTGTTTTCAATTGTATGTGCTAAATATGAGAGGAACAACTGATTACATGAGAATATTCCTGGGGTTACACATTGAGGTGACATAAACGTTTTGCTTATGATAACAGGTCAGTACCAATTACTCTCTGGACGTAATTAGTCTCATTAAGGAGGACAAACACCTTAGATGGAAGTAAATAGATTTTTACTGATTCAGAAAATAACTGGGCTATAACCATTCTTATGCCTGATGTTTCTTAACTTCTTCTGAGACTCTGGGAGATGTTAGCAGTTAATTGTAGGGGCCTAAGGTCCAATTAAGGTGTGTTAGGGTTAATAACAGTCATATGCTGAGTATAAAAGGGAATGTGATTATTAGTTTTGGGGTGAAGTGTAGTTCCATTTGGACTTTGGATGTGGCTGTACAATTCTTACTAGGGAGATCTTAAGCTGGATAACAAATCTAGCGGTTGTACAAGTCGGCAGCTAACTCTGATGAAAAAAGTGAATTATGAAGTTCACAGTGTTTAAGGAGCAAAGACAATCAAGAAAACAACAGAAAAAACTGGGAGAGGGAAATCATAACACTCTTATCTTGAACCAAAATAAAGAAAAGAGGCTGGCAGTAAGAGGAAAAAGCAAGTAAAATTGAAGTCCTTAGTTCTAAGCATGCATTTTTATTTGAAAGTCATTGGAAGAAGCTGCCTACAGTTCGCTTTTGTGGCAGCTCTCCATTTCTCCTTCTGGCCTTCTTAGTGAGCCTTAGAATTTGACTTCCAGAGGGAATAGACACCTAGGTTATAGGATCTAGAGCAGTGTTTACATCAAGAAATAAGAATGCATTATGTATGACCTGGCGTGTAAAAGGAAGATTTGTGGTGAAAAGTACCTGAAATGGTCCCTTTAAGGCAAGTTTTTGTTCATTTCTCTTTCAATATATCCTCCCTCATTGAATATCGTGAAGAGGTATGTCTGGGGATATTTGTGCATGTAGCATGCCCCTTGGGCATATGACTGTGATATTAATTTTTGTTAGAACCTTGAAAGGTTAGAATGCAGCAAGATAGAATCTGTCAGAGATTGTGTCAATTTAACTCTCATAGGCTTTTTTTTCCCTGTAATAATTACATATGGTGAGAGGAAATTTTGTGATATAAATCACATTTTCTTTAAGGTAGGGATAGAACTTTAGGCTATGAGTGATTATGTTCTTTTAAACATTTTGACAGTTTCGTTTTTAAAATACTGTGTGATACTATCTGATAAATACAGGAAATTTGACTGTTTCTTCTTCTTGTTTATAGTTTATGCAACATATGTATAGATTCATGTAGCCAATACTACAATCAGGATACAGAACAGTTGCATCATTCCAAAAAACTCCCTTATCCCATCCCTTTATTGTCACACCCTTGCTCCACCCTACCCTTGGCAACCACTGTAGTTTTGTCTTTTAAAGAATGTCATATAAACAGTCATACAATATGTAACCTTTGATTGTTTTCTGAAATAATGTCTTTGATATTCATCAAAGTTGCTGCGGTAGTTCATAGCCCATTCCTTTTTATTGCTGAGGAGTAGTATTCCATGGTGTGGATGTACCAGTTAGTCTACTCATTCACCTGTTGAAGGACATTTAGATTGTGTTCAGTTTTTTGTAATTATGAATAGTGTTCCTATAAAAATTTATGTATGGATTTTTATGTTATTGGAAAGTGGAGGAAAGGTGATCCTTGTTCTAAAGTGGCAAAGAACTTGGCCAAATTGTGTTCTCATGTTTTGTGGGAAAGTAGAACTTGTAAGTGATGAACTTGGATATTCACCTGAGGAGATGTCTCAGCCGTGTTGAAGGCATGGCCTGTATTTGCTTTGCTGCTTATGAGAAAATGCAAGAGCAGAGCAATAAATTGAAAAAGAAATTGTTAAGTAAAAAGGAACCAGAACTTACAGATTTGGGAAATTCTTAGCCTAACCATATTGTAAAATGTGACTCTGGAAAAAAAATGTGACTCATGGATCCAATCAACCATGTCAGAAGAAACTGTAAATAAAGATGCAGTTATCCAGGAAAGATCTGTGGAAGATCCTCTTGTCTGATGGCTTGGATCTCCAGGGATTGCACTGGAGTCTAATAGGTTTTTGAAAACTGTATATCAGCAGACATACTGCTAGCTTGAACTGAAGGGTGTGGAGACGGGATGAAATAAAGGAGGACTCTCAGTCTTCCAGGATTCTACTGGATGGGCCAGTACAGCTATCTAATGTGTTATCCTCCAAGAAAAGGGAAGTAGGACCCTCAAGAGAGGTCAAGAGGTTGGCAGGGCTACCATTGCTACCATGGGGTCAAAGGGTAGGACTGCCTCCTGGGTTTCAAAGGGTGGGCCATTTCCTTGTTTTAGCAGACGAAGCAGCCACTGCCAAAGGCAGAGGGGTCAAGGCTGCCACCCTTGTGGGTCCAGAAGGCAGGGTCACACTGATTGGTCCTGAGGACAGAGCATTGAGTGTAAGAGTTTTATCCTCAAGCCTTTCAAATCTACAGGAATTCGCAAGATTTTGGACTTGTTTGGGACCCATGACCCTTTTCTTCTTTCTGATTTCTCCCTTTTGGAATGAGAATGTGTATTCTATACCTGTCTCACCATTGTATTTTGAAAAAAGATTACTCGTTGCCTAGGCTCATGGGTTCACAGACAGAAAGGAATTTGCCTCACGATGAATCATACCTCCAGTCTGACCCATATTTAATTTAGATCATAGTTATATGAGATTTTTGACTTAGGCTTGATGCTAGAATGGGCTAAGACTTTTAGGGCTGTTGGGATCTGGTGAATGTATTTTGCATGTGTAAATAACATAAATTATTTTTGGGTGGGGGAGCGTAGAGGATGGAGTGTTATGGACTGAATTTTGTTTCTTCCAAAGTTTATATGTTGAAGTCCTTACCCCCCTGTAACTTAGAATGTGACTGTATTTGGATATAGGGTTTTTGAAGATGTAAATTCGGTTAAAATGAGGACATACACGCTAATCCAATATGACTGGTGTCCTTATAAAATGAATTTTGAACACAGACAGGCATGGAAGACCATGGGAAGATACAAGGAGAAGATGACCATCTAGAGACTAAGGAGGGAAGCTTCAGAAGAAACCAACTCTACTGATACCATGATCTCCAACTTGTGCCTCCAGAATGGTGTGAAAATAAGTTTGCTTAAGCCATCTAATCTGTTGTACTTTGTTATGACAGACCCAGCAAACTAACACAATATGTTTCCATTATTCTAGGGTAAATACTCAATAATGGAATTGGCAAGTCATACGTTAAGTGTATGCTTTATAAGAAACTGCCAAATTGTTTTCCAGAGTCGTTGTAGTATTTTGCATTCCACCAGCATTGTATGAGAGCTCCCACTGCTCTTTTTTTTTTCACCCCCGGTATTTGGCATTGTTAATATTTTTTAGTGTTTAGCCATTCTGATAGATGTACTGTGGTATCTTATCATGGTTTTCATTTGCATCACCCTGATGGCTAATAATGTTGAATATTTTTTGTGTGTTTTTTTATTTTCTTCTTACTATCATTTTTTATTTTATTTTATTTTATTTAGAGACAAGGGCTTGTTCTGTTGCCTAGGCCAGAGTACAGTGGCATGATCATAGCTCACTGCAACTTCAAACTCCAGGGGTCAAGAGATCCTCCCACCTCAGCCTACCAAGTAGCTAGGACTACAAGTATACACCATCAGGCCCAGCTAATTTTTAAAAATGGAATTAGTTTTTTGTAGAGTCAGTCTTGCTATGTTGCCCTGGCTGGTCTAAAACTCCCGGCCTCAAGCAATCCTCCCACTTTGGGCTCCCAAAGTGCTAGGATTACAGGTAGAAGCCACTGTTTCAGGCCTTGTTTATTCTTATTTCCTCCTTGTTAAAGTTTATGTCCAGGTTCTTTGTCAATTTCTTAATTGAGTTGTTTTTGCATTGTTGGGTTTTAAGAATTGTTTATATATTCTGGATATAAATATTTTCTTTGTCAAATATATGATTTGCAAATGTTTTCTTCCAGTCTGTAGCTTGCATTTTTATCCTCTTATTAGGGTCTTTTGGAGCATAGACATTTTAAATTTTGATGGAGTCCAAATTTACCAGTTTTGTCTTTTATGAATTGTGCTTTTTGTATCATGTAAGAACTCTGCTCAACCCTACATCACAAACATTTTCGTATGTTTTGTTAAAATTTTACAGCTTTCCTGTTTATTTTTAGACCTATGATCCATTTTGAGTTAATTTTTGTATAAAGCGTGAGCATACACACATCTCATTCAATCAAAGGCTAATCTTGGTGCAACTATAAAAGGATTTTGTGATGTAATTAAAATCCCTAATCAGTTGATTCTAAGTTAATCAAAGGATAGAACGTCTTAAGTAGGCCTGATTTAATCAAGTGAGGGCCTTTTAAACAGGGACTAAGGCCCTCCACATGAGATTCAGGGACTTCACATGGTAGAGCAGGAAGATAACTTATAATCTACCTTCTGAGTCTCCCACACTTACCTTTTAGGGCTGATCTGCTGATTTGCTTGATACGCTTAAGCAGCACTGGACTTGCAAGTGCAGTACCTTCCCCCTCAATCTTTCTTCAATTTCTCTGACTCCCAGGGCCAGGTATGTGTGCTCAGCTCCAAGATAAAGGGCTCTAGTTTTTGCAGGATAGTCTTATCATTGAGATCAAGGACAACAAGAATAGACACTGGTTTCAGTCCAACTTTCGTAGAGTTCCCACTCATGCTTATGGGGTCTAGACTGCATGAAATCTTTGCTTCCTGCCACCCTATGGACTTCAGGGTTTCTTTTCCAGCTCCCGTAATTGTATAAGATAATTTTTTGTAAAAAATCCCTAGATAGATAGATTTCCTACTGGTTCTGTTTCTTTGGTTAGGATTAATGTACTTACCCTTTTTTTCATTAAACTGCTTTTTGCACTATTGTCAAAAATTAGAAACATGGTTGTCCTTCGGATAAACTATTTTCCCCCTTGGGTAAAATGAATGGCTGAAAGTCATCAAGGAAAGCAATTTCCTTTAAACAGATTGGCAGAGTTTTCAGGGAAGGCAATTTCAGTTATTGGTGAGTTTTCTAAGATACCTTATAATTTCAACTTGGAGATACATGATGTGTTTAAATCTGTGCAATAGCTGCTGATTTCCTTCCATTGCCACCCTCACTTTAGGCTACATCTCTACTAGCAATTTCCCCAGTTACAATGTCTTAGTATTGTTAAATAAAAGAAGCATTTAGAAAATATTACCTTCAATATAATAGTAGTATTACAAATAATAGTATATGTGTATAGGTGAAAAAGAAACCTGAAAGTAAACATACTTGAATGTTGATGGTAGTCATCAGTGGGTGCCGAGATCATTGTTAGCTTTTGCGTCCTTTCACTTATTGGTACTTTCTAAATCTCCTACGAGGAACATGGTGCTATGAACTGAAGGTCTGCACCCCCACCTTAAAATGTATATGTTGAACCCCTAACCCCCAGTGATTATATTTGGAGACAAGACCTCTAAAGTAGTAATTAAGATCAAATAATGTATTCAGGATGGGGTCCTGGCCCAATAAGATGTGTCCTTCTAAGAAAATACTTGACTTCTCTCTCACTGTCATGTGAGAACACAGTGAGAAGGCCCGCCAGAAAGACAGCCCTCACCAGAAATTCAACCCTACAGGAACCTGGATCTTGGACTTTCTGGCCTCCAGCACTGTGATAAAAGAAATTTCTGTTGTTTAATTCACCCAGTCTACAGTTTTGTATGGCAGCCCAAGCAGACTAAGACACATGGTTTATTTTTGCAATAAGTACATAAAATAATAATACTTATTTTAAGAAGAAAAAAAAAAAGCCTGACTTAAAAGGCACTGAAAACAAAAGTGCAAGATCTTTGGCTATTTATGTAAGCTTCCAGACATTGCTAATTCTATCTTGAATTCTTCAAAGGAAACATGTAAGATAAATGCTAAGTAAAGATGCAGATAAATATGTTATTTGGGAGATCTGTTACAATTTCATTTTTGTTGGAATTAGGGGTAAAATTGTGGGCAACTAATTTTATATCTAGTTAGAAAGTTCAGCTACAGAAGTTTTGCTTGTCCACATAGTCTCTGCCTTCTCCCCCACCCCCTTTCCAACACATACACACATACACACACACACACACACCCCTCTACCTTCTCTCCTGCCCCTCTTCCAACACACACACACACACACACATGCACACACACACACACGTTTTAATCTTTCATACTGGGTTTATCTACGATATATTGTAAGACCAACACTCTATCTCCTCAGTAATGTTCAATAAATTGCAATCAAGTTAAATCAATAATATCACATCTTTTCTATCCGTTGGGCTTCATGTCTGATTACTTTCCAAATGACTTCTTTGACAACAGATGATATCTACTGGGTGCCCTCCTCTTTCCTCCGCTGACACAATCTTTTCTATTTTCCACGCTGGTATTCATTTGATTTTGAGGGAGAAAAGTCCTAAAGGGCATAAACAGATGGTTAGTGGTGTGATTGTGGAAGGTGTGCGCTCTCATTTCATCTTCTTTCATAGATGTTTTTCTTTTTTGCCTCTGAATTTCCATTTAACATGTTACGGTGGATTTTGTTTCAATGTTTCATTTGTGGCAAAGACTCCTAGAATGAGTTCATAGTCTTATTCTCTCTCTCTTGCTCTCTCTCTCTAGCCCTTCTCATTTCCTTCTCCTCATTTAGATATTGTGGTGGGCAGTGACCAGCATTCCCTTTATTGAGAGAAACTTTGGTTATTAACATGAGGCAAAATCACATTTTTTGATCCCAAACTGTTCATTATGTAGAAAGCATCTTTCTAGGAGATATATTAAAATATTTCACTAATGTTACTTGCATAGCATATGGATGATTACCATATTATTTAAACAGAGTTTTCTGCTGCTTTCCCCAAAATGTATTCTGAGATTTGCTGTTTTTCCCATGGTCATTGAATTAAGGCTCTTGGAGAAATCAGATGCTGCCGAATTTCTTTAATGGACAAAGTATGATAAATAAGCTCTTAATTTAAGTAACCATGTAATTACTTACATTAGGTAGCCTATTAATAAAGTTGATACTTGGAGTTGGAACTATTTGTGAATCACAAAGAGTGTCATTCTTCTGACAAACAAATGAGCAACCACCTATCTTACAAATGGCTTTTGTGAAGATGGCATTTCACTAACTTGGTTGTTCTCAAGAATTGCAGAATGTTAAAAAGGATTACTTCCTTAGAGAGTCCCTTATCCTACCTCTTCATTTTAGCTTACTTTATAGATAACAGGTCTACACTAAGTGGCCTCAGGTATTAGCCCTCCCTTGACAAGGATGGTGCAGTTTGTCCTGGATGATTCAGGAATAGAAGTCAGATCTCCTGGTTCTTGGTCCATTTATTCGGAGAGAAGTAGGATGAGTGGCACACTGCCACTCCAATAATTTTTTTTAAAAAGTTTTATTTTTAATGATTGAACAAACTCCACTTTAAATGACTCAACTCTGTTGAGTAAAGGAAAAAAAACCCTTACATTTGCCAAATGGTATTATCTCAATCCCTCTCCTGATTTAGTCTCTTTATATAGCTTCAGTGTATTTCAGGTAAATGTTTAACTTTTCAGATTTCTTCCCCTTCTCCCTGCCTTTCTCCAATAAAGCATCTGTATTTTAACAGGGAAGGGGCTCTCATGAGCTGGGGTAGCTAGGGCAGGGAGCCTCAGAGTTATGTGTAGAAGCTGTTAGGCTGCCACCTGCTCAGAAAAGGCAGGTCTGTTCTTTCTTCTCTTCTGCAATCTGCCTGGGTTCCACAGTAACCATCTGGCCTTTAGGGGAATTACTTGGGCACCAACTACTAAAGCTTATGGTTCTTGGCCATTTGCTTCTTGTCACCAAAACATCTTTGTTTCAACTCCCACTGGCCTCTCATCACCTTTGTGTCTGGGGCTCCTGGAAACTTCTGGATCTGTTGCAGACTGTTCAAAATCTATGGGTACCACAGCATTATCTCGGATGATTTATGTAGACCACATTCGTCTATCTATGCCATGGAATTTGGCAATAAACTGAATGTAGCGCTTCCTCCCAGAGGTTTGAAGACTTTCCCTAGCTACACCCAGAGAAGTGGATTGCTGTACCTAAAGTGCTTTAACATAAGTCTCTGCACCTTTTTAAGGATAAACCCTATGAAAGTTTGAACACATTGCCCTGCCTTTTCCAGTTCTCCTTCCCACAATTCCCTGGTCTAGAAGGTTGGGATAGCTCTCCTTTATAAACAGCAAATACTTTTTCTTATTGCATATCCCGAGTTCGAAAATAATCCTATTCTATATGTCAAAAATTGAACCCCACTTTTTTCCAATTCCTGTGGTGATAATCCTAGCCTTCCCGGGACTTGTAGCATAACAAGGGGCTGATCCAGAGCAGGAAATGTCAAAGAAAAAAACAATATATTTCTAAAAGTATTATTCCCACTGTAATACATTTAGTCAGTTATTACAATAATATTTATTGATTTCTTGCCATGCATCAACTATTAGAAATGTAGAGAAAAATGCAGTCTGTGGTAAAAGTGGGTAGAAAACAACTAATAACAATACGATATAGTAATTGCCAAAACAGTGTTTCATACAAAAGACACTGAAGATAGAAAAACTCTACATGTATCTGCCTAGGGGAAATCATAGGAGGCTTATTAGAGGAAATGACATTTCTACTGCAATATGCTGCCTCTGATGTTTGCCATTGGTGAAAAGGGTATAAAAGTGTTGTAGATCCTTTTAAATCCATTCCTTAACAACAGTAATAGTGATGATGGAGCAGCAGACAATAGTTTGCAATATATAACACTGTACCAGCAACAAAGTGGTCCTGCACACAACACAGTTCTTGCAAATTTGTAGGACTAAACATATTCTTTAGGTCAGTGCCACTCTAAAAATATAGGACAAAAGGATACTCATTCATTCATTTAGTCCACACTTACTGAGTACCTGCTATGTTCTAGGTGCAGCAGGTATAGAAATGAAGAACTACAGATCTTATCTCAAGAATCTTACATTCTATAGAGGGGAAGTAGTAAATAAATCAATGGGAAAGATAGATTCAGATATTCAGACTCATGTAGAAAGTAAAAGAGGATGGTGTGCTACTTTTTGATGGGGGTGGGGAGAGATGCAATAGAATGTGGACTTCATTGACAATGATAATAAAATGACCAGGACTTGGCCAGGAGCGGTGGCTCACTCCTGTAATCCCAGTACTTTGGGAGGCCGAGGCGGGCAGATCACAAGGTCAGGAGATCGAGACCATCCTGGCTAACACGGTGGAACCCCGTCTTTACTAAAAATACAAAAAATTAGTGGGGCGTGGTGGCGGGTGCCTGTAGTCCCAGCTACTCGGGAGGCTGAGGCAGGAGAATGGCGTGAACCCGGGAGGTGGAGCTTGTGGTGAGCTGCGATTGCACCACTGCACTCCAGCCTGGGTGACAGATTGAGACTCCGTCTCAAAATAAATAAATAAATAAATAAAATTTAAAAATCACCAGGACTTAAACTTGTTACATGCTTTTAAACTATGTTTGGGGTGGGGAAAAGTCAAATCAACAGGATTAGAGGATATCTTTTCCAAGGGAAATTTTCAATTTCTCACATTAGCATTTATCTTGAAATTCTTGGATTTCTTGCTTTTCGTGGATTCTGTAGGGAAACCCTGTGGTTCCTTTAGTAAAATACGAGTGTGGATCTCCAGTTTTTGTAGTGAAGGGAGAATCTTCTCATGGGAAAAGGGAACTCTATAGATGATCCTTAACTCTCTTGGGAACTTTCTCTGCATGATACTGGTTTCAGGGGGATGCTAATTTCCTTTTCCCCATTCTGAAATGTGTGGGCATACTTTCCTTAATTTCTTTTTGAATAGCTGAGAAGATCATGGTTTAATGTTGAATAAAGTTTTTACTTAAGGTCAGGGCAAACTTAAGCAAGAGAGCCAACATAGAAAGTAACATGCAATGAAAATCTGGTTGTCTGGTGTATCTGGGTCTTGACTCTTTCTCAATGTATCCGTGAAAGGGCTCTTTTACTGGCTAGCTGGAAGGGACCACTCCACATGCCTCCTACTTAGTGGCTCAGTACCAGCTCTTTTTGCCATACCCTCTGGAGTGTCTTCAAACCTGCCTAAGCTTCATGAAGTACCACACCAAGACAGCAACAGCAAGTCACATGGAGGAATAGAAGGCCCATGTCCTTCCGTCCCAGATTTGCTCTGCTGATTCTGGCTTTCTGTCTGGGGTCTTGTTTCTTCCTAAAGTGACTGACACAGGAATGCCCACTGCCTGAGAGGAGAGATGCCACCATTTCTCCAACAACTTATAGAAGTGTTGTTTTATGTGGTTTCAACAGAAAAATCACAGAAGAATCACTATAATTCACATTTTCAAAAGAGGCACAGCAAGAAATAAGGTAAGATTTTCTCCTTACATTTTCTTTGCCTTTGAATGATTAAAAAAAGAAAGTTTTTAAAATCTAAGTAGCATTCCATGTGGGACTTCAAGGGGTTAGTACAGCTGAGCTCTGACAAAACCAGTTCAGCCTTCCTTTATTTCCCTTCTTCTAATGTTAGTTGAATACTATATAAATATCTTCCTGAACTCTTTAGGAACTCATCTGAGCAACATTTAGAATAAAGACACACACATCACCTTAAAAACAGGCTTGCAGGCATAGCGAGTACACATATAAAAAACAAACAAAAATTACTTCAAATGAAACCTAAGTGCCTATAGTCATGCCTGAAAAACATTGTGGACACTTAATTATTTTTTATTTTATTTTAAATGAAGATATGATTAATATGCCATAAAATTCATTCCAGACATTTTCTTCACCCCAAAAAGAAACTTCATATCTCCTCCCTAGTCCCATCAAACCCTAGGAACCACTAGTTTACTCCTTGTCTTTATGGATTTTACCTGTTGGTCACATTTTATGTAAAGGAAATAATACAATATGTGTTCTTTGGTGTCTGGCTTCCCTCACTTGATGTAATGTTTTCAAGGTTACTCTATAATATAGCATGTTTCAGTGGCTTTTAATGGCTGAATAATATTCTGTTGTATGAATATATATTTGTTTTGTCTATTTTTAAAAATCTGTTCATCAATTCATGGACATTGGATTGTTTGCACTTTGCTATTATGAATAATGTCACTATGAACATGCATGTACAAGGTTTTGTTTGAACATTTCTTTTAAATTCTTTGGGGATATGTGTATGTGTATAAATATATATGTATAAGTGTGTGTATGCACACATTAAAGGGTAAATACACACATACACACATATATGTATGGGCAAAATTATTGGGTCATATGCTAAGTCTATGTGAAACTTTTTGAGGAACTGCTAAATTGTTTTTCAAAGCAAGTACACCATTTTACATTCCCACCAGTGTGGTGTGAGGGTTTCCATTTCCCCACATCCTTGCCAGCATTGTTATTGTCCATCTTTTTGATTGTAGATTTAGTGAGTGTGAAGTGGTGACTCGTGGTTTTGATTTGCGTTTCTTATTATGAAGGGAATGTTGAACTTCTTTTAATGTGCTTGTTGATAATTTTTACATCTTCTTTAGCAAAATATCAATTCATATCTTTTGTCACTTAAAAAATTGGGATTATTTATCTTTTTCTAGTGGAATTCTAATAGTTCTTTGCATATTCTGGATGCTAGATTCTTACCAAGTGTATAATTTGTAAATATTTTCTCCTATTCTGCAGGTTATCTTTTCCCTTTCTTGATTGTGCCCTTTGAAGCACACAAAAGTCTTAATTGTGATGAAGTCCAATTTTTAATTTTTTTTCCTTGGTTGCTTGTTCTGTAGCTGTCATATCTAAGAAGCCATTTCCTAATCCAAGGTCACAAAGATTTACACTTACATTTTCTTTAAGAGTTTTGTGGGAATACCTCTTGTATTTAGGTCTTTAGTCCATTTAGAATTAATTTTTGAAGATAATACATAGATCAACTTTATTCTTTTGCACGTGAATATCCAGTTGTCCTAGGACTATTTGTTAAAAAAGACTAGTCTTTTTCTAATGAAATTTCTTGGTATCCTTGTTGAAAATCAATTGCCCATGTTAATCTTATTAAAGATCTTTAATATGTGATGAGTTGCTTGTCTCTTGCTATTTTCAAGGTTCTCTTTTTGTTGTTGGCTGTCAACAGTTTGAGTACAATGTGTCAAAGTGTGGTTCTTGTTGAGTTCATCCTACTATCACTTCACTGAGCTTCTTAGATGTAGATTAACATTTTTTTATAACATTTGACACATTTTTAGTCATTATTTCTTCAAATATTCTTTTGCCCTTTCCTCCTTTTCTTTCTGAAACTCCTATTATGCATATGTTGGTATGTTTAATAGTGTCCTTCAGGTCTATGAGGTTCTATTCATTTTTCTTAATTTTTTTGTTCACTAGAATAATAAGCTCAGTTGATGTAATTTTGAAATTGCTGAATTTTTATTCTGTATGCTCACATTTTCTGTTGAACAACATTAGTAAATTTCCATTTCATTTATTGTACTTTTCAACACCAGAATTTTAATTTAGGTCTTAAAATTAACTTTGTATCTCTTTATTGATATTCTTATTATGATTTCTTAGAAGACATCATTCTCATACTTACTTCAGTTCTTTAGACATGGTTTCCTTTGGTTCTTTGAACATATTTAAAATGACTGACTTAAAGTCCTTGCCTAATAAGTTCATTATCTGGGCTTCCCCAGAAACATTTTCCATTGATTACTCTTTTTTTCATGTGTATGGGCCATCTTATGTTTTAATTCTTTGTATAGCTTATATGTTTTTTTTTTGTTGTTGAAAATAAATGTTTAAAATAATACTATGTGTCAACTCTAGGAATCCAATCTTTTTCTTCTTAACCAGGGCTTATCGATGTGGCTGTTTGTTGTTTGTTTAGTACCTTTTCTGGAATAAGTCCCTTCAGCCTGTAGTCTTTGATAGGTTCTACCACTGAAGTCTCTGCTTTGTTTAGTGGTTAGCTAATTATTAGACAGAGACTCCTTAAATACCTGAAACCAATAAATTTTCAGTCTTTGACAAGGGGCTCTGTGTGCATGATAGGAGATACCTTCAATACTCAGTCAGGCTATTGACATCTCTGTCTTAGCCTTCACTTTCTGTTTGCATGAACCTCAAGGTCACCCAAAGATATGCCAGGGCTCATGGCCCTGGGCATATCTACAGTCCTACTCATGTGTGTGACCCTGTAGATTCTGAGAGCTTTCAAAGCCACTATGGAATCTCATTCCTTAGCTTTTCCTTTTAAACATTTTAGTTAGCCTATTTGCCTCAACAGTTATTCACCACCTCAGGCACCATAAAGTTAAGCAATTAATTGTTTTCAACAAATGCCCCCAGGGAAAAACTTTTCACACTGGGTGAACTTTGATCCAAGTCAAATAAAGACATTGCTGTCTTTTCTTGGGAACCACCAGATAGGTCAAATAATGCCAATTCTCTGTGAAAAAGGCTTTGAAGGAACAATAACCTTATTCTACACTGTAAAGTAGCTGCCAGGCTCTATGTTTTCAAGGCTCCTCTAGAACTGGAGAAATGGGGATGAGACTAGGACAAGCAAAAATGCCAGAAAAGTGACTGTTTTTCCCAAGATGCAGCCGTATTTCTTGAATAAATGCTCTGTGAATTGCTGCAAGCCTTTGATTAATTTCCAGAGTCCTGAAAAAAAGTTGATGCTGACAATTTTTGCTAGTTTTTTGTGTTGCTCTTATGGATAAGAGAGTTTTTGAAGGTCCTTACTCTGCCATTTTCACAGATATTTCCCTTCAATTTTTGATCAGTGATTCAGTACATAGACCTTGGGTTTATTAGCTTGAAAATATTTATAAAGCAAGTTTTTTTGGGGCCAAATATTAATTACTGTCTCAAAAAATGTTCAGACATGAAAAAACCCCAGAAATGTTTTAGTACATTTAAACCTTTGTATATCCATTGAAGCACATGAAATTACTATATTCGTAGGTCAAAAAGAGTATAATATTGGTGATTTCTCATAGCTTAACCCAATATTTTCTAAAGTCTTAGTTTCTCATTTTATTTTTTTCCCTTTGCAAAGAGCAATCTATTAAGAAAACTTCCAGGAAGTATAAATGGATCCCATATAGCCCCATTACATTATTTCAAAAGTACCATAAGAAATGTGCATTTTAACTGTCATTGTGTAGAGAAGAGCATTTATTTAGCAGTGGTTAAGCACTTTCTGTGTACAGTCACAAAATATGATAATTTCCATAGGAGCATACATTTAACTCAGCAGATGGATGCAGCAATCAAACAAGGGATAAATGATTTTTTTAAAAAGGACGAGTGAGTGAATACACTAGGAGATAGATTAACTCTGAATAAGGGGTTATAAAAGGCCTCATAGAGATTGTGGAATTTCAATCAGATCTTAAAGGATAATATATGGTTTCTTGGACAAGGGAAGTGAAGACATGCAGAAAGGATGACAGGTGAAAAGTCACAGAATTGTGAGAGGTTTTGATGATTTTTATGACAGAGGTAGGTGGGATATAGAATGCAATTTTCTCATGTGTTTTATTTTTGTACAAATTGGTATTTTTACTTTCTACCAGCAAAATTTGTATGTTTTATTTTATAATATGTTTTAAAAGGCTTGGACAGACTGCCTTTTATGAACAGAAATTGTTATATATTAGCTCAGGATTGCCTACATGCTGGTTTATTCTACTACAAAGGCTGCCAATAATAATGAGGGGGAAAAACCCTGGAGGAAGAGTTCATTTAATTTTTATTGATCGTCTTGTATCTTAAGAGTTTCATCAAGCAAAGTGACAACATACATAGAACCTGCACTGAAAAGTCTTAGCTGAGTGAACAAGAATGAATCAGCAGAGTAAATAGAACATTATTTTTCTTTTCTTGGCCTGCTACCCTCAAGGTCATTGTTAAAAAACAGAAATACTCTAGAGTAGTGGTTATTAAACCTGGCTGCACATTAGAAACATCTGGAGATATTTTTGAGACTACAGATCCTTAGGCTACTTTCTAGACCTGGTGAATCAGAATGTCAAGGTTTTTTTTTTTATTTTTTTTTTTTATTTTTTTTATTTTTTTATTGTTTCTTTCTTATTTGTTTGTCTTAAACAGATGCAGTGGTTCTCATACTTAGCAGGTTTGGGGACAAGTGTCTAAGAAGGATTTGCCTTGCTCCACAACTGTCCAACTGTGTTGCTTGTTTCAAGCCAACTTAATCAATATGACTAAGAATAAATTAATATTATTTTATTAAAAAATATACTGTATCAGAGATATTTTCTTAATCAGTTTGAAAAGGTACAGAAGAAGGAAATGTAAAGAGTTAATAAATCAGGAATGAGAAAAAGCCATGAATAAAATATTTTTTACAGAAATCAGTCTCTCAGAAAAGTATAAATTTATGGTGATTATGTTTAACGATCATGACTCAATAATGAAATTAGCCATAAAACTTTGACTATCTACAAGATTAACAAAACATACATTTGTTTTGACTCTCAGCATATTACCATTTTATTGAATAGGCTAAAGTCAGGGGAGGAATAATCAAGAATAGGTATTTTTTCCCATCATTGCCTTCAGACATTCTCCGATAGATTTCCCTTCTCTCTGAGACTGGAGGCAAATGTTTGGAATCACAGACTTAAAGCCCTCATTAGCAGATGGGGGCAGTTGTCTCTCTGTGGTTACCAGTAGAGGGAGTGTCAGCCCCTGAATTTGGCAGCAGAGACCCGGGTAGGGAACAGGACACTGAGTGCATTGGTGAGTTCCTCTTTCTACCATCCTCCTGTTTGCCATGAGAACTTTGGAATTTCCCTCTTTTATTCAGCAACCATCTTGGGGAGAAGAAATGAAAAAGTAAAATCTGAAACACTGAACATTTCAAGACTACAAAACAGGACTTGATTCCAGGTTATATTAATGGAAACAAATGTGTGTTGGGGTTGGAGGGAGGAGGGAGAAGTAGAGAGTAAGGGAAAGATATGTATTAAAGTATCTTTTTTCCTCTGGTGGGGATTGCTCATTTATTTCATTATTTTCTTATTAAAATGTGCAAATGTTTTAAGCTTATTAGAGATAATTTTAAAAATACAGTGTAACCTAGACTTGTACATGCATGCACACATGTGTGCACACACACACAGACTCATGCCAGATTTATTACAGACAACAGATACAAAGCAACAGGGGTAAGAAAGGAGGTTCACATTGTCCACACACAGATTCCAGAGTCATTTCTCAATCATAGGGTTGTGCTTTATCTCCAGCAAGTGAGCCAGCAAGGGAAGCCACAGCTCATTCAGTAGGGGCCTTTCAGCTGGACACGTAGCTAAAACCAGGCTGTGAGACCAGGTTCAATAGCAGAAACCAAGATAACAGACACCCAGATGCAAACCATTCATTGGTACATATTCTATAGGGAATATTGGAAAGATGTTACAGACTTCCTGGTTGGTGTGTTTTGGAAACTACATTAGCACAAAAGACTACATTAATTTCTATGTAGTATATTCCGTTGTGGTTTTGCCAAGGGTTAGTACCATGGCTCCAGGCATCCCTGAAAATATATGGAGGATTTCAATACACTAGTGACAGTTACAATGCAATTTCACACTGTGGATTAGTATTTTTTATGAGGCTTGGAAAATTCCAAATCATTATCTAGTCACATATTGTTTCTTGTTCATTTTCTCTTTTCTGAAACTCCAGTTTTGTATGTTAGACCTTTCCACTATGTCCCATATATTTACTATCTTATTTTCTGCACTTTTGTCTCTGCACTTTAGCTTAGTGATTATACATTTTAAAAAGGATGAGTGAATGAATGACCACTGGGAGACGATAGAGAAGATAGCAATTTAGGCCGGGGGCGGTGGCTCAAGCCTGTAATCCCAGCACTTTGGGAGGCCGAGACGGGCGGATCACAACGTCAGGAGATGGAGACTATCCTGGCTAACACGGTGAAACCCCGTCTCTACTAAAAAATACAAAAAAAAAAAAAAAAAAAAAAAAAAAAAAAAACTAGCCGGGCGAGGTGGCGGGCGCCTGTAGTCCCAGCTACTCAGGAGGCTGAGGCAGGAGAATGGCGTAAACCCGGGAGGCGGAGCTTGCAGTGAGCTGAGATCCGGCCACTGCACTCCAGCCTGGGCGACAGAGCGAGACTCCGTCTCAAAGAAGAAGAAGAAAAAAAAGATTGCTATCTTCTCTTTCACATATTCGTATCTTTCATCTTCTCTGGTGGGTCTGATCTGCCATTATACCCATCTATTAAATTCTCAATTTTATTTGTTACTTATGAAAGTTTAATTTTATTTTCAATTGAAATTTCTGATCTTGTCAACCCTTCTCCATTACTGAACATATTAGTCGCAATTAATTACTTTTAAGTACCTATTTGTTATCCTGATAATTGAATGAATTTGTTGTCATCCATGAATTTGTTTCTATTGTCTATTTTTTTCTGTACTTGTAATTTTTGAATTTCAGACATTGCATATGAAAAACTGTACAGGTTCTGAATGATATCTTCCTCCTGAGAGAGTTCTTCTCATAGGCAAATAGAGAGGGGGCAGGTATCAATCCAGTCAGGTAAAGAGCAGACTCAAGGTTGAGCTGCAACTACATCTCTATTCATTTCCAGTTTGCTTCTAGTCTTAATCTCTAGCCGTTCAGGAATTCTAGTTTGGTATCTCTTCCTTGATGGGTTCTGATCTCCAGTTTTTATCTCCTCAGATCTGTGATGAGAGTTTGAAAATTTTCTCTACACTTCAAGAGCTTTTTTCTTAGCTTCTTTCCTTGTTAATTTTAAGAATTCTGCTAGTGTTGGAAGAGAAAACCACCAAGCGTCCCATTGACTACTTAATGATTTCCTTTTCATCAGAATCTTGGTCTCTGAAGTCTTGGCTGTCCTAACATGACTCCAATTTTTGTTCTTCAGTTGTGTGAAATTAGCAAAAGTTCTGGAAAATTCTGTATGTTCTGTAGACACAGACCTGCTCCTGCGTTCTTCAATTCTTTGCTACCAAGAATCTGCAAAGTTCTGAAGGAAAAAACAAAAATAGAAACAAAAACAACAACCAGTTTATATAATGTCTGTACAATCTCTATGGTTCCCTTTTGTTTGTCCTTTTTGGCTTCTTATGACCAGATTGTCTTAACAGCTTTCTGATATTTTGAAACAGATTTTTTTAACAGTGAAAAATTTTATCCAGCTTTTCTCAGTAGAAACATGGGTTTGCCTCATGAAACTCCATCGCAGACAGAAGTAGAAATCAAAACAGTGTTTTCTCTATATTTTTCTCATTTACCAGCTATAGGTTGGAATTTGTGGGGGCAAATAAGAGAATTGCTAGGTAGAACTTAGGCTAAATAAAGAAATTTCATGTTTCTCTGCCTCAAAGTTGGAGTGCTATATGAATTTATTGTTCACTAAACATAATTGCTATATGGTACAATGTGAAAATTTCTTATAATAAACATGATAGATAGTATGTAAAAATTGGATAATATACATTTTAAAGAAGGAAAATAGCTCATGAATTACCACTACTCAGAAATATCTACTGTTAACATGTTTGTATATATCCTTACATTGTTTTCGCTTTGCAGGTGTTTTTACATTGTTGAAAGTATACCCTATCTACTTATTTTAAAACATGTTTGATAAAGACAAATTAATAGTTTTTCAATGTAAAAAGATATGAAATGTTGCTGGGTAAATATTGTTAGTAATTTTTCCATTAAAAATATCCATAGTCAATCAGGACACTCAGTTAAAGACTTTTAAATGGGCCGAAATACACAAATGTTTTTGTTATAAAAATGGCCATTATTCTCCATCTTTTATCCTGTGGAGTAAGAGGAAAAAACCAACAACTTTTCATTTAGTGATTCTTTTAGAATTGAAAAGAAGGTGAAGACTGTTTCAGAGTCGTCACATTAGCAAGTACTCAGTGATCAAGCATGGTGTGCCTGAACTGGGGGGTTATAGCTGTACCTAAGGAAAATTATTGTCTAATATTTGTAAGGAGGAAAGCACAACTACCTAAGAAAGCAATGGCAAAGTTTTAGCTTCAACTTAAAATTCAGTAGGTAAATATATGTTAAAAACTATTTAAATAAAGCCTTAAAAGTAAACAATATTCAAATTTAGTATTAGAATTAAAGATGGATATGATATATACCTTCTAAATCAGTAGAGAAAATGCAAGAAAATTAAATGAATAAGAGATACATGACATCAAGGACGTATTAAAAATGCAAAAGGATGAAAGCATTTTAAAGAGATGTCAGAGGTGGGGCCAAATAAATAAATAAATACATAACATAACATAATAATAAATAAAAGTAGGAAAAGCCCATCTACTAAAATATAAAATTTCTTTGCTTAAAAAGCAAAATCTAACTATATCTGCCTCACAGAAGAGAATATATTTAAAACAAAGCAAAACTTAACACAAACTCTTTACAATAAATGCTTGCCAAAAGTAAGTTAGGTACATAAATGCAAGGGAAAATACTCAAACATATAACTTAAAGTTTACAGAAAAAGTGTTAAACAGAACAGTGATTATTACATATAATAAACAGCAACATTTATAATAAATGAAGCACCATCAATTCAGCAAATAAGATCACATTGAAAGAGAGAAAGAAAAAATGTGGTTTACAAGGATAATTTGACAGAAATGCAATAACTGGAGATACTCTAAAACCTCTCTCTGAGTCATTGCCAAATGAAGTAGACAAAAATAAATCTACATGGAGAGTATATAAATAACTTTGGATGCTAGAACACAATAGAACAATGCTTTCAAATTATTTCTAATATATAATTGTCTGCCCAAACTACCAGTCAAGTGGTAAATAAGATCATTTTCAGATACTCAAACACTGAATGCATTTTCTTTTCATGCGTTTATTCTCAGGAAACTATAGTGCATGTACTTCAGCAAAATGACCAGGAAATCTAATAGTGTTAACTTAATAAATACATCTAATTGTGGACTCTACAAAGAGAAGACAAGTATTGGAGTTACTATGGAATACTTACAACAACAACAACAACAATAATTTTTGGGTTATAAAGTCTTAAAACAAGTTCCAAATCAGAAATCATAAAAAACCCATTCTCTGGCCATAATATAAAACAATGACAAGTACTTAAGATGATGCAAACTAAAAATTTTAACACTTTTGGATTTTAAAATAAAAAAACTGTTTATTCATAGCTCTCCAGTCAAAAAGAAAATCAAAACTTCATTTATAGACTATTTGGAAATAAATGGCACATAATCCATGTAGCTTGAAATGCTTTTATTATTAAATAAGAGAGAAGGAAAATAAATAAGCCAGACATTTTTGCTAAAGAAGTCATAAAAATGACAATAAAATAACCTTAGGAAATGTAAGAAAAATAACAGTGATTTAAACTAATGAGAAAATAAAAATAAAAAACACATAAATGTTTATATACATTTAGTCTAAGACCTAGTTATTTAAAACATTCAATAATTATATTAACCTGTGACATAGCTAATCAGAAATGGGGAATGAATGTACACTAGAAATATAATATGCAAAAATAGTGGGATTTTGAATACTAGCATGTAGGGCTATGGCTATAGTGCTATAAGAAGTTCAGAAATGTTGAAGAAATAGAAGATTTTCTAAGGAAATATTAACGACAGAAATGGAATAAAAAACATGAAATCTAAATAAAGTGAAAAAACTGTCAATGTAGCAAACTATTTAAAATGAGCATTGTGCCTAAATTATATAGTGATTAATTTCTAGCAAACATTCAAGTAAAATTTATTTCTTATAATACTTAAAAACAGGCAGGCGTGGTGGCTCATGTCCGTAATCCCAGCACTTTGGGAGGTCGAGGCGGGTGGATCATTTGAGGTCAGTAGTTCGAGACCAGCCTGGCCAACCTGGTGAAACTCCATCTCTACTAAAAATACAAAAAAAAAAAAAAAAAAAAGCCAGGCATGGTGGTACATACCAGTAATGCCAGCTACTCGGGATGCTGAGGAAGGAGAATTGCTTGAACCCAGGAGGCGAGATTGCACCACTGCACTCCAGCCTGGGCAACAGAGCAAGACTCTGTATCAAAACAAAGAAACAAACAAACAAAAATTCCAGGAGATTTCAGATTAAATGAAATAGTTGAGTACATGCATTTGCTCCCAGTCCAGTTTGCAACACATTGATATTAAGGAATAACATTAATAATAGAAAAATGAAAAAACCTGTAAGCATAAGAGAAGAGGAGAAAGGACAAAAATGGAATGAATTTGAAATGTCAGCTGGTATCTAGAAGATGGAGTGCAGCTAAAGAGGGAAGACTGTATTGACAGAGCAGAGGAAAGCTGAAATCTTAAGACTGGGAAAGGTAGAAAATGAAGAGATGCTCAGGGAGTAGCCTTGAAGAATTCAGGAAAGGCTTAGCATCCTGGAAGGCATTTAGTGCTGAATACCTGCTAATTGGATGAAGCCCACAAAGTAATTTCAGTGGTTTCTTGCTCACACAGCATCCAGTCACTACTTACTTGCTACCTCGTTATTACCTCAAGACAGTAAATCTTGTAAGGAGAAATAGAACCAGAGACACTTTGGACTCGAGAACACTAGAAATGGTGATGAATAGAAGAGGAATGCCATATGAAAAACAGGAAATATTTTTCCCACCAAGATGGCTGATTATAGGCTTTTCCAGCATATCCCACCCACTTGGAAAAAGGAAAATAGTGTGTAGAGATTCACATTGTGATCTTTCATACAAGAAGATACATGAAGAATTCACTGGAGAAGCCAAGGGACACTTCAGATCCCAGGGAAGAGAAGATGGACAGGCAGCCCCCGTGGCAGTGTTCTGCTGAGAACTCTGAGTGAAATCCCAGTATGGGAGAGGAGGAGATAATATGTCTCTGTGATCCACCTTCCACCAGGGAAATGTGCAACTCAGGCCATGGGAGAGCACCTTGATCCAATAGAAGATTGCCATTTTCAGTCTTAGCTCATACCAAGCCAGATGGGATTTGGTGATCTAGTAGTGGTGGCTGTCAATATTTAATAAACGGTACCAGGAAAATTGAATTGCCATATATTGAACAATGAAACTGAACCCCTGTCTCTCACCATATAGAAAAATCAACTTGAGATGGATTAAAGACTTAAATGTAAGACCTGACACTGTAAAAATACTAGAGGAAAACCTACAAAAAACTTTTCTGCATGTTGGTCTCAGCAAATAATGTATAACTAAGAGTTCAAAAGCACAAGCAAAAACAACAAAATAAACAATTGAGATTTAATTAAATGCAAAAGCTATTTAGTTTATTAAGCTATTCCTTAGCTTCTGCACAACCTAAGGAATAATCAACAGAGAAAACAGACAACCTGCAGAATGGGAGAAAATATTTGCAAACTGCATCTGACAGGGAGCTAATATCCAGAATGTATAAAAAACTCAAATAACTCAACAACAACAAAAAGCAAATAATTCCATTAAAAAGTGACTAAATAACATGAATAGAGATTTTCCAAAAGAAGACATACAAATCACCAACAAGCATATAAAAATGCTCACCATCACTAATCATCAGAGAAATGTAAATTTAAACCATAGTGAGATACCGTTTTACATCAGTCAGAATGACTATTATTAAAAACACCAAAATAATAGATGTTGATGAGGATATGGAGAAAGGGAATGCTTATACACTGTTGGTGGGAATGTGAATTGGTGCAACCATTATGAAAAACAATATGGAAATTTCTCAAAGAACTAAAATTAGAATTTACCCTTCAATCCTATCTACCCAAGGAAATCATTTTGTCAAAGAGATACCTGCACTCGTATGTTTATCTTAGCACTATTCTCAATAGCAAAGATATGAAATCAACCTAAGTATCTGATAAGGTTTGGCTGTGTTCCCACCCAAATCTCATTTTGAATTCCCATGTGTTGTGGAAAGGTAATTTAACCATGGGGCAGGTCTTTCCATGATGTTTTTGTGATAGTGAATAAGTCTCACGAGATCTCATGGTTTTGAAAAATGGAAGTGTCCCTGCACAAGTTCTCTCTTTGTCTGCTGCCATCCATGTAAGATGTGACACTTGCTTCTCCTTGCCTTCCACCATGATTGTGAGGCTTCTCCGGCCACGTGGAATTGTAAGTCCAATTAAACCTCTTTCTTTGGTAAATTGCCGAGTCTTGTCTATGTCTTTATCAGCAGCATGAAAACGGAATAATACAGTATCCATAGAAAATGTGGTATACATATATATATACACAAACAACTAATGGTATACATTCAGTCATAAAAAGTAATAAGTAATAAAATCATATCATTTGAAGCAACGTGGATGGAACTGAAGGATATTATCTAAAGTGAAACAACAGAAAAACAAAGTCAAATACTGCATATTCTCACAAGTGGTAGCTAAAGAGGTGTACGCATGGACATAGAGTATGGAATAATAGTCACTGGGGACACCAAAGGGTGGGAAGGTGGGAGGGAAGTGAGGAATGAGAAATTTACTTAATGAGTACAATATACTTTATTAGAGTTATGGTTACACTCAAAGTCCAGACTTCACCACTATGCAATATATCTATGTAACGAACTGCGCTTGAACTCCTTAAACGTATATGAGTAAAATAAAATAGGTCAGATGTACATTGGTAAGTTCTCCAGCCTTTCTTTCCTCAGCTCCCTGCCCTTCCCTCCCCCACCCCAGCCTCCAGAATGTACACAGGTACAAACCTGCCCTCTGCTCCTCACACAGGAGAGTGGAGGATTACTTTTTGGAAAAGCTGAATGGCTCCTGAGAAAGTGTCTATAAGCATTATATTTGAGAATCTCTCAGTGACAAATTTGGAATGTTGTTCCATTGCATTACAGTGAACATCACTCAATAAGCCTGCCTGTGCCCACAGAGCTTCCAATCAATTTTTAATTGACTTACTCATAGATAAAGAGACAGCCGAAGACTACCAGATATGTGGAGGGTGTTTATAACATTAAGGATGGAGAGCAATGCAAACAAAAGAGTGAATAAGGAAAAGAATCTTGCAAGGAATAAAAAGCATTTCAAGGAGCAGAAGAAAACTATGTTACCCTCTCAAAATGTATAATAGTCATTAATATGCTCAGAGAGACAAAAAAAAATGTATGAGAAAACATTGCATTCATAAATCAATAGAGAATGTTAAAGGGATCATTAGACCATAGGAACTCTTAGAAATTTCAAATAAAGAAACTCCACTAAATTGATTATGTAGTTAAAAACTAAGTCAAGTGTCATTTATAGAAATTAGGACACAAAGAAATTGACAAGAGGATGAGAAAGAAAATTTGTGCATCAATGCATAAGGTCCAACATCTAAATAATAGGTGGTTTAAGAAGACACAACTGAGACAACTGTTGAAAATAATATAGAGAAAAATTCTCAGAAGTTAAGGATCCGAGTCTTCAAATAGTAAGGACCCACATATCTCAGTCAATGAATAAAAAAGAGCACCCTAACTTAAATCATCATGTCTTTATGGAACAACAGTGGTAAAGAGAAAAACCTAAGGCTCCTACTTAAGAGAAAAAAATCACCTATAAATAAATGATAATCAGATAATACTGGAAATATAAAAGATATAACTAAATGCTAGAAGACTATTAAGCAAAGCTTTCACATTTGAGTGAAAATTATTTTTAGTAGATACCTATGTATCCAGACAACTACCAGTCTAGTCATAAAATATGAGAATACTTAAAAGATTAAACTCTTGTACTCCTTTTCTGAAGCTATTGAATTGTTCTTTAGCAAAATGATGGAGGAAAAGATAACTGAAGAAGACACAAGATAAGAAACAGAGTATTAATTACAGAGGAGCAGTGAAAAAAATCTGCAGATGATCACTATGCAACAGGCCTACAAAGACATACATCAGGGGTCTGTATTTAAGGATTTAAAAGATATAGATAGGTCAGTAGGGACATTTAAAAATAGTGAAAAGTGTAGAGAAGACTGAGATTTTCCTGTTATCAGTAATAAAAACAATTATTGGTAATAGGAAAACTTACATTAGAAAGTAAGCGTACTCATAGAATACTCTGTCTCAGCTATAAACCACGTACAACCATAATCTATTTACTTAACCAATTAATATTGCTATAATTATATTGACAGTTTAAGGGAAGTGAAAGTTGAAGAGTTTTGTAAAGAATACTTTCCATAACTAGAAGTTTATAAATAATGTCTGCCTTTGGTAAAGTAAGAAATAATAGTTTAAACAATTATATAGAAATGTGAAGGTAAGTGCCAGAAAAACAGCTAAAAAGGCTGAAAGGAATGGGACTAGGATGTAGCCAAATGACTGGGCAGAGAGCTGCTTTATTTAATTAGAAGACTTTTAACAATTTTTTTCTATATTTGAATTATATATATATATATATGTATGCATTATATTTGATAAAGATAAAAATAACTTGGAAAAGGGGAAATGAATAGAAAATGTTCTAGAGCATTGAAGAAGGTGGAATACATCCTAACTCATTTTATGGAAGTAACCTCTCAGTTAAAAACTTGAAAATGATAATACAAAATAGATAACAGCACATAATCTCATCTAGAGATGGGTCCTAAATAAAATACTAACCAATACAATTTACAGAGTAATGATAAACAATGACCAAGCTGAGTTTCATCCAGGAAGCAAGGAAGAATGAACATGATGAAAAATGAAAAGAAATGCAATCATTTTTTATTAAACATTAGATAAAATTAAACATCTATCATTGGTTAAAAGGAAGATCTTATTATATCAGAAAAAAGAATATTTCATTGATATGACAGGCACATCTAAAATAGTCACTCAACATCACCTTTAAATATTACACACTAGAAGTGCCTAAATTTAGGCAAAATAACCATAATTATTTCTATTGTTCTGGACATTTTAAGCAAATCAATAGGCAAAAAAAGACATAAATTCCATAAACATTGGAAAGATAGCAAATTATTTTATTTGCAAATGATATGTTGTCTACCTAGAAAACACATGAAAGTAAATTAAAAAGCTATTAGAGTTTAAAAAATATTGTCTATCATAAAATATACAGAAGTTAATAACTTTATAGCAATAACTCGTTAGAAGCTATCATATATAGAATAAAAATATACTAATTTACAACAGCAAAATAAGAATAACTGGGGGCCGGGCGTGGTGGCTCATGCCTGTAATCCCAGAACTTTGGGAGGCTCAGGTGGGCAGATCACGAGGTCAGGAGATCGAGACCATTCTGGCTAACACAGTGAATCCCCATCTCTACCAAAAATACAAAAAATTAGCCAGGCGTGGTGGCAGGTGTTTGTAGTCCCAGCTACTCAGGAGGCTGAGGAAGGAGAATGGCGTGAACCTGGGAGGCAGAGCTTGCAGTGAGCTGAGATTGCGTCACTGCACTCCAGCCTGGGTGACAGAGCAAGACTCCATCTCAAAATAATAATAATAACAATAATAATAATAATTGGTAAATAAATGTGGAGGAATTATTTAGAGAGATATACCAAATTTTTCTGGAGGGCTGGGTCTGGTTTTAATGACATCAAAAACAAATCCAAATAATGGTTACTTAAAATAGCAGTTCTCTAACTTCATGGCTTTAGCATCCTTTTTCCAGAAGTCATACAAGGATTCTGGAATAGATAAAGGTGATGCATATTATCTTACTTTTCTAGGGCTGCTGTGACAAATTACTGCTAGCTTAGATGGCTTAAAACATAAATGTATTCCCTCACAGTTCTGGAGGCCTGAAGTCTGAAATCGAGGTGTCTATAGAACCGCAGTCCCTTTGAAAGCTACAGGGGAGAATTTTCTTTTTTTTTTTTTCTTTCGGCTTCTAGTTACTCCAGGTGTTCTTTGGCTTGTGGTCTCATCACTCCAATCTCTGCCTCTGTGGTCACATTTTCTTCTTTCTCCATGTGTCTCTCTTTGTCTCTCTCATAAAGACATTCATGATGGTATTTAAGGCCACCCTAGATAATTGAAGGTAATCTCCTCAAGATTCTTAACCTAATTTATATTTGCGAAGATCCTTTTTTCCAAATAAGCAACATTTACAAATTCCGGGGATTAAGACTTAATATCTTTGGGTGGCCATTGTTCAACCTACTACACGAACCTGTGTAAAAACTGGAAAATACCTAAAATTTTAAAGAAAATATAATCCATCCAGAACATACCATAGCTCAGAGATACCCATTGTTAAAATGTATATACCTATATAGTTACACATCACTTAACGACAGAAATACTTTCTGGGATATGCGTCCTTAGGTGATTTCATCATTTGTGAACATCATAGAGTGTACTTATGCAAATGTAATGGTATAGCCTATTGCTCCCAGCCTGCAAACCTATACAGCATGTTACTGCTCTGAATACTGGAGGCCATTGTAACACAGAGTATTTGTGCACATGTGATGATTAATATAAAATGTCAACTTGATTGAAGGATGCAAAGCATTATTTCTGGGTGTGTCTGGATGTTTCTGGGTGTTGCCAGAAGAGATTAACATTTGAGTTCATGGACTGGGAGAGGAAGACCCACTCTCAGGAAAACCCACCCACAGTGTGGGTAGGCACCATCCAGTTGGCTGCCAGTGTGGCTAGAAAAAGCAGGCAGAAGGTGGAAGATTTGTTGAGTGTTCCGGCCTTCATCTTTCTCCCGTGCTGGGTGCTGGATGCTTCCTGCCCTAGAATGTCAGACTCCAAGTTCTTCGGCTTTTGAACTCTTGGACTTACACCAGTAGTTTGCCAGGTGTTCTTGGGCCTTCAGCCACAGACTGAAGACTGTACTGCCAGCTTCCCTGCTTTTGAAATTTTGGGACTTGGACTGAGCCACTAGTAGCTTCCTTGCTTCTTAACTTGCAGACGGCCCATATAGGGACTTCACCTTGTGATTGTGTGAGTCAATTCTCTTTAATAAGCTCCTTTTCATATGTACATAATCCTATAGTTTTGTCCCTCTAGAGAACCCCAACTAATACAGTACCTAAACATATATAAACATAAAAAGGTATAGTAAAAATACAGTATAAAAGATAATGCTACACCTGTACAGGGCACTTACCATGAATGGAACTTACAGAACTGGAAATAGCTCTCGGTAAAGGCAGTGAGTGAGTGTTGAGTGAATATAAAGGCCTACCACATTACTGTACACTACTGTGGACAATAAACACTGTATGCTTAGGCTACACTAGATTTATGAAATATTTTTTTCTTTCTTCAATACTAAATTAGCCTTAGCTTACTATAACTTTTTTACTTCATAAACTTTTAAATTAAAAAACACTCTTGACTATTTTGTAATAATACTTAGCTTAAAACACACATGACACAGCTATACAAAATTATTTTATTTCTTTATATCCTTATTCTATAATTTTTTTCTATTTTTGAAGTTTTCCTTTTTGTCTTACTTCTTCAACTTTTTTTGTTAAAAACTAAGACACAAACACACACATTACACTAGGCCTACACAGGGTCAGGATCATCAATATTGTTGTCTTCCATGCCCACATCTTCTCCTGGAAAGTCTTCAGGGGCAATTAACATGCATGGAGTTGTCATCTCCTATGATAACAATGTCTTCTTCTAGAATATCTTCTGAAGAAACTGCCTGAGGCTGTTTTACAGCTAACTTATTTTTTATAAGTAGAAAGAGTTCACCTTAAAATCATGATTAAAAGTATAGTATAATATATACATAAGCCAGTAACATAGTTGTTAATTATCATTTTCAAATTTGGACTGCACATAATTGCAAGTGCTATACTTTTATACCACTGGCAATGCAGCAGGTTTGTTTACATCAGTATCACCACAAACATGTGAGTAATATGTTTTCCCATGACTTTCCATGGCTATGACCTCAGCGGGCCACAGGATTTTTTTCAGCTCCATTGTAATCTTATGGGACCACTGTTGTATATGAGTTTCATCACTGGCCAAAATGTCATTATGCACATGACTCTATAGAGATATAAAAACATACACATTTGCTTTGTACTTTTTTTAACCTATTGAACACTTGAATAGATAGAAAAATGGTGGCTCAAGCCTGTAATCCCAGCACTTTGGGAGGCCGAGACGGGCGGATCACGAGGTCAGGAGATCGAGACCATCCTGGCTAACACGGTGAAACCCCATCTCTACTAAAAATACAAAAAAAAAAAAACTAGCCGGGCGAGGTGGTGGGCGCCTGTAGTCCCAGCTACTCAGGAGGCTGAGGCAGGAGAATGGCGCAAACCCGGGAGGCGGAGCTTGCAGTGAGCTGAGATCCGGCCACTGCACTCCAGCCCGGGCTACAGAGCGAGACTCCGTCTCAAAAAAAAAAAAAATTCTCACTATCCTAATATACATATTTATTTGATCAAAATTAAAGTAACAATGATATGTGTTTTGGAGGAAGCCCTCCAAAAGGAGAACTGCAACATGAGAACTTAAAATTGAACAAATGCAAATAAGCCAAAGGAATTGGATAAAAAATGATTAGAGGGCACTTTCTCCGTTGAATATTATAATATTTCTTAAAATCAAAATAATTAAGAAAACATGATATTGATACAGAAATGGATGGGTTAAGTTAATCTTAGTAGAACTAAATAAGAAATCCAGAAACAGATTGTACACACACACAAACACACTTCTCTACCCCTCCCTCCTACCACTTATCTCTATCCTATACACACACACACTCTATACCCACTTACATTAGTTTTCTGCTGAAAACAATACAAATTTATTATCTTCTGGTTCTGGAGGCAAGAACTTTAAAATGGATCGGGGGCTGCATTCCTTAGGAAGGCTCTAGGAGAGAATCTGTTTCCCTGCTTTTTCACCTCTTGGAGACCACTTGCATTTCTTGGCTCATGGCTCCTTCCTTTATCTTCAAAGCCAACGAAGTACCATCCTCAAATTTATCTCTTTCTCTGACCTGTGCTTCCATTGCCACATCTCCTTCTCTGACCCTAACCATTATTCCTCCCTCTTACGAGAACACTTGTGATTACGCTGGGCTCAGCTGAATTGCGATGGTTAGTTTTATGTGCCTATAAAGGCTATAGTTCCCACTTTAATCAAACATGAATCTAACCGTTGCTCTGCAGGCATTTTGTGGATGTGATTAAGGTCCATAACCAGTTGACTTTATGTAAGGAATGTTAGCCCAGATAATCTGGATGAGCTTTATTCTATCAGGTGAAAGACTTTGAAAGCAGAGCTGAGACTTCCTTGATGAAGAGAAATTCCACCTTTGGACAGGAACTTTACCCTGCATTCAGAATTTTAGTCTGAACTTGCCCTTGCCCTGTGGATTCCCTACTCTCTTTGCCAGCTCCCACCATAGCATAATTGATTTTTTGCAATGTATTCTTAATTTATATTACCTACTGCTTCTGTTCTCTAGCTGAACCATGACTGATACTTGAATAATTCAGGATAATCTCCTGATCTCAATATTTCTAACTTAATCACAGCTGAAAATTTTATTTTGACATATAAGGCAATATATTCAAAGGTTCAAGGGATAGGATATGAGCATCTTTGAGGGGCCACTTTTCAGCCTAAAACTATGTGTGTGTGTGTGTGTGTGTGTGTGTGTATATATATATATACACACACACACACATATATATACACATATAAATATATAAAATGTAGCGTTTCTAATATTGTTTGTTTTAAAATCTAACATCCAAGGCAGAATCCCTAAAGGCAAGGTTGAATGAATTTACATAACTAACAAAATAAATGTAACTAAGAAAATAAATAAATAAATAAAAATAAAACATTTAGAAAACACATTGTAATTAGAGGTAAAATATGATGGCCAATTAAGAAAATGTTTTCTGAAAAAATATTTGCAATACACATAATAAAGTGTTGCTAGCATTGATACATAAGAAATCTTCTAAAACAATGAGAAAAATGCAAATTGACTAATAAAAAGGTAAATGAAGATTAGTACCGCTAATTAAATTAAAGTGACATGAAAATGGTCCATGTGAAAAAGGACAAATGTTCAATCTTATTAGCATCAGATATTCAAATTAAAACAATTCTGAGATCCTGTTTTTGCCTGTTAATGGAGAAAAAAACTAAAATAATAATCTTTAGTATTGGCAAAATATTTGAAACATACAATTGGTTTTTTAAAAAAATATTTTTAATTTTCACAGGTACATAGTAGGTATATATTTTTAAGACGTACATGGGATATTTTGATACAGGCATGCAATGTGTAATAATCACACCACAGAAAATGGGCATCCATCCCCTCAAGCATTTATCCTTTGGGTTACAAACAATCCAGTTATACTCTTGTAGGTATTTTAAAATGTACAATTAAATTATTTTCACTATAGTCACACTGTTGTCCTATCAAATACTAGGTCTTATTCAATCTTTCTATTTTTTTTTCGTATTTGTTAACCATCTCCACCTCTCCCCAGCTCCCTATTACCCTTCCTAGCCTCTGTTAACCATCTTTCTATTCTCCATGTCCATGGGTTCAATTGTTTTAATCTGGAGATTCCACAAATAAGTGAGAACATGCCATGTTTGTCTTTTTGTGCCTAACTTATTTTACTTAACATAGTGACCTCTAGTTCCACCCATGTTGTTGCAAATGACAGGGCTTCAGTCTGTTTTATGGCTGAATAGTACTCCATAGTGTGTAAATATCATATTTTCTTTATCTATTCGTCTGTTGATGGACACTTGGGTTGCTTCCAAATCTTGGCTACTGTGAACAAAGCTGTGACAAACATGGTAGTGCAGATGTCTCTTTGATATACTGATTTCCGATCCTTTGGGTATACACCTAGCATATATACTAGGGATTGGGATTGCTGGATCATATGGTAGCTCTACTTTTAATTTTTTTGAGGAACCTCCAAACTGTCCTCCATAGTGGTTGTACTAATTTACATTCCCACCAACAGCGTATGAAGGTTCCCTTTTTCTCCACATCCTTGCCAGCATTTGTTATTGCCTGTCTTTTGGATAAAAGCCATTTTAACTGGGATGAGATGATATTTCATTGTAGTTTAGATTTGCATTTCTATAATATCAATTATGTTGAGCATCTTTTCATATGCCTATTTGTCATTTGTATGTCTTCTTTTGAGAAAAGTCTATTCAATCTTTTGCTTTTTTTATTTTTTTGAGATGGAGTCTCACTGTGTTGCCCAGGCTGGAGTGCAGTTGCGCGATCTCGGCTCACTGCAAGCTCCGCCTCCCGGGTTCATACCATTCTCCTGCCTCAGCCTCCCAAGTACCTGGGACTACAGGCGCCCACTCCATGCCCGGCTAAATTTTTTTTTGTATATTTAGTAGAGACGGGGTTTCACCATGTTAACCAGGATGGTCTCGATCTCCTGACCTCATGATCCGCCCGTCTCGGCCTCCCAAAGTGCTGGGATTGGAGGCGTGAGCCACTGCACCCAGCCTCTGTTGCCAATTTTTTAAATATCAGATTATTAGATTTTTTTTTTTCGTAGAGAGTTGCTTGAACTCCTGTTATTAATTCCTTGTCAGATGCGTAGTTTGCAAATGTTTTCTCCCATTCTGTGGGTTGTCTCTTTACTTTGTGAATTTTTTCCTTTTCTGTTCAGAGGACTTCTTAACTTGATGTGATCCCATTTGTCCATTTTTGCTTTTGTTGACTGTGCTTATCAGGTATTACTTAAGAAATTTTGCTCGGACCAATGTTCTGGAGAGTTTCTCCAATGTTTTCTTGTAGTAGTTTCATAATTTGAGGTCTTAGATTTAAGTTGTTAATCCACTTTGATTTGAATTTTGTATATATAGATAGATAGGGGTCTAGTTTCATTCTTCCGCAAATGGATATGCAGTTTTCCCAACAGCATTTATTGAAGAGACTGTATTTTTTCCACAGTATGTTCTTGCCACCTTTGTCAAAAATGAGTTAATTGTAGGTATGTAGATTTATTTCTGGGTTCTCAATTCTGTTCCATTGGTCCCTGTGTCTGTTTTTATGCCAGTACCATGCTGCTTTGGTTTACTATAGCTCTGTAGTATAATTTGAAGTCGGGTAATGTCATTCCTCCACTTTTGTTCTTTTTGCTCAGGACAGCTTTAGCTATTCTGGGTCTTTTGTGGTTCCATATAGATTTCAGGATTGTTTTTTCTATTTCTGCGAAGAATGTCATTGGTATTTTGATAGGGATTGCATTGAATTTATAGATTGTGTTGGGTAGTATGGACATTTTAACAATATTGATTCTTCCAATACACGAACATGAAATATCTTTCCATTTCCATGTTTTTTTTTTTTTTTTTTTTTTTTTTTTTTTTTTTGTCCTTTTCAACTTCTGTCATCACTGTTCTATGGTTTTCATTGTAGAGAGCTTTCACTTCTTTAGTTGATTTCTAGGTATTTAATTTTATTTGTGGTTATTGTAAATGGGATTAGTTTTTGATTTCTTTTTCATATTGTTCACTGTTGGTATGTAGAAATGTTACTGATTTTTGTATGTTGATTTTGTATCCTGCAACTTTACTGAATTGATCAGTTCTAATAGTTTATTTTTGGAGTCTTGTGGTTTTAACAAATAAAAGATCATATCCTTTGCAAAGAAAGATAATTTGAATTTTTCCTTTCCAATTTGGATGCCCTTTATATCTTTCTCTTGTCTGATTGCTCCAGCTAGAACTCCCAGTACTCTGCTGAATAACAATGGTGGAAGTGGAAATCCTTGTAGTGTTCCAGATCTTATAGAAAAAGCTATGAGTTTTTCCTCATTCACGATAATACTGGTTGTGGGTCTATGGAATATGGCTTTTATTATGTTGAGGTATGGTTCTTATATCCCCAGTTTTTTGAAGGTTTTTATTGTGAAGGGATGGTGAATTTTATCGAATGCTTTTACAGCATCAATTAAAATGGTTATATGGTTTCCGTCCTTCATTCTGTTGATATGATGTATCATATTGATTGATTTGCATAGGTTGAACCATCTTTGCATCCCAGGGATAAATCCCACTTGGTCATGATGAATAATCTTTTTCATGTGTCATTGAATTTTGTTTGCTGGTATTTTGTGAGGATTTTTCCATTGATATTCATTAGAGATACTGGCTGGCAGTTATTCTGTTTTTGATGTGTCTTTGTCTGGTTTTGTTATCAGGGTAACACCAGCTCCATATAATGAATTTGAAAGTATTTGCTTCTCCTCTATTTTTCAGAAAAGTTTGAGTAGGATTGGTATTAGTTCTTTTTTAAATGTTTAGTAAAATTCAGCAGTGACGCCATCAGGTCCAAGACTTTACTTTGCTGGGAACTTTTTATCACAACTTCCCTCTTGTTACTTGTTATTGGTACATTAAAGTTTTGGATTTCTTCATGGTTCAAACTTGTTAGATTGGAGTTGTCTAGAAATTTGTCTGTTTTTTTCTAGGTTTTCCAATTTATTGACATATAGTTGCTCCTAGTAGCCACTAATGATGCTTTAAATTTCTGTGGTATCACTCATAATGTCTGCTTTTTCATCGCTGATTTTATTCATTTGGGTCTTCTCTTTTTTTCTTAGTTATTCTGGGAAAAGTTTGTCAATTTTGTTTATCTTTTCAAAAAACCATCTTTTTGTTTCATTGATTTTTTTGTATTATATTCATCATTTCTAATTTATTTACTTCTGCTCTGATCTTTATGATTTCTTTTTATCTACTAATTTTGGGTTCAGTTTTCTCTTGCTTTTCTATTTCTTTAAGATGCATAAGTAGGTTATTTATTTGAAATTCTTCTTCTTTATTTGATGTAGGCACTTATAGCTGTCAACTTCCCTCTTAGTACTATATCCCATAGTTTTGTATGTTTTGTTTCCATTATCATTTGTTTCAAAAAGTTTTTCAATTTTCTTCTTAATTTCTTCATTGACTGCCAGGTCATCCTGGAGCATATTCTTTAATTTCCATGTATTTCTATGGCTTCTGAAATTCCTCTCGTTGATTTCTAGTTTTATTATATTGTGGTCACAGAAGATGCTTGATATTATTTCAGTTTTTAAGAATGTTTTAAGACTTGTTTCATGACCTAACATATGGTCTATACTTGAGAATGATACATGTGCTGAGTAGAAGAATGTATATTCTGCAGCCATTGCATGAAATGTTCTGTAAATATCTATTAAGTCTATTAGTTCTATACAGCAGATTAAGTCCACTTTTTGTTGTTGTTGTTGTTGTTTTTGATTTTCTGCCTGGAAGTCCTGTCCAATGCTGAAAGTGGGATGTTGAAATCTCCAGCTATTATTGTATTGAGGTCTCTGTCTCTCTAGCTCTAATAATATTTGCTTTATGCAATCTAGGTGCTCCAATGTTGGTTGTATATATATTTGCAATAATTAGATCCTGTTGCTGGATTGACCCCTTTATCATTATGTAATAACCTCCTTTGGTTCTTCTTACAATTTTTGTCTTGAAACCTCTTTTGTCTGATACAAGTATAGCTGCTTCTGCTCTTTTTATGGTTTCCGTTGGCATAGAATATCTTTTTCCATCCCTTTATTTTCAGTCCATGTGTATCTTTATAGGTGAAGTGTGTTTCTTGTAGGGAACGGAGCATTAAGTCTTGTTTTTTTCACCTGTTCAGCCACTCTGTCTTTTGATTGGACAGTTTAGTTCATTTACATTGAATGTATATGCTAGGGACTTTTGCACTTTTTATTTGTGATAGTTTTGTGGTCTTCTCTTCCTTCTTTCCTTCCTTCCTGTCTTTCTTTTAGTGAAGGCGATTTTTTAATGGTGGTATGATTTGATTTCTTGTTTTTTATTTTTTGTGTATCTATTGTGTGTTTTTTTATTTGAGATCACCATGAGTCTTGCAAATACTATCTTATAACCCGTTATTTTAAATTGATGACAACTTAACATTGATTGCATAAACATATGAATAAACATGCAAAAGAAAACCAATACGAACTCTACACTTTAATTTCATCCCCCTACCTTTCTAACTTTTTGTTATTTCTCTATTTCTTATTGTACTTTATCTTGAAAAGTTGTAGTTATTATTTTTGATTGGTTCATTATTTAGTCTTTCTACTTAAGAGTAGTTTATACACCATAATTACGGTATTATAATATTCTGTGTTTCTCTGTGTGCTTCCTATTAGCAGTAAGTTTTGTACCTTCAGATGATTTTTTTTTCTTTTTTTAACTTTTAAGTTCAGGGGTACATGTGCAGGTTTGCTATATAGGTAAACTTGTGTCATGGGGGTTTGTTGTGCAGATTATTTTGCCACCAGGGATTAAGCCTAGTATCCATTAGAAAATTTTTCTGATCTTCTCCCTCCTCCCACCTTCCTCCCTCTAATAGACCCCAGTGTCTGTTGTCCCCTTCTATGGGTCCATGTGTAGTCATAATTTAGCTCCCACTTATAAGTGGAATATGCAGTACTTGGTTTTCTGTTCCTGTGTTAGTTTGCTAAGGATAATGGCCTCTAGCTCCATCTATGTTCCTGCAAAGGACATGATCTCATTGTATGGCTGCATAGTATTCCATAGTGTAAATGTACTACATTTTCTTTATCCAGTCCAGCATTAATGGGCATTTAGGTTTATTCTATGTCTTTGCTATTGTGAATAATGCTGCAACAAACTTGAAAATGCATGTGTCTTTGTGATAGAACAATTTATATCCTTTTGGCTGTATACTCAGCAATAGAATTACTGGGTCAAATGGTAGTTCTGTTTTTAGATCTTTGAGGGATCACTACGTTGTTTTCCACAATGGCTGAACTAAGTTATACTCCCACAGACAATATGTAAATGTTCTTTTCTCTCCACAACTTCGTCAGCACCTGTTATTTTTTGACTTTTGTAATAACCATTCTGACTGGTGTGAGATGGTATCTCATTGTGGTTTTGATTTGCATTTCTCTGATGATTAATGACATTGACCATCTTTTTCATATGCTTGACCTTGCTCATTAACATTCTTTTGTTTCAGATGAAAGAACTCCCTTTAGCATTTCTTGTAGGACAGGCCTGGTGTTGATGATATCCCTGAACTTTTGTTTGTCTGGGAAGGTCTTTATTTCCCCATCATGCTTGAAAGATATTTTCCCAGGATATACTACTCTAGAGTAAAATTTTTTTCCATCAGCACTTTAAATATAACATGACACTCTCCTGTCACGTATGTTATTTGTTTCTTTTGCTGCTTTTAGAATTATTTCTTTATGCTTGACTTTTGGGAGTTTGATTTTAAGATGCCTTGAGGTATCCTACTTTGGGTTAAATCTGCTTTGAGTTCTATGGCTTCCTTGTACTTTCTTTGATATCTTTCTGTAGGTTTGGGAAGTTCTCTGTTATTATCCCTTTGAATAAGCTTTCTATGCCTATCTCTTTCTCTACCTACTCTTTAAGGCCAATGCCTCTTAGATTTGCCTTTTTGAGGCTATATTCTAGATCTTGAAGGCATGCTTCAGTTTTTATTTTTATTTTTTGTCTCCTCTGACTGTATTTTCAAATAGCTTGTCTTCAAGTTCAATAATTTTTTCTTCTGCTTGATCAATTCTGCTACTAACAGACCATGACACATTCTTCATTATGTCAATTCCATTTTTTAACTCTGGAATTGTTATGCCCAGACCGTTTATTCCCCGAAGAAGACCACCAGAGTCCAGAGTCAAAGCTAAGCAGCAAGAATCTTTATTACAGGTTCCAACCTGGAACTCTCCCTCGCTCGTGAAATGAGACGGGCAGGAGAGCTCCCCCACTGAGCTCCGAGCAGTGTTATATAGTCTAAGAAAAGTGGGCATAAGCCGGGCGCGGTGGCTCAAGCCTGTAATCCCAGCACTTTGGGAGGCCGAGACGGGCGGATCACGAGGTCAGGAGATCGAGACCATCCTGGCTAACACGGTGAAACCCCATCTCTACTAAAAAAATACAAAAAAAAAAAAAAAAAAAAAAAACTAGCCGGGCGAGGTGGCGGGCGCCTGTAGTCCCGGCTACTCGGGAGGCTGAGGCAGGAGAATGGCGGGAACCCGGGAGGCGGAGCTTGCAGTGAGCTGAGATCCGGCCACAGCACTCCAGCCTGGGTGACAGAGCGAGACTCCGTCTCAAAAAAAAAAAAAAAGTGGGCATAGAGTTATTATACAAATCAGATATATGATTGGCTAGTGTTTGAACAAGGCGATTTGGCTAACTATGATTGGTTCCCGCCATTTCTGATATTTTGGTTAAACTTTGAGGCGGGAGAGCAGGTTTATGGCAGCAAGAGTTTATCTTACTTAAACACGTCTTGTGACCTTGCCTCAGAACTTACAAAATCTCTGGTATGTGCAAAACAAAATCTCTGGTACGTGCAGAAAACCAGGTACTCACAGAACTTACGAAATCTCTGGTATGTGCAAAGATTAGAGAGCAGAACAAGGGTGTAGCGGGTGGGGGGCGGGTACACATTTATCTTTGTGTCCTTTCATTTCCCCCTTCTCATAAGTAACTGGATGTCCAATCTTGGATTTCCAGAGTCTTATAATATAGCCTCACTTTCTGGGTGCAGGAGAGGCTGGTGATGGCTATGGAGGACCATTAGTTGGATGGTATTAAACCTTTCTCTGACAAATTGTAAAATTTTATTTACCACACAGGGGCCTATAGTGAATAGAAGTAGTAAAGACATTAGGGGACCTAAAAGGGGTGCCAGAAGGGAAAACATTGAAGAGCTCCACCAATTGTTAGCGGCTGTAGTGAATTGTTGCTTTTTCATTTCTAAGCTTAGTTCGTGTAGGCGTTGGACTCTTTCCTCAACTAACCCTGACTCATTTATATAGAAACAGCATTCTTCTTTGAGGAACATACATGTACCTCCTTTTTCAGCCGTGAGTAAGTCTAAGGCTCTGCGGTTTTGAAGGGTGACCTGTGCTAGGGAGGTGAGCTGCTGCTGAAGGGAGGCTAGGGAATAGGCGGAGTCTTCCATAGCAACAGAGAACTGTTGTAACAGCTTGTCATTTTCTATCATGGAGTGTTGTAGGGCCCCTCCTGCTAACCCCGCTGCGACGACAGAGGTGGTTAAGGATATTCTGGCAATTAGTGGTAGAAAAACTGCTCGTCTATGTCGCGCAGTTTCAGTTGGGGCAGTCCTTGCCCAGCCTATGAACTCTGCCGGGGTCAGCAGGGTCAGTTGGGGAACTAGTGTAACAGGGATGCACAACTGTCCGTCAGAGTTTTGGACAGAGTTTTTAACAGAGTCATATTACACCAGAAGAACACACCAGGGGGAGCACGTATGGGGCTATTAGGGTATGTAGCCGTCTGGTTGCAGAGGCTGCTACTAAATGCTGAATAACAGTAGGGGTATTTCTCTTGGTATGGGTCACGGTATAGGGCTACATCAGGTATTGCAACTGTTGATGAATTAGAATCTGGCATATAGTTTGTGGGTGGGGAGGAAAGGGGAACAGCGGTTAATGGTGGTCTTCCTAAGGTTGCACATATAAAGCAAGAGGACAGGTCGCCTAAACCGGTGAGGTTGGCGAATGCTAGCCCTTCTTGTAATAGGGTTAGCCAGGAGAAGGGCTGCAAGTCTTGTGATAGCTTGGTTTCCTGTCTGTGGATTTGTGTATGGATTAAGGGTCGAATCTGGACTAGACTCCGCCACAAGTACAGGTGGCTACTAGGCCAGCTACTACTGGCATCGTAGTAGACTGCCCCATGTTGGGGCGATGTCCACTGGGAGTGCCCTGGATCTGTTATTATCCAAGTGAATATGTTGGGAGTCCCTGTCGGGTAGCGAGTCCTGAGGAGGTTAGACTTTCTCGGGTATTCATCCCATACCCTGGCTGAGTGCATTTTACAATAGTGGTATGGGCAACCTGCATTCTGGTGCCACCAATAATTCTTACAATTATATTCAGTCTGATCATATTCAAAACAAATCATGGGTATCCCTGGTTGGGCAATTTGGAAATTAGTGAAATTGAGGTAAATTGGAGTATTGCACCCGGAGGGGGGGCAGTCTGCACTAGCTAGCAGTTTACCCACTTGGGGGGTTTCCCTGGGGTGAGTTTTGTTCTCATAGAGCCAGAACCTCCAGACATAGGGATTAGATGGCGCAGCAGTTAGGAGAGTCAGATGTATAAGGCATAAAAGCATAGGCAAGCTAGACATGGTTATGGCTATGTGGGTGACGGTGCAGGGTTAGCTTTAAGGGATTGTTCTTAGCTTTGTCTACAGTCCATGTAACCGGTGCTCCAGACGGCTCGAGAAGGTCGGATGTTGGGTCCACTGGTTTGACGTGTGTGTAGTGGATCCACGAAGCGATGCCTTCTACTTTGAGAGCGGTGGGAGTAGTCAGGAGTACTTGCAGTGGTCCTTTCCACCTGGGTTGAAGAGTTTCTTGCCGGTGGCGCTTGACTAGGACCCAGTCTCCCGGCTGGAACGGATGAGGCGTCGGCGGAGGTCCTGCCTCGTACAGTTCTCGTAGTCTGGGCCAAATTTCCTGGTGAATTTTCTGTAAGGCTTGTAAGGAGAACAGGAGCTCAGAGACATTTTCAGTTTCAGGTTTGAGTAAGTCATCTTTTAGACTGGGGACCAGGGGTGGGGGTCTGCCATACATGATTTCATATGGTGTGAGGCCCAGTCTGTAAGGGGTATTTCGGGCCCGGAACAGAGCGTAGGGGAGAAGTACTACCCAATTAGCGCCAGTCTCCATGGTCAATTTAGTTAAGGTCTCCTTCAGAGTCCGATTCATCCTTTCTACCTGTCCTGAGCTTTGGGGCCTATAAGCACAATGTAATTTCCAATTTGCCCCAAGAATGGAAGCCAAATCCTGACTTACCTTAGCATCGAAGGCTGCTCCATTGTCTGACCCTATTTGGACGGGAAAGCCATACCTGGGGAGGATTTCTTCCAAAATTTTCTTTGCTACAACCTGAGCAGTTTCTCTCTTAGTTGGGAATGCTTCTGTCCATCCTGAAAAAGTATCTCAGTCTCTGACGTTACAGCCGCTCCTGCATACCGCTGGCCTTGGTGGACGTAGCTGCTGCCATCAGTGAACCAGGTGAGTTCTGTGTCGGGGAGCGGACGATCTTGCAGGTCCTCCCACACCCCATGCACCTGAGCCAGTATCTCAGTGCACTCATGGAACGGGGCGTCCAAGTCTGGATTTGGCAGCAGTGAAGCAGGGTTTAAAGAGGTTGGGGGCAGAAAAGTTATTCTGAGGGGGTTTAACAGCAGTCCTTGATAGTGGGTGAGCCGGGCGTTACTCATCCATCGGTCCGGCGGCTGCCGGAGGACGCCTTCAATGGCATGCAGGGTTATAACGCGCAACTCTTGCCCCATGATAAGTTTATCAGCGTCTCGGACCATTAGGGCGGTCGCCGCGATTATCCGCAGGCAGGGTGGCCAGCCAGCAGCCACTGAATCTAACTTTTTTGACAAATCGGCAACTGGCCTCTGCCAGGGGCCTAGGTACTGTGTTAACACGGCTTTTGCAACACCCTTACTTTCATCTACGTATAAGTGGAAGGGCTTGGAGACATCAGGGAGCCCCAGCGTGGGGGCTCATAACAAGGCAGTTTTGATTTGTTGAAAGGCCAGCTCAGCCTCTTCCATCCAATTGAAGGGCTGCCGTTCCTTTGTTGCCTGGTATAGGGGCTTGGCTAACTCAGCAAATCCGGGTATCCATAACCTACAGAACCCTGCCGACCCCAGGAATTCTCTCACTTGCCGTGTCGACTGGGGTCTAGGGATGCGTAGGACTGTTTCCTTTCGGGCTTTGGTTAGCCAGCGTTGCCCCCCTTTTAATAGGTACCCCAGATAAGTTACCTCCGACTTGCAGATCTGAGCCTTTGTTGCTGAGGCTCAGTAGCCTAGCTCCCCCAGAGTCTTCAAGAGGTCCTCAGTCCCTTGAACACAAGTTTCCGGGGATCTGGCTGCTATTAAGAGATCATCAACATATTGCAAAAGAGTTATTTCAGGGTGTTGCCGCCGGTACTCACCCAGATCTTCATGAAGGGCTTCATCGAACAGGGTTGGCGAGTTCTTGAACCCTTGTGGCAGCCTGGTCCATGTTAGCTGACCGTTGATGCCCCTCTCAGGATCCGTCCATTGAAATGCAAAGAGTCCTTGACTTTTGGGAGCCAGAGGAAGGCTGAAGAAAGCATCTTTTAGATCAAGAACGGTATACCACTGTTTTTCGGGATGTAAAGCACTCAGAAGGGTGTATGGATTGGGCACAGTGGGATGTATGTCCATGACCCTTTTATTAACTTCTCTTAAATCCTGTACTGGCCTGTAGTCCGTACTGTTGGGTTTACGAACAGGTAACAGTGGAGTATTCCAGGATGAGTGGCAAGCCCGTAGGACTCCCTGGTCTAGGAGTCGGCGGATATGGGGCGTAATTCCTTCTTTTGCCTCCAGGGGCATAGGATATTGCCGAACCCGAACCGGGTCCGTCCCTGGCTTAACTTCCACAAATATGGCAGGTCGATGTTTAGCTAGCCCTAAGCCCCCAGTTTCTGCCCACGCTTCAGGGAAACGCTGGAGCCAAGAGTCAATTTCCTGATCGGGGGGCTTTTGCTCTTGATGGAGTCTGTACTCATCTTCTAAGGTGATAGTCAGGATAGATATTGGCCTGTTTTGGGAATCAGTTATCTTGGGCCCTTCTGGCTCAAAGTGGATTTGGGCCCCCATTTTTGTCAGCAAGTCCCTCCCTAGTAGAGGGCAGGGGCTCTCTGGGATGACTAGGAAGGAATGGGAGACTTTTCCCGTTCCTAAGTCTACAGTCCTCTGGGTTGTCCAGGGGTATTTTTTGATGCCTGTGGCCCCGTGCACCCAGGATGTTTTCTTAGACATTTTTCCAATTGGTTTGGTTAGGACTGAGCGTTCCGCCCCAGTATCGACCAAGAAGCGAACTGGGGACCCCTCCACTTGCAAAGTTACCCTGGGTTCGGGGAGGGGGTCCGAACCCCGTCTTCCCTAGTCAGAGTCCTGGGTAATGAGTACGGAGGTAGGGTTAGCTGGTCTCCGTTTCTTTGGGCAGTCTTTAATCCAGTGACCACGTTCCTTGCAATAAGCACACTGATCCTTTTCTAATCCTTGCCTAGAGCCTTGCTTTGTCTGCTTTCTGCTTTGGCCATTCCCTGCCTGGGGGAAAGCTGCTACTAAAACTTTGGTCATTTCTTTGGTTGCCTTGAACTGTTTTTCTTCTGGAGTATCCCTATTATTATAAACTCGCTGGGCCATCTGAAGGAGGTCCTGAATCTGCTTTCCCTCTAAACCTTCTAATTTCTGGAGTTTTCTTCTAATATCTGATGCTGCCTGGTTTATAAAGGACATTACTACCGCAGCCTGATTTTCCGGTGCTTCCGGGTCCATAGGGGTATACTGTCTGAAAGCTTCCATTACTCTCTCTAAATACACAGCGGGGCTTTCTGTCTTACCTTGTAACACAGAATATACTTTAGCCAAATTGGTGGGCTTGCGAGCTGCAGCCCGGAGACCCGCCATTAGAGTCTGGCGATAAATGAGCAGTCGTCCCCTACCTTCTGCCGTGTTGTAGTCCCATCTGGGCCGGGTCAAAGGAAAAGCCGCGTTAATGAGGTCAGGATTTGCAGTTGGCTGGCCGTCATCTCCTGGAACCAGCTTTCTGGCCTCAACTTGGATTCTTTCCCGCTCCTCCGTTGTGAACAGGATTCGGAGGAGCTGTTGACAGTCATCCCAGGTTGGCTGGTGAGTAAACATGACACTGTCTAACAACGAGGTTAGATCTTTGGGATTATTGGAGAACCGAGCATTTTGGGACTTCCAATTGTATAAATCACTAGTGGAAAAAGGCCAATACATGAGACGAGAGAGCCCGGTATCATCGAGCGATCCTATTTCTCTGAGAGGCAGGGCTACGGTGGAGTCAGGGAGTCGGGAAGCTTGGTCCCGCAGTACGCGGCCTCGCGTTCGGCCGGCCGGCCCCCCCCCGGGTTACTTTCGCTCTCAGCTGCTTCCGCTTCTCGGTTTCCCTCTACGGAAGCACCACCCTGGGGGACTGGGTCCTGCGGGATAAGGTGCGGATATGGTGGGGGAAGTGTGGGTTCTAACGTTAGGGGGTCCTGGCTGTCTGGCAGCACAGGAGCCGAGGGAGCAGAGGGAGTCCTTTGTCTTGTAGGTCGCATTACTAGGACCTTGCAAGGCTCAAGGATGAATGGAGTTATCCAGGGCGGTGGGTCTTCCACAAGATTTTGCCACATTAGAATATAAGGAATTTGATCAGGATGTCCTGACTGCCCTGGCAGGAAAATCTTAGTTTTTACCTTAGTAATAATAGAGAGACAGAAAGTTCCTTTGGAGGGCCACCCTACGCCGAAAGAGGGCCACTCCGAACGGCAGAAAGTAACTAGCTTTCCCTTCTTTAGTTCTACGCTTAAGTTACGCCCCCGAGCCTTCACATCCTTAAAATTGGTAACAAGGAGTGAGAGCGGCGTGCTCTGGTTGTTGCCCATCTTTGGACTGCTCCTACAAAGAGAAGGGGGGACGAAAATGAGTGTGAAGCAGAAGGGAGTATCTGACAGGTCCGGTCCTGGAAGGGGAAGAAAAGGTTTTATGTTTCGTTTTGGACTTACACTTAACACTTAACAATAACGGACAGACAGTGAGAAACGATGAGCCTTCGCGAGCGCGTGTCGGACTTCCGACCTGAGTCAGACGGGGCAACCAAGGATGGAGGCCCCCAGATGGGCACTGGGGGACGTCTCCCACCAGTCCCGAGTGGCTGTCTTTTAGCGCGTCCGCCAAGACCATGCCACTTATAAAACAGACCAATACAGATTACAGATTACGGATTTCGCGAAATTTCAGGGAGACAGACAGAGACAAAGACAGAGACAGTGACAAAGTGGGCTTACCTACAGATTAAGATCCATTGACTTGGGGGTCTGGTGGGCTTGGGGGAAATCCCGGACGAGCCCCCATTTGTTATGCCCAGACCGTTTATTCCCCGAAGAAGACCACCAGAGTCCAGAGTCAAAGCTAAGCAGCAAGGATCTTTATTACAGTTTCGAACCTGGAACTCTCCCTCGCTCGTGAAACGAGACGGGCAGGAGAGCTCCCCCACTGAGCTCCGAGCAGTGTTATATAGTCTAAGAAAAGTGGGCATAGAGTTATTATACAAATCAGATATATGATTGGCTAGTGTTTGAACAAGGCGATTTGGCTAACTATGATTGGTTCCCGCCATTTCTGATATTTTGGTTAAACTTTGAGGCGGGAGAGCAGGTTTATGGCAGCAAGAGTTTATCTTACTTAAACACGTCTTGTGACCTTGCCTCAGAACTTACAAAATCTCTGGTATGTGCAAAACAAAATCTCTGGTACGTGCAGAAAACCAGGTACTCACAGAACTTACGAAATCTCTGGTATGTGCAAAGATTAGAGAGCAGAACAAGGGTGTAGCGGGTGGGGGGCGGGTACACATTTATCTTTGTGTCCTTTCAGAATTTTTGCTTGATTCTTTTTAACTACTCAAATCTTTTTGTTAAATTTATCTGATAGAATTCTGAATTTATTTTCCATGTTATCTTGAATTTCTTTGTGTTTCCTCAAAGTAGCTGTTTTAAATTATCTGTCTGAAAGGTCATATATCTCTGTTTCTCTAGGATTGGTCCCTGGTGCCTTAGTTATTTTCATGAGGTCATGTTTTCCTGGGTGATTTTGAAGCTTGCAGATGTTTATCAGTGTCTGTGAATTGAAGAGTTAGGTATTTATTGTAGTCTTCACAGTCTGGGCCTGTTTGTGCTCACCCTTCTTACGGAGGCTTTCCAGGTATTTGAAGGGATGTGGGTCCCAAGTCTAACAACACTGTGGTTTTTGCAGACTTGTTGAAGTACTTGGCGGTCTTGGATAGGACCTGAAAGAATTCTCTGGATTATCAGACAGAGACTCATGTTCTTTTTTCTTATTTTCTCCCAGATGGAGACTCTCTCTCTGTGCAACGGGGGGTATGGTCATGCTAATATCCTTCTGGCCACCACCACTAGGGCCGTGCTGGGTCAGATCTGAAGCCAGCACAGCACTGGATCTCACCTGAGGCCCTCTATAATCACTACTTGGCTACCACCTATGTTCACTCAAGACCCTATGTTCATTCAAGGGCTCTATAATTAGCAGATGGCAAATACAGCCAGGTTCTTGTGCTTCCCTTCAGGATGGTGAGTTTCCCTAGGCCCCAGGCAGGTCAAGAGATGTTGTCTGGGAGCCAGGGATTACAGTTCAAAACCTTAGTAATTGCTTGATGTTCTCTTTTACTGTGGGTAAGCTGGTACTCAAACCACAACACAAAGTCCTGCCCTCTCTTCCCTTCCCTTTCCTCAGGCAGAGGAGCCTCTCTCTGTGGCCACCACACCCGTTGGCCCGTGAGGGGTTCTGCCAGACCACTGATGATGTTTACTTAAATTCCAAGAGCACTTCAGTCAGCTTGTGTTGAATGCTGCCAGGCCTGGGACTCACCCTTCAGGACAGTACGCTCCTCTCTGGACCCAGGGCAGGTCCAGAAATGCCATCCAAGAGCCTAGGCCTAGACTAGGGGACCCCAAGCACCTGCTTGTGGCTCTACCGCACTGTGGCCGAGCTGGTACCTAAAAGTGCAAGACAAAGTCCCCTTTATTTTTTTCCCTCTGCTTTTCTCAAACAGGAGTCTTTTGCCTGTAGCCACCACACCTGGGAATGTATTGAGTCCCACCTGAAGTCAGCATGTCTCAGAGCCCAGGGTCCATGGTGTACTACGTGGGTATCACTGCTAGTTATTCAGGGCCTGAGAGCTCTTTAGTCAGCAGGTAATGAATCCTGCCAGGACTGGGTCCTTGCATTCAGGACAGTGGGCTCCCCTTTGGCTCAGGGTGTATCTAGAAATGTCATCTATAAGCTAGGACCTGGGGTGGGGGCCTGATGACTCTACCTCCTGCCTTCTACTGTGGCTGAGCTTGTATTCAAGATGCAAGACAAAGTCCTCTTTACTATGTACTTTCCTCTCCTTAAGCAGAAGGAAGGAGTCACTTTCCTTGCTGGGAGTTGTGTAGCCTGGGGTTGGGGGAGGGGTGGCACAACCACTCCCTTAATTGCCTCAGCTTATGTCTCCCTAGGTCATGTGCTGCCTTGGTCCTCTGTCTCTAAGCCTAGCTCAGAATTAGGAGTTCCCTAGGAAGTGTAGTCCTTGTGCCCTAGACTGCTTTTCAAGTTTACCTAGGACCCTAGAGCACTTTGGCTTCCTGGAGCAAGACTTGCCAAGAAACCCAATTTCCGATCACTGGGATGGGTGATTCCCCTGTGGCTAGGGCTGGTTCACATGCTCCTTCCATGCGTGGGCACTGGCTGAACTCAGCATGGCTTTACTCTCTGTATGACAGGGCAGCCCTGAATTCAATGTAGAGTCTATAATTCACTGTGTTATCCCTGTCCCAAGTGCTGCATGGCCTCTGCCTGGGGATGGGAAAGGGGCAGTGTAGGTGATTCCAGACTGTCTTTCTGACCCTCTGCGATGCCTTCTACAGCAATATGAAGTTAAAAACAGGTACTGTGATTGCTCATCGGATTTGTGGTTCTTGGGATGGTGCTTTTCTGTGTGTGAATAGTTGTTAAAATTTGATGTTCCTGATGGGGGGGGGATGAACAGTGTAGGCTTCTTTTCCACCATCTTGTTGAGCTCCCTTGCAATTGGTTTTGAATAGCAATGAGGCAGGATGCATCAAATTCTTTAAACTTGATCTAATCGTTCAGGTTCCAAGGACTATTTGCAAGGAAATAAGGGTCGACAAAGGTTTTTTGTTTTTGTTTTTGTTTTTATTTTCCTGTTTTATTTGTATTCCCTTCCAAGGATGTTTCTCATTTATTCCCTGTTGATGTCATTCTTTCTCATGACTTTCAATATCACTTATGTTGATAGTTTCTAGGTAATTATCTCCAGCCTGTTCTCTCTTCTGAGTTTGAATCAATGTGTCTGTGTCATATCTGATAGACACTTCACAACTAACATGTCCAGACCGTATTTCCGACATCTCTTTCCCTCATCTTGCTCTTCCTGCAGTGTTCTCCAATTCAGGATACTCCAGTTTTTAGGCTGAAAATGTTGGAGTCATTCTTGACTCTTCCTTTATCTTTTTCTCATCCTATATCCAATTTGTCAGCAAGTATCATAGGCTATACAGTTCCAATATAGCAAGAATTGGAACCTTTCTCATACCCTCTACTTGCACCCCCTAAGTCCAAATCATCATTAGCCTGGCTTAATGCAGTCAGCTGCCTATTGTATTTTCTGTGTCCATGCTTTTCTCTTCATTCATTCTCAATCCAACAAACAAAGTGATCACATAAAACTTAAGTAAGTTGTTATTCTTTTTCTCAGAATGGTTTTCTATTTAACAAAATATTCAAAGAACTTATGTGGTCTGTAAGAAAGGCAACTATAATTTATCATTCCAACTGGGGTATGTTTTGGAATAAAAGTGGAGCACTATCCATAATTATTTTAGAAAAACAAGTGCAAACTGCTCCTTTACTCTGTTACCCCTCTGATCTCATCTTTTACCACTCCTCTTTTTATTCATTCTGTGCCAGCTTCTCTTTCCTTCTCAACATGCCAGGGATGCTGTGCCTCAGTGACTTTACATTTACTGTTTATTTTTTCTATAATGTTCTTTTTAAAAATTGTTCACAAATTGCCCCCTTGTTTCCTTCAGGCCTTTTACAAGTGTCACTTTCTAAATGAGACCTTCTTTGACTTTCCTTTCCATACTCGTTTATTTTCTCCCTTTCTTTCTTACCTTTTTATTGTTCTTCTTAGCACTATCTAATATGCCATATATTTTGTTAATTTATCTTAATAGTCTGCCTCTTTTACTGGGACATAAGAACTTCAAGGGCAGGGGTTTTATCTCTCTTTTGTAACTTTTTTTTACTGTAGTATTTTTTTGCATGTAGAATAAATATTTGTTGAATGAATAAACGAATGAGTGAAGAAGTCACTATACTTTATAAATGTAAATAATTAGGATATATTTACATGTTCAACATTAAAAAATTAGTTAAATTATGGTGCCTTTATATGATATAATATTGTTCAGCCAATAAAAATGATGATATAAGTACATTCATTTAAAGGGAATGTTGCATTATTAAAATAATTTTGCAAAGCAGTATGCATTGTCTGGTATTTGCATACACATGTGAGCAAATATGCATAGTGCTACTTGTGGTTACCACAAGGCTATGAGATTATAGCTAATTTTTACTTAATTCTTTTTGTGAATCTGAAAATTCTACCTTCATTCCAATGTGCAGGTAGGATTTGCGTAATAAAAAAATGAGATTAAATCATAAAAACTGGCCTTATTGTTGGTGAAAGTCTAGAGTTTTTTACTTATTCTTTGTATCATTTTGGATGTGAACTTTCATCATTGGGGCCATAATTTCACTAAAAAAGATAGCTTTCAAAACTTTTAGAGCCATGGAAACTGTCTTCAAGAAACTTAAGCAACTAAAAGTGATGGAAAACGTCTCCAGTTGAAAAAGAGTGTAGCGAGCATAGGTTCAGGACAATGAGAAACTCATTTTGAAAATCACTGAAAGAGATGATCCCTTGGGTCCCGTGGCAGAGACAGCAGCTCTGATTAGGGTTCTTCTTCCATAATGTAGAGTGTGGCAGGGATGCAGCTGCCAGCCATGGACTCCTTTGCCCAGTTTCTTTTACATCTAGGTGGGGTCATGCAATGTGGGTGAGAGGGATGATCACCACTACCAGGCCTGGCCCATAACCAACACTCTGAGACCCTCTACATTATTCTCCCTATCTGTCAGCTAGACATTGATGCCAGAGTACTTTTAGAAGCCATGCATTGATGATGGCCGAAATTATCCTCATGCTCTGAATGACAACATGATGTACCTCCAGTTACTACTTATGACTTCTGTTGCATGTGAAATTTAGAAGTTTATCTATTATATCAACTAGACATTTTTTTCACATTCTTTAAAACTGCACAGTTCTATTTATTCACACATCATAGTAAAATTTAAGCAACTAACTGTATTTTCAGGTACACTTTTCCTCAGATGGTGTAATTTACAGAGAAAAACCAAGGAAATTTAATAATTCATTACCTGGACACTATTCAAAATATACACGTATTATGCACTAGAATGATTGTACAGAGCCATCTTAATTTATTATCCTTTGACAGGATATCTCAATACAAGTTTTTAATCTATGTAGTTTAATATTTTGTTTTGATGTTTCAAGTACAAACTGGGTTGCATTAGTATGCTCCTAAGAAGAAGGGCACCCTTGTTTCAGCTAGGTTCTGGCAAAGTGTGAAGTTCAAGATCTTTCCAGAGGGGAGCATGGAAGCAGAGTAAACCAGAGTTTGTGCCAATCCTTTTACTTCTTAAGCCCAAGTACCTTGTAAGTGCCCCTCTTTGACCATTTATCCATCTCAAATTTATATTTGTTTTTACCTGGTTTCTACTGCGTACAAATACATAGAGGGTAGGAGAAGGGGGGTGCCATGGAAGAAAGGAGAGCCTATGCTGTTTAGGAAGGCCCTGTCTCCTCGTTTTGGTACTTGTTCTCCTCTAGAATGCCCTCCTTCAAGGCAGAGCGTATGTGTGTAAAAGGCGATTCTACTCGATCGTCCAAAGTAAGGGAGGTTGTTGGGGCTTCTGGACTCGTTATAGAATGTGCATGTACACTTTATATCATCCCCTGTATCAGGTCTCAGTGCCAAACTGCTCCCCATCTTTGCCTCCCCAGGTGACAGTCCAGCTGCCTGATTCTTGAAGCCACTTGATTTTGGCAGGAGTGTGTGACTCCCCCTCAACCCACTCCCCTTCCAAGAAATAAAAATAACTCTACTGTGCTTGAGCTGTCACCGGTTCACCAACCCCAGGGAAGCTCCTGTCCGTGATGTCGCATTCATTCTGAACGCTGGCATTGTACTTTGAAATTCCCAAACAAAATGCACAGAGAAACACTAGGTGAATAACAATGAAACCAGCAGCATTTATTTTTGTGCGTGGCAGTCTCAGTTACATTTTTGTAAAAGACCTTTTTGCCAAAATTAGTTTAGGTTTCAAGGCACGTTTCACCCTCAGTCAAATATAAAGGTCACTCAGTGAACAAAGGGGAGATTGTGTGTTCTTGGTGATCACAGATGAAGCTGGAAAGGCAGCCTCTTTCAAACAAAATGAGGTAGTTAAGTGGAAAATGAAGGCGGTGAATTCTATAGAGCAGCGCTCAACAACAAGGGATGCTGGCATTTTTTTTTCTTGACATAAACACAATAACACATAGAGAAAAGCCTATCAGAGAGGAGAGTGACCCAGGTGCTGTATAAACAGATTTTCAGACAGGCAGTTGGAGCCCCTTGGTATCTTTAGTTTCTCCTACTCCCTGCTACTTTATCCTTTGTCAGATTCAATGCAGCCTTCAAGGGCACTGGAGGCAGAAGAAAGAGAAAAATGCCGGGGGAAGGGAAAAGGGGAGGGGGAGAAAACAGTCTCCTTTCCTAGCCTTTGTTAAAGAATAAAAGCGCACACGTGTAAAAATCATTTACTCTCTACCCGACAGTGCCAACATGTTTGACACTGGTGTGCTGAGAGCTTATAGAGAAACTCTGTTGACATTTTATTCGCATAAGAGTTTTGAATTATATAAGGCATTTTTGAGATGCGCTGTTGGATATGATCTGAACAGTCAAGCTTGGAGGAAAAAAAAACCACGTAACACCCAGTAACTCTTAAATGTTTATATAAATCCCAAAGTGGAAAGAAAGGATAAAATGGTAAGAACAAAAATATTTGCTTATTCTTAGACAGCAACCTAATACACCTGTGTCAAAAATAAAAATTATACTTTGAAAAGGATGTGCAAATGCCCAACTTTTTCCCAGAGCTTCTCTCTTATCTTTTAGGACTTAAGTATAATAACCAAACGCAGCAGGATTCAAGAGATTCTGTCCTTCTGCACGTGATACATTTTGATACTTCATTTTCTTTTGACAAATGCACATATATTTTTAATTAAGTACATATATTAATTGCAGTGAAATTTGAAAGTACAGATGAAGGAAAAAACAAACACGTCTAACCTTACTTTTCAGATAATCATAGTTAAAATTATTCTATATTTTAAATACTTTTTCTATGTGCATACATATGCATAATACATGCATATACATACGATAAAATTAAAATATTCTGTTTATGTTGTTTTGCAATCTATTCAATAAAATATGTTGTATATTCATTTTTACGTCCTACAGCTACTTCATCATTTTTAATGGTTGCATAGTATTTCATCATATGAATAGACCATAATATGCATGAAATATATTGTATTGTTGGATGTTTAATTGGTTTCTAAATTTTTTGACGTTGTTAATAATGTTGCAACAAACTCCATTATTTTCTTATGATAAGTCCTAGAAGTGAATTGCTGGGTGAAAACTCATGTCTAATTGCTGGTGACTTGCTTGTTATATTCATAACATTTTAAAATTTATATTTTGTATTTAAAGTTATACCAGATTATATCCCTGTTATTGTTCTTATTCTCTTCTTTTGAAACTCAACATATAAACACACAAATACACACATATATTTATTAACATATATGAGGTCAATAGAAGTAATAGCTACATAGCCATATATAGATACATGCACACTAGATATATTTATATGTGTATGTGTGTGTAATCTGTGTGTATATATTAACACATATATACATGTATGCACAGACATATATATTTTTATTCCAGTATGTTTACTTTTATCTCTGTACTTATCTTTGTCTGTCTCTATTTTGAACTTTAATAAAAGAAAAATAATGACCAAACCAAAAGAAAGGTATACTTTGATAAACATGAATTTAAAGAATATTTTGAAAAATTTTATGAATGCATAAGTGAAAGAAAATAGGTTACCAAAGATCAAAACTGTATCTTTTTTACCCAACAAATTAACAAAAATTATTATTTTTGAAGATGTAAAGAAATAAGTGTGTATATATAGATTGGGTGTGTGTGTGTGTATGTGTGTGTACATATATATGTATATATTCTCTTCTGGATATTTGATAATCTCCCTTATTGGTTTTAATCTCTAAAATATCATAATAACACTTCTTCCAAAATATTGAATATATTTTACTTATCTTGTAATTTGCTAAGTCAATTCCCGTAATATTTAATCTTCTGCTTACCAGCTCTCCTAAAAATTAAATTCTGCATTTGTGTTATTCCTCTTGAAGCAATAATAATCAATATCCAATTTTCCTTGCTCCACAAGTTCTTGCTTTTGTTCTATTAATGGAAAGTTTTTTTGGAATGTGTATAAGAATATGAATTAAACATTTTTCAAAATGTACTTCTGTATCTTGTAGTAGCTGAATTTATTAGAAACTGTTGTCATTATTAAAATTGGTCATTTTCTTTGGAACTGTTGAATCTTATCATATCCCTAATAATTCTATTTTTTCTTTGCTCATTCTGGCACAGTTAAGTACTTGATTTTCAGTTTGGTTGCATCTATGATTGTATGGTTTGCACTTTGAGTGTTGCAAGTCCAGATGAAGCAGGATAGATGATGTTTAGCTGTAGTTCATTTATCCTTAGCTAGATCGGATTATCTGAATAGAGGAGAGGAGAGGGTGATTGGACTACAGATGGTGGCTGCCCTGACAAAGAACTTCACCTCTGTGTTCAGTGGTTACATTTCCATGATTGTTGTGGCTGTCTGAGGTAAGTTAGCTACTCGAGTGCTCACAATTTTCTAATTGGAATGAAAATGCTTGCTAGGAGCCAACATCAGCAGTGACTCTACATTTTCTACCTCTGTTTTTTGGGAAAATCATAGCCAGGAATAAGGTGGATCCTGACCTTATGTTGTTTTGGGTATCTGTAACTAACTCCTTCTAGATGTGCTCATATGATTTAGGGTTTAAAAAATATACATGCTTTTCCTTAAATTTTTTTTTTTTTAAAGACAGGGTCTCACTTTGTTGCCCAGACTAGAGTGCAGTGGTACAATCATGGCTCACTGCAACCTTTACTTCCTGGACTCTGGTAATCCTCCCACCTCAGCCTCCAGAGTAGCTGGGACCACAGACACACCCACTACACCCAGATAATTTTTGTATTTTTTGTAGAGACGAGGTTTCACCCATGTTGCCCAAGCTGGTCTCAAACTCCTGGGCTCAAGCGATCCACCCACCTTGGCCTCCCAAGCTGCTGGGATTACAGGCGTGAGTCACTGCACCCAGTCAATGTATACTTTTACTTTCTGAATAAATGTTAAGTTCACAAAAATTGTAAGACTAGTAATAGGGAGTTCTTATATACTCTCCATATACCTTCCCCTAATGTTAACATTATACCTAACCATGGTACATTAATCACAGCCAAAAAATTGACATTGGTATAATTCAGACTTTGTTTGAATTTCATTGTTATTTCTACTGATGCCCTTTTTCTTTTCCAGGATCCAATTCATAATACCACATTGTATTTAGATACACAGTTAATCCTCGAACAATAGGGGCATTAGGGACGTTGACTCCCGGCTCAGTAAAAAATTTGTGCAAAACTTTTGACTTCTCATAAACTTAACTATTAATAGCCCACTGTTGACTGGAAGCCTTACCAATAACATAAATCGTTGATTAACACATATTTTGTATGCTATATGTGTTATATCCTGTATTCTTATGGTATAGTAAGCTAGAGAAAAGGACGTGTCATTAAGAAAATCATAAGGAAGAGAAAAATTACTATTCATTCAACAGAAGTGGATTATTATCAAGATAATTATCTTTATCTTCATTGTCTTCACATTGAGTAGGCAGAGGAAGATGAGAAAGAGGAAGGGTTGGTTTTGCTGTCTCAGGGGTGGCAGAGGCAGACGAAAATGTACATATAAATGGACCCACACAGTTCAAAGTTATGTTACTCAAGGGTCAACTGTAATTGAGTTTGACCACTTAGAAAAGGCCACCAAACATTTTATCTTTTCACTACTTTATGGAAAGTCACTTGAGCTTGATTTCCAAGCTGGTATCTTCTTTTGAAGTGAATTGTGGTTTGAATGTTTCTTCTCTTCTTTAGTCTTTTTTTATGTTTATTTATTTTTATAGAAATTTTCTGAAGTTTCTTGGGAATGTATGGGTCTCTCTCTATTTTCCAAGGATAATACAGATGATTTTCTGTTTCTATTCCTCTTTTTTAAAAATGCCCTTTTTTTGGGGACATTAAACTCAGAGGCTTACATAATTATCTTTAGCCAGAGGAACTAAATGTGTCTTTCAAATCCATTTTCACTTGTGACTACCAAATTAGCAATTTTGTAATATATGAAATGCATTATGTATGCTGGAATCTGGAATGGAGTCACTGGATAACTTATTTCTTTTCATATTCAAATGTTCTAAGCTCAAAAGAAAGTTATTTTAACAGAAGAGCCCATACTGCTGCAAAGTCCATTCTGAAGGAGGAATTCTGAGGCTTCAAATCAAAGTCCACCTTTATTTGCTCAAATCTTCCAAGGCCCTGTCTCTCAAGACACATAGAATTTTTAATATTTGATCACAATTCATCATTTCATTTATTACGTTGTAAAGTTCATGGATCCCTTCAAAACGTGATACAAGTGTCTTTCTCCAACATGCATGTGGCTAAGTCATTGTAGTCAATTTCTTATGGTTGCTGTGAGTCATGGAGTTGGAACAGATCTATGTTTCACTTTTGTGTTGCTTTTCATTATGTTTTCAGATGGGTGCCTTAGTGTAGTCACTGATTTCCTCACACACTCTCAGAAGATAAAGTGTCCATCTTTAAATTTGGTATGCTTATTCTATCACATACATCTGAATAGAAACCTAGCAGAAAAACATGCAGGCACGGAACCCTTATGTTTCTTTGAGTTAGTTCCATTTTATGTGAGTTCACTTCCTCTATAACCACTATACTGTGGTTAAGGAGTTGGATTTAAGATTAGCATTGTTCTCATTTTGTGTTTCTTCCTTCTGTCTGGGAATATGCCCTCTGACTTGGCTACAACCTTTCAGACAATTTCTCTTTATATTCAAGTCCATTAAATTATAAACACATTAGATTCCCCAATCTATTGTTGCGTTCAGGAAAGACTAATGTGGTTTTCAATGAGAATTAATGTATAAGTGAATCCTAGGGTATGTCCGGAACAGAGGTGGGCTGTCAGGAGATTACGAATTAATGTTTAATAAACCTTGCAAAGTGTCTCAGGATTCAATTGGTGTTTGTGTTCATGTAGCATCCGGCAAACACAGTAGCACAAGCAGTCCCCCAAAATAAAAAAAAACCCAAACACTCAACCTTTCCCCAAAGAAACATAAAGGTTCCAAAAACACAAGGAACACCGAAAATATCCTGGAGGAAAAGATGAGCTTTGAGGAATTGCCAAAATCCTGCTCTCATTCTTCTTTCAGATAGTTCAAGACTTGTACAAACCAAGCCCTCTCATTGGAATCCTGCAATTGCATCCTACTTTTTTTTTTTTCCTTATCTAACAGGTGGCATCTCTCATCCCTCTGTGATTTGATGTTCTGTTACTGAACATCCCCATTTCACCTCTGGAAATCTTATTACAGGGTTTTTCAACATTCTTCATTTTATTCTTTTAAAGACAAACTGCATTTAGTAGTCCTAGTATATTCCTGAACATAGTAATTTTTTCCCTATGTTTTGGGATTAAGTACTACTTTCTTTTCCCAGGTTTCTGGTCCTTTGAAGAAAAGATTCCTGCAAAGGTTAAAATCTATATCTCAGAAACACACAGACAAATTTTCCTCTGTGGAAGATTTTAGTAAGCAGAATGGGCCATAAAGGGTAACAGCCAGAGATTATGCAAGAGATTCCCTGAAATGGTTCCTCTTTGGAATTAAACAACAGTTCACATCAGATCAATGATGGATGAATTGTTTGTGGACATTGAATGTTCATAGATAAATTTCTAGCACAACTTCAGTGTTTTTTGGCAGATTTTGGGAAAGATACCCTTGTCTCAATTTAGCACTCATAAATATTTTGAAAGATAAAATGGTAAATATAAAATATAACTTTGGTACCTTAAGATGATTGCAAATTCTTTGCTACATACGCTTCTATTAAGAAGTGGAATCAACTTGTGTTCCCCTTGAATCTGGGCTAAACTTTGTGATTTGCTTGATTAATAGGACATGATGGAAAGGCTATTCTGGAACTTCTGAGGCTGAGTTCAAGGCTCCAGAAACATGCATGAAAATGCTAGACTGGAAGGGGATCCTCCAGCCCCAGTTGCCTCAATGGATGTCATATGAATTGGACATCATATACCCAGAAGAGCCACTCCTGAGTTCCTTAGCCACAAAACTGTGACCAAAGTAAAATGGTTGTTTCAAGCTGCTACAAGTTTGTGGTGGTTACCTATAGACAATAAATTGAAATTGGAACCAAATAAAATGCAAAAAAAAAAAAAAAAAGTATGCATAGATATTTAATGCACTGAATCAATCAGAATAAGTTCACAGTTTGTAGAAACTCATTTGTTTTAATGCTATCACTCACATCACTTAGGATCAAAGCACAAAATTTAGTTAAAACCCAGTTTGGAAATCCTTGTCCTTCAGAGAAGATCACAAGTGCAGCTGCAATCTTGACCGGAAATTGTGTGCTGAGCCAGGATATCTATCGGCGAGCTTTACACTCTTGTTACATTTAGATGTCACCCAAAATTGCAGTGGAGAGTTCCTAGTGAAGCATGACATAATCTCAGATATATTGGCCGAGCATAATGAAACACCAGAATTACAACCTGACTATTATTTAGCCTTTCTTTATCAAATCCATTGCAGTTTATGTACCTGTAGTCATATAGGTTGCATACTATACTGAAATTCCAACCCTCAGATTTTAAGGCACCTGTATGCTTTCCTCTAAGAACATATATTTAGTAATAAAAATTTTTCTACTTTGTAAATGAACATGAACAAAGAAATCCCTTAAAGGAGCATAAAAGAGGAATTAAATATTACACTATTCAAAACTCCAAATTTAATTGCATTATTTCTTCTATTGTTTTGTACTTTTTGCTAAAACATAGAGCAAAGCCAATTTTAAACAGTCACTGAAAATGTATGTAACAATTAGTCTTCAATTTCCAATATGCAGTGCTGCTTTACTGTGCTTTAAATGAGCATAATCCTCCGTGTGACTTTTTGAAAGCATTTAACTGCTGCCTTGACTGGCTAGAGAAGAAACACCCACTTACTGGGCAAACAGGTCAAAAAAAGTAGATTTTTTTTTTCTTTTGCTCTACTCTAAGCAAAGAGAAAATACCAGGAAATAGCTAGGTCTCAAACCACCTATTATGCTTTGACAATTTAGTTATGGCTTTGAAAAATTTAGATTCCCAATCCCCCCACCCAATTTAGATCTCTGCTAGCAGAAGTTCCACCATCCTACAGCTCTCATCCATCTCAGCCCTCAAGTTCTTGCAGTTGAAGGATTTATGTCAGTTGGAAATGTTGCTCCTCTTTTGTCATTTGTCGGAAGGCTGTTTATTTCCTGTTGAGTAGGTAAGAAAAAATATCACTTATACAAAAAGATAATTATAGATTATAGACATTTAAACGTCTTCTGATACTGTATTGTTTGGGGGAAAATATGTGTTAGAATTAATAGGAGAACAAGGCACATTCTGAATGATAATCATAGACATGCCTTGGGAAATCACTGCGTGTGTGTGTGTGTGTGTGTGTGTGTGTGTGTGTGTGTGTGTATTTGTGTGTGGGCATATGGATTCATTCCAGTTATCTATTGCTGTGTAACAAACTAGCCTTAAAACTTACTGGAGTAAAAATGTCATTTTATTATGCTCATTAATTTGTGGATCAGAAATTTGGGCAGCTTACAGAGAGATGGCTTGTCTCTGTTCCAAAATTAGATGAGGGTAGCTGGAGGTAGCTGAGACAGCTCCATGAGGGCCATATAAATGGGTCCAAATTCTCTCCCTCGTAACTGATGCGACTGGAATGTCCAAGGCGGTATCCTCACTCGTGTATCCAACACCGATGCTAGGATAGCTGACATCACTGTGTCTCCATATGTCTTCTCCATGTAGCTACCTGGACTTCCTTGCAGTATGACAGCCGTAGAATGGCTGGACCTTTTATTTAACTATTGGCTCTTCTGAGAGCAAGCATCCAGAGAACCCAAACAGGAGCTGCAAGACTTTTAATGACCTTGTCTTGGAAGTCTCAAAACATCACTTTTGCAGCATTCTGTTGATCAACCAAGTAACCAAGGCGAGCCAGAGTTAAGGGGGAGGGGAGAATTTGATTGTGCCTCTAGGAGAGAAGTAGCAAACAAGTTGTAGCCATTTTAAATCTGCCATGATGGGTACATTGAAGAGGCAGTTTCAGTTGCATTGGGAAACCAATCATCACAATGTGGGGTAGCTGTAGAAGAGGGTGCAGTGGGGCTGACCTCTTCTTTCTCTCTTTGGCTGCTAGACCAGAGTTGGAGGCATGCCTCAGACATTGCATCAAGAGGACCTAGAAGTCATCGAACTCCATGGGATTCACTGGTAGAATACCAACTTGAAGAGGCAGAAACAAAAAAAACAGAATAAACTCTTGGACAGAATTGGTCCCTCGGGTTCACTAGGGACCAATTGACATAAACCAATGACATAAGGCTGGGAAACGTTGGAAGAAAAAAGAAAAAAATCACATTTTAGCAGGCTTGAATTCAGAGATGTAAAAAATATTTTAAAAAGACATTTGAAAACGTTTGATAAACCAAGTTGGCAAAGTAAGATAGATGGTTGTCATCATCTTCCAAAGTCCTTGTGTCTGTGTCATTTGTTCACATATCTAATTACTAGCCAGAAACCTTTATTTTCCTGAATATTGAACTTCTAATAGCAATTTATATTCAGTCACCAAGTTTTCTTTTTTTAGTGAGATCTTTAGTAAAACATATGGTATTTGAAAAGCTCATAGAAAAGGGCACATCTAACACTGCATGTGTATATATTAGTGTGTGTATATATTTATATTTGTATATGTTTGTATGTGTGCTGTAGGAATGCACATATATTTAAGACATTAATGCCAATACCAGTGTAGATACAGAACAAAAATTTCTGGATTTTTTTTTAAAATTCTCAGTTTTCTTTAACCTTTTTTCCCCACAGGCAATATATTATTGTAATAATTAAAATAATGTGGATTCCTGGTTAGGACTCCCCAGCTCCCAAACACCAAAGTTTCTTGTGAATACTTCCAGCCATTATTTGTTTAACCCAATCACTGCTTCTACTATTGAAGGAGACATCTAAATTTGTAAGCAAATAAACCATCGAAGTAACTCCTAAACACATATTTTTGTATTTGGCTGAACACAATCATAAAATTTCATTTGTAGTCTTCTTTTCAAAGGACAGAATCTTCATCCTCGATATTCTAACCCCAATTTAAAGAAGAAAATTAAATTATATGAATATTTAGAGAAAATTTTATACTTGCAGAGTCCCTGATGTTAGCAATTCTCTGAAAATTTGGCTTTTACTTTGCCTGCTTTTTACATGGGTAGTATACAATTTTTCATAGTTTTCTTCTTTCCTCAGGTCCAGGGACACCTTCCTTCCTAAGCTGGGTTGGCGAGGGGTAATCCTAAAGCAATCATTAGGAGAGTCAGTGTTCTACAAATAAGTAAGGATATAGAATATTTTTGTTGCTTGATTTTATAAATTTTATGAGTCAAGTTCAAATCTCTAAAGTGGATACATATATCTTTTCTAATATGATGTTGTTCAATTTCACAGTAATTGACAACACCATTTCTTTGTGGTTAATCCTTTATGTTAAATCACCACCTTCCACAAGGCAATAGGTCTCTATGGCAACCCACAAGCTCCCACTGTGAGAACTGTATCTCACCCAGTATGGCCAGAGGATCATTTCGTTCCACTTGGCTTCAGAAAATTTTCTCATACAATTTCCTTGACCCCTTCATCGATGAAGATCCTCCACTCACACCGACCCTCTCACCCGTGGGCCCTTGCTGGGACTTAACACTTTTTTTTTTTTCTATAAAGAGATAAGGAAAAACATCACTCAGTCTCAGCGCCATTTCAAAGTGTTTTTCTAACTCTATTTTTGTTTCCAGATTTGCATTCTATGTTCTTCTATTATTTATGCTAGGTCAAATGGATTGAATTTAGTTACTTTCTCATAGATTACTCTTTCCGGGGAGGAGTTTTAGGATGCTTCTATCCTTTTCGTGTTGCCTGGTTGTTAATTCTCAGAAGTGACTACTGGACTCAACTATTCGTATAGCTGGTGATAATTAAGATAGAAAGGTGTATAAATAGAGTCCAGAGCAGAAATCATCTCACCCAATTCCTAAGTCCACATTTATCATGGTGATGCCCTCAAGACTGCAGCTTCCGTGATGTTTACATAAGACTCCTGTTATTCAATTGCATATTAATGGTTCAGCAAATGTCGTGGATCATTTTAAAATTGCTTGCTATGTAATTTCTTAGTAGAGCATTTCCTTGAATTAAATCTATTGTATCTGGAGCAAAATGTAATTTTTCCTACTCCCTATGTTGGGGTTAGCAGTTGCCTGCACAATGCCAATTTCAACATACAAACTCATGCTCTTATAATAATGTTAGTATAGAACTAACAAATTCTATAATGATTTGCCTATTGGCTTAAGGGGTGCCAGAAACTATTTTAAAGTTTGTAGGTTGCCTAAGAATACCCTAAAGATGCTGCATCCTTATGGGAGTGTGGGGATATTTTTAAGGAGTTAATATGCATAAGAGCTAAGAACTCCTGAAACATAATGGGAACTCAAGAGATATTAACTACTACTATTATTATTATTGTTACAGCTATATCAGATTCTCTGATTGGTGCCAAAGGTGGTGGTTAATTTTCATCATCCTTTCATGTAGCTGTTCATTTTTATTTTTGGTATGCAAATACTGAAACATATTTCTCAACAGGAGCCAAAACCCATCAAGCATACACAGACTTAGACTCAAATTTGCACTCTATCCCTTTGTCAGAACTGGCTATATAAGAATACATTAAAATCCTGGAGAATAACATAATAGTATGGATAAATCATTAATTATTAAACAATATTTCTGTGTGGAAAGGTACATAGGAAAAGGAGAGAAAAAAATTAAATGTCACTTTGTATTCAGTGAGCTTAAGGACTCGCTCCTACTCTGAATTTCCTTATGCATTAGACAGAAAAACAGAGATTAAATATTCACTGAATTGAAGACAAATATTAGAGCTGCCAAATGAAATTTCATGGCATATTTGTGAATACGTTTAAGTTAGTAAGCCTTGATTCAGAAATATTTTGTGGGTATGCTATAAGAAGACTTTGAGGATCAGAAGCTCAAAATTTACTTCAAAACTTTAGGTAACTGAAATTGGACATCTATTAATCCCCTAATAATGTGTCAGACATCATATATATATATAGATACATATGATATATACATAATATTTGTTACAGAAAATTACATGTACACAAATAAAGGGCACCGTCACCTAATTTCCTTTCTTGAAGGCTTTAAAAAGTTTTATATTTATGAGGCAAAATCCCAGAAATGTTACATAACAAGTCCTGGACAAGCTCTCAGCTGTTTACAGCAGTAAGCACTGCTATAAATGACATCTCTAAAGCAATTCTGAATCCTGTGGCTCAAAGGGCAGAGAGCCCTGGAACATTTTCCAGACTTGAAGCTGGGTATTGCTTCACAAGGTATGCCTTCCTAATGAGAGTGTTCAACCTAAGCTTTTATGAAAATTGTTCCAATTAATAGTCTCATATGATGGATATGGGATTGTGGTTATGAATTTCCATTTCAGTTCACTTTGTGCAAGAGCAATCATCCTTAAAGGCTCATAATTTCTTTTAATTGGATATTTCATTACCAGGCAAGGGTACAGAGAGCAAAACTAATTTTCCTTGCCTTTTATTTAGCCCACTTTATTTGGGAGTAAGTACTTATGATATAGGCCTAAGAAGCAATCATTATTCCTGCCTACTAATTTGCTGAACAATGGATTGCAAATTATTTTATGTTCTATGCCTCAGTTTCTCTTTTTGCAAAATGGATTGTTGACAGTTAAACTTCAAAAATAAAAATGGTACATTAAAGAGAACAAAATCTTGCCCATTTAGGTTCTAAATATATTGCCATTCTCATTAAGAAAACCTATGCACACTTCACTTCCTTTATCTCCCTTTCATGTTCAGGGCTGGCTGCACTTTTCTCAGCAAAGTTTAGGATGGTGGGAAAAGTAGCTGATTAGGATTAGATGATGTTCAAATTAGTACTGGTTCTCTCATTTACTTGGCCACACAATCTTGACACCATCATGGAACTGTTTTAAGACTTGACTTCCTCATTTGCCCTTGTGCCCTGTTGGCTCTCACCACACATCAGGGAGTTGCTGTTTATTGTCTGCTACACCACCAAAGAAGCATTCCATCCCTAACAATATGTCCTTAAGGAGAAATTAGACCAACTCTGCCATGTGTCACATCAGTGCTTACCTTGGTCATTCACTGCCAGGACACAGGTCACTTCAGTCATCCATCATCATTCTGAACCTCATTCTGATGCTGTTCTTTACCTTCCCCCGTCCCTCTACTCTGTACTCCTAAATCTCTTCTCTACTCTCTTTGTGATTTGCAAGATCTCTCATCCTTTAGTTCAGCCATTTTCTACTGTCTATCCATACTCTCCTGAATTCATTTTTCTCCTTGCTCAGATCAAATTCCACTATTAGAATCATTCTCTTGCAACTAATCACAGTTTTATTGTATCCTTTCCCTTCTATTTCTTATTTTTCTTCTTATTTCTTGGGAAAAACTCAAACCTTGAATAAACATTACTTTCTCTATATATTCTTCATGTCAGCACTTGTGCAAATTAAACATTGCTGGGGAAAAATCACATGGTTAAGGCTTCACTCTAATCATCTCAATTCTCAATTTGGGAGTATCTATCTACTAGAACCTCCAAAAGCTCTTTTCTACTCTCACATTCAACTGGAGACCTTGCCTCAAACTTAGTGGAGAAAGTAGAAGTCATAAGAAGAAAACTCTCATATTTTCCCACCAGAAACCCTATAAACCTTCATAACATTACTTTTTTCTTTACCCTCTTATCTTGTTTAAAGTCCATTCTTTCTCTTTTCTCTATGGGATCATTCTAATTTTTTTTTAACTGCTAAATTCAACAGACATGTTTCTTTCCTCACTTTGCTCCATCTTTTCTAGAATTCACAACAGTTAACCATATTCTCGTCGATTCACTCTCTTCTCTTAGCTTCAGTTACGACTCCGCCTTATGCTTTTCTTTCCATTTCACTGACTATTCTTTCCATGCTCCTTTGTTAGCTCGTCTTTTCCCAATGATCTCCAGATGTGGAAGTGATTTAGAGTTCCATTCTGGTCCCTTTTCTTAAGTGATATTTTCTCACTAGGTGATTTTCCCCTTCCTTGCATTTATCTGTCATATTTGTGTTTATAAATTCAAAATGATCAGCAGAAATTTTAGGTTTACAGAGTCAGCTTTCTGCTTTTTCATCTCGACTTGAATGTCTTAGAGATATCTTTAATATAACAGGAACATTAAACTCTAAAAGTAAATCCACGAAACTAAACCCTTGTCTCTCATCTTCAACAGTGCCATAACTTTGTAATGTCTCTTCTTAATAAATGGCAATATCATTTTCCCTGTTCTCAGATCAAAACCTAGGTACCATATATGTGAATCTAAGCCTTCAGTAAATCCATGTCACTGTCTTGCTGAAGAATTTCCATTGTCTTCCATTGCACTGAGATTCACTCAAACTGTTGAACATGGTCAATTAATGGATCAACACTATTTAGCTCTCCCACTGAATGTCACACCATTGTCTTCCCAGATCCAGTAATGCTCTAGGAATGATGATCTGTGTTTACTTCCTAGATCATGCTAAATTATTTCCTACCTCAGAACCCTGTCATGTTCTGTTGGCTTGGAATTTCTTCTGTCACTTATTTCGTAATTGTTTTTCCTTTTCCTTTGGATTTCAGCTTAAGCAAATCTCCTCAGAAGGGTGTTTCTAGCTGCCATATCTGAAATAAAATGTACTTTTCAGCCCAATTCCATTATTCTCTGTCTCAGCAATTTATTTTTCCTCATGGAAAAATGATAACTTTTTTTTTTTTTTTTGATTTTGAGATTGAGTTTTACTCTTGTTGCTCAGGTCGGAGTGCAGTGGTGCAATCTCAGCTCACTGCAACTTCCGCCTCCCAGGTTCCAGTGATTCTCCTGTCTCAGCCAACCAGGTAGCTGGGATTATAGGTGCATGCCACCACGCTCGGCCAATTTTTATATTTTTAGTAGAGATGGGGTTTCATCATATTGGGCAGCCTGGTCTCAAACTCCTGGCCTCAGGTGATCCACCCGCCTTGGCCTCCCAGAGTGCTGGGATTACAGGCATGAGCCACTGCGCCTGGCCAAAACGATTGTGCTATAGTGATTTATTGACCCTTTAACCTATCTTGCATATCATTTCCCCTCTAGTATCTAAGCTTCCTGTGGCAGAAACATGTTTGTCTTGTTACTGTTTCTTCTTTGCTGCCTGGCTTATTTCTGGGCATATATTAGTCACTCTATAAATATTCATTAATGAATGAATTAAACAATAAATGAGGAAAGAGGCCTATATAAGGTGAACGTGAGGGTCAAATAAAATTATATAGGCCAATCACCTTGGAAAATATTAAGGTGTTAAAGCAAGGCATTTTTATTCCATTTTGTTCTTTAGTGTGTGATAAACCTGACTATTTCCATCCTCCTATCTTCCACGCCACCTTTCTGCCCTCATTCATAAATCTTCTTTCTATCTCATGCAGGAAGCCTGCACAGACCAGGTGGGTTGGGAGAAAATTCTCACCTCCCTCACATATTTATGCCTAGCAACTGTCTTTCCCATATGTCCAATTATGTCTACATGATAAGAAAAGTAAAAATTATGTGAAAAAAAACCCCCAAAACCTTAATTAACTCTAAAGGATAAATGTTGATTTTTTTCCTTTGTGTATATATGTCAGTGGAAGTGTGCTATACACGAGGTTGCAACATGGGGTTGGGTTAGTGTTAAGCTGGATGACCTTAAAGACTCCATTCACTCTGTGATCTTTGTTCTTTTAGGATTATGTAGGTTGCAGGCTTAGACAGAAGACAGGCTTAAATGTTCAATAAGGGAAGCCTTTTCTTCCTTGTTTAATAGGTTAACTTAAACCAGCATATCCTGCTTGTGATGTCCTTCAGTTTACGTGTTGGTTAAAATCATGTCATCGTTTTTCCCCTTCATGTGGATAATTTTTTTTTACCATTAGCATATCACACACAAGGTACCCTGTAAACCAGATCTTAACTATTCAGCTTTTCATTTTTTTTTAAACCTCTGTCCCGTCTTTTCCAAACTACTCTGAAGACATTGCAAAATTTATGGTTTACTGACTATTAACCTCGTGTTCTCTCATTTCTCTATCACTTTGTTCATTTCATGGCTTTTTTTCTGAAAGCTGTTAACCCTTTGGTTTTTTTACTCTAGAAAACATCCATCCATTTTTCAAAAATCAGCACAAATTTGACCTCCCCTATGAATATTTATTTAACCTCTCTAGAAAGAGTTAGGCATGTCTCTCTTGAGGTGTCATGTCTTCAGGATATTTTTTAGGAATATCCATACCCATACTTATATTTATATTTGTCACTTCCATCCTATTCTGTGTGAATTATACTCTCTGAAGTATACAGTGCACAGTCTTGTTGGCAAAATGTGGTGGCTGTATCAATTTTTATGTTTCTAAACATATTACATCTCTAACCTTACATCACAGCCTTTAATCTTAAATACGATTTTGAACTTTTCAGTGCATACTTAATTACATTTTGGTTTGATTACACCCTCCCTCTGTACATACTACTTTCCTTATCATTGTAAGGAGCGCTACCATTTCCCTTGCCGCCATTTAAGTGTGGTGGAATTTTTAAAGCAATATACCTGTTATTTACTCATTTCTGTTTCTATCTCCCAGTTGGTTATAAATTTGAGAGTAGAAGACAACTGCTACTTATATGCCCTTTTCAAATCTCAGGACTAATCTATAAAGCTCAGTTTTGCTTTGAGACACAGAAATTATTGTATTTTATTTCTTATAATTTCAACTTCATTTTAGATTTAGTCAGAATAGTAGCCATTCTGACTGGTGTGAGATAATATCTCATTGTGGTTTTGATTTGCATTTTTCTGATGATTAATGATGACCTTTTTTCATGTTTGTTTTTCATGTTTGTTTCTCATGTTTGTTGACTGCTTGTATGTCTTCTTTTGAGAAGTGTCTGTTCATGTCTTAATTCATTTTTTAATAAGGTTATTTGTTTTAGTTTGGGTTCTTTATAGATCTTGGATATTAGTCTATTGTCAGATGCATAGGTTATGAATATTTTCTCTTATTCTGTAAGTTGTTGATAGTTTCTTTTGCTGTGCAGAAGCTGTTTCACTTAATTAGGTTGCGCTTGCCAATTTTTGTTTTTGTTGCAATTGGTTTTGAGGACTTAAGTCATAAATTCTTTTCCAAGGCCAATGTCCAGAATGGTGTTTCCTAGGTTTTCTTCTAGGATTCTTAAAGTTTGAGGTCTTACATTTAATCTTTAATCCATCTTGAGTTAATTTTTGTGTATGGTGAAAGGTAGGAGTCCACTTTCATATTTCTGCATATAGCTAGACAGCTATCCCAGCACCACTTATTGAATAGGAAGTCTTGTCCCCATTGCTTATTTTTGTTGACTTTGTCAAAGATCAGATGGTTGTAGAAATGCAGTTTATTTCTGGGTTCTCTAACCTGTTCCCTTAATCTGTGTATCTGTTGTTGTATCAGTACCATGCTGTTTTGGTTACAGTAGCTTTATGCTATTGTGTTAAGTGGGTAATATATGCCTCTGGCTTTGTTCTTTTTTGCTTAGGATTGCTTTGGCAATTTGGGCTCATTTTTGGTTCCATAGGAATTTTATAATAGTTTTTTCTAATTCTGTGAACAATGATGCTGGTAGTTTGATAGGAATAGTGTTGAATCTGTAGATGACTTTGGGCAGTATGGCCTTTTTAATCATGTTGATTCTTCCAATCCATGAGCATGGAATATTTTTCCATTTGTTTATGTCATCTATGATTTTTTTCAGTGTTGTTTTGTAGTTTTCCTTGTAGGGGCCTTTTAACTCCTTGGTTAGATATATTCCCAGGTATTATTATTATTTTTGGTGTGGCTACTGTAAATGGGATTATATTCTTGATTTGGCCTTTAGCTTGAATGTTATTGGTGTATAGAAATGCTACTGAGTTTTGTACATTGATTTTGTATACTGAAACTTTACTGAAATCATTTATCACTTCCAGGAGCCTTTGAAGGAGTCTTTAGGATTTTCTTTGTATAGAATCATATCATCAGTGAAGAGAGATTGACAAGCATTGCTTTAATGGTCAAAGACTCAAGAATAAAATTCAGGGCAGCCAGAGTTAAAATGTGGCAATTTTGCTAATAAAAATGTTTCATTTTTGCCTGTTATAAAGTCTCAAATCATTTTAGTTCAGGTTAGTCTGCAGTGGTCCAATTCTATTGCTTTTTCTCACTGAAATGTCATCTATAATTTAAAGGAATAAGCAAAGAATTGAAATAGAGTAAAGTAAGTCTAGATCTTGTGATCAAGATTTGAGGAGCATTTGTAGTTTATTAAAAATTAAGTCACTTCTATTTAAAAGCAACAGGGTCCCTCTATAAATTCAGAAATCAGTACTTTCTTGTTTTTGCTTATTTGAAAACCCTATTTAATGATAATTGCTCTTCTGTTGGTTTCTGTTATTTAAAAGCTAAAAAGAAAAAATACTTCCCTTAAGAAAATTGTCTGCATTTAGCACTGTTGATTGACTAGAGGGTAATGTTCATGAAGCCAAAATCACAGCTTTGATGCAAATATCCACCAGAACCTTTGCTCTGGTAAATGGCCTCCATTACACTTTTAACCCCAGAAAGTTTTCTTATGATTATGGACCAATTACCTCAAGAAACTCTTAGATGGAATCAGAATATATGGATGAAAGATCTACTGCCACTAACATAAAAACAACTTATGGTTTACTTTATTTATCAAAAAATTAGGTGAACTTCACCAGTCTCATAGCATTAAGTATAATTTTTACGATGTTGACAGTGCTCTAATTTATATTTCTTCTCTTGATTCCAATTTCTTTCGGGTTTTTTTTTTTTTTTTTTTTTTTTTTTGGGACGGAGTCTCACTCTGTCGCCCAGGCTGGAGTGCAGTGGCCGGATCTCAGCTCACTGCAAGCTCTGCCTCCCGGGTTCACGCCATTCTCCTGCCTCAGCCTCCCGAGTAGCTGGGACTACAGGCACCCGCCGCCTCGCCCGGGTAGTTTTTTTTTTTTTTATTTTTTAGTAGAGACGGGGTTTCACCGGGTTAGCCAGGATGGTCTCTATCTCCTGACCTGTGATCCGCCCGTCTCGGCCTCCCAAAGTGCTGGGATTACAGTCTTGATTACAGTTTCAACTCATGTAACTGTTTTTGTCTTCATTGGATATCTCTTTAGCGTTTCATATTTATAATGACCAACAAACAAAACAAATGAAACCGTCAAATTAAAAATAAAAACCTTCCTGCTTTCACTTCCTACCCAACTTGTTTTTTCCTCAAGGCTTCTCCATTTCAGTGAAGGACATTAGCATCTACCCATTTGTTCAAGCTCTAAACCTAGGAGTCATTTTCAGTTTCTCTCTACTCTCCTCCTTCAATCTATCTGATATGCTTTAGTTCTGTGTCACCCCAAATTCATCTCGAATTGCTACATGTCAAGGGAGGCACCTGGTGGGAAGTGACTGGATCATGGGAGTGTATTTCCCTTTTGCTGTTCTCATGACAGTGAGTGAGTTCTCACAAGATCTGGTTGTTTGATAAATGTCTGGTGCTTCCCCCCTTCTCTCTCTCTCTCTCTCTCTCCTGCTGCCATGTAAGACATGCCTTGTCTTCCACCATGATTTCCACCATGATTGTAAGTTTTCTGAGGCATCCCTAGTCATGTGGAACTGTGAGTCAGTTAAACACCTTTTGCTTATAAATTACCCAGCCTCAGGTAGTATCTTTATAATACTGTGAAAACAGAGTAATACAGAGAATTGGTATTGGAATAGTGGGGCACTGCTATAAAAGATACCTAAAAATGTGGACGCAGCTTTGGAACTGGGTAACAGGCAGAGGTTAAAACAGTTTGGAGGGCTTAGAAGATGACAGGAAGACGTGGAAAAGTTTGGAGCTTCCTAGAGACTTGTTGAATGGTTTTGACAAAAATCCTGATTCATATTGGCAATGAAGTCCAGGCTGAGGTGGTCTCAGATGAAGATGAGAAACTTATTGAAAATTGGAGCAATGATGACTTTTGTTATGCTTTAGCAAATAAACTGGCAGCATTTTGCCCCTGCACTAGAAACCTGTGGAACGTTGAACTTGAGAGAGATAATTTAGGGTATCTGGTGGAAGAAATTTGTAAGCAGGAAAACATTTGAGAGATGACCTTGCTTTTCCTGAAAGTGTTCAGTTATATGCATTCACAAAGACATGGTTTGAAATTGGAACTTATGTATACAAGAGAAGTAGAGCATAAAGGTTTGGAAAATTTGCAGTCTGATCATGTGGTAATACAGAAAAAACCTATTTTCTGGGGAGGAATTCAAGCCAGCTGCAGAAACATGCATAAGAGATGCTGAATGTTAATAGCCAAAATAATGGGGAAAATGTCTCCAGGGCATGTCATGTCAGAGACCTGCATGACAGCCCCTCCCATCGCAGGCCTGGAGGCTTAAAAGAGAAGAATGGTTTTGGGGGCAAGGTCCTGGGCTCTGCTGCTCTGTGCAGCCTCATGACTTGATGCCCTGTGTTCCAGCTGCTCTAGCTCCTGCTGTGGCTAAAAGGGGACAACTTGGAACTTGGGCCATTGCTTCAGAGTATGCAAGTCTCAAGCTTTGGCAGGTTCCACATGGTGTTGGGCCTGCAGGTGTGCAGAAGGCAAGAATTGAGGTTTAGAAACCACTGCCTAAATTTCAGAGGATGTATAAAAATGCCTGGATGTCCAGGCAGAAGTCTGCTGCAGGGGCAGAGCCCTCATGATGAACCTCTGTTAGGGCAATGTGGAAGGGAAATGTTAGACTGGAGCCCCCACACCGAATCCACACTTTGGCACTGCCTAATGGAGCTGTGTGAAGTGGACCACCATCCTTCAGACCCCAGATCCACTGACAGCTTGCACTGTGTGCCCGGAAAGGTTGCAGCACCCAATGCCAGCCCATGAAAGCAGCTGTGGGGCTACAGGGGTGGAGTTGCCCAGGGCCTTGGGAGCCCACCTCTTCCATTAGCATGGCCTGGATGTGAGACATGGAATTAAAGAAGTTATTGGAGCTTTAAGATTTAATGACTGCCTGGCTGGGGTTTCAGATATTCATGGGGTCTTTGGCTCCTTTGTTTTGGTCAATTTCTCCCTGTTGTAACAGGAACTTTTTACACAATGCCTGTGCCCCCTTTGTATCTTGGAAGTAGCTAACTTGTTTTTTATTTTACGTGCTCATAGGCTGAAGGGACTTGCCTTGTCTCAGATGACACTTTGGATGTTGACTTTTGGGTTAACATCCCAAAAGTCATCATTTTTGGGTTGATATTTGGGTTATCATTAATGCTGGAATGAGTTAAGACTTTGGGGGACTATTGGGAAGGCATGATTGGTTTTGAAATGTGAAAAGGACTTGAGATTTTGGGGGGCCACGGGCAGAATGATATGGTGTGACTCTGTGTTCCCACTCAAGTCTCATCTCAAATTGTAATTCCCTCATGTTGAGGGAGGAACTTGGTGAGAGGTGACTGGATCATAGGGTCAGAGTCCCCCTTGCTGTTCTCATGATAGTTAGTGAGTTCTGACAAGATCTGGTTGCTTGATTAGTGTCTGACACTTCCCCCTACTCTCTCTCTCTCTCTCTCTCTCCTGTTGCCCTGTAAGATGTGCGTTGCTTCCCCTTCACCTTCATTATGATTGTAAGTTTTCTGAGGCCTCCCCAGCCATGCAGAAATGTGAATCAATTAAACCTATTAAACCTCTTTTATTTATAAATTACCCAGTCTCAGGTAGTATCTTTATAGCAGTGTGAAGATGAATGAATACAGGTAGTTCTGTTTTCTATCCCCATAATTACACTGACTTGCCTCTGAATCTCCATTGCTATCACCTAGCCCAAGCCACCTAAATTATTGCTGTAGACCCCCAACTGGCCACCTGCTCTCACATTTGTCTCTATTCAATCTGTTTTCTACAGAGAAGTCAAGGAATTAAAAAGTAATAATGCAACTTTGTAGTATAAAACTTTCTTCTTCCTCCTCCTCTCCTTCTCTTCTCCTCCTTCTCCTTCTTCTTCTCCTCCTCCTCCTCTTCCTCCTCCTCCTCCTCATCCTTCTCTTCCTCTTCCTTCTCCTCCTTCTCCTTGTCCTTCTTCCTCTTCTTTTTGAGACAGGGTCTTGCTCTGTCACTCAGGCTGCAGTGCAACAATCATAACTCACTGCAATCTCAAACTCATGGGCTCAAGTAATCCTCCCACTTTCAGCCTTCTGAGTAACTAGGATTACAGATGTTCACCACCACACATGACTCATTTTAAAAATTATGGTAGAAAAGGGGGTCTTGCTGTGTTGCTCAGGTTGATTTCAAACACCTGGCATCAAGATATCCTTCTGCCTCAGTCTCCCAAAGTGCTGGTTTGAGCCACACACACCCAGCTATAGATAGCTCTTTGGTGACTTCTCTTTGCACTTAGGATACAATCCAAATACAATCCAAACTCTAATGATTGTCTGCAAAACCCTAACTGTCTGGTCTCTGCCTACTTTTGTGACTCAGCTTACGGCTCTCTCTCCCTCCTTGCTCAATGCTTTCTTTTTTTTTTTTTTTTTTTTTTTTTTGGAGACGGAGTCTCGCTCTGTCGCCTAGGCTGGAGTGCAGTGGCCGGATCTCAGCTCACTGCAAGCTCCGCCTCCCGGGTCTACGCCATTCTCCTGCCTCAGCCTCCCGAGTAGCTGGGACTACAGACGCCCGCCACCTCGCCTGGCTAGTTTTTTATATTTTTTAGTAGAGACGGGGTTTCACTGTGTTAGCCAGTATGGTCTTGATCTCCTGACCTCGCTCAATGCTTTCTATATGCACCAGCCATGTTTCTGTTTCTCACACCCACCAGCTCTTTTCCATCACAGGCCTTGTATCTCCTATTTCTTTTGCTTTAACTTCACTGTCCCCAGATTTGATTTCCCCATTCCAGTTTTCTCATCATTTAGGATTAAGTTCAATGTCACCTCCTAAGTGAGATATTCCTCTGAAGGCCAGATCTATATTAGCTATCATATTTCTCAGTCAACTCTCTATTATGTCACTCTATTTTATGGTCATCATTAGAACATATTCTTATCTGAGATTATTTTATTTATTTGTTTACTCATTTATTTTCTGACCCCTTCAATGAGACGGTAAGCCTCATGAGAGCAGAGACTTTATGTGACTTATTAATATTCACATTTCTGCTGTATATCGAGAATTCAGAGTAATAGTCAAAATCAAATGGACCATTAGTGAATATTTGATGAATAAATGAATATTGACTTGCTGCAGGAAAAAAATAGATCATCAATGACTGGTACATTGCTTTATTAATAGTTCCCTTTACATCTTCGACTATTAAGATTTTGAGGCTCCAGAACTGAGTCCTTTGAGTAAGGACGATGAGAAAAATTAATATTTTTTGAGAAGATAGATGGTCCAAAATAAGCTAAGCATAGTTTCTTATAACTTCTATGAGAAATGTCAGCTGAAATAAATATAATTGGAATAATAAGTAATAATAAATATTGTCATAAAATTGTAAGAGACATGCAGAAAGTATAAGAACAGGAAAAATATAAAAAAGCTTAACAATAGATGTGAGGTTAAGTGAGACTTAAATAGAAAAAGAATTAGTTATTAGAATATTGTGTGTATTTGTCAGTTTTGAATGGTGGAGAAAAGAGTTTATGGCTATGCCTCTTTGCAGAGGAATATGAGCAGCAGACAACAGTATCACTGCTTCTGAGAAACCAATGCCTTGTGATGTTTATTTTCTCTAACTTCTTTTGGAATATTTGACTAAAATATGTGCTTTCTTATTCTAATTGTCTGTTCTGTGGTTTGTAACTCCAAGAGCACCCCAAATGCAAAAACCACACCTTATGCTTGCCTTTGCATCCATTTATCAGCACGTTCAATGCTAGGCACGTGATAGGTGCCATCTTTCTCATGAGGAAGCACTCAAATGTCCTGTGGTGGTGAAAGTACAGGCATGGTATCATGACATCTGTGTTCTGCTACTCTTGCTTCTGCAGCACTCAGCATTGTAACCCCTCCAAGTTTTTCTTTTTGCACCAGTTTTTATACACAAGTTTGAACTATTTAGTAGCTACAGAATCTTTTTTACCTTCAATGAAATTGTAAGGATAAACTTGAATCTAAAACAGAAAGTGGCTTAGCTTGGCTGCAGAACCTCTTAATATCCTAAGTAACACTCTCCAATGGCAGGTCTTCAAATTTCTCCAAAGTCTTACAGTAAGAATTCTATATGTAGCAGGCTTTCAAGTGGAACTTTTCCTATTTGACGATTGCAGCTAAGGCATTGTTCAGTAAGGGATTAACCTTGCCCAACAAAAGATTTGGCCGTTGCCTCCAGCTCCTTAGAGGTAAACTCTAAGCTCTTGGGATATCCTGCCTGGTATGAGTGTCTTGATTTACAGGGCCATTTGTCATGCCAGATAGTCTATGCTAGCAATGTGATTTATGCTGGGAATGAGGATACCAGGTTTACCTCTGCAAGGGCTGGAGACTCAGGTCAGCTGTGCCTGCTTGACCAATGCCCAATAAAAACTTTGGACTTCAAGGCTTTGGTAAACTTCCTTGGTTGACAGTAGTCTGTGTATATTGCCACACACCATTGCTGGGAGAAGTAAGCACTGTCAGCACAGCTCAGTAGAAGAGAACAACTGAAAGCTTGTGCCTGGAACTCTCCTGGACCCTGCTCTCTAGGCCTTTTCCTGTTTCTAATGTCATTCTGTATCTTTTTGCTGTAATAAACCAAAACCATGAGTACAACAGCTTTGCTGAGTTCTGTGAGTCCCGCTAGTGAATTACTGAGTCTGAGGGTGGTCTTGGGGACCTCCTGTACTGTAGGCACAAAGCCCCAAACAAAAGGCACTAATACTGCCCTGCCAATCTGCCAGATACTTCCTTTGTAGGACTTACTGAGAGGTGAGGACTGTGTCCAGTACCATTAACCACCACCCTGCCACCCCTCCCCAGGCCACACAAGGAGAAGACTGAGAGTTGGGGGATGTGAGGTTGTGTAGAAGTGAGGAGGCATTGCCCGTATATGGACTACAGTCCTGTAGTGAAAGACCTCTCTATTCTCTAATGCAAATGAAGGGGTTTCCAAGAGAAGTATGCATGAATGTTTAGGGTGCTGCCAGATACAGAGATTGGCAACAACCTCTAACCAATTGCTTCTGCATAAATGGTCTACACCTACTCAGTGCTGCCTCAGCAACAGTTAGGTGGTGAGGAGGGTGAGAAGACTCTTTATAGAGCCTGACATGAGCATCCTTAAAGTTTGGTGGTAAACATGAGCATAGAGATGGATGCTGATATCTACTCCTTACCTAAATGGCTTTGAAGGAACCTGTACTGAATAGCTCATAGGGAAGGGTTTAACAAGCTGGTGGCGTACTGTGCCCAGTCCCTGTGGCTCTCAAAGGATGGAGCAGAGGACTCTAGTGTTTCCAGAGAGCCCACATGAAGGAGTAAGGAGGTTACAGAAGGGCCCTGGGCCATAGGACAGTCTGGATGGATGTTCAGGAAAGCAGTGGTTTCCTCAAACCCTGAGATTTATGGGTACATGCTTTTCGCAGGGCTGACAGAAGATGTAGTGTCTCTTCTCTGAAAATATTCTCAAAGAAAGGGGAAGCTGGAGTGATACTGAACATTACCCTAAGAAAACATTTGCATCCATATGGAGCCCACCACCTTGGGCCCCCGGCAGGAGATGGAAATCGATTTAACCAGCGGAAACCACCATCCTGCACCATCATATGGCCAATTATACAAGCCCACCCTGTTTATCTTATTTTCTCTCAGTGCCCATTTCTAATAACAGTGGGAAATGGCTTACGTGATGAAGTGGAGGTTCACTGTGGGCAGTCGCGTCCTCTTTCCCACCTCATATGCCTACTTTGCACTGGGGGTTAAGAAGGACCTTGGAACAAAGAGGGGACCAAAGTTTTCAGCTGAACCAAACAAATTCAGTAACTGCATATAATTGGAAATATATGAAATCCAAGCTGTCATTTAAAAAACAGAGAGATAAACCAGCATAAAATTAATGAATATTGTGACAAAATTTATATTTATGTTCTCCAAGGTGGAGACTTCTAAATAAATCCAGAATATTTGGCCTCTCTTCTTCCTTTTATCACTTTTCTTCTTTCTCCTTGCCTTTCTTCCTATCCTTCTCTTTTATTATTTATGCTGTCTGTCTATCCATCTACCGTCCATATATCAATCATCTGTCTCCCAGATCCCTGCTTCTAAAGGTGAGATGTGGCAAAACACATCATACAAGAATTTGCTAGTGATTGAATGAATGAACTGTGTCATTATTTTTGTACATATTAGGTCAGTACAAAAGTAACAATTGGGCTTTGCCATTGAAAGTAATACATTTTTTTCTTTTTCTTTTTTTTTTTTTTTTTTTTTTTTTTTTTGAGACGGAGTCTAGCTCTGTCACCCAGGCTGGAGTGCAGTGGCCGGATCTCAGCTCACTGCAAGCTCCGCCTCCCGGGTTCACGCCATTCTCCTGCCTCAGCCTCCCGAGTAGCTGGGACTACAGGCGCCTGCCACCTCGCCCCGGCTAAGTTTTTGTATTTTTAGTAGAGACGGGGTTTCACTGTGTTAGCCAGGATGGTCTCTATCTCCTGACCTCGTGATCCGCCCGTCTCGGCCTCCCAAAGTGCTGGGATTACAGGCTTGAGCCACCGCGCCCGGCCTACATTTTTTTCTTTTTAAGAAAGTTTTTTTTATTTCCATAGGTTTTTGGGAAACAGGCAATATTCAGTTACGTAAGTTCTTTTTTCTTTTTTTTTTCGAGATAGAGTTTTGCTCTTATTGCCCAAGCTGGAGTGCAATAGCGTGATCTCCGTTCACTGCAACCTCCACCTTCCGGGTTCAAGTGATTCTCCTACCTCAGCCTCCCGAGTAGCTGGGATTACAGGCATACACCACCATACCTGGCTAATTTATTGTTTTTTTTTAGTAGAGATAGGGTTTCTCCATATTAGTTAGGCTGATCTTTAACTCCCAACCTCAGGTGATCCGCCTGCCTCGGCCTCCCAAAGTTCTGGGATTGCATGTGTGAGCCACTGCACCTGGCCATGAGTAAGTTCTTTAGTGGTGATTTGTGAGATTTTAGTGCACCTATCACCTAAGCAGTGTACACTGAACCAAATTTGTAGTATCTTATTCCTTACCCCTTTTCCTCCCTTTCCCCCTGAGTCCTTAAAGTTCATTGTGTCATTCTTATGCCTTTGCATCATAGCTTAGCTCCGACTTATGAATGAGAACATATGATGTTTGGTTTTCCATTCCTGAGTTACTTCACTTTGAATAATAGTCTCCAATCCCATCCAGGTTGCTGTGAATGCCATTGGATTCCATGACCAAGAACCCAAAAGCAAATGCAATAAAAACAAAGGCAAATGGTAGGACTTAATTAAACTAAAGAACTTTTGCATGGCAAAAGGACAGTCAGCAGAGTAAACAGACAATCCAGGAGTGGGAGAAAATCTTCACAATCTATACATCTGATTAAGGACTAATATCCATAATCTACAATGAACTCAAACAAATTAGCAAGAAAAAAATAAACAGTCCCATCAAAAAGTGGGCTAAGAACACAAATGCACAAAAGTAATATTTCTTGATGGGCAAAAGTACAAATGACTATACACTATTCTCATTACATTACTTTGTAAAAGGCATACTTAATGTTCAAGGGCACAGATGATTCTTTGGATGGCTTAGTCTCAAATATCCTGTTGTTAAGGTTGCAGAATAGATCTGACATCAGGATGGATATTTTCAGTATTTCTTCAGTAATGATATTCAGCGTGAAAGTTTAGCAAGTGTATACTCTCAATGAGATAGCCCAGACAGGTGGCTAGGGCCATGGGTAAAGAACTTTCTGTTTGGGTAAAAATGGCATTTCAGAGGTCGTTTGTAATGCCATGATCCACATGGAATCAAGTTCTGGAAAGATTATACATACCTTAGGAGGTACTCTTCCATATACCTTAAAATGGTATACTTCATGTCTTCAACTTTTAAACAAGTTTCACTCATTAATAAATCACATTGCATTGAAATTCTGTTTCTTCATCCCTTAAATGACATTTGTCAAATGTAAACCATTGAGCTTTTTAGGGTCTCATTTTTTCTGTTTTTTTTTTTTCTTTTTTTTTTAAATCAAATATTGGGGTTAAGTCAGATTATTTATCAGAACTTTCAAGTTCTAAACTCTGTAATTTTTCAAAATGGGTAGGTATGGGGGCAGCAGGAATGTTTAGCTTCTGGACCAGCCCCGATAAGAGCCTGTAATATCAGTAAGACACCAGCTTAGCTGCAGCAGAGTCCAAAAACTCCCAGGCTGGGTGGTTTGCTTCTAAGTTTTGGTCACCAATTGTCAAACAAGAAATCACAGAAAAACTATCTCATCATCTTCACAGTTGGAGAGAATTATTGTACTACCTAAATTAGGCCAAGGACTGAGCCACAGTGGGGACTGAACTGCCTCTTTAAAAGCTGCAGTCTCTCCAAGTCAGGGTAAAAGGCATTATCAGAAGAAACCCACATCAAGGCTAATGAGGACTTTACTGAAAGCAGCCATGGGAACACTTTAGAAAAACTACCTTCCTGCTAGTGCCTGAATTTAAACTCTGCCATTCTCGAACAAAATACTTTACTTGTGTCTCCTACCTGCCACCAACCCACTAACTTAATTCAGAGGAAAGGAGAATCGGTGCTGGCTGTGTTGTCCCACCCTTCTCTCCCCTTTCACCTTCAGGACAGCATGGCAGGACTTAACTGCAGACCAGTGTTTTCATTAGAAGGAACGAGCTGCCTGTAGATGTGTCCTTACAACTCCATTGTGCTCTGAACAGCTTCTTGCTGACCGCTGCCTCAATATCAGTGATTCCACCTTAGACCATAAGCTCCATGAGGGTAAGAATCAAGTACTTGTTTTGTTTTGTTTTTGTTACCGTATGGACTCAGTGTCTAGCACAGGCTGTGACACTTCACTGAAACCTGATTCTTTTTTTTTTTTTTTTGGGTGAAATAACGGTCTTCTATATGAATTGTCAGGAAGCATTGTGCTAATCTAGGTTTTCCATGTACCATTCTTGATAGGGGGGCCTATACTCTAGGACAGGGTGCAACAAGAATTTTCTGTAAAGAGCTGGACGATAAATATTTTCAGCTCTGTGGGTCACATAGTCTCTGTTGCAACTACTCAACTCTGCCATTTTAGTGTGAAAGCAGCCATAAGACAATATATAAATGAAGGAGTGTCACTGTGTTCTGATAAAACTTTATTTACAAAACCAGGAGGCAGGCTAGTTTTAGCCCATGGGCTAATGGTTACAGTTTCCTGTTTTAGGTATAACAAAGGGCATGAAAATAACTTGGTTGAAATATGTAAGAGACATACAGGTATAGTCTTATTTCATCACCATTCTGAGGAAGTATTCAGGTCCCATATAAGGCTTCCCTCAAGCCAGACATGCAAGACTTTCATATCATAATCAAGATGACAAGATGATCAATTAATCAGTCAGCCATATACTGATTACTTACAAGTTCTCAGTCCCCATGTTTTGTCACACTTTGGCAAAAAGTTGTTAGACTCTATATCAAAGTGCTGAGAAACAAATCGTGTCTTATGAAAATTTTCATTTCAATTGTGGGGAAAAACAATATTTAAAAGGAATTTATAAGAACCAAATTAAGAGTCTGTCAAACATGTTTTACAACTGTGAGGTTCAGTTCATAAAATCTTTTTTAAATTAATTTTTTTCCTGCCAAAAGAGGTATGAAAAATCTCCAAATGAGTCAAATATTATACTATTCCTGAATCTGAAATAAAAATAGGTTAACATAGTGAAATTTTAAGCTTACCTGGATCTTGCAGATTCACCTTAATATCCTAGCAGTTTTCAACTTCCATTCAGGAGGTAATATTACAGCTTGACAAGGTGTGTGAGAAGGAGGAGAAAGAAGTAAGAATTTCAAAGGGAAACTCAAGGAGTTCTGTCTCAGAGGGTACTTGCTTCACTTCTTTTTTATTTTTTAATAAGGTTTATGTTTTAGAGCAGTTGTTTACAGCATAACTGAACAGAAGATACAGAGATTTCCCTTCCATATTTCTCCTGCCCTCCAACATGCACAGCCTCTCCTATTGTCAACATCCCCTACCAGAGTGGTACATTTATTACAACTGATGAACCTACACTGACACATTGTTATTACCCAAAGTCCACAGTTTACATTAGGGTCCACTCTTGGTGTTGGTACATTCTGTGCGTTTGGACAAATATATAATGGCATATGCGCCTTTATAATATCAAAGTAGTTTCACTGCCCTAAAAATCGTACATGGTCTGCTTTCACTTCCTCCTTGTTGCCATTGCCAGAAAGAAGAGGGAACTATCAAGGAAAGATAGTGCTCTTACATGTCTTTACTGCTCCAGGTCACCAGATAGAATTAGCAGCAGTCTGTACTTACTTTGTAAGGAAAGAATTATGTCTATACAATAATTAAGAAAGGGAGACACTTTATTTGAAATCATCTTCATTTTCTTGGCTGTTACTGACAACTTTCTATAAAGCTTCTTTAATGAGTACTCAGAATATGATAAAAAAGAATTACTGAATAGCTGTAATGTGCATGGAATCATGACGTCATTGGTTCCTCGCTTTGCAAACTACAGCCTGGAAACTTTAACATAATAGTTATTATTTGGAAGGCAGCATATATTCTTGTAAGAGTCAGAATAGTAGCTACACATTTATCTGCAGAAAATAAATATACATGGTGTATTAGGAAAGATTCTTAGTTGTAAGCTATAAACACCATCCCTAGGTAATAAGAACAAATAAATTTGTTGGAAGGATATTGGCAGGTTTACAGAGGCCCTGGGTACTTGAAAAAGGAGGCATGATCTTAGGGGAATCTGGAGAACCAGGAAAGGTACTGGGGGCGTAGCAATGGCTTTGGGGCTGAACACTCTTTCCAGGATGCCAGTATTATCACCATTGTTTCATTGCTTCTGCTACAACCACATAATGAATAACTTCCAGTCTTCTCCATTCTTTCATCACTGAATCAAGATTTAAGCACCAGGAGTGAGCATCCAATAGGCTAACATTAGGCCATTTGCCCTTGCTCAGATACTGTTAGGGGGAGCAGAGAAGCCAAAATCTTGAATTACCCAACTATGAAGACTGCATATAATGGGAGGCTCGGTGATTCCTCTGAACAATCAAAGTGCTGGTAGGAAGGGGGAAGATGCAGAGTAGCCAAATAATGGCAAATGTCCTCTGTATTCACATACTGAAAATACCAGTAGAATTTTGGAAATTGTTTCAGTTTATTGACCAAAAACTGCCTCTGTTGATCATTTAAAGGTCCATTTCCTCCTACTTTAACATCCAACCTCAATTCAGCAAATTCAGTGACAAATTTTGAAGAGAGAATCACTGAGACTCAAAAATAAGTCAGAAACAAATTTTGTTTATAAGAAATTTTTGGTCTGGTAGGCATAAGAGGAAATTGATACAAGTTATTATAACACAGTGAGTAGTAATTGCTAAATTGATGGATAAGTTATAATAGGATTACCTAAGTGATAGATAGCTATTTCAGTTGGGTGGGTCAATGTAGACTTCATAAACGAGGCATTTTGAGATGAATCTCAGAGGAAGCAAATATTTCGACACATAGAAATGGAGAAAGGCCTTCCAGTCATGAGCTAAGATAAGAATTTGAGAAAAAGGTACAATACCATTGCAATGCATCATATGATCAGCTAGTTACTTAAAAATATACAAGGTGAGGCGCTGTGGGCATCAGCATCATGAGAATTGGGTGGGAGCTGACCACAGTGACTCTGGTAGAGGATGAAGCACAACCTTTATACTATAGGTGGTCAAAAACAGTGCAAGATCAATATTAGCATGTGAGCAGAGTAGGGACCTGATCATCAGTACACTGAAGACAATTTACTGTGGATAGTGTACAGGATGGAATGAGATTGGAGAATTTAAAGGCAGGAAGTCTTTCAAAGAAGACATTGCAAAACCTAATCTGAGAATGTTTGATAACTAAACAAAGGCAATGTGACCAGAGAGGAGAACATAGATGTGCAAGCCATTATCAAGAAAGCTGGCTGCACTGAGTGATAGAGAAGGAAGTATATTCTAGGTGAAATGCAGATTTGGAATCAGTTTGAATGTAATATCTGGTTAAAGGTGCTATCTAAGGAACTTGAATTACTGAGGCAAGTCTTCTAAGTTCAGTTTTAGAGATGTTGAGTTTAATATGCCATAGACATCTAAAAATATTGGTGTCTAATAGATAGTTGAAAATGTAGATGAGGAGGTAAAAAAAGTGACTGAGACTACTGGTATGATTAAAAGAGTCATATAGGTAACATAAGTGATGCAAAATGAAAACACGTAACATAGACACATATACAATTGAGATAATTTTTCTTAAATTCCAAAATAAAAATTGCAAATAGAACATCATACTCATGTATTATCTTTTATAATTTTTATTTTGTTGACTTGGAACCACCCTTACAGTGTTGTTTTATGGGACAAAAATATGACTGTATGTCTTGCATTTTGAATTTCAATATACAAAAAACATTCAACTGTGATATTTTTAAATGGGGCAATGTTCAGTTTTATTCATTTTCATAATTTAAAAACAACTAAAATAGGGAATTCTGAATATGGATAGTATTTTGGCTTGGTTGTTTTTGCATTTAGCACAACTTTATCTGATGTACTTGTAGACTTCTGATTTTTTAATATCATCATATTTGTTTTTCAGTTTTGTTGTACTCCAGCTCAGTATCTCTCACTTGCTTCTTCATTCACAGAGGAAAGCGAACTGCAAAATATCAGGTAATTTTTATAAAATGTAGAGTCAGGTAATATACTTTGAAAGTCAGTTCTTAACTGTACAATTTTGAGAATGTAGTTGAGGCTACACTTTCATTTCTGAAAACCAATTTTGGGGCAGAAAGGTGGGCTAGTTATAATTATTATACCTTAGCAAAGATCTTCCCAAAGCCACAATTTTTCTGCAAATAAGTGAATAGAGTCATACATTTTGTGGAAAGTATATTTGAACACTGATTCAAAAAAATATTTAGGATTTAGATCCGGCATAATATCAACCAAGAAGATCAAGTCTGATCCAGTTTTGACTGGGGAACAGAGGCTGGAAGTTTTCCTTGGGTAACACAAGCAAGTTTCTTTGAATAGTTAAAAAGTTCTCTTTAGTCTCATGCCACCACTAAGCCAGCTGCTTTCAAGTAGTGCAGGCTCTAATTCATCAAGCCAATCACCGTGTTGCCTGTGATTCAGACAGTCCATATGGTAATGGGTACCTTTACGATGAGTTTCATTTTTAACTTTAAAGATCTCCCTGGTGAGTGATGCATTGGTCAGGCTTATGTTCTATAACCTAGGAACATGTTGTTACCTTGAATTAAACTTGTATATCACTGACCATTACAGGATCACTGGCTGGCTGTAGTCTTGACTACTAATTTTGAGTAGACCAACATGGACATTTTCCTAACACACAAAAGCAAGTCATTTCCTGGTGTTATTTCTAGCATGGGCATCCTGCCCAAAAGTCCTTCGGTCACATCAAAATTCTCTTCGACATCATGAATAAATATAGCTAATTGGGTGGTATTATTTATATTTGTGCTTTCATCAGCTGCCATAGAATATGCCACAAAAGATTTAACTTTTTCACGCATTGTGTCCTGTAAGTTCTTAGCTAAGTCTACAATACATTGAACTACAGCATTTCTGGCTAGATATATTTTTGCAATTGATTGTTTCTGGTTGATGCACATAATTTCTAATGCATTCTGTAGACAGTTTATAGAAATAAGCTTACCAACAGCAAAAGGTTTTGAAGTCCCAGGAAACATTCACTTAATACGTAATGGCATTGCATGATAGCATGCTTATTTTATCCACTTTAAAATGCTTAGAAATTTCAGTCCTTTAAAGTTGATTTATTTTTCATCACTCATCATTTCTGTTTATTGATAATAGTTCTTATCTTGGGTCATCTCATAATGATGCATTAGTCATATTCTTCTGATACCTTCTTTGCATAATGAACATATTATAGTCACATTTTTAAAAACACATATTCCCCTTGGTTTGTCCCTCTTCACCCCATTTTATATAGTGATACGGGTATCAAGAAAAACTGTTTACTCTAAGAAACCAACAGAACTAGTGGCATAATAATGAATAGCCACTTCATTCTGCCTTCAGTTCTGGCTCAATAGGGATTAATGGGGATGGTCGTAAACTAGATCTGGAATTCTCACATAAAGGGGATTCCAAGTATATATAATTTATCTAGTTATCATATAGTTATTGATTTTTTGTTTAGTTGCAATTTGGTCAGAGAATGTGGTCTGGATGATACCAATCCTTTAAAATGTAATGAAACTTGTTATATGTATGGTGTAATATTAAGGAAATTTTTATAAATGTTCCATATGTGCTTCACAATGATGTGTATTCTACAGGCATGGAGTGCAGTATTCCATGTAGCTTCATAGATCAAGCTTGCCAGTGTTGTATACATTTCCATGTACTTACTGACTCCTGTTTGCTTGACCTATTGGTTTCAGAGTGATATGTTAAAATCTCTTTCAGTGTGAACTTATCTGTTTCTACCTGGAGTTATGCAGTTTTTGCTTTATGTCTTATATTTTTATGCTATGGAATTAGGTACATATATATATTTAGAACTGATGAATCAATCATTCCATTATAACTCCCCTTATTTCTTACAATGCTTTTTATTTAATGCTTTCTTTGTCATTAACATACCTACGCTTGTTTGTTTTGGTTAGTATTTGCCAGATAATATCTTTGACTTTCAATGTTTATGACTTTATACATGTATTTATTAGATGTATCACTTTTATGTTTCATAAGGTTGAATAAATAGAAAACCTGGTGCCTTACTTCCACCAGGGATTCATGTTGCTGTTTTATAATGAGGAATTTGGAATTGCTTTCCCTCTCTCATTCTCTCTCTACTTTTTATTTTGAAGTAATTTCAAAGTCACGGAAAAGTTGTACAACAGTATAACACCTACATACCCTCTACTCAGGTTCCACTGTTGTTAATATTTGGCCACATTTCCTTAACATTCTCTCTGTGTCTCTATCAGTCTGTCTGTCTAGCTTTTTCTATATTTTTGTACCATTTGAAAATGTTTTTTGATATGATGTCTCATTATCTATAAATTGCTCACTGTCTAATTTTTTTTAAAGATACTCTCCTACGTTACCATAGTATATCCATAAAAATCAGAAAATTAACATTGGTAGACTACAACCACCTTACCCTAAGACTCCATTCACATTTTTTCTACTATCCTAATGATGTCATTGATTGAACAAAGCAAATAAAAAGATCAATCAATCAAACAAAACCTCTTCTTTTGTCTCTTTCCTTTCTGGTACAACGTTCAATCTGGGATCATGCACAGGATTTAGTTGTCAAATCTTCTTAGCCTCCTTCAGTCTCTTCAGTCTAGAACAATTTATCAATCTTTCCTTGTCTTTCGTGACTTAATATTTTTGAAGTGTGGAGTCCAGTTAATTTTATTACATATTTGTTAAGTATTTCCTCATGATTCAATTCACATTATGCAATTTTGGCAGAAATATCAGACTTGAGGCGCTACTTAATATGATGTTATTTGTCTCATTAATGTTAATGTTAAATTTTAGAAGTTTAAAAATGGTGTCTGCCAGATTCTTCACTGTAAAGTCAATTAAAATTATTTCTTACTTATAAATTGTTAATTATTATATTTCCTACAGATCTGATTTGAGATTAGGAAAATAAACTGTTCCTTATCAAACTTTTATCCATTGATTTTAACATCCATTATTGATTCTTATTTTTAATTTATTGTTTAGTTGAAGAATTATGGAGTAAAATAAAAGTTGAACAATTAGGATCCAAATGAACTTCTAATTTTTCTCTTTAAAAAATGGATGAGCAAAGACTCTGCTATTCGCTAGGGTATGGCTTCAGTCTGTGGACCATCTGGTTTTGGAGTCACTTCAGGTTGGGTATTTCTTAACTATGCCCTACCTTGGAGTTACTGAATCAAAATTCCTGGAGGTTGGGAAATAAGAATCTTCCTTTTTAACAGATTTCGAGGTGATTCATAAATATAGAGAACTGCTCTAATAAGAGTCAAGTGACCTTTGGTTTAAGGATGCCTAACACCTGCAAATTGTGGATAAAGGATACAGAAGTTTCTTTTAATGTAATGGGTTATAAATGTTACATCAGACACGCCATTGAGACAGGATGAATTTATCCAGCTTAGAATGTTCATATTCTTCCCCAAAATAGATGAACGTGCAGCAAACCATTTAAGCAGAAGGCTGTTCTGCTCTACATAATGCAACAAGTGAAGTGGAAAGAAAAATCCCTTTCTCTGTAGTCCTAAGGTCTCCATACACACAGTCTAAATTTTTAATTTTTCTTAGTGAATATTAAAGCAGATAGCATTTCAGTCCTTTCTACTTTATTCCAAGCCTCCCATCTTCAACCCCTTATTTCCTCTGCTTTCCAGTAGCAAACACACTATTATCCATTCAGTTGCTAGGTTCTTTGTCTCTTGAAAGCTTCTGCTGCTGTGAATCATGAAAGAAAATTCTGTCTTTGTGTATATCACCTTTTTAGTGCTGTTTTACCTTGGAAAATTTATCTGAACCACGGTCCCAAACCTGTTACTTCTGGCCACTTTTATTATTGTCGCTAGTATGAATTGGCATCCCATGAACTTTTCACAATTATAGTCCTATTTCAAATCTCCCCCAAGTGCCATAACTTTGCCCAAGTGAATTTATTAAGTGCTCTTTAATCAGCTCAAGCTTAAATCTCATGAGTAAAATGCAGTCGGGGCTCCTTCAGTTAATATTAATGCTTTTCTCCATTCAGACTTTCCTGTAATTCAACCATAGGGTATTTCATTGCAAGAAAATTGCCTACCAAACATGAGCACTCACAGTTTTTCCTGACTTTAGGGAGAGTGACATTTTTTTGAGGTCCTATTTATTTAATATGACAGACACATAGAATTATGTTTTCATTTAAAGACTATTCTTCACAATTCTGAATATAAATATTGTTATCTTAAATCAAAACATATGAAAGACGGTAGTGTGAAAGTCTCCTTAGAGTACAAAGATAAGAACTTTAAAGACAGAAAAATCTTGCCATTTCTAGAGTTTTAACCAAAAAGCAGGATGATGAAATAAACAGCAAAAGTAAGTTTGGTTTAAAAATTTTTATATTTACCTAAGAGTTTATCACTACATTAACTGGTTTTCTTTTATGGATTTATCTATTGTATACCAGAAACTGAAACTTTACCCACATATACCATATGACTTTGACATAGCTGATTTTACAGGTGAAAATGAAAGCTCTGGAAGACTAAGTAACTTTCCATAATATTAGAAACCGCCACACTAGTCTAACTCTGAAACCATGCCTTTCCTTTTCTATCATCCTACTCAGTAAGCCTTCCATGATAGCAGGTACAGAAATTATGGTCCTTGGTGATGCCCAATATTGGCATAAATCCCACCCTATTAGGTTAAAGTGACAGAAAATGTAAATGTTCTTAATTTCTAAAAGAAAAATGAAAAAAAAATTATTGTTAGATTTTCCTTTGCATCAAAAACAAAAGAAGATTCTTTGCAAACAAAATATTTCCCACTTCTTGTTTAAGAGATTATGATGACAAAATTATATTTCTCAGAAGAATTCGTAAGCTTAAAAACTCCATGTGCCTTGACTTATGTTTTTTTTTTTTTTTTTTTTTTTTTGAGACGGAGTCTCGCTCTGTCGCCCAGGCTGGAGTGCAGTGGCCGGATCTCAGCTCTCACTGCAAGCTCCGCCTCCCGGGTTTACGCCATTCTCCTGCCTCAGCCTCCCGAGTAGCTGGGACTACAGGCGCCCGCCACCGCGCCCGGCTAGTTTTTTGTATTTTTTAGTAGAGACGGGGTTTCACCGTGTTAGCCAGGATGGTCTCGATCTCCTGACCTCGTGATCCACCCGTCTCGGCCTCCCAAAGTGCTGGGATTACAGGCTTGAGCCACCGCGCCCGGCCCCTACCTTGAGTTATGTTGGCAAACCCAAGTGCTTATTGGTTTTCTTCCTATGCTGATGAACAAGAGCAGTGTTAGAAAAAACAAATAAATACTTTCTATTTTCTAAATAAAGTAGAAAGGTTTTAAATGTTCCATTATTTTACAGTATTGGCAATTTGTAAATCTTGGCACTATGTATGGTCAGGCTTATGTGAGCTAAAACTTGTGCACCAATGTACCTATTCCCTTCTTTCCTCCCCTCCTCCACTCTCCCCTTCCCTCTTCTCTACTTTCCTCCCATTCCCTTTTTTGTCTCTCTCTCTCTGCATTATATTTCTAATCTTCTTGCTTGCCACTTAGAAATACCCACCTATATTCAATGTGAATTGTGCCCATGCCAACTACCCTCACCTCCTTTCAATATGCATAATGTTTAGTCATTTTGCCAGGTTTTGATAAATAAAAAATAATTTTTTAATTTCATCAAAAATCTTGTTTTACTTTACAATTTATTAATAAAACCAGCACCTTACAAGATAAACTCCTAAGAAATAATTACCTTTTAATTTGAGGTTTGAAGGCTTTTAAAACAAAATACATTTGTGTTACTGAGAAAGAAGCTATAATAAGAAAGAAAAATTAATTTCCAGTTCATTTTTATATTTTAATTTTTATACCACGTACTTTTTCAGATGATAAAAGTAATTCAATATTCTGCTTGAAAGTATGGAAAAGTATATTGAATAAAATATAAATTTCCTGCCATCCCATGAATGAGAAAAATATACTCTGATCTAAGTTTTACTTCATTTTTCTTTTAGTTAACTCTCAGTCACTCCTTAGAGTTGTCAGCTAAAACAATCAAGTCATTCTTCCTTATTGCCCCCTTCCTAATCCAGTTGGATCTGGTTTCCTGTTAGATAACTTTCCATGCTACTCATTCATAGTTCATAAGCACTTTAGATGTAATGCATTGTTTGCTATTATGTGTCTTCATCTAAGGCATAGGCTCTGAGTTGTTTAGTTGCAGTGACCCACCTCTTAGTAAAATGAACAAATAAATACAAATATATAAAATTTTGAATTATGCTCTATTAGTTTTATAATCTGTTTATAATTTAACATATTACAATTAACTTCCCTTGTTATTAAATATTTTTGAATCTATACATATTTGTTTATCAGTCTCTCTATATAACTATAGGTAGATATAGAAGTTTTCCACTTTAGTCAAATATGTTAATTATTTTTGGATGGATTCTGTCTGTATGACAATGCATTAGATATACACATATATTTACCAACTTTTTTTCTAATATTTTATGGGGTCATTGTTTATATTTAAACCTTTAATTCTTCTAGAATTATTTTTTTCTTAAACTTCTTGTTATAAAAGTGTAGAAAACAGTATAATGAACCTTCATGTATATTACAATCCAGATTCACAATTATAAATTTATGGTTAATTCTGTTTCATTTATACCCCTACCCACTCCTTTCCCCTCAATTATTTTGAGATGAATCCTAGACATCATCTTATTCATCTGCAAATATTTCTTTAGGTGTCTGTAAAAGATAAGGGCTCTTTAAACTGATATAATCGCATTACTTTCGTCACATCTAAAACAATAAGCAGCTATTCCTCATAGTATTAATTTTTCTCTTATTGAACGAAGTAGGAATTTCTACCATTTCCTCGTGGCTTCTTAGCATCTGTCTCATTACCAGTGTTTGAATGACGTGTATTTTTCAGTGTAGTTATCTTTCTCTTTACAGAAACTCAGCAGAAGAGACCACCATTCTTTCTTTCGTTATTTCTGTCCAGCTTGGCATTCATGTGTTTGGCTGTACTATTTATCTGCCTTCTTCTTGGTCTTCTTTCTGTGGATCCCTGCTGTCTTTCAGCTGACAGGAGCAGTTTTTACAAACCTGGGGACTTGGGGCTTCTGTTGAGTGCTGTTAATAAGCTGTAACTTACATGTTTTATGTAGTGTTGATTTGAATTATAAGTTGAGCCATGTCCTTCTCTACCATGGTCAACACTCTTTTTGATACACAGCCTTCCAAATTAGGAAGGTTTGGTTCCAGTTTCCTTGATACCTTCCTGCTACACTGCACAGCTGTCTCAGGAAGAGTAAATGCAGATTGTACCTCAGTGATTTTCTTCCATCAGGTATATTTGTACTTTAACTTGCATTCTCCAGAGTTTCCTGTTTGGGTTGCATTTTTCCTTCTCTTTTATATCACATGCAGGCTTGTCACTGTTGTAATATTCTCCTGGTGATTTCAATAGAATCTTGGGATGGGAGAGCTAGATATCCACACTCACATGGATGTTGCTGGGAAGTCCTGAATGAATTTTCTTGGGGGAAATACCATAAAGATTATTTCTGCAGAGATTAAGGGCTGATAATTATCCAATAATTCAAGAAACTTCAAGACTTTACTTATAATGTTAAAAAGCACATTTGGCAACTGAGTAATAGTAGCTAAAATGGCACTCTGAGATTAGGTAAAAAATTATATTGACAAATGGAATGTCAGCTCTGCTCAACCAAAAATATTGACTTCTTTCTCTGCTTTACTTCTATCTTGTAAAACTTTCATTATTACCTGGGCTTGAGTTCAAATTCTTTGCAAGTTCAGGCACATCCACATATTCTGGTCTCTGACTCTCCAAAGGCCACTGTGACTTGTGAGGAAGAGAACACAAATTAGAATTAGAAAAATTTAATTTGATTTCTTATCCTTTCTCTTCTATCTCTGTGGCTTAAAGCACATTACTTCATCTCCTTCAAAATCAGTGGCATTATGTGTAAAATGGCTTAATAATTATTTTACTAATAGAATGATTGTGAAGATTAAAAGACAAATATGAAAGTCTTTTTTTTTTTTTTTTTTTTAAAGACGGATTTTCACTCTCGTTGCTCAGGCTAGAGTGCAATGTCACGATCTTGGCTCACCGCAACCTCTGCCTCCTGGGTTCAAGCGATTCTACTGCCTCAGCCTCCCGAGTAGCTAGGATTACAGGTGCCCGCCACCACGCCTGGCTAATTTTGTACTTTTAGTAGGGACGGGGTTTCTCCATGTTGGTCAGGCTGGTCTTGAACTCCCAACCTCAGGTGATCCACCTGCCTTGGCCTCTCAAAGTGCTGGGATTACAGGTGTGAGCCACCGCGCCCGGCTGAAAGTCTTTTAGAAGTGTAAAACATATACTAATATTAGTTCCTATTATGAGTGTTTCATAAATTAAGATGGTTGATAATGGCTATCACTGTAAGATTTAAAATTTATAGAAAAAATAAATGTCTATTCATCTCTTTCTGTGAGAACCACTTGTCTATTTAATTTCTGAAGTCACTTGCAGTTCCCAAATTCTTAGGTTCTATAAACCAGTTATTTTTTAAAGCAAATGTAAGTATTTTTAGTTGTTAGTTTCCAGAACACTCTGTTATTCTGAGACTTGAACTAGACCACTGTAGGTTAGGTTCCCTAGGACACAGACTCTAGGCAGAGATTTGCATGCCAACTGTTTATAGAGAGTGCTCTTAGTGACAGTGTCCTGAGGGGTAAAAGAAGCAGACTGAGCTGAAGGAGAAGTTGAGCTGCACTGCATTCACCACACAGACCTCAGTCATTTGTTTTCTGTAGCAAAACGCTAGCATCTATCATTGCATACACTTGGGTAAGGCAAATTTACTCTCTGAGCCTTAGTTTCAGCACTTAGTATATACCTCTCACTGTTGTTTTTGTTTGTTTGTTTTTTGAGAATTAAATGAGATACTAGTCACATTTTGGATAATAAAATTACAAATGCAAGAGGTCATCCCTTAAAGGAATAAAAATCTTGAGTCATGACTTTGGCTGTAGGACATTGGACACATTGGGATCTGATTGCTGGATCAGAATAGTAGAAAAGGCTCCTTTTTGCTTGGGTTTGAATAATTACAAAAGAACACCCAGCTGCCAGAAGACACATTTTAGGAATTAGACTGGATTTAGAATTCGAGTGTTGCTGTGGTTTGAATGCGTCTTCTCCAAAATTCAAGTGTTGCCAATGAGATAGTATTAAGAGGTAGGGCCTTTACAAAGTGATTAGGCCACGAGGGCTCCTCTCGTCAACGAGATTAAGAACCTCATAAAAGAGGCTTCAGGCAGCATTCAGCTGTCTTAACCTTTCACCTTCTGTTTCGTGGGGGTATGATGTTCCTCTCCTCCAAAGGATAAAGCAGTAAGGTACCATACTGGAAGCAGAGAGCAGCACTTACCACACATCAAACCTACAGGTCCCTTGATCTGCAACTTCCCAGCCTCAAAAACTGTGAAAAGTGAGTATCTGTTTTTTATAAATTGCCCAATTTGTGGTATTCTGTTACAGCAGCACAAATGGACGAAAACAAATTAAAAAAAACAGCTTGTCAACTCATCACTGGTTTAACTGATATTTTTATTCTTGCCTTTTGATCAGCAGCTCAAAGAAATGTGGAGGGAGTCCCAGAAAGTTAGGGGGCAATGTAAGCCTTATTTGTATTTACCGCCCCCCCCCCCGCAGTCTATGATATAACTTAGCCCCCTGAAGTTTTTAAAGGGAGATTAGTGGGTATTACAGATTAATACTTGAATGAAGACCTCCTCCTAAGAATACAAAGTACGAAATAGCCTCCAACTCTATACATGCTGCTTGGATTGACCTATGTTGTCCTCTAAATTCCCTGCTCAAATTTTGATTTTCTTTTGATCTCGTAGTCATTTTCTTTCAACTGGGAGTCATTAAGGCAATTTTTAATAGTTGATTTTATAATAAACTACTATAAAATATATGTATTGATATATTGACCTTAGTTATAACCTCAAGCATATGCATAAGTTATAACCTCATGCATATGTGCTGATGCCCTATAATTAACAAACATGCAGCTTTGAACACAAAGGCAACTGCCTCGTGTTGAATTAAATATTCCTCTAGAAGAAATGTGTTTGAATGGAAAGATTATCCATTGAGGAGTTCGCTTAACTGGGCTGGAGGACCTTCTAACTCCATTAAAATAGAATTATTGGCTGCAATTTTTCCTCTTTGAGGCACAGAGGCCAAAGTCAGCTATATACCTGCCTGCATGTAACAGACGGCCACATTCTTTCAACACTGGCCAGCTATTGGCATGTGAAACACCAAGGTTTTCTATTTTAGGGAAGGAGGGGGCTAAATAAAGTCCTGCATCATGATGTGAATAGCTTAGAGAAAGAGCAAAATAAAAAAAAATTATTTTTTCATTAATAACCTTGACATAAATATGTTAATTTTTTCTCAACCAGAAAACTAGAGCAGTTTGGAAAATGAGGAAAGAACAAAATGAAAATATTTCCTGAGACTTCTTTTTTTTAAATAGTAATTTTCAAATATTGTTAAAAATTTTGTGTCACTGTGAAAAGAATATTGCATTAAGAATATAAGGGCCTGAGTACTAATAGAATCTCTACTCTGTAACTTTGGAAAATGTACCTATTCTTTCTAAGTCTACTTTTTCTTATGGTGAAATTGAAGACTTTAGAGTAGATGAGGACTCAGCAAGCACTGCCATTGTACCAAGAAAGCAGCTGTAGATAATATGTAATGAATGAGTGTGGCTGTGTTCCAATAAAATTTTATTTACCAAAATCCCACAGCTGGCCACATTTGGCCCACGGGTCTGTAGTGTACTAATCTGTGTACTAGATAGTTTCCAAATTTTGGTGATTGTTGAAATTCTTGGGTGTATCAATATATATTTCCTGGCATCACAGTCTATTGACTGCAGTCACAAATGAAAATCTCAGTTGCATACAGCACTAAGCATTTATTTATCAAGTGCCTGTGATTCCACTCAGGTGGTCCTGTTGCTCTTAGTTGGGCTGGCTCATGGGTCTTCAGGTCAGCTGGGGTTGCTGGTCTGCGTCACAGGGGTTGGGGAAGCTCTGCCTCCTGCTGTATATGTGTGAATCAGCTGTGACTCCTGGGATGGCTCTCTTCCACAGGTATTCATTTTATGGATACTCTGAAACTGTTATAGAAGCTCTTTCCAGGTTAATGGTAGATGCACAAGAGTGTGAGAAAAAAAAAAAAATTACAGGTAACTTCTTAAAGGCCCAAGTTTGAAATTGGCAAAATGACAATGTTACTTTTTCCCATATGTCATGGTCCAAAGCAAGTCACATGGACTATCTCAAAGTCAAAGGGTGGCGCAGTGAAGTCATGGCAAGAAAGCAGATAGAGGGTCACTTAACCTATGAAACTTGGAATTTTTTTTTTAATTACACTCCTGGGCCCCATTGTGAAAGGTTCTGATTCAGCAGGCCTGTGACTGAGTTCAGAAATATGTAGGTGCTTAACCATCTTAATGACCAGTCAGCACAGAGACTCACTCCATTCAATGATTTCTAAGGCTACTTGCAACTCCATTTCATTTGATTCTATAAAATGAGGAGTTTTAGTTTTTAAAAGTACACTTTGTTCTCAGAAAGTTTTTCTAATTTGATAGCTAGTCTCTGTAGTGACTCTGTCTGTCAGGGCCACAAAGCAGGCTGACCACGGAAACTGCTATCTGCTCCCACACAGAGCTCTGACCTGCTTTATCCTCATCTTCTCCTCCACCTCTTTCACAGACCACTCCTGTTGGGGCCAACTCATCAGGCCCGCATAGAGGGAAGTTGATGATCACTATCAGTAGGCACAGCTGGACTAAACCAACTCATTTCACACTGCAGTAGCTGGTAATCAAATGGTACTACATGCTTTATTAATCTGTAATCACCCTTACCCCCTCCAATTTCTTTTACTCATAGGTCACTTAAAAATTCCTTGATTGTGCAACAGTGGGGAATAATCCTTCTCTAAAATATGTGGCACTTTCATTATGCAAGCGCTAAACTCAGCATCTTGGGGGCATTTCTCATAAATATTTAATGCTGCATTTTAAAATTTATATTTTGTGTGATCTTTTCCCATTTGAAAGAAGATTTTAATTGTGGCATAATGGCTGGTCCTATCACCATCAATATTCATGGGTCAATAATATATTAATGGGTAGCAATGTTAGGTCTCTGTTAAGTCACAGCTGTGGTTAGGAGGAACATGGATGCCTGCATAAGCTGTTTCATGAAAGCTGATGTCAGCGTTATATTCACAGAATTATATTCATCATTTGTCTTGCTAAAGTAACATGAATTTCTTTTAAAGGTCCATACATTTACATTGCCAGCATATAATTAATGCAACACTAGAATTTGTCAGCTGGTTTAAGCCTACATGCAGACTCATGCAGGCTTATATCTAATAAGTGGGAAGAAAACGTGGTACAGAACTCAGTAGTTTTTAATTAAAATATTGCATTTAGATAGAAACTTTCATATACTATGAGACTCCTTAAATATATATATCTAATGAATTTTACTAATACCATCCAGAGTAATTGTACATCGTCCCCTAGAGATGGCTAGATAGAGGCCATGTGTTGTGTTGATACTATTTTTTAACGTACCAAGTAAATTGTTCCTATTATCTCCAATATTTATCAGCTTATTTGTAAATGGTTCTAATTTGGGAACACGAAACAGCGAAATCCAAACTGTCAGAAATCATTTAAAATATAAAAACCAGGTCTTAGAGGATTGTGATTTTATGTGGGTTGGCAAACTTTCTTTCATACATGGCCAGATAGTAAACATTTTTGCCACAAAGGCAAATATTATTCATGATAATGAGTTCTCCTGAGATCTGGTCATTTAAAAGTGTGTGGCACCCCCCACCCCTTTCACACACTCTGCATTTGCTTTGTGATGTGAAAGCTCCTGTTTCACCTTCCCTGTGAGTAAAAGCTCTCTGAGCCCTCCCCAGAAGTTGAGTGATGTTGGCGCTATGCTTCCTGTATAGCCTGAAGAACTGTGGGCCAATTAAGGGAATCTCTTTTCATTATAAGTTAACCAGTTTCGGGTGGTTCTTGATAGCAGTGCAAAAAACAGTCTAATATATAGTTGTATTCCAAGAAGAGTTTGTTTTCAAAAATATGCAGTGAAATACATCAATTAAAATAGATGATCAGAACCCATCTATATGTTGTCTATGCAAAAAATAATTTAAATAATACACAAATAGATTAAAAATGAAAGGGATGGTGAAATACCGTGCTAACACTAATCAAAAGGAAGTGAGAGTAACCTATTCTAGGCAAAACAGACTTCAGAACAAAGAAAATTCAGGCATAAAGAAAGTCATTACATAATTAAAAAGAGGTCAATTCTGTAAGGATACATAACCATCCTTAATGCTTATGTGCCAAACAACAGAACATCAAAATTTGTGAGGCAAAGCTTACAGAACTACAAGGAGAAATAGACAAATCCACTATTTTGTTGGAGACTTCTATTGCCCTTCTATCAGTAATTAATGGATTCAGCAGGCAGAAAAATCAGTAAGGATATATTTGAACTGGTCAGTATCATCAATCAACTTGATCTAATTGACATTTATAGATTATTTTATCCAGATTGTTTTACGGGAGAATTCACATTTTTCTCAAGTTCACAAGGAACATTTAACAAGATAAACCACATTCTAGGCCATAAAATACAACACGTTTACAAGAATAGAAATCCTACAAAGTACACTCAGAACACAATGAAATTAAACTAGAAATCAAAAACAGCTGAAAAATGCTAAAATGTTGAACATTTAACAACACACTTCTAAATAACACATGGTTCAAGGAAGAGGTCTCAGGGGCCATTTAAAAATATTTTGAACTAAATGAAAATGAATATAATTTTTCAAAATTTGTGAGATGTAGCAAAAGCATTGAATGCATATATTAGAAGAAATCTCTAAAAATAAAGAGGCAGTGGATGAATTTAAGTCATATGCATAGATTGCTGACCCCTGATAAAAGGTGGTCAGTTTGATTCTAAAGTAAACCAAATTATTTCTCTCCATTTCTGAAACCAAGTCACAGAAAGCCATCCTAAACTACAGGGGTATCTATTAAAAAAGGAACAGTAAGGTAAATGAGACAAAATAATTATAGACTCTTGTCATTACTCAAATAAAGCCCCTCAGTATATATCTCATGCATGGTTGGCATTAGTACTGTCCTTATGTACCACTCCCAAGCAGCGTAGTTCTTACCACTTTATTTAGCCTTCCTCTAAATCTGTTTCTAATTGACAGCTCCTCTTCTCCAGTTGCCTCAAACTGATCTTCCCTCTGCCCCCATTACAAACTAGTTTACATGCAAGAACCAGAGTAACCTTCAAAAAAGTATTCACCTTTTAAAATTCTTTTTCTTCTATTACCTTTATGACAAAAAATTATTAAATGACCTGCAAGGCCTGTCATGATCTAGGGCTGTCTTTTCCTCCCAGTTTCACCTCGTGATTTCCCCCCTATATTTATTATATCCCCCAAACATTGAATGTTTCCAGAGGTATGACAAATATCAGTATTAGGAAATCCAATTATACCCTGTATACTATATCTAGTTTGGATAGATATACTTATTTTTGGTAACATATATTAAGTGACACTAATTGCACAGTAACAATAACGTAGCATGAAATTGCAAAACTATAGCTTTGCCACACCTGCATGAACTTGGACTTCCTTGGCTGAGCACATTTTCTAAAAACTGGATGCCCACTCTAGAGCCATGCCAATGAAATCTGTTAAGGAGCAAAACTCTGAGGTGGTAACTTGTCAGAGTACCTTGCAGCTGACAGATGATAGGTAGAACATGTTATAAAGTAGTTACAGCTTAATTCATTTTCCCCTGAAGTGCTAGGCATGTACGGTTCCCTAGAAGGTATCTCACCATCTCTTCCGGATAATCCTTCCTTGAATTAGTTTCCTAAGGCCACTGTAACAAATTACCACAACCTTGGTGTCTTAAAACAACCAAAATTTATTCTCTTATGGTTACTCTTTTTTTGTTGGTATAACAAAATACCACAAACTAATTCATAAATAAAATAAGTTCATTTAGCTGATGGCTCTAGAGACTGGGAAGTTCAACAGCATGGCAGAAGGCATCAGATGGTGAGAGCCTGTGAGACAGAAGATTACAGCCAAACTTGCTTTTATGACAAACCCAGTCTGAAGGTAACAAAGAGATTCCCACTATAAAGGCATTAATCCATTCAGCAGGTTTCTGACTGGGCTTCCTGTCTGCAGTATCCTTTAAAATCTAGCAGGAGGAAGCCATGCCTACACAGCTCTGCTATTCTGTGCATGAGCAGAATCAGCACCATTTGATGCCAGCAGGGTTTACGGCTTCTGCCTTCCAGAGTGGGAAATAAAACTATACCTGGGCCTTCTTAAGCTGCACCTAAGACTCCTTGAGCCATGGCTGGGGTACTTCACTGGAATGTGTGGAGCAGAGACTCTGGGTACCAAGCCCATGGAAGGTGTCCTGGGTTTGTCCCAAAAACCGTTCTGCCTACCTACAGTTCTGGGCCTGTGATGAGAGGGGCAGTCTCAAAGATCTCTGAAATACCTTTGGGGTCTTTCTCCTGCTGTTTTGATGACTAGAACCTGGCTTTCTTCTGTATATATTAAGCTCTTTAACAAGTGGTCGCTTGGCTAAACTCTTAATGTTTTCTCCTGAACTTGCTTTTTCACTCTTTCCATGGTCAGGCTGTGAATTTTCCAAAGTTTTCTTTCTACTTTTCTACTTCTTAAAAAATTATCAATTCCATATTTAAGTCATCTCTTTGCTCTTGCATCTCACTGTATGTGGTTAAAAGTAATCACCTAGCAGTCTGAATGCTTTGTTGCTTAGATATTTCTTCCAACAGACATTTCAGTTCATTACTCTTAAGTTCATTACTCTTAAGTATTCAGCAGAGGTCTTTGTACTTTATAGCAAGGATGGCTTTTACTGCAGTGTCCAAAACTGTGTTCTTGATCTCTTTGAGATCTCATGAGAATGGTCTTTGCTTTTTATATTTCTACCAACATTCTGGTCAAAACCACTTTAGTAATCTCTAAAAAAATTAAGACTTTCCCTATGGCTTTTATCTTTTTCTGAACCCTCATGAGAATCACCCTAATTTCTCATTTACAACAATGCTGACTTTTACTACCTTCTCCTTCAAATTATTATAGCCTCTCCCCATTACCCAGTTTCAAAGCCACTCCCACATTTTCAGGTATTTGTTATAGCAACAGTATGACTTTTCCCTACCAATTTTCTGTCTTAGTTAATTTTCTTTTGCAACAAAGAAAACAAGTTTATTTGGCTCACAGTTCTGGAGGCTGGGAAGTCCAAGAGTACAGTGCTGGCATCAACTGAGGGCATGGCAGAAAGCATCACGTGGAGAGAAAACATGAGACAGAAGTGGCAGCTGAACTTGTTTTTATAACAATCGCAATCTCATGATAACTAAACCACTTCCAAATAAAAGCATTAATCCATTCCTGAGGGAAGAACCCTCATGACCTACCAATGAAATCTTGACATAAGTTGTAGGGAGGTCTAAATATTCAAACCAAAGCACTTATAGTTCCGGAGACGAGAACTCCAAAATCAACTTCACTAGACTAAAGTCAGGGTTGGCGGGATTGGTTCTTTATGGAGGTTCTGAGAGAAAGATCTGTTTCCTTGACTATTTTAGCTTTTACAGACCACCTGTATTCTTTGGCTTGGGAATCCTTCTTCTGTTTTCAGTGTACATCACTCTAATCTCTGCTTCCATCATCACATGACCTCCTCTCCTGACTCCTCCTCTGTCCCTCTTATAAGAAGCCTGGTAATTACATGTAGGGCTTACCTGGATAATCCAGAATGAACTTCCCATCTTCATTTTTAAACTTAATTACATCTGAAAAGTCTGTTATGCCATATAAGGTAACATTTTCCAGGTTCAGAATTAGAACATGGTTACATTTGGGGTCATTATTCAGCTTACTGTACTGCTCTTTCTCCAGGTCTTCGTTTTGATGTTTCTCCCTCAGAGAAAAACAGCTTGGCCCTGCAATCTACATGTGCTCCCTCGGGCTGTCTCTTTCATCAAACTCTCTTTTCATTTTTATCTCAGTTACTTCCCAGTTTAACACCTGCCTTTCCAACAAGACTTTAAACTCAAAGAGGTCAAAGAACATGCAGTTTTATTTATTGTTGAAAACATAAATTAGTGATGTGGGGATGCATTTTTATATTTGCCACAACAGAGCACAGCTTGGTTTCCTTAAGCAAGTTAAATTTATTACAATGACACATTTGAAGTAACTTTTTGTTTTAAACTTGTGTTCTCCTATGTGCTTTCTTTTAGAATAGGCTGAAGGGAAGTAGAACCTGTTTTCAGGCATTTTTCTTTTGGTAAGGGGGGAAAAATTAAAGCCCTATTGACATATGTTAGTTATAAAGTACCTTTACATTTAATGCACCTGTCCTGTTCTCAAAGCAATGGAAACCATGATATCCGTACAAGAACAATCCTTACAAATTATGTGTTTTTACATTTGCATTTTTATTGAAATATATTTTATATGCAATATAATATATTAGTATTTAGTGTTCAGTATTCTACTATGGTTTAAATATTTGTCCCCTCCATAACTCATGTTAAAACTTAATCTTCAATGTGGCAATATTGAGGTGTTGAATCTTTAAGATGTGATTGGATCATGAAGGCTCTGCCCTCATGAATGGATTAATCCATAAATGAATGAATCCATGGATTAATGGATTGATGGGTTAATAGATTAGTGGGTTATCATGGGAAGAGAACTGGTAACTTTATAAGACAAGAGAGACCCAAACTAGCATATTTGCATACTCAGCCTCCCCACCTTGTGATACCCTGTACCACCTCAGGACTCCGAAAGGAGTCACCACTAGCAAGAAGGTTCTCAACAGATACAATCCCTCAACATTGGACTTTCTGGCCTTCACAACTGTAAGAAATAAATTTCTTTTCTTTATAAGTTACCAGTTTCAGGAATTTTGTTATAAGCAACAGAAAACAGATTAAGAAAACTAAAGTACTTGAAAGCTAGGTAAATGACCCTCAATTTTAAATTACTTTTTAATGACTTTAAGCATAATACCTGTTTATAGTTTTAAAATACTGTGGAATACAGAGAAACCAAACAAGAAAAACAAAGTGGGGAAGGATTCTGCTACCCAGCAGTCTTAATCCTGAGTGTTCAGACACCAGTGCTGGTCCCTTCTATGGCATCTCTCCTCAATCTTTTCAGATGGGCTCAACCAGTTCCAGCTATAAACACTTATCGTACATATGCAATTCCCAAATCTAGGATCTTATTCCTTACCTCCCCTTGACTCCCAGACAACTTAACATCTCCTACTTGCATGTCCAGTGGATATCTCAAACATAACATCACCAAAATAGAACCTTTGATTTTTGTTCTTTTGCAAATATACTACTCTCCAGTAAATGTATCACCACACATTTACTGACTCAATCCGAGTCTAGAATTTGTCTTTGGAAAATGAGGATATAAAAAAATGAAAGATCATTAAAATCAGTGAAGAACTCTTATGAAGCTAATTACAACTTAAAATCTAAGAAAAAAAAAACATATATGCAAGAAGTCAGTATCTGGAAGAATATTTTTGTGGTGATGATACATCAAGTAGTCAAATATTTGGAGAAAAGTATAGGTGTACTGTCTCTCTCCTCTTGCTCTCTGTCCTTCCTTCTATCTTTATATTTTCTATATTTTTTCTCTCCTCTCTTTGTGTTTCTTTCATCTTTTTCTCTCCCACTTTCTGTGAAATTTAAACTCTTCAAAACTGTGACTCTGATTAATATTACCAGTTATTACTTAGTGCAGAGCACTTTATTGAGTAGAGCTTTTATACCAGACTTCATAGGGACTGATCAGCCTAGATCCATGGCATTTGGTTCAAATATTTCTGACCTGTTAGCTGTAGCTGGGCAAGGTTGGATCCACAGGTGTGTGACCTATGCGGTCACACATGGCTCTGTGCTTAGGGGGGGGTCTCACACTTGGGTTAATGCTCTGAATTGTCTGTATGAAGATTTTTCATAATGATTGAATGAGGAAATTTGGTTCAATTTTTATTTTGCATTGAGTGCCACAAATTATGTAGAAAGTCATACCCTACTGAGATTGGTGAAAAGAATTGTGTCCAAGAATCTTTTCAGGGAGAGTTTGTTGTATGCAGAGGTTCTCAGGCTTCCCAGAAAAGCATAGGGTAACTTAAAGGTATCTTGCTTGAATTCCCAGAACAGAAGTATGAAAGTAGAAAAAATAAATTAAAACTTATTAAATTTGTTCATAAAACTTAGAGTCTCTCTGTTAGTAAAATATGGGTAATATAATGAAAAGATGAATGAAAATTTCAGTGGCCTATATGTCCTTTCTGTAGTTATCCCACAATATTTTTAAGTGTAAAGTTTAATAATCTACCCAGAAAAAAATCACTCCAATGGTATAAACAGTTAACATGAAGGAAATATAAACAAATAAGTACACACATGAAAACATGTTTCGCCTAGTTAGCCATCTACAGAAGTCTAAATTTATTTATTTTTTAATTTTTAAAATTATACTTTAAGTTCTAGGGTACATGTGCACAACATGCAGGTTTGTTACATATGTATACATGTGCCATGTTGATGTGCTGCACCCATTAACTCGTCATTTACATTAGGTATATCTCCTAATGCTATCCCTCCCCCGTACCCCCTCCCCACAATAGGACACGATGTGTGATGTTCCCCTTCCCATGTCCAAGTGATCTCATTGTTCAATTCCCACCTGTGAGTGAGAACATGCAGTATTTGGTTTTCTGTTCTTGCGATAGTTTGCTGAGAATGATGGTTTCCAGCTGCATCCATGTCCCTACAAAGGACATGAACTCATCCTTTTTTATGGCTGCGTAGTATTCCATGGTGTATATGTGCCACATTTTCTTAATCCAGTCTGTCACTGATGGACATTTGGGTTGATTCCAAGTCTTTGCTATTGTGAATAGTGCTGCAATAAACATACGTGTGCATGTGTCTTTATAGCAGCATGACTTATAATCCTTTAGGTATATCCCCAGTAATGGGATGGCTGGGTCAAATGGTATTTCTAGTTCTAGATCCTTGAGGAATTGCCACACTGTTTTCCACAATAGTTGAACTAGTTAACAATCCCACCAACAGTGTAAAAGTGTTCCTATTTCTCCACATCCTCTCCAGCACCTGTTTCCTGATTTTTTAAATGATTTCCATTCTAACTGGTGTGAGATGGTATCTCATTGTGGTTTTGATTTGCATTTCTCTGATGGTAAATGATGATGAGCATTTTTTCATGTGTCTGTTGGCTGTATGAATGTCTTCTTTTGAGAAATGTCTGTTCATATCCTTTGCCCACTTTTTGATGGGGTTGTTTTTCTCTTGTAAATTTGATTGACTTCTTTGTAGGTTCTGTATATTAGCCCTTTGTCAGATGAGTAGATTGCAAAAATTTTCTCCCATTCTGTAGATTGCCTGTTCACTCTGATGGTAGTTTCTTTTGCTATGCAGAAGCTCTTTAGTTTAATTAGATCCCATTTGTCAATTTTGGCTTTTGTTGCCATTGCTTTGGTGTTTTAGACATGAAGTCCTTGCCCATGCCTATGTCCTGAATGGTATTACCTAGGTTTTCTTCTAGGGTTTTTATGGTTTTATGTCTAACGTTTAAGTTTCTAATCCATCTTGAATTAATTTTCATATAAGGAGTAAGGAAAGGATCCAGTTTCAGCTTTATACTTATGGCTAGCCAATATACCCAGCACCATTTATTAAATAGGGAATCCTTGAATAGGAGTGGTGAGAGAGGGCATCTTTGTCTTGTGCCAGTTTTCAAAGGGAGTGCTTCCAGTTTTTGCCCATTCAGTATGATATTGGCTGTGGGTTTGTCTTAAATAGCTCTTATTATTTTGAGGTATGTTCCATCAATACCGAATTTATTGAGAGTTTTTAGCATGAAGGGCTGTTGAATTTTGTCAAAGGCCTTTTCTGCATCTATTGAGATAATCATGTGGTTTTTGTCTTTTATTCTGTTTATATGCTGGATTACATTTATTGATTTGCATATATTGAACTAGCCTTGCATCCCAGGGATGAAGCCCACTTGATCATGGTGGATAAGCTTTTTGATGTGCTGCTGGATCCAGTTTGCCAGTATTTTATTGAGGATTTTTGCATTGATGTTCATCACGGATATTGGTCTAAAATTCTCTTTTTTTGTTGTATCTCTGCCAGGCTTTGGTATCAGGATGATGTTGGCCTCATAAAATGAGTTAGGGAGGATTCCCTCTTTTTCTATTGGTTGGAATAGTTTCAGAAGGAATGGTACCAACTCTTCCTTCTATCTCTGGTAGAATTCAGATGTGAATCCATCTGGTCCTGGACTTTTTTTGATTGGTAAGCTATTAATTATTGCCTCAATTGCAGAGACTTCTATTGGTCTATTCAGGGATTCAACTTCTTCCTAGTTTAGTCTTGGGAGAGTGTAAGTGTCCAGGAAATTATCCATTTCTTCTAGGTTTTCTAGTTTATTTGCATAGAGGTGTTTATAGTATTCTCTGATGGTAGTTTGTATTTCTGTGGGGTCGGTGGTGATATCCCCTTTATCATTTTTAATTGCATCGATTTGATTCTTCTCTCTTTTCTTCTTTATTAGTCTTGCTAACGATCTATCAACTTTGTTGATCTTTTCAAAAAACCAACTCCTGGATTCATTGATTTTTTGGAGGGTTTTTTGTGTCTCTATCTCCTTCAGTTCTGCTCTGATCTTAGTTATTTCTTGCCTTCTGCTAGCTTTTGAATGTGTTTGTTCTTGCTTCTCTAGTTCTTTTAATTGTGATGTTAGGGTATCAATTTTAGATCTTTCCAGCTTTCTCTTGTGGGCATTTAGTGCTATAAATTTCCCTCTACACACTGCTTTAAATGTGTCCCAGAAATTCTGGTATGTTGTATCTTTGTTCTCATTGGTTTCAAAGAACATTTTTATTTCTGCCTTCATTTCGTTATGTACCCAGTAGTGATTCAGGAGCAGGTTGTTCAGTTTCCATGTAGTTGAGCAGTTTTGAGTGAGTTTGTTAGTCCTGAGTTCTAGTTTGATTGCACTGTGGTCTGAGAGACAGTTTGTTATAATTTCTGTTCTTTTACATTTGTTGAGGAGTGCTTTACTTCCAACTATGTGGTCCACTCCAGACCCTGTTTGCCTGGGTATCAGCAGCAGAGGCTGCAGAAGATAGAATATTGCTGAACAGTGAGTGTTGCTGTCTGATTCTTGCTCTGGAAGCTTCATCTCAGGGGTGTACCCCGCTGTGTGAGGTGTGAGGTGTCGGTCTGCACCTAGTAGGGGATGTCTCCCAGTTAGGCTACTCAGGGGTCAGGGACTCACTTGAGCAGGCAGTCTGTCCGTTCTCAGATCTCAACCTCCATGTTGGGAGATCCACTGCTCTCTTCAAAGCTGTCAGACAGGGGCATTTACCTCTGCCGAGGTTTCTGCTGCTTTTTGTTTAGCTATGCCCTGTCTCCAGAGGTGGAGTCTACAGAGGCAGGCAGGCCTCCTTGAGCTGTGGTGGGGTCCACCCAATTTGAGCTTTCCAGCGACTTTGTTTACCTACTTAAGCCTCAGCAATGGTGGGGGCCCCTCCCCCAGCATTGCTGCTGCCTTGCAGTTAGATCTCAGACTGCTGTGCTAGCAATGAGGGAGGCTCCGTGGGCGTGGGACCCTCCCGGCCAGGTGTGGGATATAAGCTGCTGGTGTGCCGTTTGCTAAGACCCTTGGTAAAGCACAGTATGAGGGTGGGAGTTACCTGATTTTCCAGGTGTTGTGTGTCTCAATTTCCTTTGGCTAGGAAAAGGAATTCCCTTCCCCCTTGCACTTCCCAGGTGAGATGATGCCTCGCCCTGCTTCTGCTCTCGCTGGTGGGACTGTACTGGCGGACCAGCACTAACTGTCTGATATGCCCCAGTGAGATGAACCCGGTACCTCAGTTGAAAATGCAGAAATCACCTGTCTTCTGTGTCACTTACACTGGGAGCTGGAGGCTGGAGCTGTTCCTATTCGGCCGTCTTGGGCGTACCTTTTTATTGTTTTCTTCTATTTTAAAACTAGATTTATTTTGTCTTTTTTCAGTAATATGGTAGTTTATTTTATCCAAACCACTTTTAATGTCTTAGTACATTAAATTATTGCAGCATACCTCTTTTTTAAAACATTTGATTGATGAATACAAATTGTATATATTGATAGTGTACAACATGTTTTGAAATATGTATACATTGTAGAATAGCTAAATAAGGCTAATTAACATATGCATTGTCTCACATTCTGGTTTTATTGTGATGAGAATTCATAAAACCTACATTCTAAGCAAGTTTCAAGAACACAGGCAAGGAAGATGGTGGATAGGATACAGGGCTGACTCCTTTCTTTCGTTAGCCTTTAGGTTCCAGATTTTTCCACTGAAATAGTGTTCCCAAATGAGAAAGAATCAGAAAAAGTAATTCTGGTAATATGACAAAACAAGGTTTTATAACACCCTGAGTAGACAATAGCTCCCAGCAATGGATCCAAACTGAGATGAAATCTGAATTTCCAGATACATAATTCAGAAGGTTGATTATTAAGCTGCTCAAGGAGATACCAGAGAAAAACGGAAGCTCTCACTTGAATGGACAAAACAGCATGTGGAGACTCACACCATGGACTTTTGCTCCAGGAACCACCACAAGAGCATACCAGGGAAGCCAGAAGAATTCATAGATCCTTTGAAAGAAGAATTTGCAGTCCACTACAAATTCCACGAGACAGGCGAAAATCTCTAGTGCTCTCTTGAAAATGCCACCTCCTGGCTGGAGGCCAATTAACTCAGGACATTACAGCAACTCATGACAGAACAACCTGCCCCAAGGGAGGAGAAAGCAACAGCTAATTCCACTGCCTGCAACATCCTGGCTAATCGGTGGTCCTGAGTCTGTCCACATGACAACTTCACTGCTAGCATAGTCAGTGTTCAAGAAAGTCAGCACACTAACCATCTTTATAACCAAAGACTTTCACAGAGCCTACTTCACTTCCTTGCCACTTCTACCAGAGCAGGTGCTGGTAACCATGGCTGGGAGACCTGAAGACAGATCATATCACAGGACTCTTGGCAAACATTCCCTAGCACCAGCCCAGAGCTTGGTAGCCCAACTGCATGGCTAGACCCAGGAGAGCAACAATAAGCACTGCAGTCTGGTTTGCAGGAAGTCCCATTCCTAGGGGAAGGGAGAGTACACCACATCAAGGGAACCACCCCATGAGACAAAATAATCTGAACGTTAGCCTTTAGGTTTCCAGATTTTCCCACTGAAATAGTCTACCCAAATGAGAAAGAATCAGAAAAAGTAATTCTGGTAATATGACAAAACAATGTTTTATAACACCCCGAGTAGACAATAGCTCCCAGCAATGGATCCAAACTGAGATGAAATCTGAATTGCCAGATACATAATTCAGAAGGTTGATTATTTAAGCTGCTCAAGGAGATATCAGAGAAAAGTGAAAGGCAACTTAAAGAAATTTAAAAAAAAAATTACAGGATATGGATGAACAATGTTCCAGAGAAATAGATATTAGAAAGAGAAAACAATCATGACTTCTGGAAATGAATGACACAGAGAAATACAAAATGCAATGGAAAGTTTCAACAATAGAATTGAACAAGTAGAAAAAATAAGTTCAGAGCTCAAAGACAAGGCTTTCAATTTAACCCAATTGGACAAAGACAAATAAGAAATAATTAAAAAAAATAAAGCCTCCAAAAAATTTGAGTTTATATTAAATGATCAAACCTAAGAATAATTGGTGTTCCTGAGGAAGAAGAGAAATCTAAAAGTTTGAAAAACATATTTGAGGGAATAATTGAGGAAAATTTTCTGGACTTGCCTGAGAACTAGATATTCAAGTACAAGAAGCTCAAATAACACTATGAAGGAAAACCTATCATATTAACAGCAGATTTCTCAGCAGAAATCCTACAAGCCTGGAGGGATTGCAGTCCTATCTTTACCTCCTAAAACAAAATAATTGCCAGCCAAGAATTTTGTATCTGGCAAAACTAAGCTTTATAAATGAAGGAGAGATTAAGTCTTTTTCAGACAAACAAATGGTGAGAGAATTTGCCACTACCAAGCCAGCACACAAGAACTGCTAAAGGAGTTCTAAATCTTGAAAAAAACCTCAAAATATACACCAAAATAGAACCTCCTTAAAGCATAAATCTCACAGAGCCTATGACACAATAACACAAAGGAAAAAAAACCCAAGTTATTCAGGCAACAGCTAGCACAATTAATAAAACAGTACCTCATACCTCAATACAAATGTTGAATGTAAGTGGCCTAAATGCTCCAATTAAAAGATACAGAATGGCAGAATGGATAAATTCACCAACCAAGTATCTGCTGTCTTCAAGAGACTCACCTAACTCATAAGGACTCATATAAACTTAAGGTAAAGAGGTGAAAAAAAATTCCATGCAAATGGAAACCAAAAGGAAGCAAAAGTAGCTATTCTTGTATCAGACCAAAGAGACTTTAAAGCGACAACAGTTAAAATAGACAAGGAAGGACATTATATAATGATAAAAGGATCAGTCCACAGGAAAATATCATATTCCTAAATATATGTTCACCTAATATAGAAGGTCTCAAATTTATAAAACAATTACCACTTGACCTAAGAAATGAGATAGATGGAAAAACAATAATCATTAACAGCATTAGGTCATCAAGACAGAAAGTCAACAAAGTAACAATGGGCTTGAACTCTACCCTAGGACATATGGACTTCACAGATATTTACAGAACATTCCACCCCAAAACTGCAGAATATAAATTCTTTTTATCAGCACATGGAACATTCTCTGAGATAGACCATATGATAGGACAGAACACAAGTCTTAACAAATTTAGAAAATCAAAATTATGTCAAGTACCCTCTCAGACCACAGCAGAATAAAATTGGAAATTAACTCTGATAGGAACCTTCAAAACTATAAAAATACGTAGAAATTTAAAAATCCACCCCTGAATGATCTTTGGGTCAACAGTGAAATCAAGATGGAAATTAAACATTCTTTGAAGTGAATAATAGTGATACAACTTATCAAAACCTCTGGAATACAGAGAAAGCAGTGGTAACAGAAAAGTTTATAGCATTAAATGCCTACACCAAAAACTCTGAAAGAGAACAAGTAGACAATCTAATCTCACATTTCAAGGAACTAGAGAAACAAGAACAAACCAAACCCAAACTTAGCAGAAGGAAAGAAATAATAAAGATCAAAGCAAAACTAAATGGAATTCAAACAAACAAAAAAGATAAATGAAGCAGAAAGCTGAGTCTTTGAAATGATAAACAAAATGGATAGACTATTAGTGAAAACCAAGAAAAGAAGAGAGAAGATCCAAATAAGCCAAATTAGAAATGAAATGGGAGATATATAGAAATACAAATGGCCTTTCAAGGCTATCATGAACATCTTTATGTGCACAAACTAGAAAATCTAGAGAAGATGGATAAATTCCTTGAAATGTATAACCTTCCTATATTAAATCAGGAAAAAGTAAAACTCTAGACAGATCAATAACAAGCAGCAAGATTGAAACAGTAATTAAAAAATTGCCAAAAACAAAATGTCTAGGACCAGATGGCTTCACAGCTGTATTCTATCACGTATTCAAAGAATTGGTGCCAATCCTACTGAAACTATTCCAAAAGACAGAGAAAAAGGGAAATCCTCTCTAAATCATTAGATGAAGCCAGTATCACCGTAATACCCAAACCAGAAAAGGACATAACAACAACAAAAGAAGAAAACTGCAGAGCAACATCCATGATGAACCTAGATGCAAAAATCCTCAAGAAAATATTAGTTAACCTAATTCAATAGTGTATAAAAAAGATAATACATCATGATCAGTGGTTTCATAACAGGGATGCAGGGGTGGCTTAACATACACAAGTCAATAAATGTGGCACATCACATAAACAGAATTAAAAAATTACATGATTATCTCTACAGATACAGAAAAATCATTTGACAAAATACAGCATATCTTTATGATGAAAACCCTCACCAAAATCAGCATAGAAGTTGCATACCTACAGGCAATAAAAGACATCTATGACAAACCCACAGTCAATGTTATACAGAATGGGGAAAAGTTGCATTTCATCTGAAAACTGGAACAAGACAAGGATGCCCACTTTCACCACTTTTATTCAACATACTGCTGGAAAGCCCAGCCAGAGCAATCAGACAAAAGAAAAAAAGGGCATCCAAATCGGTAGAGGAAGTCAAACTGTCACTGTTCACCAATGATATGATTATATACCTAGAAAACTCAAAGGACTCACCCAGAAAGCTCCTAGAACTGATAAAAGTCAGCAAAGTTTCAGGACACAAAATTAATGTACACAAATTTATAGCACTGATATATACCAACAATGACCAAGCTGAGAAACACATAAAGAACTCAGTCCCTTTTATAACAGCTACAAAAACAAACAAACAAACAAACAAAAAAAACCTTAGGATACTGCATAACCAAGGAGATGAAAGATACATTCAAGGAAAACTACAAAATACTGCTGAAGGAAATCATAGATGACACAAACAAATGGAAACACATCCCATGCTCATGGTTGGGTAGAATCAATATTGTGAAAGTGACCATACTGCCAAAAGCAATGCAATTCTCATCAAGATACTATCATCATACTTCACAAAACTAGTAAAAATCCTAAAATTCACAAGGAGCCAAAAAAGAGCCTGCATCACCAAAGCAAGACTAAGCAAAAAGAGCAAATTTAGTGGCATCACATTATCTGACTTCAAACTATACTTCAAGGCTATAGTTACCAAAACAGCATGGTACTGGTATGAAAAATAGGCACATAGATCAATGGAACAGAATAAAGAACCCAGAAACAAAGCCAAATACTTACAGCCAACTGATATTTGACAAAGCAAAGAAAAACATAATTTGCAGAAAGGACACCCTATTCAACAAATGGTGCTGAGATAATTGACCAGCCACATGTACACAAATGAAGCTGGATTCTCATTTCTCACCTTATACAAAAATCAACTGAAGATCAAAAGCTTAAATCTAAGACCCAAAACCATAAAAATTACAGAAGATAACACTGGAAAAACTCTTCTAGACATGGGCTTAGTCTAAGAGTTCATAACTAAGAATCCAAAAGCAAATGCAACAAAACAAAAATAAATAGTTGGAACCTAATTAAACTAAAAAGTTTCTGCACAGCAACAAAAATAATGAGCAGAATAAGCACACAATTCAGAGTGGGAGAAAATATTCGTGAAGCATGCATCTAAGAACTAATACCCAGAATCCACAAGGAACTCAAATCATCCAAAAAAAAAAAAAAAAAAAAAAGAAAATCTCATCAAAAAGTGGGCAAAGGACATGAATAGACAATTCTCAAAAGAAGATATACACATGACCAACAAAATAACATAATAACATAAGTAATACAATATATGTATATATATGCACACACATAAGACACATTGTATATAAAAGTATACATATTAAACATTTACAGTGTTGAGTGGAATTATGGGGAATTAAAAAATTTACATTTAAAAGTTAAATGAAAATATCATTTAAGCAATTGTAGAAGTTATTTCTAGAAAATGTAGGTAGCAAAAAGAGAATACCAAGGACAATTGTATCAGAAAAGGTAAGCAATTTTTTTCAAGGCCCAGTTCCAAGTTTTCCCAAGTGACTCATCACCAAGAATAAGCATGACCCATCCCAGCACTCCTGCTCCTCAGGGCAGATGAAATAGCAAGGATCTTCAGAATCCCCTATATATGGGAGAAAATCACAAATAGTGCCAAAGTCTTAGAAACATTTGTCACTAATAATTCAGTTATTTTACTTATAGAGATTTTGTAAGCCAGTGACTTTAAAATTCACAGAATGATTTACATGCAGGAAAGTATATCACTTAATTTATGGTGAAAACTGGGACGTTTCTTGAAAGTATAACAAGAAATCTTTGCCTAAGTCAGTGTCTAGAAGGACTTTTCTGATGTTATCTCCTAGAATTTTTATGGTTTCAGGTCTTAGACTTAAATTCTTGATCCATCTGGAGTTGACTTTTGCATAAGGTGAGAGTTGAAGACCAATTTCATTCTTCATGTGGCTTACCAATTATCCCAGCTCCATTTGCTGAATAGGGTGTTTTTTCTGCAATTTATGTTTTTGTTTGCCTTGCCAAAGATCAGTTGGCTATAAATATTTGGCTTTATTTCCTGGTTATCTATTCTGTTCCATTTGTCTACGTGCTGATTTTTATACCAGTGCCATGCTGTTTTGGGGACTATAGCCTTACAGTATAGTTTGGAGTCAGGTAATGTGATGCCTTCAGATTTGTTCTTTTTGCTGAGTCTTGCTTTGCCTATGTGGGTTCTTTCTTGATTCCGTATGAATTTTAGGATTGTCTTTTTCAGTTCTGTGAAGAATGATGGTGGTATTTCGATAGGAATTGCCTTGAATTTGTAGAGTGCTTTTGGCAGTATGGTCATTTTTATTATATTGATTCTACCCAACCATGAGCATGGGATGTGTTTCCATTTGTTTCTGTTATCTATGATTTCTATCAGCAGTGTTTTGTAGTTTTCCTTGCAGAGTTCCTTCACCTCCTTGGTTAGGTAAGTTTTTTTTGTTTTTTTTTTTTTTTTTTTTTTTTTTTTGTTTTTTTTTGTTTTTTTGCAGCTATTGTAAAAGGGGTTGAGTTCTTGATTTGTTTCTCAGCTTGGTCACTATTGATGTATAGCAGAACTATTGATTTGTGTACATTAATTTTGTTTCCTGAAACTGCTGAATTCATTTATCAGTTCTAGGAATATTTTGGATGAGTCTTTAGGGTGTTTAGGTATATTATCATAACAAAACAATGATAAATAGATGGGATCTAATTAAACTAAAAAGTTTCTGCACAGCAAAAGAAACAATCAGCAGAGTAAACAGACAACCCATAGAGTGGGAGAAAATCTTCCCAATCTATACATCTGACAAAGGACTGATATCCAAAATCTACAAGGAACTCAAACAAATCGGCAAGAAGAAAAACAAACAATCCCATCAAAAAATGGGCTAAGGACATGAATATGCAATTCTCAAAACAAAATATACAAATGACCAACAAACATATGAAAAAATGTTGAACTTCACTAATGATCAGGGAAATACAAATAAAAATGACAATGTGATACCACCTTACTCCCACGAGAATGGCCATAATAATTAAAAAAAAAAAAAAAAAAAAAAAGACGTCGATGGGGATGTCGTGAAAAGGGAACACTTTTACACTGCTGGTGGGAATATAAACTAGTATATTCACTATGGAAAGCTGTGGAGATTCCTTAAAGGACTAAAAGTAGAACTACCATTTGATCCAGCAGTCCCACTGCTGGGTGTCTACCCAATAGGAAAAGAAGGAAAATAAGTCATTATGTGAAAAAATACTTGCACACCCATGTTTATAACAGCACAATTTGCAATTGCAAAAATATGGAACCAGTCCAAATGCCCATCAATGAGTGATAAAGAAAATGTGGTATATATAAACCATGGAATACTATTCAAGTATAAAAAGGAATGAAATAATGGCATTCACAGCAACTTGGTTGGAATTGGAGACCATTGTTTTTTGTTTTTTGTTTTTAAATTGATAAACTTCTTTTCTTTATTATTATTATACTTTAAGTTCTAGGGTACATGTGGATAACGTGCAGGTTTGTTACATATGTATACCTGTGCCATGTTGGCATGCTGCACCCATCAACTCGTCAGCACCCATCAACTCGTCATTTACATCAGGTATAACTGATGTAATTTACATCAGGTATAACAATGTTTTAAGTGAAGTAACTCAGGAATGGAAAACCGAACATGCTATGTTCTCACTTATAGTGGGAATTAAGCTATGAGGATGCAAAGGCATAAGAATGATACAATAGACTTTTGGGACTTGGGGAAAAGGATGGAAGTGGGGTGAAAGGTAAAAAACTACAAATTGGGTACAATGTATACTGCTTGGGTGATGGGTACACCAAAATCTCACAAATCACCACTAAAGAACTTACTTATGTAACCAAACACCATCTGCTCCACAAAAACCTATGAAAATAAAAAAAATTAAAGTATAACAAGAGTGTATTACTAAATAAATTATAGTACATTCACATAGATATTTGAAATACCATGTTCAAAGATTATATTTTCAAATATAGGAATGCTGTTAGCCTTTCTGAAATTTGCTTTATAAAAATGTAAGCCCATTAAGGATATCCTACTAATTTCCTTTGGTAGGTAGAATAGTGCTTCTGCAAAAATGTCCATATCCTAATCCATGTTACTTGACGTGGCAGGAGACTTGTGATATGATTCAGGTTAAAGACCTTGAGATGAGATAATCCTGGATTATCTGGGTGGGCCTAATGTAATCACAAGGGCCTTTGACAATGAAGAAACTTTCCTACTATGTTTAGAGAGAGAGATTTCTGCTTTTGAATGTGAAAGAAGAGGCCAAAAAACCAAAGAACGTGAATGGCCTTTAGGATCTTGACAAAAACCCAATAAAAACGATTAGATTCTCCCTTGCAGTCTCCACAAGAGGCTCCCCAGCAACTTGATTTTGTCCTGTTTGAAATTTCTTACCTGCAGAACTATAAGATAATAAATTTGGGTTGTTCATCAATGATAGACTGGATAAAGAAAATGTGGCACATATCCACCATGGAATACTATGCAGCCATAAAAAAGGATGAGTTCCTGTGCTTTGCAGGGACACGGATGAAGCTAAAAACCATCATTCTCAGCAAACTAACACAAGAACAGAACACCGAACACTGCATGTTCTCACTTATAAGTGGGAGGTGAACAATGAGAACACATGGATACAGGGAGGGGAACATCACACTCTAGGGCCTGTTGGGGGGTGGGGGACTCGAGGAGGGATAGCATTAGGAGAAATACCTAATGTAGATGACGGGTTGATGGGTGCAGCAAACCACCATGGCACGTGTATAACTATGTAACAAACCTGCACGTTCTGCACGTGTATCCCAGAACTTAAAGTATAATAAATAAATAAATAAATTTGGGTTGTTTTAAGCCACTATCTTTGTGACAATTTGTTGTAACAACTTTAGAAAACTAATTCTGTTCCTCTTTATGAAGTGATAGAGAGGGATACAGTGAAAGAGAGAGATTACCCTGAGCCTGGAAAAATAGTCCTAGAGTTTGAGAAGACATGGAGACTATGAGTACAAAGATGGCATGACTCTGAGAGAAGAAGATAGTGAGATTATGAGGGGGAAATGGCTGCATAATAAGTCTAGATATGTGGGATCAAGAATGGAACTGAAGAATGCCTTGGAAGCTGCAAAAAGCTTCAGGCTTTAAGGGACCATGCAGAGAAGACCAGGGAATGTCACAAGGTGATGCTAATTTCTTGTCCTTTACGTCTTTCCTCCAGCACCTTAATATTTTTAGAACATCTCAGAAACTTATCTAATCCTTAAAAATAAATGAAGAGAGGAGATCTGAAATGACTGAGATGATTTTTTTTTTTTTTTTTTTTTTTTTTTTGCCAAACCAATGAGATGGGAGTAAAATAAATGAAGGAAGTTAATTCTTGCAGAGCTGAGATTACAGCCTGATGAGGGAACACACAAAATTAGATCATCAGATGATACTCACATGAACCAGAGATCTGTCCCTGTATCAAACTTTGCTAATAGCCTCAAGTATATAGATATCAAGAGGCAAAGAGAAGTCTAAGCCATCAAGGGTGATTTCTCAAGTCCTTTCTCACATTCAAACACTCTCTTTGACCAGAATAATAGAAGAGGTCTCAAGTAACATCTTGTGGAGGTTTTACACAATAGAGACTGTTTAAATTATGAAACATTACAAATTTAAATCCCAGCTATGGTAGAGCAAGTATGACATTCTTTAGGGAGCCATGACTCATTTGCTTCTAGTTAGCAAATGGGTTTATTTATTTTAAATAATACGTTAGCCATGGATATCCTGCCAAAGGCATTCTGTAAGTTTCTTTTCCTTAGAAAATATTGGTAGTCTTATGACCCACAAGTTCAGTTGACATGGAAACTACATAGGTTAGTCTATCCTTCTTTACCTTGAAGCTGCCCCTGCAGTAAAGTCAGTGAATAGATCATTGGCCAGTGGCTTAAATTCCTTTCTCTCACCTGATACTTAGTAACAACTATGGTTACTATTATTACTGACATTGTCCAAAGAGGAAAAGGGCTTTAGAAGCTAGTAAAGGACAAGTTGGAAGGAAAAAGATAATGTAGAAGATAGGTTTAAGTATGGTCTTCAATTTTTAAGGCATCTTTAATTTCTATGAAGTTATGCTAAAGTTCTGATATTGTATAAAGCTTTAATATCTGTGACATTTAAAATCAGGGACAAATCTGTGATTACTTTTATTATAAAACTGATTTGTAGGCTTGAATATGGATTCTTTTATAGAATAGATTTGAAATGTCAGGTGGAGTAGAAACCTTGCTTGTGGTCCACTCTCCTTCCAGAGGTATATGGGAGGATGAAATGGAGAAATAGCTAATCACAAATTCTACTGTGTCTTACAATATTACTGTCGGGCCTTGGAGAGGAAAAATGATGGGACACGAATGAGTAGGGACAGTAAATATCTTGACGTGGGCTTAGTCTTTTTTTCTTTTTTTTAAATATTACTAGATATGAACTCCTTTAGAGTGCAACTGGTATCTCGTAAATGATTTTCTTGACTTCCAAATAAAGAGACCACAGTAACAGATTATCCCCCCCACCCCCCCCGCCCCCCCCAACACACTCTGAATTCCTTCTTCTTTCTAGATTTTTGTAGAAGAAGGGTTTGGTTGGACCTCGTGCCAGAGATTCTCCCATGGTTCGGTGGGAGAGGAGTAGAGCTCTAACAGGGTCCTAGATAGAGAAATTGTTGGAGGCCGTCACTTCAGGACTTCTTCAATAACATCAGTTGCTGCTATGTGGCAGGCCTATCTCTGAACACCATCTTTGATCTCTCTTGCTGCAGAGTATCAGAGTAGTTTATGTCCAAATTGATAGCGCCTACAAACAACAAAAAGTGATTTTCCATTCTGGAATTTTATATACACACACACATATACATATATACAGACACACAAACACACATATATGTGCATATATATACACACACACACAGAAACACATGCATATGCATATATATATACACACACACACACACATATACATATATACCTACATGTATATGCACACAGTCACTATTCATTTGTATTCACTATTTTGCTTAATTTTGAGGATTGACACTACTTTTATATATATTTTAAATGCAAACCTATAGTCAAGTTACTATTGAAAGAAAAGGTTTTGTAGGCAAGTCCTACTTTAAGTTTCATTAAATTGCATCGTTTCTATGCAATTTGGGTTTTCAACAGGTAACTAAACTGCCTATGAACTTCTGGAATATAGCCCATTTATAGCCTGGAAATGTAAATAAGTCCCAATATAATTGTCAGACCCACTTATTCTTAACTGTCATTCCCTGAACTAATTTACATGTTCATTCTTGTCAGCAACACGCAACCTTTAATGACTTTGATGCCCCTGTTAGATTGACCTGCTTTGCCCCAGTAGGCCATGACACCCTGAAATATTCAGCTTCGAATTAATAATCTAGCATAGTAATTAGCAGCCCAGTAGAAATAAAACACAGCTAAAGTCATAGCTATTTATTTAAGAGCAAATTATTAAGTAGATGTTCAGGATTGTTTCTGTGCTCTCAACCTCAGAGAGTGTCCTTGTAAATTGCAAGTTCGCTCTCTCCAACATAAAAGAACTGACAGCAGCAATAAACATTCTTTTCAGAGAAAATATAGGCACTCAATTTAGATAGTTGGCTTCATCAAAAACTATTGTCCCAGATAGTTGTGAATAAACCACACACACATGCACACACTCACATAAACATGTATACACAAAATGGAAACAGGGGCTGGTGGTGTTTTTCAATTGATCACAATTGTTTTACTAAAGATTCAGTAACAAAAATTTGCTCCAGGAAAATGCAAATTTACAGAAATAATATAGATGAGGGTAATCTTGATTTTTTTTGATTAACAGTGATATAGCTGTGAAAAATACGGTTAAGTATAAATAAGTCTATCATTACCATGGGTGATGGTCAAAGAATGATACTCCCTAGTACAGAGACAAGCAGTCTTTAATGCCCTGTTTAACTGGAACCAGTATATATGAGACTGTTTTGCTCACAATGAATATAATCTGTGTGTGTTCTTTTAAGAAGAGAATGTTCCCTGCAGTATAAAACAGTACTGCTAGAGCAGAGAATCATTAGATTAGGTCAGATTTATTAAATAAATCTTTAGTTCATTTTCTCAATGTACTAACATTTAAGAGAATCAGACATTTGGGAACTTGGCTAATCCAATTTTATCTGGTATTAACCCCAGATATTATTTCTACTCCCTTTGAAGAGCCTGTTTCAGAAATATATCATGTTCCTTAGATTTCCTATGTCTCATCTGCCTTGTAGTCCTGGCCACAGCTGCCAGACCCTGAGCCAGCCCATGTCGTTCTACCACTTTTCAAGGTTGGAACTGCCAGCCTTATTAATCCAAGTTTGAAAGTTTTTTATTATTTTCAATTTTAACAGTACAATAAGAAGAGGAAAGGGGAGAAAAGAAAATAAAAACCCTAAATCTAAAAGCCACATCATATCTACTTTTAACCAAAAGAGAATCTCTCTCCAAGATTTAGCCTATGTTCTATACTACAGCATAGGATAAAAATATTTTGTATTTTTCTAAATTATTTCCCTCAAAACCAGATTTCTTTTATCATTATTCTAAAGTTTTTAAGTAATACTACTCATTCTTTTTTCTCATTCTTTCTTTTAATTACTTCTTAAAGAAAAGATTCCCAGGATTGATAGAATACTTGATAATTGCTGTTTGTCAGAAATAACTTACTCTTCTAAGAGTGAATGGAGAACCAAATAATTAGAAACACATACATGATGAGTCTTTAAAACCTTTTTTCTGAAAAGAATGTATCTCCCAACAGGATATTATTACCCAACACAATGACAGTCTTTTCTGATGCAGTTGAACAGAATTATTTCCTTCTGCTCTATTCAAAACTGTCTATTGGCCAAAAAACTTATCTTTTGACAAATTAAGCTCTAGAGAAAGTACAGTTGATAAAAGAAATTCTGTCAAATGGCTAAACCTGGGAATTAAGTTAGAATTTCCTGGTGTAAGTTGGTCATACAGAGATTTTATATATCTCTTGCTCTTCTTAGTTTACTTATCACATCTGAAAAGTATTGCCAAACCATGAAATAAGATTACTGATCTTATTATTAGTAAATTCTTTTTAATACTCAGAGGAGTGTTTTTGTATGGGGATAATAATTTGTCTTTACCTTTGGTAATGTTTTACAATTTGTTACCTATTTAATTCTGTTTCTTATACTGTTGCTGTATTTGTGTCAGTATCTCTTAGGTTTTCAACATAAACATTAAAAGAAGTTACTTTTGGGAAGGTATCATATTTACTACATACCTCAATTATATTTCCGTAAGTGTCTGAGGTAAAAACTGTAAACATTGAGTTAATAAATACTTACTGAATTGGCAGGGCAATTAAGAATATGTTGTATCACTGGATAAATCTGTCATTCTCCAAACTTCTGCATGTTGGAAGTGAACCATCCTACCATTTTTTTTCTTTTTCGCTAATTTACCACAATTTATTCCCATCCATCTCTTTTGTCCAAATGTCCTCAGTAGTCATGCAAAACTGCCTTGATTTAGATCTGGTACTTTTGGCAATCTGACATTAGGAAAACTTTTCATTTTCTTCAAATGAAACTTCAGATTAAAGGAAGCTATTGGTGAAGCTGTTCCTCTAAAGCAAAGGTAGCTCTGTGCCTCAAATGAACCCCGTTTCTGCAGCAATTTACTGGAGAGGGGATAGTAATGTATACTACTGGAAGGGACTCCATAACTGAATTTTAAATGAAAACTAAAACGGAGGTAACACACACTTTCTTTGCTTATTTGTTGATATTTTAAGAACAGAGCTGAATTAGCCCCATCTCATATTTGATAGTACACTATTACAATTTGTCTTTTCAGCGTATCTTATTTTATTTATTCGCACTCTTGTTCCTGTGTGCAGGCACATAGTCTAATGTGTTTGATGCATGTGCTAGGACACATATACATTCTTGAGAAATATGTTGTATTATTTAGCATATATTTTTATTTTCCCTAAGTAGTATTATAATTTTGTGCTAGTGCTATTTTTTACTATTTTCATCAACATTGTTTATTTTTATTTTAATTTAATTTTATTTTTGAAACAGAGTCTCATTGTGTCACCAGGTTGGAGTGCAGTGGCGTGATCTCAGCTCACGGCAACCTCTGCCTCCTGAGTTCAAATGATTCTCCTGCCTTAGCCTTCTAAGTAGCTGGGACTACAAGTGTGCACCACCACACCCAGCTAATTTTTGTATTAGTAGAGATGGGGTTTCACCATTTTGGCCAGGATGGTCTTGATGTCTTGACCTCGTGATCTGCCTGCCTTGGCCTCCCAAGGTGCTGCAATTACAGGCGTGAGCCACCACACCTGGCCAATATTCTGTTTTAAAGATATATGTACCTTGTACCTTGCTGGATTATTGCTTAGAACCACTACAGAGTGCCACATAGTACTACATAGTATGCATCCATCACATTTTACTTACCTGTTCCCTGAATGATGCTCTTCTAGACTGCTCCCAACATCTTGTTACCACAATCTGCATGCTGTAGCATTTTTACATATAGCCTTTTTGGATGTCTATGACAGTTTCTCAGGGCATATACCCAGGAGTGGAATTGCTGGATCATATCATGTAGGTGTTCATACATTTATTAAGTATTGCTTCATTATCCTCCAGAATGACTGTACAAATTATATTTCCAAGGACTGTGTAAAAAGATTTTCATTTTTTAATGTTTCTATAATATTTGGTATATTAGTTATTAATTTGTATGTAACCACAAAACCTTACGATTTAAGACAATATTTATTATTTCACAGTTTCTGTGGATCAGGAGTCTGAGTGTGGCTTACGTCAAAAGGTTGTAGTGAAGCTGTGAGCCAGAGCTGTAGTCTCATCTGAATGCTCAACAAGGGGAGAATTCCCTTCCAAATTTATTTATATGGTTGTTAGGATTTAGTTCTTTATGTGCTATTGAACTGAGGGTTTTAATTTCTTACTAGCTGTTGGCTGGAGTCACCCTTAGTTCCTTGCTGCATGGGGCACTGTAGTATAGCAGCTCACAGCATGGTAGCTGGTGTCCATCAGCACAAGCAATTGAGAGAGTGAAAGAGAGAAAAAGAGAAAATGACACAGGCTAAAAACTTTTCTTATTAGGACAATGTGGATAATACTAGAGTCTATCATGTGAATTTTTTTGAAAATTTAACAATGTGTGTAATACATGGAAATTATTCAATATTTTCCAGTATTATTTTCATTAAACTATGTCTTTTATACTGAGGTTTATGTTAAGAGTGTGTTGGCAAAATATATGCTATCTTAGAGTGCATATCCTGCAAAAATGGAAAGGAATAAAAATAAGACAATTGAAGAGACTATCTGAGTATGGTTAGAATATGGTTAGAATAAAGGTTTTGCTGTAAGATCTGCATATTTTTGAATGTGTCCTTTGGAGAAGACTACTAGGTGGACGTGTATTGTTTTATAAGATGAAAATAGAATGTGACTGTCAGTTAGAGAAAATGGTAAGTAGAAAGTATAAAATCAGCGGGATATTAAGAAGTTAAACAACTACCAGAAATTATCTATTATTATGGGTAGGGTGATGCTAGCTCTTAGTTACTTGGGATTATCCGACTTATTCAAACATCTCTAATACTCGGGAAAAAAAAGGTGAGAGTGAGTAAATCAACTTTTGTGCTCTCCACAGTAAAGGAGTCATGTAGGCTGCATTTCAGCATGAGGACATGGTGAAATAACATAACAGCAAAAATACTTCAGACCTGTGTTTTAGAATAAGTGAGAACCTGGTGTTAGGAGCCCTGACAAGGGATCTCTTCACATGTCCTAGGTTCACAGGGCTCCCACCAGTCAAACCTTGTCAGTCGTCTGCCTTCAACGGTAGTGTGGGGAGACTGGTGTTTTACTGCCATGCATTATTCATCTCAACATAAAGGATAAACTCAGCTTTGTTAACCACTGCCTGAGGGCCCTCAGATGGGAGAATATGTGGTTTTGGAATTGTGTTTTGTTATGGGAATGGAAAAAGCAGACCAGCCATAAGAACTTGCCACTATAATCCAGTTAGTAAAATATGTGTAATCAAAAGTTACTTCTTATAATCTAGAGAAGACCAGAGCAGACACAATTAGTTTTTACTTTATTCTATGCAAGCTTTACTTAAATGAATTCTATTTCTGGACAAAGAATATTCAGTTGAGCGGTCTAGAAAGTAGATAAAGAAAACATATAAAAAATGCTGAACTATGTTAAAAAATCCAAAAGCATCCTGTTTGAAATTTCAGCCTTTGACAGGCAGTGAATTAAACAGTAAGATAGTTAACACATCCAGAACTTACGAAATAAGTTAATGTAGTGAAAATGACTAAGATTATCAGCAACCACTTCTATCTTGCTCCTTTTGGACTGCTATAACAAAATACCGTAGACTGGGTGGCTTATAAACAGAAATTTCATAGACAACGCCTTTTTCTCTGTAATATCACAAGGTGGAAGGGGCAAGGGGTGTCTCCAAAGCCTCTTTTATAAAGGCACTAATCACATTCATAAGAGTCCTACCTTCATGATATAATCACTTCCCAGTACCCAATCACATTTTAATGCCATGCCCTCAGCGTTTAGGATTTCAACATATAAATTCTGGGGGAACAAAGTATTCAGACCATAGCAGCCTGTAAGCATACATGATGGGGAGGTGGGGTGAAAGAGAGAGGAAATAAAAAAGGGATGTTAATTATTCTTTAACAATAATAATTTAACTTTCAGTGAAAGCTGTAATATAAACCAACATTTACCAAAATGTTTAAAGTGTTAATTCAATAACCTTTGGTTGTAAGTTAAATATATTTGAATGTACTATGTATTTTTAAAGTTTATACATTTTTATTATAAAAGTAATATATGCTTATTGAAAGAAACTTAGAAATTAAATGAGCAACAGGGAGCGAAGACATCATCCAAACATAACTACTACTAGTATTATTTTTATGTATACTCTTAGCTTTTCCTCTATATTAATGTATAACTTTATATTGTTTTGAGCATAAACTTTTATAATGTTATAAAAACAATAAAAACCAAACAAAATGAGTTTTGTGTATGTTTTGTGAGGTTTTAAAAACCATAATAAATGTCATTTCCCATGTTACTTTTCCCTTTTTCTTTCTTAAATTAAACTGCTTTTATTTTACATTTTAAAATTTATATAAATTTTATGGGGGATGTGTGAAATTTCATTATGTGGATATACTTACTGCATAGTGATCAAGTCAGGTTATTTAGGGCATCCATCACCCAAGTACAATACATTTTTGTTTACTATAGTCACCCTACTCTGCAATCAAATATTGAATATATTTATTCTAACTGTATGTTTTTACCCTTTAACCTAATTCTTTTTATCCTTCCCCTACTCACCCTTTCCAGTATCTTATTTACTTTTCTACTTTCTGCATGTGATGAAATTTTTTCTCTCTCACATATGTGTCAGAACACGGAATATTTGTCTTTTTGTGCCTGGCTTGTTCACTTAGGAGAGTGACTTCCAGTTCCATGCATTTTACTGAAGATGACATATTTTTTTTTTTAGATGGAATAAAACTTTATTTTCTAACTAGATATCATCATTAAGATGATTACATTATCTGAAACCTAAACCTGAATGTAATTTCACAGTGTTAACAGGTAGTATAGCTGTCTAACATAATATCCCATTATAATTGACTCTTAATTAACAGTATAGGTATTATAAGCAGTAGTTGCTAATCCTACACTGACTTTTACTTCTTTTTTTTTTTTTCTTTTTTTTAAAATTTATTTATTATTATTATACTTTAAGTTGTAGGGTACATGTGCATAATGTGCAGGTTTGTTACATATGTATACTTGTGCCATGTTGCTGTGCTGCACCCATCAACTCGTCACTTACATCAGGTATAACTCCCAATGCAATCCCTCCCCCCTCCCCCCTCCCCATGATAGGCCCCTGTGTGTGATGTTCCCCTTCCTGAGTCCGAGTGATCTCATTGTTCAGTTTCCACCTATGAGTGAGAACATGCGGTGTTTGGTTTTCTGTTCTTGTGATAGTTTGCTAAGAATGATGGATTCCAGCTGCATCCAAGTCCCTACAAAGGACTCAAACTCATCCTTTTTTATGGCTGCATAGTATTCCATGGTGTATATGTGCCACATTTTCTTAATCCAATCTGTCACTGATGGACATTTGGGTTGATTCCAAGTCTTTGCTATTGTGAATACTGCTGCAATAAACATACGTGTGTATGTGTCTTTATAGCAGCATAATTTATAATCCTTTGGGTATATACCCAGTAATGGGATGGCTGGGTCATATGGTACATCTAGTTCTAGATCCTTGAGGAATCGCCATACTGTTTTCCATAATGGTTGAACTAGTTTACAATCCCACCAACAGTGTAAAAGTGTTCCTATTTCTCCACATCCTCTCCAGCACCTGTTGTTTCCTGACTTTTGAATGATTGCCATTCTAACTGGTGTGAGATGGTATCTCATTGTGGTTTTGATTTGCATTTCTCTGATGGCCAGTGATGATGAGCATTTTTTCATGTGTCTGTTGGCTGTATGAATGTCTTCTTTTGAGAAATGTCTGTTCATATCCTTTGCCCACTTTTTGATGGGGTTGTTTGTTTTTTTCTTGTAAATTTGTTTGAGTTCTTTGTAGGTTCTGGATATTAGCCCTTTGTCAGATGAGTAGATTGCAAAAATGTTCTCCCATTCTGTAGGTTGCCTGTTCACTCTGATGGTAGTTTCTTTTGCTGTGCAGAAGCTCTTTAGTTTAATGAGATCCCATTTGTCAATTTTGGCTTTTGCTGCTGTTGCTTTTGGTGTTTTAGACATGAAGTCTTTGCCCATGCCACAATTGCTTCAAAGAGAATAAAATACCTAGGAATCCAACTTACAAGGGATGTAAAGGACCTCTTCAAGGAGAACTACAAACCACTGCTCAGTGAAATAAAAGAGGACACAAACAAATGGAAGAACATACCATGCTCATGGATAGGAAGAATCAATATCGTGAAAATGGCCATACTGCCCAAGGTAATTTATAGATTCAATGCCATCCCCATCAAGCTACCAATGAGTTTCTTCACAGAATTGGAAAAAACTGCTTTAAAGTTCATATGGAACCAAAAAAGAGCCCGCATCTCCAAGACAATCCTAAGTCAAAAGAACAAAGCTGGAGGCATCACGCTACCTGACTTCAAACTATACTACAAGGCTACAGTAACCAAAACAGCATGGTACTGGTACCAAAACAGAGATATAGACCAATGGAACAGAACAGAGTCTTCAGAAATAATACCACACATCTACAGCCATTTGATCTTTGACAAACCTGAGAGAAACAAGAAATGGGGAAAGGATTCCCTATTTAATAAATGGTGCTGGGAAAATTGGCTAGCCATAAGTAGAAAGCTGAAACTGGATCCTTTCCTTACTCCTTATACGAAAATTAATTCAAGATGGATTAGAGACTTAAATGTTAGACCTAATACCATAAAAATCCTAGAGGAAAACCTAGGTAGTACCATTCAGGACATATTTTTTATGGAACAATAATATACCATTGTGTATATATTACCACCTTTAAAAAAAACTGTTCATTTGTTTGTGGACACTTAGGTTGATGCCATATCTTTGCTATTGTGAATAGTGCTGTGATAAATATGTGAGTGCAGGTGTCCCTTTGATATATTGACTTTGCCAACAGTATTGTATTAGTCTGCTTTCATGCTGCTGATAAAGACATATCTGAGACTGGGAAATTTACAAAAGAAAGAGGTTTAATTGGACTTACAGTTCCAGGTGGCTGGGGAAGCCTCACAATCATGGTGGAAGGCAAGGAGGAGCAAGTCACATCTTACATGGATGGCAGCAGGCAAACAGAGAGAGCTTGTGCAGGAGAACTTTCATTTTTAAACCCACCAGCTACTGTGAGACTTATTTAATATCATGAGAACAGCACAAGACTTGCCTGCATGATTCAATTACCTCCCACTGGGTCCTTCCCAAAACACATGGTAATTTAAGATGAGATTTGGTTGGGGGCATAGCCAAACCATATCATTCCACCCCTGGCTTCTCCCAAATCTCACGTCCTCACATTTCAAAACCAATCATGCCTCCCCAACAATCCCCCAGGTTCTTAATTCATTTTGGCATTAACTCAAAAGTCCATAGTCCAAAGTTTCCTCTGAGACAAGGCAAATGTCTTCCAACTATGAGCTTGCAAAAAGAAAAAGCAGATTAGTTAGTTCCTAGATACAGTAGGGGTACAAATATAGGGTGAATACAGCCATTCCAAACAGGAGGAATTGGCCAAAACAAATGGGCTACAGGTCCCATGCAAGCCCAACATCTGGGGGCGGGGAGGCGGGCAGTGAAATCTTAAAGCTCCAAAATGATCTCCTTAGACTCCATGTCTCACATCCAGGTGATGCTGATGCAAGAGGTGGGTTCCCATGGTGTTAGACAGCTCCACCCCTCTGGCTTTGCATGGTACAGCCTCCCTCTCAGTTGCCTTCATGGGCTGGCATTGAGTGTCTGTAGCTTCTCCAGGTGCACAGTGCAAGCTGTCAGTGGATCTGTCATTCTGGAGTCTGGAGGATGGTGATCCTCTTCTCACAGCTCCACTAGGCATATTTTCATATAGTTATTGGTCATTTTTATATCTTCTTTTGATAAATGTCTGTTATTTGCCTACATTTTTAATGATATTATTTTTCTGTTGAGTTGTTTGAGTTATTGTGTATTATGAATATTAGTCCCTTGTCAGATATAGTTTGCAAATACTTTCTGCCATTTGAGAGGCTTTGTCTTCACCCTGTTGATCATTTCTTTTGTTGTGCAGAGGCTTCTTTAAGTCTCATTTGTCTACTTTTGTTTCTCAATGCTTTTGCTTTAGAAGTCTTAGTTATAAGTTCTTTGCCTAGACCAATGTCTGTGAGAGGTTTGCCTAAGTTTTGCTGTAGTATCTTCATAGTGTCAGGCCTTATATTTAAGACTCTAATCCATCTTGTGTTAATTTTTGTACATAGTGAGAGATCGGGGTTCAGTTTGATTCTTCTGCATTAGGATCTCCAATTTTCCACCACAGTTTATTGAAGACATCATCGTTTCCCCATTGTAAATTCTTGTTGGATTTGTTGAAGATCAGTTGGCTGTAAATATGGGCTTTATTTTTGGTTTCTCTATGCTGTTTCATTGGTCTATGTATCTATTTTTATGTCAATACCATGCTGTTTTGGTGGTTATAGCTTTGTAATATATTTTGAAGTCAAGTAATGTGATGCATCTTTATTTGTTCTTTTTACTCAGGACTGCTTTGGCTATTGAGGCTCTTTTTTGGTTCCATACAAATTTTAGAATTGCTTTTTCTAATTTTGTAAATAATGACTGGCATTTTAGAGACTGCATTGAATCTGCAGATTGCTTTGGGCAATATGATTATTTAATTATATCAATTCTTCTGATCCATGAACATGGGGTGTTTTTCCATTTCTTTTTTAAAATTTTTAATTTTTGTGGGTACAGAGTAGGTGTATATATTTATGGAGATAATGAGACATTTTGATACCGGAATGCAATGTGGAATAATCACATAATAGAAAATGGGGTATCCATCCACTTGACAATTTATTATTTGTGTTACAAATAATCCAATTATACTCTTGTAGGTATTTTAAAATGCATGATTAAATAATTATGGACTATAGTCACCCTGTTGTGCTATCAAATAGGTCTTCATTCTCTCTAACTACTTTCTTTGTACCCATTAACCACCCTGATATGGTTTGGCTCTGTGTCCCCATCAAAATATCATCTTGTAGCTCGCATAATTCCCATGTGTTGTGGGAGGGACTGGTGAGTGAAAATTGAATCATGGGGGCAGGTCTTTCCTTTGCTGTTCTTGTGATAGTGAATAAGTCTCACAAGATCTGATGGTTTTAAAAACAGGAGTTTCCCTGCACAAGCCATCTATCTTTGCCTACTGCCATCCATCTTTGCCTGTTGCCATCCATGTAAGACATGATTTGCTCCTCCTTGCCTTCTGCCATGATTGTGAGGCCTTCCCAGCCATGTGGAAATGTAAGTCCATTAAACTTTTTTTTTTTTTTTTTTTTGGTAAATTTTCTAGTCTCAGGTATGTCTTTATCAGCTGCATGAAAATGAATTAATACAGTAAATTGGTACCAGTAGTGGGTTGCTGCTGCAAAGATACCCAAAAATGTGGAAGAGAGTTTGAAACGGGGTAAAAGGCATAAGTTGAAATAGTTTGCAGGGCTCAGAATAAGACAGAAAAATGTGGAAAAGTTTGGACCCCCAGAGACTTGTTGAATGGCTTTGACCAAAATGCAGATAATGATATGGACAATGAAATGCAGGCTGAGGTGGTCTCAGATGGAGATAAGGACTTGTTGGAAACTGAAGCAAAGGTGACTCCTTTTATGTTTTAGCAAAGAGACTGGTGGCATTTTGCCCATGCCCAAGAGATTTGTGGAACTTTAGACTTGAGAGAGATGATTTAGGTGGAAGAAATTTCCAAGCAGAAAAGCATTCAAGATGTGACTTGGATGCTGTGAAAAGCATTCAGTTTTATAAGGGAATAAGAGAATAAAAGTTCAGAAAATTTGCAGCCTGACAATGTGATAGAAAAGAAAATCTCATTTCCTGAGGAGAAATTTCAACTGGCTGCAGAAATTTGCATAAGTAATGAGGAGCCAAATGTTAATTCCCCAAGACAATGAGGAAAATGTTTTCAGGGCATGTCAGAGGTCTTCACAACAGCCCCACCCATCACAGACCCAAGGACCTAGAAGAAAAAAGTTTTTTCATTGGCCAAACCCAGGGTCCGTGTGCTGTGTGCAGCCTAGGGACTTGGTACCCTGCATCCTAGCCACTGCAGCAATGGCTAAAGGGGTCCCATGTAAAGCTTGGGCTGTGGCTTCAGAGGGTGCAAAGCCCAAGCCTTGGTAATTCTCACATGGTGTTGAGCCTGCCAGTGCACAGAAATCAAGAATTGAGGTTTGGGAACCTCCACTTAGATTTCAGAAGATGTATGGAAACATCTGATGCCCAGGCAGAAGTTTGCTTCAGGGGCGGGACCCTCATGGAGAACCTCGGCTAGGGCAGTGATGGGAAGAAATATGGGGTCAGAGCCCTACACAGAGACCCTACTTACGTACCACCTAATGGAGCTGTGAGAAGAGGGCCACCATCCTCCAGATCCCAGAATGGTAGATCCACTGACAGCTTGTACCATGCACCAGGAAAATCTGCAGATACTCAATGCCAGCCCCTGAAAGCAACTGGGAAGAAGTTTGTACCCTGCAAATCCACAGAGGCAGAGCTGCCCAAGACCGGGGGAACCTACCTCTTGCATCAATATGACCTAGATTTGAGACATGGAGTGAAAAGTGACCATTTTGGAGCTTTAAGATTTGACTGCCCCACTGAATTTCAGACTTGCATAGTGCCTGTAGCCCATTTGTTTTGGCCAATTTCTCCCATTTGGAATGGCTGTAATTACCAAATGCCTGTATCGCCATTAAATATAGGAAGTAACTAACTTGCTTTTGATTTTACTGGCTCATAGGTGGAAGGGACTTGCCTTGCCTTGGAGGAGACTGGACTGTGGACTTCTGAGTTAATGGTGAAATAAGACTTTTGGGGACTGTTGGGAAGGTATGATTGGTTTTGGAATGTAAGCACATGAGATTTGGCAGGGGCCAGGAGTGGAATGATATGGTTCGTCTCTGTGTCCTCACCCAAATCTCATCTTGTAGCTTCTATAATTCCCATGTGTTGTGGGAGGGACCCAGTGGGAGGTAATTGAATCATGCAGGCAAATCTTTCTCGTGCTGTTCTCATGATATTGAGTAAGTGTCATGAAATCTGATGGATTTAAAAATGGGAATTCCCCTGCATAAACTCTCTCTCTTTTTTTTGCTGCCACCCATGTAAGATGTGACTTGCTTCTCCTTGCCTTCCATCATGATTGTGAGGCCAATTCAGCCACGTGGATCTGTAACTCCATTAATCCTTTTTGTTTGTAAATTACCCAGTCTCAGGTATGTCTTTGTCAGCAGCATGAAAATGAACTAATATGCATCCCTGCCTTGCCCGCAGCCACCCATGGTCATTCCCAGCCTTTAGTAGCCATCCTCCTACTCTCTATGCTCACGAGTTAAATTGTTTTGATTTGGAGATCCCACACAAAATAGTGACAACGTGTGATGTTTATCTTTCTGTGTCTGGCTTATTTCACTTAAGATAATGATCTCCAGTTCTATCCATGTTGTTGCAAATGACAGACTCTTATTCTTTTTTATGGCTAATACTCCATTGTGTATAAGTACCACATTTTCTTTACGTATTTATCTGTTGATGGAAACTTAGGTTTCTTCCAAATCTTTGCTATTGTAAAAAGTGCCGCAACAAACATAATAGCACAGGTAAGTCTTTGATACACTGATTTCCTATCTTTTGGGTATATAACCAGCAGTGGGATTGCTGGATTGTATGGTAGCTCTATTTTCAGCTTTTTGGGGAACCTCCAAACTTTTCTCCATAGTGGTTGTACCAACTTACTTTCCAACCAGTGGTGTATAAGGGTCCTCTTTTTGCCACATCCCTGCCAGCATTTGTTATTGCCTGTCTTTCGGGTAAAAGCCATTTTAACTGAAGTGAGATGATACCTCATTATAGATTTGATTTGCACTTCTCTGATGATCAATGATGTTGACCACCTTTATATATGTCTATTTGCCATTTGTATTCCTCTCTTGAGAAATATCTATTTAAATCTTTTGCCCATTTTAAGATTAGATTATTAGTTTATTTCCTAGAGAGTTGTTTGAGCTTCTTGTATATTCTGGTTGTTAATCTATTGTCAGACTGGGAGTTTGCACGTATTTTCTCCTATTTTGTGGGTTGTCTCTTCATTTTGTTGATTTATTTCCTTTGTTGTGCAGAAGCTTTATAACTTGATGTAATCCCATTTATCTACTTTTGTATTGATTGTCTGTGAGGCAATGTTAAAGAAATTTTTGCCTATACCAATGTCCTGGAGAGATTCCCTAATATTTTCTTGTAGTAGTTTTATATTTTGAGGTCTTAGATTTAAGTTGTTATTCAGTTTGGAGTTGATTTGCATATATGGCAAGAGATAGGGGTCTAGTTTTATTCTTTTGCATATAGATATCCAGTTTTCTGAACACCATTTATTAAAGAGACTCTTATCCACTGTATGTTCATGACATCTTTGTAAAAAATGAATTCACTGTAGGTATGTGGATTTGTTTCTGGGTTCTCTATTCTGTTTTCTTGGTCTATGTGTCTGTTTTTATGCCAACACCATGTTGTTTGATTACTATAGTTTTGTACTGTAATTTGAAGCTAAGTAATGTTCTTTTTGCTCAGAATAGCTTTGGCTATTCTGGGTATTTTGTGATTTCATATAAATTTTAGGACAGTTTTTTTCTATTTCTGTGAACTACGCCATTGGTATTTTCATACGAATTGCATTGAATCTGTAGATTGCTTTGGGTAGCATGGACTACCATGGGTAGCATGGACGTTTTAACAACATTGATTCTTCCAGTCCATGAACATGTAAATATTTCCATGTTTTTGTGTCCTATTCAATTTCTTTCATCAGAGTTTTATAGTTTTCATTGTAAAAATTTATCACTTCCTTGGTTAATTCTTAGGTATTTAACTTTATGTGTAGCTATTGTAAATGAGATTACTTTTCAAATTTTTTCAGTTTGTTTACTTTTGGCATATAAAAATAATACTGAATTTTTCTGTTGATTTTGTATCCTACACGTTTACTTAATTTGTTTAATAGTTCTAATCATGGTTTGGTGGAATCTCTGCATTTTTTCCAAATGTAAGATTATATCGTCTACAAGCAAGAATAATTTGATTTTTTTTTTCCTAAGAGAATGCCGTTTATTTCTTTTTCTTTTCTGATTGCTCTAGTTTGGACTTTGAGTGCTATGTTGAATAACAGTGGTAAAAGCAGTCATCCTTCAGTTCCAGATCTAAAAAGAAAGGCTTTCAGTTTTTGCTCATTCAATATAATCTTAACTGTGGGTCTGTTATATATAGCTTTTCGTATGTTGAGGTATATTCCTTTTATCTTCAGTTTCTTTAGGGTTTTTTTTTTTTTTTTTTTTCCCGAGGGCCGTTGGACTTTATCAAATGGTTTTTCAGCATCATTTGAAATGAAATGGTTTCCGTCCTAATCTGATGTATCACACTGATTGATTTGCATATGTTAACCCATTCTTGCCTCTCTGGGGTAAATCATACTTGGTCATGGTGAATGATCTTTTTAATGTATTGTTGAATTCAGTTTGCTGGTATTTTGCTGGGAATTTTTGCATCAATGTTCATCAGATATATTGGGCTGTAGTTTTAATTTTATTTATTTATTTATTTTTTAATGTATCCTTCTCTGGTTTTGTTGTCAGGGTCTAATAATACTGGCCTTGTGTAATGAATTTAAAAGCACTTTTTCCATTTTATTGAAACAGTTTGAGTAGGATTGGTATTAGTTTTTCTTTAAATGTTTGGTAGAATTTAGCAGTGAAGCCATTGGTTCCCAGGTTTTTCTTTACTGGGTTCCTGTTAAATATGCTTTGATCTCATTATGTGTTACTGGTCTATTCAGGTTTTGGATTTCTTCATGAGTCAATCTAAGTAAGTTCTATGTGTCTAGGCATTTATCTCTTTCTTCAAGATTTTCCAATTTATTGGCATATAGTTGCTCATAGTAGCCATTAATGATTCTTAGAATTTTTGCAGTATCTTTTGGAGTGTCTCCTTTATTATCTCTGATTTTATGTATTTGAGTCTTCTTTTTTTCTTAGTCTGGATAAAGCTTCATCAGTTTCCTTTGTTTTCTTCATTTCAAATTTATTTATTTCTGCCGTGATCTTTATTTCTTTTCTTGTACTAATTTTGGGTTTAGCTTGCTCTTCCTTTTCTAGTTCTTTAAAATGCATCGTTAGGTTATTTATTTGAAGTTTTTCTTCTTTTTTAGTGTAGGCAGTGATAGCTATACATTTTTCTCTTAGTACTACTTTTGCCGTGTCCCATAGGCTTTGGTATGTTGTGTATCCATTATAATTTGTTTCAAGAAATTTTTCAATTTCCTACTTAATTTCTTCATTGACCCACAGGTCATTCAGGAGCAAATTGCTTAATTTTCATGTGCTTGTATAGTTTCCAAAATTCCTCTTGTTATTCATTTCTAGTTTTATTCCACTGTGGTCAGAGAAGATGCTGATATTATTTCAATTTTTTGAATGTATTAAGACTTGTTTTGTGGCTTAATATATGGTCTATCCTTGAGAATAATCCATTGGCTGAGGAGAAGAATGTTACTCTATAGCCTTTGTACAAAGTGCTCTATAAACATATAGTAGGTTCACTAGTTCTATAGTGCAGATTACATTCAATGTTCCTTTCTTGATTTTCTGTCTGATTGATCTGTTCAGTGCTGAAAGTGAGGTGTTCATGTCTCCAACTACTATTGTGCTGGAGTCTGTCTCTTTTTAGCTCCAATATTTGCTTTATATATCTGTGTGCTCCATTGTTGGGTACATATATATTTACTATCATTATATCCTCTTGATGAATTGACCCCTTTATCAATATATAATGACCTTCTTTGCCTTTTTTTAAACAGTATTTTCCTTGAAATCCATTTTGTTTGGTGTAAGTATAGATATTCCTGCTCTATTTTTGTTTCCCTTGGCAGGTAATATAATTTTTATCTATGTGTATCTTTATAGGTGCAGTGTGTTTCTTGTAGACAACAGATCAATGGGTCTTGTTTTTTACTCCATTTTGGTGGTCTATGTCTTTTGATTGGAGAGTTTAGTCCATTTACATTCCATGTTATTCAAGGTAAGTAAGGACTTCTGCCATTTTATTTGTTTTCTGATTGTTTTACAGTTTCATCCTTTTGCCTTCCTGTCTTTTAATAAAGGTGACTTTCTCTAGTGGTATGCTTTAGTTTCTTGTTTTTTATTTTTTTGTATCCATTTTATATTTTTTGATTTGAGGTTACATGAAACTTGCAAATACTATTTTATAACCCATTATTTTAAACTGATGACAACATAACACTCACAAACATGCAGAAACAAAACTAAAATAATGTCTGTGTTTAGCTTCATTTCCCCACTTTTTGCTGTTTCTCTTAATGTCTTATTTTACTGTTTATGTTTTGAAAAGTTATAATTGATTAGTTCATCATTTAATCTTTCTAAATTGAAAACTAAATTGATTAGTTCATCATTTAATCTTTCTGCTTAAGACAAGAACAGTTTATATATCACAATTAAATTGTTATACTATTCTGTGTTTTTCTGTGTGCTTATTATTACCAGTGAGTTTTGTACCTTCAGATGATTTATTCTTGCTTATAAACCTCCTTTTCTTTCAGATTGAAAAACTCTCTTTAGTATGTTTTGTAGGACAGGTCTAGTGTTGATAAAATCCCTTAGCTTTTGTTGCTTAGGAAGGTCTTTGTTTCTCCATGCTTAAAGGATATTTTCACCGATATACTATTCTAGGGTAAAGGTTTCTCTTTCAGCACTTTAAATATGTCATGCTAGTCCCTCCTGGCTTATTAGGTTTCCACTGAAAAGTCTTCTGCCAGAGATGGATTGGGATTTCAATGTATAATTGTTTCCTTTCTCTTGCTGCTTTTAGGATCCTTTCTTTATCCTTGACCATTGGAAGTTTGATTAAAAGATGCCTTGAAGTAGTCTTCTATGTGTTAAATCTGCTTGCTGTTCTATTGCCTTGTTGAATGTTGATTTCATTCTCTAAGTTTGGGAAGTTCTCTGATAATCTTTTGAATAAACTTTTTACTCCTATCTCTTTTCCTACCTCTGCTCTAATGCCAGTACCTCTTAGATTTGCCCTTCTGAGGCTATTTTCTAGATCTTGTAGGTGTGCTTCATTTTTAATTTTTTATTATTTTGTCTCCTCTGCATATTTTCAAATAGCTAGTCTTCAAGTTCACTAATTCTTCTGCTTGACCAGTTCTGTATTTAAGAGACTCTGATGCATTCTTTATTATTTCAATTGCATTTTTTAACTCTAGATCTTTTGCTTATTTATAATTATTTCAATCTCTTTGTTAAATTTAGCTGATAGAATTCTGAATTCTTTCTCAGTGTTATTTTGAATTACTTTGAGTTTCCTCAACACAGCTATTTTGGATTCTCTGTCTAAATGGTTACATATTTCTGTCTCTCCAGGATTGGTTCCTGGTGCCTAATTTATTTCATTTGGTGGTTCATGTTTTCCTCTATGGTGTTGGTCAAGTCCAACAATGCTGTTATTTTTACAGACTCATAGAGGTACTACCTTGGTAGTCTTGGAAAAGATATGAAAGAATTCTCTGAATTACAAGGCAGAGATTCTTGTTCTTTTCCTTTCTTTCTCCAAAACAAATGGGGACTCCTGAATGGAGACTTTCTGTTCTGAGCCACCAGGAACTGGGGCTGTGGTGATGCAAGCATTCCTGTTGCCATCAACACTGAGATTGGGCTAGGTCAGCTCTGAAGCCAGCACAGCACTGGGCCTTACCCATTGTCTTTTTCTTGAAGGTGGTGAGTTCTCCCAGGGCCAGGTGTGTCTACAGATGCTGTCTGGAAGCCAGGTATGGAAATAAAATAAACTTTGCAATTTACCTGATGTTCTATTCTACTGCAGCTAAGTTGGCACTCAAACCACAATAGTCTTTCCCACTCTTCCTTCTTCTTTCCTTCGGCAAAGGAGCCTCTTCCTGTGGCCACCACCACTGGTCCACGGGGTTTTCTGAAAGGCCACCGTCGGTGTTCGCTTAAAGCTCAAGGAGTCCTCTGTCAGCTTGTGGTGAATCCTGCCAGGCCTGGGATTAGCAGGGAAATAGGCTCCCTTCTGGCCAAGGGAAGGTCCAGAAATACTGTTTAAGAACCAGGCCTGGACTCAGGGACCCCAAGATCATGCTTGTTGCCCTACCCCTCTTTGTCCAGGATGGTACCTAGGGTGGAAGACAATGTTCCCTTTACTTTTCCCTCTGCTTTCTCTAATACAAGGAATCTTTCACCATAGTCACTACAGTGGGAATGGGCTGGGTCACCTGTAAAGCCAACATGTCTCAGAGTCCAAGGCCCATGGTGTATTTCCTGAGTTTTGCTATTGGTTATTCAGGGCCCAGGGCTCCTGAGTCAGCAGGTGATGAATCCTGCAAGGACTGGGTGCTTCCTCTGAAGGCAGGGAGTTCCCTTTAGGCTCAGGCTATGTCTAGAAATGTCCAGGAGCTAGGGACTGAAATGGGTGTGTCATGACTCTGCCTGGTGCCCTGTCCTACTATGGCTGAGCTGGTATTCAAGATGCAAGACAAAGTCCTCATTACTCTTTGCTCTCCTCTTTTTAACCAGAAGAAAGAATTAATTTTTTGTTACTGTAAGCTGTACTACTGGTGTTGGCGAAGAGATAGTGCAAGCACTCTTTTAGCCATGCCAGCTGGTGTCTCCCTATGTCATATGATACCATAGTCCACTGGTTCTAAGTCCAGCTTAGTACTGGCAATTACCTAGGAATTGCAGCCTTTGTGTTATAGACTGCCTTTCAAGTTTACCTAAAGACCCAGAGTACTTCAGTCCATGGTAGCGAGGCTTGCTGTGAAAGTTAAGTTCCAACTACTGGATTGGGTGATTCCCTTCTGTCTAGGGCTGATCTAAATGCTCACTCCATGTGTTGGCACTGGTTTTATTCTCCCCTGTGACTGAGAAGCACTGAGCTAACTGTAAAGTCTTCCAGACGCTGCACACTCTCCCCTAAAATGCACAGATTCTCTCTCTGTCACAGGCCACTGCTGGGGATGGGGGAGATGTGGCACTGCCAATTCAAGACTGTCTTTCCTGCCCTCCTCTATGCCTCTTTTTGCAATATGAAGTTAAAACCAGGTACTGTGATTGCTCACCTCTTTTTTGGTTCTTGTGACCATGTTTCTTTGTGTGCAGATAGTTGTTAAAATTTGGTGTTCTATTGGGGGAGAAAAATGATGTAGGCTTTTAGTCCACCATCTTACTCTGGCCTTCTGTTTTTCCATTTCTTTTTGTCATTTTGAATTGCTTTCTTTAGTGTTTAAGCATTTTATTTGTAGAGATCTTTTACCTCCTTGGTTAAATGTATTCCTGGATATTTAATTTACTTTTTGTAGCTATTGTAAATAGACTTGCCTTCTTGATTTTTTCTTGGCTAAATCATTATTGTTGTACTGATATTTATACATTGATTTTGTATCCTGTAACTTTACTGGATTCATTTATCAAATCTAAAAGATTTTCAGTGGAGTCTATGTTTTTGTAAGTATAAATCATATAATTAACTAAGAGGGATAATTTGATTTCCTATTTTCCAATTTAGATGCCTTTTATTTTTTTCTCTCGCCTGATTGTTCTCACTAGGACTTCCAATACTATGTTGAATAAGAGTTATAAAAGTGGACAACCTTGTCTTGAGACAAGAGATGCCTTCTAAGATAAAGAGCCTTCTAAGAGAAAAGACTTTCATGTTTGGTTCATTTAGTATGATGTTAGCTGTGTGTATGACCTTTATTATTTTGAAGCATGTTCCTTCTATGCCTAGTTGGTTGAGAGTTTTTATCAGGAAGAGGTGTTTAATTTTATTTAATGCTTTATCTCTCTCTATAGAGATGATAACAGGATTTTTGTCCTTCAGTCTGTTGATGTGATATATCATGTTTATTGATTTGCACATGTTGAACAATGCTTGCATTTCTAGTATGAAACTTACTTGATCATGGTATATTATCTTTTTGATGTGTTGTTGGATTTGGCTTGTTAGTATTTTATTGTGAATATTTGCATCTATGTTCATCAGAGATTTTGGCCTGTAGTTTTGTTGTTGTCATGTATTTTTCTGGTTTTGCTGTCAAGGGGATGCTGTCCTCATACGATGACTGAGGGAGGAAGAATTTCTTCCTCTTCGATTTTTGGGAAAAGTTTCAGGAAGATTGGTACTAGTTCTTGGTACATTTGGTAGAATCTGGCTGTGAATCCATCCAGTCTTAGGCTCTTCTTTCTTGGCAGTTTTTTTCCCCCCTGATGCACTCAGTAGTTTCAATTTTTCAGAAATTCATTCATTTCCTCTAGGTTTCCCAGTTGGTCACTGTAGAGTTGTTCAAAATAGCCTCAGATAATCTTTTTTATTTCTGTGGTGTCAGTTGTAATGTCTCTTTTTTCATTTCTGATTTTGTTTATTTGGATCTTCTCTCTTTCTTTGTTAGTCTATCTAGTGGTTTGTTAATTTTGTTTCTTTTCAAAGGTCCACCTTTTCATTTCATTGATATTTTGTGTTTTTTAGATCTCGATTTAATTTTGTTCTGCTCTGCTCTTTGTTTTTTCCTGCTAATTTTGGGCTTGGCTTGTTCCTGATTTTCTCTTTTCTTAAAGTACATTGTTAGAATATTAATTTGTAATCTGTCTACTTTTTTTTTTTTTTTTTGAGACAATCTCACTGTGTCAACCAGGCTAGAGTGCAGTGGCATGATCTCAGCTCACTGCAGCCTTCACCTTCCTGTTTCAAGTGAGTCTCATGCCTCAGCTACCTTAGTAGCTGGGATTATAGGCATGTGCCACCATGCCCTGCTAATTTTTGTATTTTTAGTAGAGATAGGGTTTCACCATGTTGACCAGGCTAGTCTCAAACTCTTGGCCTCAAGTGGTCCACCTGCTTCAGTCTTCCAAAATACTGGAATTTCAAGAGTGAGTCACTGTGCCTGGCCCCTCTCTACTTTTTTGATGAAGGCATTTATTGTTACAAACTTCCATCTTAACACTGCTTTTGCTATATTCCATAAGTTTTAGTATGTGGTATTTCCATTTTCACTTGTTTCAGCAATTTTTTTGATTTCCATCTTAATTCCTTTGTCGATCCACTTGTAATTCAGGAGCAGGTTGTTTAATTTCCATGTATTTATATAGTTTTTAAAGTCCTTCTTGGTATTGATTCTTAGTGTTGTTCCATTGTGGTTTGGGAAGATACTTGATATAATTTTAATGTTAAAATATTTGTTGAGACTAGTTTTATGTACTAATATATGTTCTATCCTGGAGAATATTCCATGTGCTGATGAAAATAATATATATTCTGCTATTGTTGAATAGGATGTTTTATAAATGACTGTTAGGTTTATTTGGTTTAATGTACTATTTAAATCCAGTGCTTCTTTGTTGACTTCCTGGCTAGATAATTTTGTCTAATGCTTAAAGTGGAATGTTAATGTCTATCTCTCTATATTTATTCATATTTACTTTATGAATATGGGTGCTGCAGTGTTGGGTACATGTATATTTAAAATTATTATATTATCTTGTTGGATTGTTCCATTTATCATCATATAATAACCTTCTTAGTCTTTTTTTAAAACTGTTTTTAACTTAGTCTGTTTTATTTGATACAACTATAGCTATACCTGCTTGATTTTGTTTTTGCTTGATTGTAATATCCATTTCCATACCTTCACTTTCACTAGTAAGGTTAGTTTCTTTTAAGCAGCAAACAGTTGCATTATTTTTTTTATCATCCATTTAGCTATTGTATATCTTTTAAGTGGAAAATGTAATCTATTTACATTAAAGGTATTATTGATATATGAGGCTTTATCCCTGTCATATTATTAATTATTTAGTGGTTGTTAAATATTTTTTTTGTTCTTCCTCTTTCTTTTATTATCATTGTTTGGTTTAGTGGATTTCTTTAGTGGTACCATTTAAGTCCTTTCTTATCCTTATTTGTGTGATTGCCTTAGTAATAAGTTTATTTTTTAAACATTACTTTTAATTTAATTGATTTTTAAAAAACTTTTAAGTTCAGGATTACAATTACAGGTTTATTATGTAGGTAAATTGCATGTCATGCCAACTGGAAGTTTTATAGTTTTATATTTTAATGATGATAAGTTTTATCTTTTACTTCCAGGCTTAGGACTCCTTTAAGTATTTCTTGTAAGGCCAGTCTAGTAGTAACTAATTTACTCAGCATTTTCTTATCTGAAAAAGACTTTATTTATCTTTCATTTATGAAGGATAATTTTACTGGATATACAATTCTTACTGGGTAGTTTTTCTTTTCTTTCAACACTTTGACTCTATAATCTCACTTTGTTCTAGCCTGTAAGGTTTCTGCTGAGAAAATTCCTGTTTAGTTTCTAGCCTGCAAGTTTTCTGCTAAGAAAACTTCTGTCTTAGTCTGATGGGATTTTTCTTGTAGGTGACTAGACACTTTTGTCTTGTTATTTGTATGATTCACTCCTTATCTTTGACTTTAGACAGTCTGACTATTATGTGCAGTGAGTAAGACCTTTTTGTGTTGTATCTGCTTGGAGATCACTGACCTCCTATATCTGGATGTTTAACTTTCTTGCTAGATTTGGGAAGCTTTCATCTATTATTTTGTTAAAGAGGTTTTCTAATTCTTTTGTTCACTCTTTACACTTGGGGATACCAATAACTCAAATATTCAGTCACTACACATTATCCCAAAGATCATGAAGGGTTTTCTAGTTCTCTTTTATTCTTTTTCTTTACTTTTACCTGATTGGATTATTTCAAAAGACACATCTTCAAGTTTTGAGATGTATTCTTCTGCTTGATCTAGCCTATTGTTGACAGTTTCAAATGTATTTTGTATTTCTTTTAATGAATTCTTCATTTCCAGAATTTTTGTGGTATACAAAAATTGAATGAACCCAGAATTCATTCAAATCTTGAATGAAACATTCTTTGTATTGCTTTTCTCTTGTATTTCAATTAATTTCTTTAAAATCAATTTTTAGAGAGCATTAGGACAAATACCTAATGCATGTGGGACTTAAAACCCAGATGATGGGTTGATAGGTGCAGCAAACCACCATGGCACATGTATACCTATGTAGCAAACCTGCATGTTCAGCACACGGATCCCCGAAATTAAAGTAAAATAAAATCAAGATTTTGAATTCTTTATCTGGTATTTCAAGAATTTGTTTTCAATTAAAATCTATTGCTAGTACTATTATGTTCCTTTGGAGGTGTCATATTTACTTGCTTTTTTGTTTCCTGTGTCTTTGGGTAGATATTTGTACATCTGGTATAACAGTTACTTCTTCCTTTTTACTTCTTATTTTTAATTTACGTTCATAGGAAATGACTTTTTCCTGAAAATATATCTGTGCTGTTTGTGGGGTAGGGCACTTTGACTTTGATTTTGAGTGCACACAATAGTGTTGTCTCTATATGAATTCTTTGGCTGTTAACGACATTAGTGGTATTTGTGATTTCCTTAGTGGGTTAGCATGCAGTTATTAGTGGTAGCTGTCTTGAAGTCGTGCTGGGCACTGGGATACCAGGTGGACCAGTCATCAGGTCTCTGTGGTGGTAGTGGTGAGCTAAACATGTCCATCCTTGGATCCCTGGGCAGTATGCTTTGGCTCTGGGGTTGGCAGTTACCATCACGTAACTTCCTGGGCTTCCAGGTGGCTTGCTTGAATGCTGGTGATAGCAGCAGTAGACTAGACAACTGAATGGGTTCTCAGGCTCCTTGGCAACTGGTGTGGCTTGGGCAATGATAGTGGTAGTGGAAGGACAATTCTCTAGGGCCTGAATAGTGTACATTTATTCATGTTGGTGGCTGCAATGGGCTGGGAATGCCATTCTCCATGCCTGCAGGGGGTGCCAACAGATAGGTGCCAGCTGAGTCAGTAGTAGCCAGGAATTTAGGCCCAACCTCAGGCCCCCAGCATGAGTGCTCAGGTGCTTAACATAGTGGACTGGATTGGACAATTCCCAGGGCCCTGGCCTATGTGCCCTGTCTTGGGGGAAGGGCAAAGCTGGCCTAGATAGGTGGTCTTGTGCTCAGGCACCCTCATGGTGAGAGCAGACACAACCTGTGGTGGGTGTGGGTGGGGTGATCCTCAGGCCCAAGGCAGAATGGTTAGGTAAAGGGCAGTAGCAGCGGTGCTGATGCCCTGCCACTGACAGGGTGGAGCCAGCCTCAGTGGCCACAGCCTGGGCAAGTGGATGGGGAACATGTGTCCTCTAACACCTGAGTGCCAGTAGGGACTACTTTTAGCCCTGGTAGTGGTAACCTGCACCTATCTCATGCCTTAGCCCCAGCTGCAAGAGTCCTTGTCCAGCTCACAAATAAGTCCCAGAGTCAATATGTGCTCTGCTCATTTCCCACTCTCAGGGCTGGCAGTGCTTGCTTCCCAGCCCTGGCAGCTAAAGTGCACACTTTACTTGCTTCTCAGGCATGGCTGTGGTAGCCTATTCCTAACTTGTGACCCAGTCTCATCAGTGACAACCCGAGCTTCCCTTATCCTTCAGTCCTGACACGCTGGGGCCCAAGATTGTGTAGTATCTGTTGAAGGCTAGTATTAAAAATAGAACCTTGCTGTAGCCACTTAGGTCTCAGAGAGAGTATGGGCCCCAGCATGAGCTCCCCACTGGAGTAGTTCTGTGTCACAGTCTTCCAGCAGCTACTGTGTTCGTTTCAGGACTTGGGAGGGTCGAGGGGCTCTCTCATGGCCAGGATTGGATGGCAGTGTAGGCTGCTGGAAGTCTCTTGCTTACCCTTTCCCTGTGTTGGGAAGTCACTCTCCGCTCCCAGTCAATCCTGGCTAAGTAGGTTGCTTTTCTTCCTTCTCCTTTCTTGCATTTGGTGTTTTCTGTCACTTTTCTGTTGCATACCAGCGTTCTCTTGGATAATGTATTTGAAGTGTGATTGTCTGTATGCCATTTTGGTTCTTCTCGATGGAGGAGGCAAGCATGAAATGCTAGTCAGCCATCTTGAAGTTCCTTAAATATTCTTTTTCAATATTTTAAATAGCTTGGTAGTTTACTATTTAAGATGAACATTCTCATACCTATATCTTTCTGCATATCCATGATTGTCTTTTTAGAATAAATTTTAGAAATTAAATAATTAAATAGTTTTAAAATTTTGATGTCTTTAGTGCATATTATAAAACTTTCCAGAAAGGTAATTCTACTTTGTGTTATGCAAAAAGTGTTTGAGTGTATTTTCTTACACTTCCCTTCCACCATTACCAAGAAATGCTCTGTTTTTATTCTGATATTTATTATTCTATTGTAGTTTAACTCATATTACATTCCTCATTAATAAAACTGAATGTTATATAAATTTATTGATTATAATTTTTTAGAAAACATTCTCTATTCCATGATCTTTGGCCATTTTTAATGAGTTATTTCAATTTTTTAAAAATTTAAAGTAAATCTATGTTTTACTGAATTTAATTCATTATATATGTTGCAAATAATCCTCTAGGCTATAGTTTGCTTTTAATTTTTTAAAGGATTTTATTAGTATAAGTTTTTGATGTGGTCAAATTGACCAATTTTTTTCTCCATGCCTTTCATTTTTTAAAATTATTATACTTTAAGTTTTGAGATACATGTGCAGAACATGCAGTTTTGTTACATAGGTATACACGTGCCATGGTGGTTTGCTGCATCCAACAACCCGTCATCTGCATTAGGTATTTCTCCTAATGCTATCCCTCCCCTAACCCCCCACTACCTGACGGGCCCTGTTGTGTGATGTTCCCCTCCCTGCGTCCATGTGTTCTCATTGTTCAACTGCCACCTATGAGTTAGGACATGCAGTGTTTGGCTTTCTATTCTTGTATTAGTTTGCTGAGAATGATGGTTTCCAGCTTCATCTATATCCCTGCAAAAGACATGAACTCATCCTTTTTATGGCTGCATAGTATTCCATGGTGTATGTGTGCCACATTTTGTTTATCCAGTCTATAATTGATGGGCATTTGTGTTGGTTCCAAGTCTTTGCTATTGTGAATAGTGCTGCAATAAAAATATATGTGCATGTGTCTTTATAGTAAACTATAATCCTTTGGGTATATACCCAGTAATGGGGTTGCTGGGTCAAATGATATTTCTGGTTCTAGATCCTTCAGGAATCAGCACACTATCTTCCACAATCGTTGAACTAATTTACACTCCCACCAACAGTGTAAAAGTGTTCCTATTTCTTCATATCCTCTCCAGCATCTGTTGTTTCCTGACTTTTTTAATGATCGCCATTCTAACTGGCGTGAGATGGTATCTCATTGTGGTTTTGATTTGCACTTCTCTAGTGACCAATGATGATGAGTTCTTTTTCATATGTTTGTTGACCACATCAATGTCTTCTTTTGAGAAGTGTCTGTTCATATCCTTTGCCCACTTTTTGATGGGGTTGTTTTCTTGTAAATTTGTTTAAGTTCCTTGTGGATTCTGGATGTTAGCCCTTTGTCAGATGGATAGATTGCAAAAATTTTCTTCTATTCTGTAGGGTGCCTGTTCACTCAGATGATAGTATCCTTTGAGGTGCAGAAGCTCTTTAGTTTAATTAGATACCATTTGTCAATTTTGGCTTTTGTTGCCATTACTTTTGGTGTTTTAGTCATGAAATCTTTGCCCATGCCTAGGTCCTAAATGGTATTGCCTAGGAAAACCTAGGTAATATCCTTCTCTATGCCTTTCTAAATTAATAACTTTCACTCTAAAACATTTACCGATTTTTTTTTTTTGAGATGCAGTCTCACTCTATTGCAAGATGGAGTGCAGTGGCGTGATCTTGGCTCCCTGCAACCTCCAACTCCCTGGTTCAAGCTATTCTTCTGCTTCAGCCTCCCAAGTAGCTGGGATTACACCATGTTCAGCTAATTTTTGTATTTTTAGTAGAGATGAAGTTTCACCATGTTGGCCAGGATGGTCTCGATCTTCTAACCTCATGATCCACCCACCTCAGCCTCCCAAAGTGCTGGGATTACAGGCATGAACCACTGCACCCAGCCAAACATTTACCTATTTTATACTACATGGTTTACTTTACTTTTTACATTAAAATATTTAATCTGGATTTTATTATTTTGTGATTTATGGATTGAGGCATTGAACATCAATGATTGGTTAATTATTCACCTTTCCCATACTGATATCATAATATCCCATACTGATATCAAAATATCATTTTATCACTTAATATAGATATCTATTCATCTTTGGATTTTCCATCCTGTTCTGTGGATCTGGTTATTCTTCCTCTGGCAGTATCACACTTCAATTTAGGTCAGGTTTATATTATAATACATTTTGGAAGCTGAAGGTAATAATCCTTGTAATTATTCCTCCTCTTTTGTTTTCTCTTTTATTTATTTATCATTTTGTGTATATGTGTGTGTGTGTGTGTGTGTGTGTGTGTGTGTTTGTGTGTGTGCTGTACCATTAAGTAAAATGCTGGATTTTGACTTGATGTGGATATCCTCTGTCATCTCAATAAGTATGTTTCTATTGACAGTGTATAAAAGCTTTTATTTTCTTTTTTATGGGATGTTATTTTTTATCGACTTTTTAGGAACTATGTAGTTATGTGTTTGTTTCCCCTTAACCATTTATTTATGAACCTGATATAATATATTTATAGATTTCCAATTGTTAAATTGAAGATTATTTTTGGCTATTCTCTTTTGGTTATGTTCTCATAATAGACTGTAGATTTTCAAACCTTTATTATTAACTGAGTCAGGTTGTGTGTGTGTGTGTGTGTGTGTGTGTGTGTGTGTGTGTGTGGTATTCATCTTGACTTTCTATCACATTTAGGGTTACTCTAAAACATGAGTTGGGGCCTTTCACTGTTGTTTTATGCAGTTTAAATAATACTGGAACTGTCTGTTTTTGAAGGTTGGAGGGAAATTTTTCCTTCACAACTACTTTCTAACCTGCCTTCTACTAACACATTTTTGGACAACTTTTTCAATTCCTTCCATAGTTTTTCATCATTCCCTGTTTCAAATCAATAAATGTGTCAGTTACAATAATTTGCATTTTTTCTATTAGACATAAATTCTGTTTTTACAATTTCATTATGGAAGTTGGATGTCAATTTTTATTTTGTGGTTTATGTTAAAAATATTTAAGTGTAATTGCAAGGAGAAAATATGGCTTCCTTTTCAAAATTAAAATAAAGATATAATTCAGTCTGGATAAAGCATTATCTGAAATAAGAAACTGGGACTAGTGTTTTTCTCTGCTACTTACTTATTTCAATGCTTCTAGTTTGCTTTACTAAAATATACTTGTTCGGTAGGGTAGAAATTCCTCCTTCTATAGTCATGGAAGTCATGGAGGTTTTAATAGCACTTTCGTAGTCACACCAATTTAAATGTTTTCCAACAGAATAGTCTAGCCTTGTCCTCTTTGAGCTAATGATTGCACAACAGCCAGAATAAGCAACTTCAAACAAAAAGGGGAACATATAATTCTTCTCACTGTTTAAGTCTTCCTATTGCACTTAGGGTAAAATACAGAATTCTTGCTATGTGGAAGCTTCTGCATAATCCCACTCCAACCTACATCATTGTTGGCTTTCTGTGGTCTCATGATCTCACCATGCTCTGGACACACAGATTTTCCCTTATATTCCTTTGCACCAGACACTCCTGCCTGCTCTACAGCCTTGGCCCATTCTCTCCCTCTGCCTGGAACACTCTTGCCTCCCTGCAGCACTTAGCAGCATTCTGCCATTCTTTAGTTCTCAGCTTCAAAAGGCCACTACCTCAATGAGCCCTCCCAGCACCCTCTTAGCCCCTCTGAATTAGATCTCCATGTTGTACTCTCTGATAAGCCCCTGGTTAATCTCATGAACTCTGAGGGAAGGACGGATTTAAATTCTGGATCTACTATTCATTAACTTTGTGATTCTGGGCAAGTTATTTAAACTTTCCATATTTCAGTTTCCCTATTTATAAAATAGAAATAAAAATACCTATTTCCCATGATTAGGAACTTCTGCTCTACCAACAAGAGTCCAAATGAGTACACACACAGAGATGAACATCTTAAAACAGTGCTTGGCACATGTTAAATACTTGCTGTCTTAGACTTTATTATTATTTCTTTTATATTATATAACTTAGTTTATATAACTATGCATTTGTAGAAATGTTTGTTTCATGTCTATTTTACCCTACTAGACTGTAAAGACTAAGTCTTGGAAGAGTAGGTTCTGGGCTTATTCATCACTATATACCAGTTTTTACAAAAGGATGTAGATATATATCTTGAATAAATGATTATTTATTGCTTTCTTTCTTTATGTTCTTTTTTCTTTGTAGTTTTAATACTCTTGTAAACTTTGCTAAAATCTTTCAAGAGATATTTTCTCTTCATGTAATAGGTAAAAATTAAGGATGTGACAATTTTATCTCTGTTTTAATGATACAGTTTAATATCTTCATTGACTGTTTTCCCCAAATACTTTCACCAGACACCCAGTTTTATGGTGCAGGGATGGATTAATGCAATGAAATGATTTTTATAACACAGTCTCTTGCTGTGATAATTTTTTTCCTTTCTTATTGGTCTTCATCTTGAATCCTTTTAATTTTCACAGCAGATATTGGCTGAATGGAGTAGGGAAGAGAAAATTTCTCACTATTGACAAGATTCAACACCAAACCCATGAAACACATCCATTTCCAGTGGTGTGGCTTCTCTCCTGTTGTCTTCTGGCATCCCCTTGCCACCTGGATATTTGGTTGTACTGTTGGACATGTCTGTTATTTAACTTTTTCTAGCAACATCAGTGACACTTTCAGCCTCTGGGAATGCCTATGATACATGCTTGCCACAATGCACTCTGCTAAACATTCAGTTGAGCAAATGAGTAATAACACATGGGACAGCGAGCCTACTAGAGGACTTTCTCATAGTTTACTGGTGATGACAGAAGTGGGAGGAAGCCGAACACCACTGTGAGGTCATGCCACCCATTAGTTAGGAATGGAGGACTGTCCCTGCTAATGTGGGTGCTCCCACAACAGATTTGAAGAAGAAATTGTCAGCAGAGAGACAATTCCCTGCCTCTGTTTCCTCTGTTGCTCCTTGCATAGTGCTTATCAGCTATCAACCCACTGCACTGGCCAAGATTTAGAAACCACACTAAACAAAACTCATCTTTTCTCCCCTCTACTGGACCTAAATGATTTACTATGCACTCAGAGAAACTCTGATGGAACCTGTCTCAATTCACCATGGGACCAAAAATCTTTATTCTGTAAAGATGAACAAATGGAGGAAAACAGAAGCTGGAGAAAATTTAGCAGTTAAAAAAAAAATGTCCATCTGAGTCAGTGTCTTCCTACGAAGCAGAGTTTTTATGAGAAATGCATGCAACTGTGGAAAATATTGAATTTGCATTGCCAATGACTGCTGAGAGAACTTAGCATCTATGAAAGCAGAAGGACCTGTCAAGATAGAGAAATCCAGAAAGATTACTTGAATGGTACAAACTACTCCTGGGATGAGCTTATTTCCTTTGAACTAGGCTGTGATAATAATTTGAAATGAAGGTGAGATACTTAAATGGCAAATCACTGCATTTACTGAAGAAGCCACCTTATTCATCTCTATCTAGATTTACTATAATTCCTCTTCCCATTTAGTGCAAAGACCTTTCATCTTCAAAATGGGAATAACAAACTTAGCTCATTTCCAACACCACTGGTATCTTAGGCACAGATGCCAAGTGGGAGGGTCTGACTCCATTCCCCTTATGAAGTATTCATATTATATACACCCTACAGAACTGTGCCATTATATTAGTTTTCTAGAGCTGCTGCAACAAAGTACCACAAATGATGTAGCTTAAAACAACAAATTAATTTTCTCACAGTTCTTGAGGCTAGAAGTCTGAAATCCAGGTGTCAGTAGGGCCATACCCCTACTGAAGGCTCTAGGGGAGGATCCTTTCTTGCCTTTTCCTAGTTTCTGGTGCTTGTTGGCAATCCTTGGCATTCCTTGGCTTGTGGACACATCACTTTAATCTCTGCCTCTGTCATCCAATGGTGTTCTCATTCTGTGTGTGTACTCTGCATTTTCACATGACATTCTTCCTGTGCATCTAAGGAAGAATGTCATATGAATCAGTGTCTTCCTATGAAGCAGAGTTTTTATGAGAAATGCATGCAACTATGGAAAATATTGAATTTGCATTGCCAATGACTTCTTTTTTTTTTTCCATCACTTTTATCATCATCGTTTTTTTTTTTTTTTAATTTATTTATTATTATTATACTTTAAGTTGTAGGGTACATGTGCATAACGTGCAGGTTTGTTATATATGTATACTTGTGCCATGTTGGTGTGCTGCACCCATCAACTTGTCATTTACATCAGGTATAACTCCCAATGCAATCCCTCCCCCCTCCCCCCTCCCCATGACAGGCCCCTGTGTGTGATGTTCCCCTTCCTGAGTCCAAGTGATCTCATTGTTCAGTTCCCACCTATGAGTGAGAACATGCGGTGTTTGGTTTTCTGTTCTTGTGATAGATTGCTAAGAATGATGGTTTCCAGCTGCATCCATGTCCCTACAAAGGACACAAACTCATCCTTTTTTATGGCTGCATAGTATTCCATGGTGTATATGTGCCACATTTTCTTAATCCAATCTGTCACTGATGGACATTTGGGTTGATTCCAAGTCTTTGCTATTGTGAATAGTGCTGCAATAAACATACGAGTGCATGTGTCTTTATAGCAGCATAATTTATAATCCTTTGGGTATATACCCAGTAATGGGATGGCTGGGTCATATGGTACATCTAGTTCTAGATCCTTGAGGAATCGCCATACTGTTTTCCATAATGGTTGAACTAGTTTACAATCCCACCAACAGTGTAAAAGTGTTCCTATTTCTCCACATCCTCTCCAGCACCTGTTGTTTCCTGACTTTTTAATGCTCGCCATTCTAACTGGTGTGAGATGGTATCTCATTGTGGTTTTGATTTGCATTTCTCTGATGGCCAGTGATGATGAGCATTTTTTCATGTGTCTGTTGGCTGTATGAATGTCGTCTTTTGAGAAATGTCTGTTCATATCCTTTGCCCACTTTTTGATGGGGTTGTTTGTTTTTTTCTTGTAAATTTGTTTGAGTTCTTTGTAGGTTCTGGATATTAGCCCTTTGTCAGATGAGTAGATTGCAAAAATGTTCTCCCATTCTGTAGGTTGCCTGTTCACTCTGATGGTAGTTTCTTTTGCTGTGCAGAAGCTCTTTAGTTTAATGAGATCCCATTTGTCAATTTTGGCTTTTGCTGCTGTTGCTTTTGGTGTTTTAGACATGAAGTCTTTGCCCATGCCTATGTCCTGAATGGTACTACCTAGGTTTTCCTCTAGGATTTTTATGGTATTAGGTCTAACATTTAAGTCTCTAATCCATCTTGAATTAATTTTTGTATAAGGAGTAAGGAAAGGATCCAGTTTCAGCTTTCTACTTATGGCTAGCCAATTTTCCCAGCACCATTTATTAAATAGGGACTCCTTTCCCCATTTCTTGTTTTTGTCAGGTTTGTCAAAGATCAGATGGCTGTAGATGTGTGGTATTATTTCTGAGGACTCTGTTCTGTTCCATTGGTCTATATCTCTGTTTTGGTACCAGTACCATGCTGTTTTGGTTACTGTAGCCTTGTAGTATAGTTTGAAGTCAGGTAGCGTGATGCCTCCAGCTTTGTTCTTTTGACTTAGGATTGTCTTGGAGATGCGGGCTCTTTTTTCGTTCCATATGAACTTTTAAAGCAGTTTTTTCCCATTCTGTGAAGAAACTCATTGGTAGCTTGATGGGGATGGCATTGAATCTATAAATTACCTTGGGCATCACAATTGCTTCAAAGAGAATAAAATACCTAGGAATCCAACTTACAAGGGATGTAAAGGACCTCTTCAAGGAGAACTACAAACCACTGCTCAGTGAAATAAAAGAGGACACAAACAAATGGAAGAACATACCATGCTCATGGATAGGAAGCCAATGACTTCTAAGAGAACTTAGTATCTATGAAAGCAGAGAGACTTGTCAAGATAAAGAAACATAAATCCAGAAAGATTACTTGTATGCTACAAACTACCCTTGGGGTGAGCTTATTTCCCTCCTTTTTCTTTCTTTCTTTTTTTTTAAAATAAAGACATGAGTCTACCCTAATCTAGTATGACCTCATCTTAATTACATTTTTAAGGATATAATTTTCAAATAAGATCACATTCACATGTCTTTTGGTGGAACACAATTCTTTTCATTCTTTTTAATTTTTTTAATTGGCAGATAAAAATGGTATATATTTATGGTATACAACAGGTTTTGATGTGTATATACATTATAGAATGGCTAAATCAAGTCCCTAACATATGTATTACCTCACACACACATATTTTTGTGGTGAGAACACTTGAAATCTATTCTCTTAACAATTTTCAAGTATACAATATACTGTTATTAACTAATGGTCACTGTGACCTACGGTAGATCTTTTGAACTTATTTCTTCCATCTAACCGAAATTACGTCTTTTGACCAATATTTTCCCAATATTCCTATTCCCAGCCTCTGTTAACCACCATTCTACTCAGTTTCTATGAATTAGACTTTCTTAAATTCTATAAGTGAAATCATGCACTGTTTGTCTTTCTGTGCCTGGCTTCTTTAGCTTAGCATGATGTCCTCTAGGTTCATCTATGTTGTGAAAAATGACAGTATTTCCTTTTTTATTAAAGGCTGAATAGTATTTCATTGTGTATAGGTACTATATTTTCTTTATCCATTTATCCATTGATGGACACTTAGATTGATCTTATGTCTTGGCTATTGTGACTAATGCTGCAATAAACATAGGAGTGCAGGTATCTACATTTTATGTCCTTTTGATTTACCAGGTAGTGAGATTGTTGGATCATACAATAGTTCTATTTTTAATTTTTTGAGGAATTTCCATACCATTTTCCACACTGATTGTAGTAGTTTGCATTCTCACAGACAGTGTACAAGGATTCTATGGGACATCATTCCTCCCACTATCATATCTAGCAACTACATATCAGGTAGTAATCAGTCAAGGTCTTTTCTTGATCCCTAGGTTCTGTTTCACTAGGTCTAGGAGGATATTAATCTAAACATACTTTACCACAATATATGTCTAAGCTATATCATTTAAAATCTCCTCCAAAACGCTCTAAGATTTGTGGGGTTCTGAGCCACTCTCAAACCACTTAATACATTGTTTTAGTGAAGACTTACTAAATATTTTGAATAGTAAATATGCAGTAGTAAAATTTCTACTTCTGTCTTTTTTCTATCTCAATGTTGCCAATGTTTGGGTCCCTAGAGTCTTAAGATGAGTCCAAGTGTAGTCACCACTACAGTTTGCATGATAAGCAATGTGATTTATTCTTTGACCTCCTGAACCTCAACCCATCATAGGACCCCTTATTTTCAGCACTTTGTATAGGGAATTACTTCCCGAAGTAATGAGTGAGGTTTTGATAAAAGGCAAACATTCACCTTAATATCTATTTCTCCAATGGGTGCAGTAAGTTTAGTTTTCTGAATTGATTAGAAAGGATTCATTTTTTACCTAAGAATCTCTATATCAACAGCTATTAGTCAGTAAATGCCAGAGCTTTTGTCAGAATTGGAAGCTTTCTTGATATGCTGTTGGACATAAATTTGGATCAACTTTCTCTGGGAAATAAAAAATTAGCTACTTTATGATGTGTTGTAGTGCTATAGAATTACTGAAATGCCTTGAAGGATATTAACTATCCTCAGGATTGAGAAACCAGTGTACCATTGGGTTGTATTATACCAGTCCATCATGTTGTCACTGAAATGAGCTTCCTGTCACCTAGCTCTAGTTGGACAATATATTTGCTTTGAGGCGTGCCTCACAGGCCCTTTTCACCACAAACATATTCATCTGCTGAGGAATAAAGCCTAATCAAATAAATCAAGCATTACCATTTTGTGTCTTTGTCTCCATAATCAATGCTAATCCAAAACTTCGTGGGAATTTTTCCCATTAAACTCCCATAGTCCGTATTGGACAGGAGAATGTTCTTTTTCTTACAGATTTCCCTGAAGGATACTTTCACTTGTCTGAAATTCCCATAGGTGCAGTTCCCCAAAATGCTAGGGCCTCAGTATCTGAGATAATAGAGTAGATTGCAGAGTCCTGAAATACAACAATGTTATTAAAAGATAATTTTCAGTAAAGGGTAAAATCATGACTCAGATATAAAAATGAATATAAGTTAAATATTTTATTGAACTCATACTTAATGAGGAAATTAAGTAGATGTTAAAACTGGGTCAAAAGAAAATCCAAAGAACAGAAAAATATATAGATTAAAAATATTAATATGACTGTGAAAATTGAAGCAAAACTGGGTTTCCCATTTGGGAGCATTACAAAGATGAACAAATAGAAGAAAACAGTGGAAAACATTTAGCATCAAAAAAGAATGACCATCTAAGTCAGTATCAATTGAGCCAATTGAACCTCTACTGGGCAAGACAGAATTTACATGTGTTTACACAAGAATTATTTTGCGTTGCTATCAGTTACTCTCAATTTAGAGTTGTAGAATAGCTTCTGTAGAATCAGAATCAGGTAACCCAGAGATATATTCCGGAGTCTAGATAATACATAGTTCTCCATTGAGGCACACATTTTTTTCTCGTGTTGGCAGTATCCAGTGAAGACCTGGTTTAGAAGTTTTTCTGTTGCTTTTGGTGTATTAGTTTCTAACATTACAAAGAAAATATCCTATGTTTGTGTGGGAAAAAATTATGGAATATGAGGGAGATGTATTTAGATGTATGACTGGTGAGAGGGTGGGGAGACAGAGAAAGAGAACAAAAGTGATAGGAAATCAGGAGGGACTAGCTACATTTAACAGGTTCTGGTGTCACTCTGAAGGGCCAGACAAAAACATCACTGTATACAAACCAGTCAAAACCCATAGGTGAGCAAATGGTTTCAAAGCTCCTCTTCACACAACAATGTTCTATAAATTTTCCCATGAATTCAGATGTCATGGAAAGGACAAAGGGTGAAGAAATCTTCCTAAAGCAAGAAAAACACCCCTATTAGGAAGATTAAAGTTTGAATTAAATAGTTTCCCAATGTGACTGAGATAGAGGAAATTTATGAACTAAAAGAGGACTCATTTCTTTGAATTACCAAGTTTAAGCTATTTCTTCTATCATCATAAGGAGTCGGGTATCAAGAGCAAAATAAAATCAGTTATAAATATTATGAGATGCCATTAAAATACATTTCAGACATGTTTACATTTTGATCTGCCCATTGTATATCCCAGAGACGTAAAAGTACATCTTCCATATTTTTTTCATACCAGAAAATACTGAAGTTGTAAACAATGGGTATTTTTTCCTCTCCAGTATGTTGGAGTTGGTTTGTTAGCAATTTTATTGAGACTGCACTAGAGACTAATATATTCTATAATTTTGTATGCACCTCATCATTACTGTTAATTTTTTGCATCATTATTTTATAGACACCATCCTAAACACATTTATTAATTTCAATATTTATTCAGTGATTCGCAAATGAATGTTCAAGACAGACATTCATATTTGCAAGTAATAATGCTTTTTCATCAATATTTGTGCTTGCTATTTCTTAAATTTCCGAACATTAGATCATACTGCTGTGTTTAGGTCAATTTCTTTCTTTTTTATTCCAATGAAAAGTCTTGGGTTTTATCTTTGACTTAACATTAAGTATAATGTTAGTTGCTTTTTTGGTATTAATATTATTTGGCACATCTCAGATATATCCTTTGACTTACCTAAAGCTGTAAAAAGTCCAAAGGGAATTCTGAGTTTTTCTTCTTGACTTATAAGAGTAATGAATTATATTGATAATATTTACGATATTGAACCATTCATACTTCTGAAACAAAACCACTTTGGTCAAAGTGTATCGTACTTTAACAGAGTGCTGTATTCTATTTGCTATTTTGATTTTGATTTCTTTGTCATTATGTTTTATAGCATTGAGGTCAGTAAATATAAACTGTACAACTTCTATACTTTAAAATGTACTGAGTTTGCTTTATGGCTCAGTATGTGAACTATTTTTGTAAATATTTCATTGACATTTGAATAGAGTATAAATATGATATGTAGAGGGTATATAATGTAATGTAGATATTCCTATTAAATTTAGCTCATAGTGTTACTATTCCAGGCATCTAATTTTAAAAATTTTTGTTCCTTTTAATTTGTCAAAAGCCAAGAGTTGTAGGTCACAGTTTTCTCTTATGATGATGGTGATACAAGAGTGAAGAAGAAATTATCTAGGCAGATAGTGAGGGTAAGGAAGTCCTTGGTAAGGTTTTCCTTTTAATTAAAAGCAGCCTCCCAATCATTTTCTTTTCAACAAAGAGTAGTCTGTAAAATTGAGCTGCAGACATAGACAAGCAAGCTGGTAGCTTGCACAGGCAAATGGTGGCAGTTGTGCCAACAGGGAAAGGCTACCTGGGACTAGGCTTATTCAAAATGATAGCTCTATGTTCCCTTCTTTTTGCCAGCCACATGTACAGTAAGGAGCAGACAACATTGCCCCTGCCAAGTGGAAAGTCCATTTGCATAACAAGATTAGGGTGGGGAGGCCAGCCTTCCCGGTGTGCTATGTAAATGTCACACCGGGTCCAACCAGTCTTTGAGCCCTAGTTAATCAGACGCTGCCTCCTCAAGCCTGTCTATAAAATCCGGTGCACTCCCCTATGGACCGGATTTGTCTTTCAGGTGCCCCTCTCTCTCGCAAGAGAGAGAGCTATTCTCCTTTCTTTCGCTTTTGCCTATTAAACTTCCTCTCCTAAACTCATTTCTTATGTGTGTTCGTGTCCTTAATCTGCTTGGCGCGAGACAGCGAGCTTCACGTATTTACCCCAGGCAATGATGCCACTTCAATAGCTTTTTCAGTTTCCTTTTGACTACTCACACATTTATTAAATTTCTGCTGTACCTCTAGGCTTTTCTTTCCACTTTAGCATGCTGTTTATATTTGTTTATGTCTAGCTGTCTGATATTTTTCTTTCCCTTCGTGTACCTAGGACATTGCTGTACTCACAGATACTCAGTAGATACTCATTGATTGATTTTATTATTTTTCCCAAGAAATATTCTAGAGAGCAATCTGCTGAACTGATTTCAAGTTTAATATTTCAGCCATTCCAGGATTATTCATATAATTTATGCCTCACTCTATTATCATTATAATTTACCTATTTCAATAAGACATCTCTTATTCAAACTGTCAAAACCAAAATTAGATCAAAAGGGAAGAAATTTAAAAGTGTATCATGCATACAAAGGAGCATTTCACCAACCACAAGGCCTTACCAAAAGTGGTAAGCCCCACTTACAGCAGTTACAGCACCATTTTTTGTAGCATAAAGGAGGAAGTATTTTGACTTTTCTTGTGATTGACTATTATACATTAATATTCTTTGTAATGCAGGCAAAGCTGTTTAATCTGATTTGTCTATAGCTGATTAGTTCAATTTCATTGAGTCATGCTAACAAGGATGTAAAGCTGACAGTTTGTGTTTTTTTCATGATTACAGCTAGTGTTTCAGGGAACTCAGGATAACTTTTGACTACATGGCTACATGCTGTTGGTCTTGGAATATATCTATAGGGTGACCTCAGTTTTTATTTAATACCACTTACACAAATCCTTAGTTACTAATTAATAGACTCAAGAAACTTTTTCAGTAAGATGGTTCCTAATAAATTAGTTTTGTATTTGCAGTTGGATTCTGCACAAAAATTGCTGTGGCAAGAATTTCTCTAGGTTCTCTGAAAAGCAACGCAAACCAATAATGCTCAGAATTTACCATATACTTTATTCTTTTCACTAACATTTGCCCTTCCTTCAGCATCAGTATTCTTTCCAAGAAATTGTATTTTGCAAAGCCTAGTATGAATGGTAAGTTCTTGAGTGGAGCTACAGTTAAAAATAATTTCCTGTTAAATGTTAATAAGTGTTAGCGGTGGCCCAATGCTGTAGTGACCTAATTTAAACAGAATCAAAGAGAGCTGTGCTAAAGGGCATGAGACAGTGGAATCTTTTCCCACTTCCTCTTTCTTGTATCTTAATCAGGAATTAGTATAAAGAGTTACCCTTTTTCTGAGGCTGAGTAGCTTTGTGTGCATTACGAATCTCCTAGTTTCACCAGTCAAAAGCTTTTATTGGATAGTGTCTGTTTTCTCACATTCTATATTTGTACTTATCATGAAGAGAAAGTCTTCATGATTAAAGTTTTGCTTGTGGCTGGTTACAACTACCATGATAGATAAGGGGAAGGAAAAGAATGCTTGTTTATCTGTTATATAAAAATCCATGTAACTTCTAGGTTTTTGTATAAATTGCTGGTCAGTGGAAGAAAAATAAAAAGACTCAAACTACTATATGGCTGAAGAAATTGTAAATTGCCTGAATGCTGGTGGTGTAGATCATAAGGTGTGTTTTTAAAGCCCTCACAAGTCTTGAGATAGAAGGAAAAATAATGGGAAGAAATCGGAGAATATATGGTTATATTAGGTAGGGTTGTTTTAGGAATTGCCTCAAATCAGGGCTAAGTCCTTCTTCCAGATGAGACTGTATTTTGATTATCTAATCAAAATCAAAATTTTAGAACCCAAGAGAACTGGTAGTGGTCAGAGGTTATCATATGCCTTTTTATTCTCTAGTAAATGCAATTGCCACTTGACGTGTGGATATTACTGACATTACTTTCAGACCTGCGGGTGGAGAACTTTCATTCTGTTAAAGGGTCCTGTGTTCTAACTGAAGTTTCTTTCTTGGTAATTGGGAATGAAAAAGAATAGAGGTGCCACGAGCTGTGGGGCTCTGAACCACAGGGCCTGACAGGGCAGACAGTGGGATGGTGCTCAAATCTCTCTCTTTCTTTTCAGGGCTTAACCTCATTATAATTGGAGGGTGAGGTTCTTGCCAGGCAGTCTTGCGAAATCTTAAACAAAGCAACAAATTTCTCTCTCCATAGGCCAGAGAGATATACATTTCACAGGTGTAGGTAGCAGAATCCCTAAATGAGAGTGTGAGTTTTGTTTATGCTCTTTATTCTTGTACAAACAGGGAGCTATCTTTATAAGAAACGGTACAGCTACATATGGTATATCACACATGGGAACAAGGGTCACAAGTGTAGTAATAGTCCCTTGATATCAAGAGAGGGCAGATGAAACATGGCTGACACCAATTCATGGCTCTAGGGAGAATTTTCCTGAAAATTCTCTAACTGGGTCTCATATAGAAATTCCATATGAATATCAGCTCTTTAAGTGAGAAATTAAGGCAAGAAACATTCTGCTTCTATAAGTTGAGGAGGAATTATGAAGTTAGTAAAATCTACATTCTGTTAGTTAGATAAGCTTCTGAGTTTTGCATATTATTCTGGGAGTCTAAAGGACCATGATTAGAAAAGGTTGAGCAGTTAAATATACAACTAGATTGGATAGTACATTTGAAACTCATGGTTTTGATATGTGTAGACTATATGTAGCAGCACAATAAAGAATGTCACTACAAAATGATGAATAAAAATATTTTAAAGAGGAAAAGTATGATACAGAATTGAGAAACCTTATTAGGTGCCAAGAAGACCAGAATTTTGGAGGAAAAAAATAAAAATAAAATTTAACGTATTAGCTAATGTCAATCGAGAAAAATGACAAGACCAATCTCAATCATTTTAGGTTTATTTGCCAAAGTTATGGATTCGCACCTGGGAGAAAGGCCTATGCCTTCCTCCAAAGATGACTTTGAGCGCTCCAATTTTGAAGGGGAAAGGGCTGGAATTGAGAAATACACAATTTTCATGTAAGAGGAGGGTAGGAAAAAATAGTCATTCATGCTTTTGTTTGGTTCAGTGAATCTGCATTTTTTTTTAAACATAAGATGACATAGAAAATGGGACAGGGACAGGGGAACAATCAGATATATGCATTTGTGTCAGGCGGGCAGGGGGGTGACTGCACCTGTACAGATAAGCTATCAGTTTACATTGCCATGGTGAAATTTTAACAGAAATACTTTAGGGTAAAGATCTTGGAGCTCACTAGGAATTTTCTTGTGGGCAAAATATGGGGGAGGTGTGCAGCTTGTCATCTTGTAACCATCTTATTTAGGAACAAAAAGGGGGAGGCAGGTTTATGTGACCCAGTTACCAGCTTAACTTTTCCTTTGGCTTAATGAGTTTGGGGTCCCAAGATTTATTTCCCTTTCACACTGATTACCTAAAGCTAGTTGTGCTTTGTATTAATTATTACTATTATTATTTTGCTTAAGAACAGTTGTCTCTCAGTATCCACTAAGAATTGGTTTCAGGATCCCCTGAATATCAAAATCCATGGATGTTTAAGCTCATGGTATAAAATGGTACAGTGTCTGCATCTAACCTATGCACATCCCTCCTGTATATTTTAAATAATTTCAATACAATATAAACAAATGTAAATAGTTCTTATACTCCATTGTTTAGAAAATAATGACACGAAAAAAGTCTGTACATGTTCAGTACAGATGCAACCATCTGTTTTTCAAACGTATTTTCAATTCATTATTGGTTGAATTCGTGGATGCAGAACTCGTGGATAGAAAGGCCTGACTGTATGTTATTATTTAAGGTTTTAAAAATCATTGTTCAAAATTTGAGTAGTACAAAAGAAATGTCAAATAGATGATTGATTAACCTCCTAATCCTTCAATCAAGGGACAGTTATGATTAACATTTGATATGCTTTCTTCCAGTATACTTTCCCAGGTAATATGTAATTCTAAATTCAGGTGAGTTTGCCCCTCATAAAATAATAGCATGGGCATTTTCCTTGTTACGATTTACCCTTTGTAAAATTTATTTTGCATTTTCTGTACGAACACTGGGTCTTTTGAACAAATAGTGTTCTCAAAAAGCGTCATAACCCAATTTAGAGTAAAGACTCAGTAGTTTAATGTAACATAGGCACCCAATAAATGTGAATCCCATACATCCGCAGGTCTATATCTCTCAGCAGAGTGCCAAGCATGAGAAAGACAGTCAATAAATAGTTGTTAGATTTAAAGTGGATCAGGGTAGGAGAGGCCTGGCTTTTTGGAATAGTATAAGATTAATGACACAGCTTAAAAAATGACAAATGTCCTGCTCAGCTGTTAAATCTGGTGTGATTCTCTTAAAACAGTCGTGTCTGGTATTTATGCCTTTGTATCAGGCTAAATGTATCAGAGCAGGATTTTATGTTTTAGAAAACATGATTTGACTGGTAGTATTTCTAAGCTGTGTTACAATGGGTTATTTCTCTGGGACTGCCAACTCTTCTTTACAAACCAATTTGTGTTACTAGTAGGTAGTACAGTACTAGCCCATTGTATTCAGCTCATATAATGTTTGTTATAGTGATTCTTTCTTGAAAAAATTCTCCTTTGCTGCTAGAATACACAATCCTGGAGAGGAAAGATTCCTGTAGGGGACTAAAGGAGCATTTATTTCACCTAGAGAGTTTAATAACAAGCAAATTCTAGGGCCCCATTCCCAAGGGTTCTGAGTCAGTCATTCTTGGGTGGGAACTAGCATTTTCCAATGTCTCAGTAGAGGATTGTGACGTGTGTCGTTGGGGACATGTTTTTATTTTTATTCATGCTATATTTGCTATGTTGAATAAGAATATCTCCAATTGTAGAAAGCTAGTGAGGGATGACAGACAAGAGATTTTTCTAAGGAATTTTTGCTGAAGCAAATCAATCAATCAATTTCAATCAATTAAATGAATCTCTCTCTTTCCCCACCCCCTTTCTTCCTTTGCAGCTTGGCTTGCAGTTTACCTTTTTCATATATATGAATATGAAAGGACTTCAGCTGCCTCATATTTAGAACCCTCTACAGAAGAACTCTAATCTGCCTACTTATATGCATTTTCTTGTTAACTGAAATAGCCCATAGAGCAGTGGCTTTTAGAGGGGCTGTGAAGCATCCCTTCAGGTCATGTCATAATGAGAAAAGATCAGGGCAGGGGGAATGGGGGTCCATGAATCATGTCACCACCGCTTAAAGAGAACATTATGTTATATATCTGCCTTCTCAATAAGCCATCATTTGAATCTCAGTTCCCATGATCCTACATATGTTTGAAAACCACTAATCTACATGTTGCAAACAATTCTCATGAAGTTTCTTTTTTCCATTTAAAAAGTAATACTTTAATATCTTTTCACTACAAAACATTCAATTGAAATATTTCTACAGTGGATTAAAGGAAGTGCCTATTTTTTCTTTATTTTAGGGTGACTGTGTAATGTAGCTTCCAAGCAAGAACATTTTTGGGAGTGAAAGGGTGGCTGCTAGTAATTAAGCTGGCATAAACTGAATCTCTTCTGGGTCGACCAGGACCTGTATGGTCCTATACTTTCTCTCTCAAACTCGTTCTTTTCCTCTTCTCCTCTTCTTCATCTAGAGGTCACCACCAATTATACCTTGCCATGTGTTCTTTCATAGTTAGGATGTGATAAAGTTTATTTTATCGCTTTTCTTTACATTTTACATTTTCCTCTGTTTTTAATTATTACAAACAGTGCTGCAGTGGCAATGCACAAAACTCAGGGAATATGTGTGTGGAGCTGCTGATTGCATTTTCTATTTTAATCATTTATGTTCAAGACTTTCTAAAATATATTATCATCGTAAACAGAGCCTATTGAATATTTGAACTTTACTCGATGACCTGATATCATGATTATGGATATTGATTTTTGCACTGCAGGCAAATAGATAAACAGTCAGGCTCTCAAGGACTATTTACAATTACCCTAAGTGGCCCCTTTGAGTTACTGCACTTGTTTATATTATTAATAAAATCATGTAATTAAAAATCTGTTTAGAACCTAAGAAATTATCAAATGCAATTTCTTTCCTTTGCAGATTAAAATGCTGAGGTCTACAAAACTAAACTCATTTATATAAGGAGACCTCCCAGATCTGTGACTCTAACCAAGGTCTCCTGGGACCCAGGCTAGTTTTGTGTTTGTCTTCTCTTTACTAGCAAAGCTCTCAGCTGTCTCAGTCATGTGCCTCTCAACACCTCTCCCGTGACTAACAAGATTACTTTTTTATTAGCTGTTCCTTCTGTGTGTGATAATGCCACTGTTAACAAAATTTTGGTTCCAAATGACAAAGATCTGCACAAAATGGGCTGAAACAAAAAAAATGGGATTAATTCATACAATGGAAATATCCAACAGAGGATTAGATTTAGGGGTTCACAGGTTGTAGGGTCTCCGGGTGTGTTCTCTGAGTCTTCAGACCCTGCCTGTCTCCTCTCAAGGTTGTCCTCAAGATGACTAATGGAAGCAACATAACAAATTGTTGCTCTTGTTCTCTCTCCAAACTATCTAGGGGATCCAATTTCTCATGATGGCTTTTGCAAGAACCCGGGGGGAAATTTCTCCGAAAGTCCCCAGTCAAGAGTATGCTGTGGCATCATTAATGGAAATGGTCATTCATGCCCTCCTAAAATAATCACTATGGCCAGAGAAAAGAGATAATTATCTGGTTGGCTTTATTTAGTTAGGATTCTCTTTGGGGCTGGAATTGTGGTGAATCTCATTGAAACCATATGGCTGAGAATTTGAAACAGGAGTTTCCCAAAAGACAATTTGGATGCCTTATTAGAGAAATTAGCTGTGAATGGTGAGGAGAGAACTGACAGATGGGCACACTATCTGAGAGTTCACAAACATTTACTAGAACTGAGACAGAAAAAAAGAACCACTAGGCACTGAGTGAAGGTATTACTGGTTCTTTTATGATTAAATTTAGTGTTAGTATTTTACATGTCCCACTATACTTCTTAGATAACTTTTAAAAGCTTTTTGGTGTCATTATTCTAGACAGTTAAATTTTATGAGTAAATGATAATTGACAGTAGAGTTCCCCAAACCATTTGAAGGCATAGAGTAGCAGTTTACCCTTGAGTAAAAGGTGACATAATGTTGAACAAGACTGATGGGAATTGTGTATAAGCTTTAGCGACTTTCTTGCTGCTGTAGAATTTTAGGCCATTGAGTTAATTTGGGCAATAATTTTTTTTTTTTTTTGTATAAAGGTTTCTGGGCTCCTATGGGCCACTGGGCTCCCTGATACTTTCTTTCATTTAGTTCAATTCAACCTCTATTTGGGGTTTATATGACTTTACTGTCTAAAAGCTAAAAACTTCAGAATGCCAGAATGGACACTGAGAACAAGCAGTTCAGAGAGGAAACCAATTAACATTCTTTTTGACCTTGGTAAAGACTGGGAGATGGTCTTTCAGTTGTTTTTCCATAGTGAGAAATTAGATGTGACCATACAACTTGCTTTGGCCAATGAGATATGCGTAAAATGGCGTGTGCTATTTCCAAGGGGAGATTTAAGAGTCAGAGTATGATCCAACACATTCTCTTTTACTGCCTTGGTAATTTTGGGAGGCATCCAAATAGCCCAGTGACCTCTGTGAGATGAGTTCCCTGGTGACCTGGGGTGGACATTTGGCATGAACAAAAGATAAGCTTGTTATTGTAAACCAGGGGTCTGAAAGCAATTAAAAGGTTTTCCTGAACCCTGTTTTAAACCAGCCAGATATGGGGTCATTTTTTGCTAGCGCATAATTCATTCTGACTGACACAAAATTAAAACAGTGTTTTCTCTGAAAGTGCTAAGAAAGATGTAAAATAACAAAAAAGAAAACTCACAGTAATTTCTTTTGTTACTTCTAGTAGGAGGCAACCCATGAGTGCTTATTAGTTTTAAACCTTGTTAGTTATGTGATTAGTATTGCCTTGGGCAGAGGCCATGTGTGTCTGAGAAATGGATTTTCAGAGTGTATGTGTAAAATAGCATCTTACCCTTCTTTCTTGAGCAATCTAGCATTCTTAAAATACACTTTAAAAAAGACATTTGTTTTTTCTCGTTTTTCATTTTTAATGCATACATGATTCCAAAGATTATGACTAAAGTCACATGTTTCTTTCCTTCACTACTTTTCTAACTTTTCCAATAGCCTTTAAGTTGTGATAAATATAAAGAAAACACCAAAAGTGCCAATTGCTTTGCCTTTTCCAAAAAAGATGTGACTTTTAAATTAAAACCAATAAAGCCCTGGCATCTCTTACTCACACTTTTGGGTGACAAAATAAGATTGATAAAGAGAAAAGAGATAGACATTTAAGATTTTGGCTTAGTGCTCCAAGCCATGTACTTGAGGCTATTCACTTATTTTCTCATTCACTTCTTTAGGGATTTAAAAATCATTTTTATGATTTTTGAGCTGATTTAGACTTATTGATCTATTATTAGTTTAAGATTCTTATGGGAGCTAAGATATAGACACATGATTTGACCTAACTCATTTAAGTAGGTAATGAGGGAAGCAAATGCTAAGCCCATAAATCCTTTCTACTAAATCGTGAGGTATCAATGTAGCCTTGCTTTAATGTTTCAAATGCCACAACCACAGAAAAGAATGTAAGTGCCACATAATCTGACTACCTACCTTGCCATCCCCTTTCACTTACCCTCATGTGTTATTGTACCACTTGCTTATTTTGATCCAGCCACACTGGCTCTCTTTTTTCTTCCACAATGGGGTTTTATACTTGCTCTGCCTGGAACACTCTTTCCCAGATATTTGTACAGCTCACTTCCTTACCTCCTTCAAAAGGGTCTGACTTGATCTCTTGCATTTAAAATATAAAAATGCCTCCTGCATGCAGTTCAAATATCCCTTACCTGTGCTGTTTTTTTCACATCGCATTTGACAGTTACACACATGCTTATTATGTTTATTATTTATTCTCTCTCTCCCTCATAGATTGTAACCTTCATGAGACCAGAAACTTTTTTTGTCTGTTGTGTTCATCGAGGCATCCAACATGCCTACAACAGTCCTGGCACATTGTAGAAATTGAAAAATATGTGTTAAATGAATGAATGTACCAGAAGATGAGATAAAATAAATCTGTATGTTATTAAAAAAGAAGGTACATATCCATTCAAAAATTTAGTAGGGGCATAATTATGTGTTTACTAGTTTACTGGTTTTTCAAACTATTTTCCATGTAGAAGTAAAGAACTAATATTTCTTAAATGCTCAGGTTACAGGATGAACCTAAAAGCTTTGCATACAATATCTGGTTTTATTTCACATATGCAGCAATGATAGTATCTCTGAGGTAAGATTATTATTCCCATAGATAAGAAACCCCAATTGGAGATATGGTAATGTGTTCAAAGTACTACAGCTACGAGATATGGGTTTGAATTCACATCAGTTGTTTCCATAATCCTTACTCTTTCTACTTTGTTATGGATAAGGACAGAAGGTAAAGACTGAATGAGATTTGCAACATGCTTTACACAAATTTATGTATTTTGGACAGGTATACAAGAAGCTTCTATGTATCCTTTGGATCACAGAAAGAGTTAATACCCTTCTTCTCAGAATAGTCTACGTCATTATATATAACCCTGTCTGTTATTGTTAAATGTCAATGCTTATCTTTCGTCTTTCAAATTTAGAATTATTACTGATTTAACAATTTTGGCATTTACACACAATACTCATCAATTCATAAACATTGTTAGCTTATGCCTTTGACCCTAATGAGGGGCTAATATATTTCAGATATTACACATTTCAAATGTTGGTCAACATGGAGCTGGGAATAAAAGAAGGAATAGAAAAACTTTTCTTTGAACAATTTAACATTTTTGCTTCATGCATATGGAGAAGGTATTTTTCTTTGGAAGTAAGCATGCACAAAGGTCTTTGTCTGGCAAGCAGTCGGTAATGATCTGAAGAAGTAGGAAATGACAGACTTGATGACAGCTGCACTGTTCTTCCAGTTGTTGCTCAAGGCTGAGTGTTCTGGCTCTTTCTCCAAAGACAGCTGAGGTTTCCCTCCCAGGTAAGGAAAGCTCTGCCCACTGTAGTAATAGGTAGACAGAATCCAAAGTGGTTTCACAAGAAATAAATTGAACTGGCACTCGGATAATGGGTTTCCTTGTCAGTTCTATTGATATCTAAGTTTATACAAATACTTTTTCCTATTTCCCAGTTTCCTCATTTGCAAAATTAGCATATTAAACCAGATAATATGGAAGCTTCCTTTCAAGTACAAAATTCCAGAATTTTCTATAAATGTATCTGTTGGAAAGTTATAGGGAAAGGGCAATAAGCTCATCTCTGTTATTTATTATTTTAGACCAAACTATTTTGGATCACATTTGAAATTGGGTGTATACTATTGTAATTTTTTCTCCTCTGGCACATACTACAGATTCTTTTTAAATTAAGAAAGGGAGGCTCTTTTTCTTTTTGTGAGCAAAAAAGTAGATGGCTTTTAAGATATTTTAGGAAAGTCCTCTTAAGTTGATTAAGGTAACCTTTAGAGTGCAGAGTCTATCAACAATTTCTATGGCCTTACTATGAGTGAAAATGCACACAAAATGCACAACTTTAAGGAAGCCTTTAATTTTTGCTCAACCTGTATTTATGGAACTCTTTAATTTACAGTTTTCAATGCTTACTCAGAGATGGCAACTGCAAGTAAACTACAGATTAGGAAATTGGAGGAGATTGTGGAGGTGTGTGTTTCATTTTAGGAGATAGAGTCTCCTCCTCTCCCACCTCTCAGTTCCCAAATACAAAATGTTCTGTGTAGAGGAGCAAGAGCAGAGGTGGAGAAGGTCTGTTCACAGTTTATACTATGGATTAAACTTTTTGTTTTGTTTCAATTATTCTATGAGTTATCATTGTCAGAGATCTAAGCAGTGGAAACTCCTACAACATTTCGCTGGACCAAATCCTGCTAGAAATTGTAAATTGGGTTGAGAGTGAAGCACATAAAGCTTCCAGTCACCTGTGACCTGAGAAAGTATGATATGGCTTCCAGTCACCTGTGACCTCCAAGTACCTATGCAGGGAGGAGACATAGGCAGTTCACTAGGTAGAGCTTTGCTTTATTCAAAAGAAGTAAGTAGAAACCTCCCCACATGCTTGTGGAAAATAACCATAGAACAGACAAAAAAGAATAGCATTCAGAAGCCTCAAAGAAAGGACTTATTCTTGTAAACTACTGAAAGATCTAGAAATTATTTTTAAGACGAGTATTTGGCATCTTCAGAAGACAAAAAGGCATTGTTTCTTTTAAAGAGAAGGCATTCATCAGGAGAAAGGAAAGGAGATGAAAAAGCAGCAGAATTAGAAAAAGGTGTCATGATGAAACAAAAAAAAATGGCCTCAGAGAAAATCAAAACACAGTAACAGAATTAAAATCCATATTTTCAGCAATAGAAAAAAGAACCAATGCTGCAGAAAAATTACTTAGAAATGTAGAGGGCAATTTGAGAAGAGCATCAGTAATTTAAAAGGAAAGGGATAAAGAAAAGAGCCAAAAAAGATAGAGAAGATTTGGATGGACTAAACTATAAATGAGAGGTCTGCTTGAAAAAGAGAACAGTACACATATTTCAATGACTTTAAATGAAAGAGAAATTTAATGATTTACAAAGACTTGTATCTGTATAAGCAGATTGAGGAAACTCAGTATATTCTAGGCAGAGTCAATGAAAAGAAACTCGGGCATAGATATTTCATTGAAAACACATTTAGATTCTCAAGATAAAGAAGAGATATCTCATAAGAATTGAAGCAGAACACTTTATTTCTTCCAAAAATAAAAATAGATGTCTTTGGTTTTCAATTGTGCAATATGGAAAGCAAGATGTCTATGGAATACATACAGAATTTTGATGGGAAAACACAACTTCTAACTCAATATTTTAACATTTTTATGATACCTTCTTTACGTATTTTATAGTTTTTTGTTTGTTTGTTTGTTTGTTTGTTTGTTTTTTGGAGTCTCGCTCTGTCTCCAGGCTGGAGTGCAGTGGCATGATCTCGGCTCATTGAAACCTCTGCCTCCCAGGTTCAAGGGATTCTCCTGCCTCAGCCTCCTGAGCAGTGGGACTACAGACACGTGCCACTACGCCTGGCTAATTTTTGTATTTTTAGTAGAGACGGAGTTTCACCATGTTGGCCAGCATGGTTTCTATCTCTTGACCTTGTGATCCGCCCACCTTGGCCTCCCAAAGTGCTGGGATTACAGGTATGAGCCACCACACCCCACTCTATATTATAGAATTTTAACTTCTGGAAGCATATATGTCAATATGTTGTAAATCATGGCCCATAGGCTAATGGATATAGTGTGGCATGTGATTATGAAGTTGGAGGCGAAGTGATTAAGATAAAATTGAGATTTAATAATTGATATTCTTGATAAAATAACATATAGTGTACTGGAGAACTCAGAGATTTCATTGAGAATGCTGGATTAAAAGAAAATTTAGATCAAAGAGCAATCAATTGGTCTTTGAGGCACTCATTATTTAGAAGGACTGTCTATAGGAAATAACAAGCTCTAAGGAGTAAACATAAAAATTGGAGGCAAAAGTGGGCAAGAGAAGATATTAGAGTTGCTTTCTGATAAGCTACTACATCATTTAGATTGTCCAAAGGACATTCAAGTTACCAAATACAAAAATGGGACTCGGTGAGAAAGGGAGGAATATGAGATAGAGTTTTGAGAAATTATTTTTAGAATATTTTAAAAATTAGATTTATAGAGACCGAGTCTTTCTATGTTGCCCACGCTGGTCTCAAACTCCTGGCCTCAACTAGTCCTCCCACCTTGGCCTCCCAAAGTGCTAGGATTACAGATGTGAGCCCCTTCCCCTGGTTGAAAACATTGTTGATGTAAAAAGTAGATAGAATTGAATGGATGCAGAAAAAACAAAATTAGCATAAGTATTACCTGCAACATGCAACACAGAGAAGAATTACATGCAACCAGAGAGGAATATGCCATAGGAGAAGTAAGAGCAAATCTTAACCAACAAAATCCTAGAAAGTTGAAGCTTGAAGCTAATATTCACAAGCAAGTGGCCATGGGAAAATTGTTGGTATAACTGATTAAGGAACTAGGTCAACCAGTTAAAGCCATTTATCTCGTAAGATATGCTTAGTGTATGGCAATGGATGTATCTTCCTCTATGTTGAAAGCCCTAAGATCATTCTGAACTCTGCTGTATGCAAAACAGACCTGTATGAAGCAGCGTAATCTCTTCCTAAGTGATCTAAGCTGGTACTCACCAACAGAAATACAATGCAAGCCATATATGCAATTTTAATTTTTCTAGCTACACTAAAAAAGAAAAGTAAGCAAAATTAATTTTAACAATACATTTTATGTAACCAAATATATGTAAAATATCATTTTGGCATGGAATTGATATAAAATTGTTCATAATATAGTTTTTAATGTTTTATTCATACAAAGTCTATCCCATCCAGTGTATTTTACACTTGAAGGACATCTCAATTTGGCTACTGAATTTTCATTGGAATGAGTTGATTTTCATTTATATTTCATAAAATTCATAGTTGAAAAAGTAGATGCACATATGGCAGTGTTTCAGGCTTGTTTAAATGTTTTCTGAACAAACATTTATTATGTTCTCCTGTGAATTGCAACTGCCAGTCATTGTAAAATTTGTGCCTTACATTTTTCTAGTCTCTTTTTTCCTTTACTGTTTGGTTGTAGTAGTAGCTTTTGTGCTAATTATTCACTAATATTATATTAAAATCTTTTATTAAAATATTTTAATGTAAAACATAATTGTCTTTACTCATTTTCTAAACTAAAAACATAGTTTAATTATGTTATAACTTAAGTAATAAGTATTTCATTTTAATTGCTAGTTACATTTTACATAGATATCACAGTAAGTCATGCTGTCTGCCTAAAATATTTCAATAAGTACAATGTCACATCAGTGTGTAGAAAAAAATCATTCAAATCGAACAATTCGTTGACAGAGACTAGATTGGTGATGTGTTTATCCATGTGTCATCATATGTATGTTAATGCATGTGCTTGACATAAACACAACAATACAACATCTTGCACTGTGCAAAGGCTTAAGTGAAATGTCCTAAAAATCAGTAAAATTTTCTCATTGTGTGCTTATTTGGATCTTCACTTTTTTTTCTCTCTGTTAATCTAGCTAGTGGTCTATCAATCTTGCTTATTCTTTCGAAAAAAGAATTATTGGTTTCATTGATCTTTCGTATAGATTTTTGCTCTCAATTTTGTTTAGTTATCTGGTTTTAGTTATTCCTTTTCTTCTGCTAACTTTGGTTTGGTTGTTCTTTTTCATTCTAGTTCTTCTAGGTGCAATGTTACATTATTAAATTGCAACTTTTCTGACTTCTTGATGAAAGTAGTTGTACAATAAACTGTCCTCTTAATACTTCTTTAGCTGCATCCCAAAAATTTGGTAAGTTGTAGCTCTATTTTGTTAATTTCAAAGAATTTTTGGATTTCTACCTTCATTTCATCTTTCACCCAAGAGTTTTTAGGAGCATGTTTTTTGTTTTGTTTTGTTTTAGATGGAGTCTTGCTCTGTCTCCAGGCTGGAGTGCAGTGGCATGATCTTGGTTCATTATAACCTCCACCTCCTAGGTTCAAGTGATTCACCTGCCTCAACCTCCAGTAGCTGGGACTACATGCATGCACCACCATGCCCAGCTAATTTTTGTATTTTTAGTAGAGATGGGATTTCACTATGTTGGGCAGGCTGGTCTCGAACTCATGACCTCATGATCCGCCCTCCTTGGCTTCCCAAAGTGCTGGGATTACAGGTGTGAGCCACCGCGCCCGGCCAGGAACATGTTTAATTTCTATGTTTTTGTGTAGTTTTCAGAAACCTTCTTGGTATTAATTTCCATTTTTATTGCACTGTGGTCTGTGAGTGTTCTTAGTATGATTTCAATTTTTTTGAATTTATTGAGACTTTATGACTGAGCATGTGGTCAATCTTAGAATAAGTTCCATGTGCAGATGAGAAGACTGTATACTCTGTGATTGTTAAGTGTAGTATTCTGTAGATGTCTATTAGGTCCAATTTGTCAACTGGCAGGTTTAAGTTCGCAATTTATTTGTTAGCTTTCGTCTCAATTATTAAAGTCCCTCACTATTATTGTGTGCTGTCTAAATATTTTCATAGGTCAAGAAAAACTTGTTTTAGGAATCTGAGTGCTACACTGTTAGGTGTGTATATATTTAGGATAGTTAAGTCTTCTTTTTGAATTGAACACTTTGTCATTATGTAATGCCTTTCTTTGTTCTTACTGATTGTTGTTGGTTTAAAATCTGTTTTATCTAATATAACAATAGCAACTCCTTCTTTTTTTTTTTTTTTTTGTTTTTGGTTTGCTTGATAGATCTTTCTCCATTCCTTTATTTTGAGTGTGTGGGTGTTGTGAAAGATAGCAGTATAATCCATCTCACAGAAATGTAAAATATCCTCAAAGACTAATATGAACATGAACACCTCTTTGTGCATGAAATAGAAAATCTAAAGGAATTGGATAAATTCCTGGAAACCCACAACCTCTCAAAAATTAAAAGAAAGTGAAAACCTGAACAGACCAATAACAAGTTCCAAATTAAATCAGTAATAAAAACCCATGAAGCAAATGAAGCCCTGGACCACATGGATTCCCAGCTGAATTCAGTCAGATATAATGAAAAGGCAATGGTGCAATTCCTACTAAAATTATTCAAACAACAACAACAACTACAAAAAGCAAAGAGGAAAGGCTCCTCCCTAACTCATTATATGAAATCAGCTTCATCCTGTTACCAAAATCTGGTGTAGACACAATGAAAATGAAAACTAAAGGTTAATATATCTGATGAAATAGACATAAAAATCCTCAACAAAATACTAGCAAACTGAATATATCAAGAAGTTAATTCACCAGGATCAAGTAAGCTTTATTCTTGGGATGCAAGATTGGCTCAACATACACAGATGATATATGTGATTCTCTACACAAAGAGAATAAGACAAAACCCATATGATTATCTCAATTGATGCAGAAGAATCCTTTGATAAAATCCAGCATCTTTTCATTGTAAAATCCCTCAACACATTAGGCATTGAAGGAATGTACCATCAAATACTGAGAGCCATCTTATGACAGATCCATAGCTAACATCACACTAAACAGGCAAAAACTGGAAGCATTGCCCTTGAGAACTGGAACAAGACAAGCATGCCCATTCTCACAGCACTTATTCAACACAGTACTAGAAGTTCTATCAAGAGCAATCAGTTCAAGAGAAAGAAATAAAAGGCATCCAAATTGAAAAATAAGAAGTCAAACTATCTCTCTTCACTGATGATATCATTCTATACCTAGAAAACCCTAAAGAGTCTGCAAATGTCCTAGAACTGATAAATTACTTCAATGAAGTTTCAGAATATAAAATCTATGTACAAAATCATTACCATTTCTAAACACCAATAATATTCTAGATGACAGCCAAATCAAGAACATAATCCCATTTGTAATAGCCACAAAAAAAAATGAAGTACCTAGGAATGCACCTAACCAATGAGGTGAAAAACTACAAGGAGAACTACAAAATGCTTCTGACAGAAATTAGAAATAACACAAATAAATGGAACAAATACTATGTTCTCATGGATTGGAAGATTTAATATCATTAAAGTGGCCATACTTCCCAAAGCAATTTACAGATTCAATGCCATTCCTACCAAAATATAAATGCTGTTTTTTTCACAGAAATAGAAAAAAATTATTTTAAAATTCACATGAAACCAAAAAAGTGCCCAAATAGTCAAAGTAATCCTAAGCAAAAAGAACAAAGCCAGAAGCATCATGTTATTCGACTTCAGTCTATACTATAAGGCTATAGAAACCAAAATAGCATGGTGCTGGTGCAAAAACAGACAAATAAACTGATAGAACAGAGTAGAGAACCCTGAAAAAAGCACACCTACAGCTATCTGATCTTTGACAAAGTTGACAAAAATAAGCAAAGGACTCCCTATTCGATAAATAGTGCCAATATAACTGGCTAGCCATATGCAAAATAATGAAACTGGATCCCTACCTTTTACCATATACAAAAATTAACTCAAGATGAACTAAAGGTTTAAATGTAAGATCTAAAACTATAAAAATCCTAGAAGAAAACCTAGGAAATACCCTTCTTGACATCTTCTTTGGCAAAACATTTATGACTAAGTCCCCAAAGCAATTGCAACAATAAAATATATTGATAGGGGGGACCTAATTAAATGAAAGAGCTACCACTCAGCAAAGAAACTATCAACAGAATAAACAGACAACCCACACAATGGGAGAAATATTTACAAATTATGCATCCAACAAAGGTCTAATATCTGAAATAATTAAGGAACTTAAATCTATAAACAAAAAACAATTCCATTTAAAAAATGGGCAAAAGACATGAACAGACACTTCTCAAAAGAAGACATACAAACAGCCAACAAACATTAAAAAATGCTCATTATCACCAATTGTTAGAGGAATGCAAACCAAAACTACAGTGAGATACCATCTCACACCCAGTCAAAATGGTGATTATTAAAAAGTAAAAAAAAAATAATAACAGATGCTTGCAAGGCTTCAGAGAAAAGGGAATGCTTATACATTGTTGGTGAGAATGCAAGCTAGTTCAACTACTGTGCAAAGCAGTTTGGAGATTTCTCAAATAACTTAAAACAGAACTACCATTCGACCCAGTAATCCCATTACTAGGTATATATATAAAAGAAGGCAGATCTTTCTACCAAAAATATACATGTACTTACTTGCATGTTCATCACATTACTATTCACAATAGCAGACTTAGAATCGATTTAGATGCCCATCAAAGGTGGGTTGGATAATGAAAATATGGTACATATACACTATGGAATACTATACAGCCATAAATAGAATGAAGTGCCCTTTGCCAGAACATGTTTGCAGCTGGAGGCCATTATCCTGAGTGATTAACACAGGAACAGAAAACCAAATACTACATGTTCTCAGTTACAAGTAGGAGCTAAATATTGAGTACACTTAGACCAAAAGATGAGAACAATAGACACTGGGGACTACTAGAGTAAGGAAGGAGGGTGTGTGGGCTGAAAAATTACCTAGTGGGTATTTTGCTTACTACTAGGGTGACGGGATCATCCATATCGCAAATGTCAGCATTATGCAATGTACTGTTGTTACAAACCTGCAGGTGTATACCCCAAATCCAAAATAAAATTTGAAAAAAAAAAGCCAGTAAATTTGTATTCAATGAAAAATATTTTACATTGATTCAGTTCTTAATTCAACTTCAAATTCATTGAAATAGAAAGTCCTAAACATTCTGGCATCTTTTTACCTATCTGACTTCATCTCCTGTCACCATCCCTGTGTCACTTTTCTCTAGATACGTTAGCCTCATCGCTATTCCTTGAACATGCTAGGCCTGCTTCCACCTCAGAGATTTTTGCACCTGTTCTTATTGGAAAGTTCTCCCCTAGAGAGCTGTGTTGGGCCTCCTTTGAGAATGCTGTTTAAATTTGCTTCCCTCATTCACCACATACTTCCCTTGACTTCACTTCATAGCACCTGTCACTGTCTGATCTACTACATGATTTGCTTATATCTATTGCCTTTCTCAGTGCTGTTTTCTCTCTCACTAGAATATAGATTGTATGCAGATAGGAATGTTGTCCCTTTTTTTTCATGGTATATCCATGAAAGCAAGAACAATGCTTCACACATAGTTGAAGCTCAATAAACATTTTTTGAATAGATGAATTTATAAAAGATAATTGCTGAAGAATAGATAGAAGATCTGCTTTTAAATCAGAAGATGGGAAAAATGGGAGGAAATGTACTCAGCTGACTCAATGAGAAGCAAAAATAAATGAACAGTAAACTACTTATAAAATGAGGTGGAAATATAAATACAATCAAATAATTTATCATAGTAAGAGTGAATTAATGTTTCTGTTAAAAAAGTACAAATCTAATTAAATGATTTTTTTACTTGATTTTTAATTGACACATATAATTGTCCATATTTAGGAGGTACAGTGTAATGTTTCAATGCATGTATACATTGTATAATGATTAAATCAGGGTAATTATTTTAAACATCATTTCTTTGTGGTGATAGCATTCAATAACTTTTATTTATCTTGAAATATACACTTATTCTCCCTAAATGTAAATCAGAAGTTATTCTTGCTGTCTGTTATTTTCATAGCTGTTGACCAGCCTTTCTCAGTTGCTTGCTCTCCACGACCTTCCCCATCCTCTGGTAACCATTATTCTTCTCTCTACTTCTATGAGATATTTTTTTTTTTTCCCCCCCTGAGACAGAGTCTTGCTCTGTCACCTAGGCTAGAGTGCAGTGATCTTGGCTAACTGCAACTTCCACCTCCCAGGTTCAAGCCATTCTCCTGCCTCAGCCTCCCGAGTAGCTGGGATTACAGGCACCCGCCACCACTTCCAGCTAATTTTTTTTTTTTTTTTTTTTTTTTTTTTGTATTTTTAGTAGAGACGGGGTTCCACCATCTTGGCCAGGCTGGTCTCGAACTTCTGACCTTGTGATCCACCTGCCTCGGCCTTCCAAAGTGCTGGAATTACCAGCGTGAGCTACTGTGCCAGGCCATGAGATCATCTTTTTAAGATTCCACATACGTATGAGATCATACGGTGTTCGTGTTTCTGTGCCTTGCTGATTTCACTCAGCATAATATCCTCCAGCTTCATACATGTTGCCGTAAATGATAGAATTCATTCTGTATGGTTACTGAATAGCATTCCATTGTGTATCAATACCACATTTTCTTTATTCATTCATCTGCAGATGCACGTTTAGGTTGATGCCATATCCTGGCTATTATGAATAGTGCTGTAATAAACATGGTAATGCAGATATCTCTTTGACAGGCTGATTTCATTTCCTTTGGATATATACCCTGTAATGGGATTGCTGGATCATATGGTATCTCTATTTTAATTTTAAAAAATAAACTCCATACTGTTTTTTATAATGGCTATACTAATTTACATTCCCATCAATAGTGCACAAGAGTTCTTTTTTCTTCACATCCTTGCTAACATTTGTGGGTTTTTTGTTTTTTGTTTTTTGTTTTGTATTTTTGATAATAGTCATTTTAATTGGGATGAAGTGATATTTTGTTGAAGATTATTGAATATTTTTTCATATATATTGGTCATTTGTATGTCTTCTTTTGAGAAATGTCTATTCAGGTTTTTGCCCATTTTAAAATTAAATTATTATTATTTTTCCTATTAATGGTGTTCCTTATGTGTTCTGGATATAAACTCCTTTAAGGATGAATAGTTTGCAAATAATTTCTCCCATTCTGTAAGTTGTCTATTTATTGATAATTTCCTTGCTATATAGAAGCTTTTTAGTTTGATGTAATCCCATTTGTCTACTTTTGCTTTTGTTGTCTGTGCTTTTGAAGTCTTATTTTTAAAAAATAATCCAACCCAATTTTTTGAAATGTTTCCCCAATGTTTTCTTCTAATCATTTAATAGTTTTGGGTCTTAGATAGATTTAAACCTTTAGTTCATTTTGATTTGATTTTTGTATATGGTGGTAAAAGGTATCTAGTTTCATTCTTCTGTGTGTGGATATCCAGTTTTCCTAGCACTATTTACTGAGGAGAGTATCCTTTTCCTAATGTGCATGCTTGGTATATTTGTTGAAAATCAGTTGGCTGTTGGGTTCTCTATTCTTTTTCATTGGTGTATTTTTCTGTTTTTATGCCAGTGCCATGCTTTGTTTACTGTAGGTTTGTAGTATATTTTGAAGTCAAGTAATTTGATACCTCCAGTTTTGTTCTTTTTGCTCAAGATTCCTTTATCATCTGGGTCTTTTGTGTTTCCATATACATTTTAAGACTTTTATTTTCTATCATTTGAAGAATATCTGTGCTATTTGTCGTATTTTGATAGGGATTGCATTGAATCTGTAGATCACTTTGGATAATATAAAATTTCAGGAATAGTGATTCTTCTAGTCCATAAACACAGGATATCTTTCTATTTATTTGTGTTGTTTTCAGTTTCTTTCATCAATGGTTTATAGTTTTCATTGTAAAGATCTTTAATCTCTTTGGGTATTTTTTGTGTGTGTGTGTATGTAGGTTTTGTTACTTTCTTGATTTTTTTTTTAAATAGTTCACTATTAATGCATAGAAATGCCACTAACTTTGGTATGTTGATTTTGTTTTCCGCAAGTTTACTGAATTCATTTATTACTTTCAATATTTTTTTTTTTTTACTAGAGTCTTTACAGTTTTCTATCCATATGATCATGTCGTTTGCAAATGGGGACAATTTTACTTCCTCCTTTCCAATTCAAATACCCTTAATTTTTAAATTTTGACTAGTTTCTCTTGTTAACTTTCAGTACTATGTTGAACAAAAGTGGTGAAAACAGGTATTCTTGTCTTGTTACGGAACTTAGAAAGAAACATTCAACTTTTCCCAGCTTTCAGTATACGTCAGCTGTGGATCTATAATATATGACTTTCATTGTGTTGAGGTATGTCTCTTCTCTCTCCAGTTTGTTGAGATAATATTTTCTTTAGGAAATGGATAAAATATGGAAAAATTAGTAGAAACTTTAGTTCATAATTATAGTGGGGGGTTAACAAGTTTAGTTAATAAATTTATATATAAAGTATATTCAACTATAAATATAAATAATTTGAATAACAAAGTAATAAGCTTAGTATTATAGATACATATAACCCTTTCTCTCTTCCACAAGTAGTATGATAGGCCCCCAAATAAATTCTAGATTTTATTAAAGGAAAATTTGAAGAAAAACACCTCACACAATATGTAATTCATATACTCATTGACCTGGATACTCTTATGTTTCCATTCTTTACTATGAAAATGCTTACACATGAAAAGAAAGATATGCTGGATGTGGTGGTTCACACCTGTAATACCAGCAGTTTGGGAGACTGAGGTGAGTGAATCACTTGAGGTCAGGAGTTCAACCAGCCTGGCCAACATGGCGAAACCCTGTCTCTACTAAAGATACTTTAAAAATTAGCTGAGCGTGATGGTGTGTGCCTGTAATCCCAGCTACTCAGGAGGCTGAGGCATGAGAATCACTGGCACCCTGGAGATGGAGGTTGCAGTGAGCGGAGACTGCAACTCTGCACTGCAGCCTGGGTGACAGAGAGAGACTCTGTCTCCAAAAAAAGAAAAGAAAAGATATATATACAGGCAATTTAATTGTTACATCATTTTTAGTAGTAAAAAACTAACAGTAACCTTTAGTTTATTAATGAGAATGATGAAATATTTAATTCATATTATAGAATACTATATAGGGACCAAAATATCAATTTTTAGAAAACATATTACTAACCAAAAATGTCACAGAATAGTCGTGTAGATTTATCTCATTTAAGCAAGGTACATAAACATGTAAGTGATTAGATAGGGAACTGATGGAGTATTTTTTGAGAGCAGTCCAAAAATGTAAGATAAAGGGATATCTTTCACATTTTGGTTTATTTACTTTTGGCAGAATTGAAGACTATATTATAAAATGATTTTAATTTCTTTATTAGATTTCTATTTTCAATATTTTCTGCAATATACATCTATAACTCAGAGAAAATAAATTGAACAGATTTTAAAATTTAAAAAAATTATTAGCAATAGACAATAAATCTAAATCCATCTATTATAATTCCAAGAAGAGCAAATCATGGGAAAACTATATTGAGTGTCTCCTATAAAGAGGGTAATTAACAATCAGATGATAAGCAGCCATCTTAACAGTTCAATAACATTTTACATAACAAGTCAAATCCATTCAAGAAATTGTTAATGTACTCTTTGAAAACCTCATGGAACTGTCTTAAATGATTGTATAATATTTGATGGGAACTCATGATCCAGAAAATCTTGCCAATTTAAATGAATTGATAATTCTGATACATTATACTTCTTTTTTTTTTTTTTTGCCATCACTTGAAACATGTTTCAGAATGGTAAAGAAGGTTTACTGGAAAGTAGAGAAAGTGAGGAAAAAACCTAGAAGAGCTATGAGCATAACCTGGATAGTTATTAACATTATCCAGTGCGTGTTATAATCAACAATCATGTATCTTTGGACTCATTCTTGTCAAATATAGGAGCAAAGGCACATTATGTGCTTCGTTTCTTACTACTACTTTAAAAATACATCCTTTTCTCCACAATGAATTTACTTTTTATGTCAAAGTCTGTTGAGCGTTGCTGTAAGTGCTTAGCTCCCCACCTCACTGTGAACAATAGTCTTTTAGTACTTACTCGGCATGGCTGTAAAAGTCCATTACTACTAGACACACAGAGCATATATGCTTCTTAAAATAACTGGGCAGATACATTGCTCTTCTTTAATACAGAATAGACCGAATGAAGGCAGAAGAGAATGGATTAAGTCTTCACGTGTCAGTACACCCTCACACACACATACACACACAACTCAAACATGTATAATATACACAGACGAGAACTACAGAAAAAATGCAAAGTAAAGGGTGGTAAAGCAAAGAAAAATATAAACATTTGAATGTAGTATGGACCAAAGACAGGTGACTGTGTGAGTTCAGCTCTGCCAATTTTTGAGGGAGAATAAATCTCTTATGAAAATTATCTTACCAGCAGCCTGTGGAGGACTTGCTCGGGTATATAGACAGCTCATGTTTATTGTACGAAGGGTTGTTAACCTCACTATGTATATTATGCATTCCTGCCATGGTAAGCAAGGCAGCTTCTGTTTTAAGTTAATTTAACATATCAAATGTTAAATTAGATAAAGTTTTATTTGAATAATAATATCAGATTACTGGGGCTTTTTGGTGTCACCCTAATAAATGACCTCAAAGTAGCAAGTACACGGGACTGCCATCCCAGCATGAGGTATGGCATGTAAGAATGCCACAGGTTTTGTAGAGTAGTTTAGTGTCTCTTTATACAAATTCAGTGTTTTGATTTTTGAAAAAGAGAAAATTCTGGAACCTTATTTCTCTTTCCTCTATGCTATCCTTCAATTAATATTAGATTTAAACATTTAAAATTAATTGGTTAAAAGTTTGATGTTTCTTTAAAAACTACTAACGAAAAAGTTTTAAGAAATTGAAGAATACATACTTACATGGTTCAAAATATATACACTATTCAATTGCTTAACATAATGCCTCTTTATTATACAACTAATGAAAATAAATACCATGTCTCCATCTTTATATCAACCTCATATCCAGGATTTTTGATATTTATATTCTCTTACTTAATTTTTCTCCTCTGTATTTCAACTCTTTCCAATCTAACTTTTGTACCATTCCTATTTCAAAATAGCTTTTGCTGATCCCAATGACTTTCATGTCACTGAATCCAAAGGAATTGAAATGAACTCTTATCTAACTTGGGCTCTCAGCAGCATTCAATGCTGTTGATTACTCTCTGCTCTAGGAGTCGCCAACTTCTTTAGTTAGGTTCACCTTTTCCTCTGAATTCTAAACCTGAATAGCTCACTGATAATTGATATTCGTACTGAGTTGTCTCTAGCCTAACTTAAAGTCTGTTTTCCAAACCTGTTCCTTTTATATTTAAAATTTTTTAAAATGAAATTATTGTGTGTAAAGAGTCAGCATCAAAACTTCCTTCTGCAACCTAGATCCAATCAATCACCAAGCACTAGCAATTTCTTTTCTAAATAAGTTTGAAATATTTTAAATGCTTGTTTTCTTCCTATCATAAACCCTCACCTGGACTTTGTTTTCCAGTGGGTCTTTCCACATTCTCTCTTGTTTGACGTGCCTTACTGTATTTAGTCTGTTTTCACATGGCTATAAAGACACTACCTGAGACTGGGTAATTTATAAATAAAAGAGATTTAATTGACTCACAGTTCAGCGCGGCTACAGAGGCCTCAGGAAACTTACAATCACGGCAGAAGGCAAAGAGCGAGAAAGGGATGTCTTATATGGCAGCAGGAGAGAGAGGGAAAAAGAGCGAGGAAGTGCCACACTTAAAACTATCAGCTCTCATGAGAACTCATTCATTATCATGAGAGCAGCATGGAGGACACCAACCCCATGATCCAATCACCTCCCACCAGGACCCTCCCTAGACACCTAGGGATTACAATTGGAAGTGAGATTTGAGTGGGGCTTCAGAACCACACCATATCACTTGGCTTCCTCATTTTAGTCAAAGTGATCTTTCTACATTGATATGGTCCGTATCTTTGAACATATGGCATGAGTTGGAGGGTGAGATTCAAAACCAAGGAGCCCATCACCAGGACTCATGCTCTGCATCCCTTTTTCCTTGTGAACTGAAGATCTGGGATAACAAATTAATCATACTGTTAAGGCCTGCCTTCTTCCCCCTACCTCCAGCCCTCTCTAAAAATAATTAGAAGGAAAGTAAAAGAGAAAAGAACAGCAATGTTGTAGAGAGAATTCCTTATTTCTGTTTTCTTTCTCGAATCAGATCTGAGAGAAGCGAAATGGGATTATACAGTAAATTTTAATGTTTCTGATGAAAATTAAATTTATTAAAAGCAAATGAATTAAAATTTTATTTAATTTGCACATTACATTTATACAAATAAAGCATGAGTTTTGCTATACTTTCAACTGAAATTTATTAACGAAGAATTTTCAGAACACTATTCTCGCTTCTGTAATGCTGAAAAAGAGATTTCTGCACTGCATTTCAAAACACAAAAAGCCACCAAACATGAAAGGCAGATGTGAAACTAATATTTTTTAGTTTGGTACAGTATTAGAGAAGTTACCTGGAGTAAACTTTTGATAGATTTTGATAGCGAAAGAACCCAGAAAATTCTCCAATCACACCTTCAAAGCATGAAGTACCCAAAGGTACTAGACACACAGGAAAAACAGCAAAGGGCAATTCCAGTAATTCTTTGTCCATCACCTAACACCATGCCAGGTTTATGAGATGTTTGCAAAGAGAAAAGTCATTCTTCTAAAAGAGACTGAGCCTCCAAATTTCAATGTAGTCTTAAGGCTGAACTGAGCTGGATGGCATGTAGAAAAAAGAGACATTCCCAAAGTGGCAGATGAGTTTGATATTTAAACCAGAAACACATCATCTCCCTCTCACCCAACTCCTCCACCCTGAGTATATTTTCAGTATATTTGTTTCATTCTATCATATTTTTTAAAATTTAATAAAAATATAACCTATGGATAAATCACAGCAAGAGAAAGATGTTCTCCAAGGTATGACACAGAGTCTGTCATTCCAATGGCGCCTAAGAAGCCCCTTCCCTATTTCTCTAGTGGGAGGTGACTAGGCTAATTTTAATACCGGCACTGCATGGGAGAGAAGAGAGTGAAGGAGGAATCTCAAAAAGGAACCACCCTCATGAAAGCCTTTGTTAAGCTGGACTTTGCCAATTCATATTAACTTTCCTTGTTTGCTTTAGAGAGGTGGGAGGAATGAGAGGGAAGGGTTGAGTTTACCGAGGGAAATAATACAAAAATACATAACATGTGGATAAATCCTCAACTATTCAAAAGTAAAGATTAAAATATGGGCCCCAAACGAAACCAGAAACAAAATTCTAACTCAACCACTACATAAAATTTAAAACTAAGTAACTAAAGAAGTTGAAAAATTTTGGAAAAAATATCGAGCAAATGAATCTAATAGGAAGAAATAACAAATTCTTAAAGTAGACAGTGAAATCAAGGCACAAAAAGCATTAAAAACCACAAAGTCTTTTTCAGGAAACTAAAACACAAATTAAAAAAATATTCTAATGTACTTTCTACACTTAGGTCAAGAAGAAATAGAAGATAGCAATAACAGGATTTTAAACCATGTATTGCAATCTTTGAAACATTAGAAAAAAATGAACAGGTGGAAGATATCTGCAATATAATTTAAAGGCTCATCAGTTCAATATATTTCAAAATCTGTACACTAAAGAAATGACACCTTCTTTTTCAGACCACATTGAACATTTGCACTCCTATTTCCTGTAGAAAAATGAACCACAAATTCCAAACAGTGAAAAGGCCTTTTTTGAATCTGCGATTAATATAAAAATAAATGAAAAATCACAATATAACAATCTAAAATTGGGAGGGTATGGAGGAAGTGGAGAGGAAGTATGAGTGTTAATTTGCTCATAGTTTGTTGCAGAAAACCATTAGGAAATGGATAAAGATAGAACGCTGAGAAATAAGGTTGGAAGTATTACTAAAAGTTATCAAAATAATCAGCAGAACAACAAAACATGGGTTAAAAACCTTCCAAGTTATCAGAAGAAACACCTGAACTACACATAAAATAAACAAAATAGAAACCAAATATCAAGATATAGAAAACAAAGGGAGCTTTAAGAGACACATGGAGAGAAACATAGAGCTTTAGGTGTAACATGGATGATGCACTAATATGATATCTTTATCTACATATCTAAAGCCATGAGTTGCTGAATGATGGGGACACATTCTGACAAATGAGTCATTAGGTGATTTCTTTGTTCTATGGACATGATAGCGTGTACTTTCACAAACCTACATGATAGAGCCTACTACACACCCAGGCTATATGGTATGCCTATTATTCCTAGGCTACAAAGCTGTACAACACATTACTGTACTGAACACTGTAGGCAATTGTAACACAGTTGTAAATACTTGTGTATATAAACATAGAAAAGGTAATATGTTGTGCTACAACATTACCATTGCTATGACATCACTAGGTATTAGGAAATTTTCACCTTATAACATTATGGGACCACCGTCATATATGTAAACCATTGTGGACTGAAATGCTGTTATGCAGTGCCTGACTATACACATATGATTTGACTCACTCCCAGAGTTCATCATTTAGCAGATCCGGGGTGGGCCCCAAGTAATGAATTTTTAGCAATTTTCCAGTGAAGCTGGTTGTGCTGTGCCAAGAACATATGAAGTGTTGAGATAGAGATACCTCTAGCTAGTACGAATGAAGGAAAAAACAAAAAAGAAAAGTAAAATCCTATTAGGTAAATAACCACAGACACGGAGGAAGGAGACATTAATTCAGTGGTTCTCAATCTTCATAGTCCATTTGAATCACAAAAACTGATACTCAGGCCCTATGTGCTGTTGGGTTGAATCCGAACATTTGAGGCTGGACTCTAGGTATGGCCACTCTCTGAAAGCTCCCAAAACGATTTTGATACACAGTATAATTGAAAAGCATCAAAATAATAGGAGATTAGTTGTATTCTATTACGTCAATTTGGAAACTGGGATTTTAGTTGGAAAACTTTCCCATTTCTCAAGTCTAAATTTCAAATGAGAATTCCAGGCTATAGATGGAAGTATATTCCATCATTTTTTACTTTTTTTACTTGTTCCTTCTGGAGCAAATTACATTTTTGAACGGAAAGTTTAGGAGAAAGAAATGAATATACTACACTTAGTTCTTCTTAGGCATTTTTTCTTCTGACTGCTTGCAGATAGGGTGCTTTCTGATCTGTTTGCATTTAATGCAGTGAATGTTTTACTGGTGATAGGATGTCTGAGATCTTCAATTATGTCTGGGCCTGAAAGATAAATTTTTCAAAATCATATATGTATTGAGATATAATTCACATACCACAAAATTCAACCTTTTAAAATATAAAATTCAATAGTTTGTAGTATATTCAGAGTTGTGCAACCATCAACACTATTTGGTTTTATAATATTTTTGTCACCCCAAAAAGAAAACTGGTGCTCTTACCTATAACTCCCTGTCTTTTTCAGCCATAGGTAGCCAGTAATCTACATTCTGTATGGATTTTAAAATTTTGAACACTGAAAGATTAATTTGAAGTCTGATGAATTATTAGAAATTCATTGTGTCCTCAACCACAGGCATTACCCATCCAGTTTCTACCTAAGAAAAAATCTGATAACTTGACAATCTGTCAGTCTCCTGGTAGTATATGTCAATTAGTTACCAAATTAAGAAGAGATATTTATGTTTCCATAAAACTCTACCATTGGACCAAATACATTCTTTCTCAGAAAAATTTACCCAGAATGACCACAAAAGTCACGAAAATATTAAAAAAAAATAAGAAAATTAAAAAGAGCTATCCTGATGCCAAAACAGAAATCATAAAGAGCAAGATTTATTTATTAGTCTATTACACAAATTGAACCTTCTGTGCTTCAAAAATAACCATAAACCAAGTTACGTTGAATATACAGTGTACATGTAAAGAGTTGATTTATGTAAAAGGTTTATAAGTCAGTAAGAATAAGACATTACAATAGGAAAAAGGGCAAAGGATATGAATATCCAATTCAAGATGAATAAATTAAAAATAATTAACATGAAAAATGTTAACATGATTGAAAAAAAGATGTGAATTTAAACAGTGGGTTCTTTTTCACATTAGCAAAGACTGATGTATTTAGTGTTAGTAAATATGAGGGAAAGTGGAAATATGTTGTGGAGAATGAAGGTTATAACCTTTCTAAAAGGCAATTTGGTAACACATAACAACTAAAAAAATCACAGCACTCCATATTTTAAATTTTAATATTAGAAAATATACAGATACATAAAATATTGTTCTAAGTATGTTAATTACAGCAAGATTTATAATAAAATATGGAAAATGCTAAGTATGATACATGCATAATTATTTAAATATATTGGAATATTTATGTGTTAATTATATGTTTTTTACTGATAAAAATCAATGAAATATTGGGAAAAGTAGCTTATAAAATTGCCTATACAATTATCCCATTCTGATGAGTAAAAAGTAGCAAAAATGGTAACCACAAAAAATTTAAATTCCTTGTTATGAATTAGACAGAATCAAAAACAACAATTATGATCATCTCAATAGGTGCAGAAAAAGCATTCAATAAAATTGAGCATCCCTTCATAATAAAAATCTTTACCAAACTAGGAATAGAGGGAACATACCTCAAAATAATAAAAGCCACATATGAGAAAACCTCAGCCAACATCATCCTGAATGGAAAAAAAGTTGAAAGCACTCTCCCTAAAAGCTGGAACAAGAGAATTATGACCACTGTTATCACTTCTATTCAACATAGTACTTGTGGTCCTAGCTAGGACAATCAGGAAAGAGAAAGAAAGAAAAGGCATTCAAACTAGAAAAGAGGAAGTTGAATTATCTCTGTTTGCTGATGATATGTACACCTAGGAAACCCTAAAGACTCCTTCAAAACACTTCTAGATTTGATAAATGACTTCAGTAAAGTTTCAGAATACAAAATCAACATAAAGTTAGTAACATTTGTATGTACAAATAGTGATCTGAGAACCAAATCAAGAACTCAATTCCATTTATAATATCTACACACACACACACACTACCTAGTAATACAGTTAAACAAGAAGGTGAAAGAATTCTACAAGGAGAACTACAAAACATTGCTGAAAGAAATCATAGATGAAACAAGCAAATGGGAAAAACATCCCATGATCATGGATTGGTAGAATGAATATCATTAAAATGAACATACTGCCCAAAGCTATCTACAGACACAATACGATTTCTATTAACTATCAACATAATTATTCACAGAATTAGAAAAAAGAAAACCCTAGAGGTAATATGGAACCTTAAAAGAGCCCAAATAGCCAAAGCAATCCTAATCAAAAAGAATAAATCTGGAGGTCTCACATTACCTGACTTCAAATTATACTAAAGGCTATAATTAAGCAAAACAACAAGTACTGGTATGAAAATTGACACATAGATTAATACAACAGAATAGAGAACCCAGAAATAAAGCTTCATACCTAAAACCAAATAACCTTTGACAAAGTTGATAAAAATGTACACTGGGAAAAGGATACTATATTCAATAAATGGTGCTGGTATAATTGGAAACCCATATACAGAGAAGTGAAACTGGACCTCTATTCTCACTATCTATAAAAATTAACTCTAGTGGATTAAAGACTTAAATGTTAAGACCTTAAACCATAAAAGTCCTGGAAGAAAATGTATGAAAAAAACCCTGAAGGACATTGGGCTAGGCAAATAATTTATAATTAAATACTCAAAAGGAAAGGCAATAAAAACAAAAATAGACAAATGAGACTTAATTAAATTAAAAATATGCAGAGCAAAAAATTAATGGAGTAAACAACCTATGCTATTGGAGAAACTATTTGCAAAATGATGCATTCAACAAAGGACTAATATCCAGATTTTCTAAAGAACTCATATAACTCAACAAGAGAAAACCCCATTTAAAAATGAACGAATAACACGAACAGACATTTTTCAAAAGAAGATACACAAACACCCAACAAACAAAAAATGCTTAACATTACCAATCATCAGAGAAATGCAAATTAAAACTACAATGAGATACCATTTTACCCCAATCAGAATGGGTATTATTAAAAAGTAAAAACAGAAACAGATATTGGTATGGATGCTGAGAAAAGAAAACTCTTATACACTGTGGAAATATAAATTAGTATAACCTCTATGGAAATGAATATGGGGATTTCTCAAGGAACAAAACATAGAACTACCCTTCTATCTAGCAATTCCATTACTGGATATCTACCAAGGGTAAATACATCATTACATTAAAAAGGTACCTGCACTTTTATGTTTATGGCAGCACTATTCGTAATAGCAAAGTCATGGAAAATCTGTGTCCATCAATAGATGATAAAAATGTGGTGTATGTGTATGTGTATCCTTATCCTTAGTGAAATTAAGAGACAGATAATCAAAACCCACAAGTTCTTCTAAGTGGGAGCTAAACAATGGGTGCACATGGCCATACAGAGTGGAATAATAGACACTGGAGATTCCAAATGGTGGGAGGGGGTGAGGGATGAACTACCACCTATTCGGTACAATATATACTACTCAGGTGATGGGTCCACTAAAAGCCCATGTTTCACCACTATGCATGTATTCTTGTAAGACAACGGTACTTGTATCCTCTAAATAAAAAAATTAATTTCAAAATAAATAATAAAAGTAAAAAGGAGAAAACAAATTTTCTTTGGTAGTATTTCGGCAATGTGCTCACCTATATAACGTTTCTCTTCTTCCCATGTTTCTAACCAGTGCTAAATGTTTTTGATGTGACCAAGTAACGCTTCCTTTTTTTTTTTTTTTTTTTTTTTTTTGACATGGAGACTCACTCCATCACCAGGTTGGAGTGCAGTGGCATTATCTCGACTCACTGCAACCTCCGATTCCCGGGTTCAAGCAATTCTCCTGCCTCAGCCTCCTGAGTAGCTGGGATTACAGGCGCGCGCCGCCACACCCAACTAATTTTTGTATTTTCAGTAGAGACAGGGTTTCACCATGTTGGTCAGGCTGGTCTCGGGTCTCTATCTCCGGACTTCGTGATCCACCCGCCTCGGCCTCCCAAAGTGCTGGGATTACAGGCCTGAGTCACGGCGCCCGGTCTACCAGCTAACACTTCCTGAGAAGTGTTAGTAATTAGTTAGTGTCCATTCAATTACATCATTATAAATATATTAAAGAAACTGTTATGAGTGCCTGAAGTCTTGTATCAGGAGTTGCAAAACCTTAATTCATAATGTGGCCAGAGAGATAAGAGGTGGTGATAGAAGCCCAGTGGAGACTGTAGCAAACTGCTGCTTCCAAAGACAACTAATCAAATTCTGAGCACTGTTGCTGTGCTGCTTATTGTGTCTCCCTCTTTGATATTTTAATAGCAGCCAGAAATCTCAATATCTATGTGAATCTCCTAATTTTTCTATTTTAGAAACTATTTAAATATTAAATAAATCACAGTGTGGACCAAGCAAACACATCAAGTGTGTTCGTGGGTTAGCTTCTCCTGGCTTAGATCAGAGGAAATAAAAACATATCCTCTTCACTCTCCAATTCTTTCCCTCCAGAGTTTAGAAGGGAACTACTAACCATTGCAAGCAAGCTATAATTTGGCAGCATTAGAGAAAGATCAACATTTCCCTGGGCAAGTTTTTAAGAGATTTATGGTTTAGAGGACCTTAATATGCTTTATTTGGAGGAATGGGAACAAGGAGGATAAATGAATGAGAACTAAAGGCATAGATATGTAATCCGTATTTGGAAAATGTTGCTTGACCTCATAGATTTTTTTCTCCTCTATGCCAGTACTACCTCTGCCACTACTTCTTGCAATTGTGACCAGCTGTCTGCAATATGTTTTTTCCATATCATTTAATGAACATAGCTTGATAGTGTTAGAAAAACTGCACCCTGCTAAGATGCTACATCATATCATTTGAACTGATGAATAAAATGATAATTCATTATCTTCAAGGCACTAAAATGCAGCCTTGGTTACTCAGCTTCACATAACTTTAGGGGAAATTTTGCAACACAACCTTACTTTTGTATGTTAGACTTCTTTAGAGAATGATAAACAAAAATCATGGTACATGTATGTAGCAAATCTGTCAAAAGTAAGCAAAGTGCAATACCTATGGAACACCATAGATTTTTCAAAAGTCAGAATAAATGTATTGGGGAGGCATGCATTATGAGTGCCTCTTTTATTATATTCTAGTCTTAAACCATTCCTAAACTTGTAGGCAGATGGCGATGGGTAATTAAAATGCTAGCAAAATTATGGAAGGTGAAAGTAACTTATATGTCTCTGTAATGACAGACATGAAAAAAATATGCACACAGTTTGCAATGAAATGATGCAAAGATGAGGACTAAAATAAAATATGTAGCTGAGTAAGATAACATCCATCAAGGTGTTCTCTTTTCTATTGTGCTTCACTTGAGAAAGACACTGATTTATACCTGAGGACTTAGAAGAAGCAATGCAAAATTTTTCAAAGAAAAATGGATACATATATTTCTGGATATTATACAAGCAGCTTGAAAGCATAACTTTTGATTGGTTGTGTTTTTATTACTGAGGATAAAAGGTGACAGCTATCAAAATTTAAGGCAAATAATTACCATAACTTTTAGTGCAAATTCATTAATGCCAACTTGGGAAATTACACTATTAACTCCCATAAACTAGATTAAATGTTAAAAAGGGAGAAATGAGATACAAGCTTTGCTTTCCATTTAATATTTTTTCCTTGCTATATTATTTTATTTAAAATTATTTTCTTTTTTTTTTTTTTTTGAGACGGAGTCTTGCTCTGTCACCCAGGCTGGAGTGCAGTGGCCGGATCTCAGCTCACTGCAAGCTCCTCCTCTCGGGTTCACGCCATTCTCCTGCCTCAGCCTCCCGAGTAGCTGGGACTACAGGCACCCGCCACTTCGCCCGGCTAGTTTTTTGTATTTTTTAGTAGAGACGGGGTTTCACCGTATTAGCCAGGATGGTCTCGATCTCCTGACCTCATGATCCGCCCGTCTCGGCCTCCCAAAGTGCTGGGATTACAGGCTTGAGCCACCGCGCCCGGCTAAAATTATTTTCAAGGTAACATTGTAATGATAAGTATTGAAGACTAGAAAAGCCACAGGAAATTAAAATCATCTGTAATCAGAATAATCATAGTTAATTATTTGAATTGTTATAAATTCCAAATGGAATTGTAATACCATATACTGATTTTTAACTCATTTTATATTTTAAGTAATTTTTATACAACCACTTAGAATTGTCCCTTATTATTCTATTGTGTGAATGCTGCATGATTGAGTAAATGGCAGCTTCCAATTGTTGATATAATAAAATTATTTTAAAATTGAAATTTAAGTATTTTAACCCTATAGCAAAATACCAGAAATGATAATTGATATGGGAGGGGGGCAATGAAGCGCTGGGAAGAGAAAGGTGTGGCTAGGGCTCTACCCGCGGGCCTGTGCACATGGATCTAGGTGAGGACAGGCATTTCTGTTTTCCTGCCCAAATGTTCCATTTCCCAAGACCACCCTGGCCTGCCACGCCCCCATCCTGTGCCTATAAAATACCCCGAGACCCTGTTGGGCACACACACAGGCAGCTGGACATCCAGAAGAGCGCATCAGGGGAGGAACACATGGGCAGCTGGACGTGGAGAGAACACACCACCATAGGAGCACACTGACAGGCACTGGCAGGCCTGCAGGCCATCGACCCACGGAAAACGTGGAGTTTGGTCAGGATGGTTGGAGCAGGGCCCCGGCCCCTGAGCAGCCTGACCCCAGGGAAAAACCACCTTCCCGCTCCACCTCCCTTCTGGCTCCTCCATCTGCTGAGAGCTATTTCCACTCAATAAAACCTTTCAGTCACTCTCTAAGCCCATGTGTGATCGGATTCTTCTGGTACACCAAGGCAAGAAACCCTGGAATACAGAAAGCCCTCTGTCCTTGTGATAAGGCGGGGGGTCTAATTGAGCTAACACAAACCGCCTACAGACGGCTAAACTGAAAGAACACCCTATTACACATGCCCACTCAGGCTTCAGGAGCTGTAAGCTGTATTCACCCCTAGACATTGCCCTGGGGTCTGAGCCCCACAACCCGCCCTCTGGATGCTCCACCTGGAGGTTTCAGCAGTGGGGCACTGAAGAAGTGAGCCACACCCCCATCGTATGGCCTGTGAGGGGAATAAGGGAATTTTTCCCATTTCAATATGAAAGTATGTTTTTAGAATAGTATAAGAAGTAAAATTTGGGCTTCTTGGTTAAAAGATCTGTATGCTATTATGATTTTTGATACATAAGGCATAATTATCCCCTATAAAGTCTGAGCTAGTTTAAACTTTCATCTCCAGTGTTGGATAATACCTAGTCCTTCATGTCCTCATTAACTTTATTCTAATGTTCATCACTTGAACTATAAGACATACGTCTGTTAATTTAATATGAATTTATCTGATTAATGGTGAAGCTGAACATTTTTTGCCATTTATTTTCTATTCATTAATTATCCTTACCGATTCATAATTTTTGCCCAATTCTTAATAAAACTTTAAATTCTGCTGATTTTCAGAAGCAAGATGGCAGAATAGAAAGCTCTACTGATTGTACCCCCCTGCAAGGACACCAAATTAACAAGTGTTTATGCAGAAAAAACACCTTCATAAGAACTAAAAATCAGGTGAGCACTCATAGTACTGGGTTTTAACTTCATGTGGCAGAAAGAGGCACTGAAGAGATAGAAAAAACAATCCCAAATCATGAACACCACCCCTTCCCCACCCCAGGCAGCAGTGTGGTGTGGAGAGCATCTCTGAGTGCCGTGGGGAGGGAGAACACAGCAATTGTGAGGCACTGAACTCAGTGCTGTCTCGTTAGAGCAGAAAGGAAACCCAGAACAAATTCAGCTGATGCCACCTACTGAGGTAGCATTTAAACCAGCCTTAGCCAGAGGGGAATTGCCAATTCTAGTAGTCCAAACTTAAGTGCCTGCAAACTTTGCCACTGAGGCCCTAGCTCCTAGACAACATTTCTAGACATATCCTGGGCCAGAAGAGAAGCCACTTCCTTGAAGGAAAGGACCTGGCAGTATTCATCACCTGCTAACTGAAGAGCCCTTGAGCTCAGAATAACGAGCAGGAATACCCAGATACTCTATACCCAGGGCCTCCAGGAGCCTCTGAAACTTGCTGGTTTTAGTGAGACTCAGCACATTCCCAGGCCTGGAGGCTATGGGGCAAAACTCCTGCTTGAGAAAAGCGGAGGGAAAAGTAAAAGGGACTTTGTCTTGTACCTTAGGTACCAACACTCAGGTTCTTGGGGTCACTGATTCCAAGACTTTACTCTTGGATGGCATTTCTGGACCTGGCCTAGGACAGAGGGGAGCCCACTTCCCTGAAGGGTGAGTCCCAGGCCAGGCAGCATTTGCCACAGGCTAACTTAAGAGCCCTTGAGCCTTAAGGGAACATTGGTGGTAGTCTGGCAGTACTCCTCATGGTCAGGGGTGGCAGTGACTATGGGGTAAGGGTCCTTTCCCTTTAGAAAGGGGAAGGAAAGAGTGAAAAAGACTGTGTCTTGTGGTTTGAGTGCCAGCAGTACAATAGAACACCAGGTACACTTCTAAGTTTTTTTGACTCTGGTCCCTGACTCCCAGATGACACTTCTAGACTCTCCAGGGGCCTGGGAGACCTCATTGCCTGGAAGAGAAAGACAGGCCTGGCTGGCTGTGCTGCCTGCTGATTGAAGAGTACAAGGGCTTGAAGGAACATAGGCAACCAAAGAGTGGTGATAGCAGGCCTTGGGCAAGACCCAGTGCTGTGCTGGCTTCAGATACAACCCATCGCAGTCATAGTGGTGGTAGCCACAGGAGTTCTTGTATTATTACTCCTTGTCTCCCACTAGTTTTAGATGGCTCAGAATAGAGAGAGAGACTCTGTATGTTTGAGAGAAAGTAAGGAAAAGGAACAAAAGTCTCTGGCTGGTAATCCAGGTAATTCTCTTGTATCTTGTCCAACACCATTAAGGCATTACTTCTATGAGTCTGGAAGAACCACAGTGTTACTGGGCTTGGGGGTCCCCCTAAAGCAGAAACAGCTTAGATCACAAGACCCAAGTCCTTTCAAATATCTGGAAAGCCTTCTCAGGTAGGTTGGCTACAAATGAGCCCCAAGAGTGAAGACTACAATGAATACCTAACCCTTTAATGCCCAAACACTGAAGAGCATCTACTGGCATCAACACAATCCGGGAAAACATGACCTTAACAAATGAACCCAAAATAAGGCACCAGGGACAAATCCTGGAGAAACAGAGATATGTGACCTTTCAGACAAGGAATTCCAAAACTGCTGTATTGAGGAAACTCAAAGAAATTCAAGATAACACAGAGAAGAAATTTGGAATGCTATTAGATAAATTTAACAAAGAGATTAAAATAATTGAAAAGAATCAAGCAGAAATCCTAGAGCTGAAAAATGCAATTGGTATGCTTAAGAATGCATCAGAGTCCATTAATAGCAGAATGGATCAAGGTGAAGAAAGACTTAGTGAGCTGCAAGATAGGCTATTTGAAAATACACAGTCAAAGGAGACAAAAGAAAAATATAATAGAAAACAATGAAACATGCCTAAAGGACCTAGGAAATAGCCCCAAAAGGGCAAATCTAAGTGCTATTGACCTTAAAGAGAAGATAGAGAAAGAGATGGGGGTAGAAAGTTTATTCAAAGGAATAATAACAGAGAACTTCCCAATCTAGAGAGATATGTTAATATCCAAGTACAAGAAGGTTATAGAACACAAAGCAGATTTAACCCATGGAAGACTACCTCAGGGCATTTAATAATCAAACTCCCAAATGTCAAGGATAAAGAAAGGATTTTAAAAGGAGCAAGAGAATAGAAACAAATAACATACCATGGAACTCCAGTTCATCTGGCAGCAGACTTCTCAGTGGAAGTGTTACAGACCAGGAGAGAGTGGCACGACATATTTAAAGTTCTGAAGAAAAACAACTTTCACCCTAGAATAGTATATCTGGCAAAAATATTCTTCACACATGAAGGAGAAATAAAATTTTCCCAACAAAAGCTGAGGATTTCTTTAATACTAAACCCATCCAACAAGAAGTGCTAAAAGGAGTAATTTAATAAAAAAGAAAGGGATATTAATGAGCAGTAAGTAGTCACTTGAAGTTATAAAACTTATGGAAAAACATGGAATATTATAGCACTGTAACTGTGCTGTATAAACTATTCTACCCTAAGTTGAAAGACTAAACAATTAACCAATCAAAAATAGCTACAACTTTTTCAGATATATTCAGTACAGTAAGATATAAATAAAAACAACAAAATGTTTAAAAAGCATGGGGACTAAGCTAAGGTGTGGAATTTTTATTAGTATTTTTTTGTGCTAGCTTGTTTATAAAAATAGTTTTGTCAGGTTAAAATAATGGGTTATACGATAGTATTTGCAAGCCTCATGGTAACCTCATACCAAAAAACATACAATGGATACACACACAAAAGCAAGAAACTAAATCACATTAGTAGAGAAAATCGTCACTAGAAGACAGGAATGAAAGAAAGAAGGAAGACAAGACCACAAAACAACCAAAAGAATGGGAGGGGTAAGTCCTTACTCATCAATAACAACATTGAATATAAATGGACTAAACTTTCCAATCAAAATACATAGAATGGCTGAAAAAACAAGACCCATGTTGGCTGCAAGAAATACACTTCCATATAAAGACACACATAGACTAAAACTAAAGGGATGGAAAAAGATATTCCATGCCAATGGAAACCAAAAAAGACCAGGAGTCACTATACTTATGTCACACAAAATATGTAGATTTCAAGACAAAAATTATAAGAAGAAACAAAGAAGGTCACTATATGATATGATTTGGCTCTTTGTCCCCACCCAAATCTCATGCTGAATTGTAATCCCCTGTGTCGGGAGGGGCCTGCTGGGAGATGATTGGATCATGGAGGTGGATTTCCCCCTTGCTTGTTCTCATGATAGTGAGTGAATTCTCGTGAGATCTGATGTTTTAAAATTAGCACTTTCCCCTTTGCTTGCTCTCTCTCTCTCTCCTGCCACCATGTAAGACATGCCTTCCTTCCCTTTTGCCTTCTGCTGTGATTTTAAGTTTCTTGAGGCCTCCCCAGCTATGTGGAACTGTGAGACAATTAAACCTCTTTTATTTATAAATTACCCAGTCTCAAGTAGTTTCTGTATAGCAATGTGAAAATGGACTACTACACTTTATAATAATAAAGGGGTCAATTCAGCAAGAGGATATAATGATAGTAAATATATATGTACCCAATGATAGAACACCCAGACATATGAAGAAAATATGAGAGCTAAAATGAGAGATAGACCCCAATACAATAAAAGCTGGAAACTTCAACACTCCACTTTTGGCATCGGCCTGATCTTCCAGATAGAAAATCAAAAAAGAAGCATCATACTTGCTCTAGACAAAAGGGATCTATTAGACATTTACAGACCGTTTCATCCAAGAGCTGCAGAATACACATTATTTTCTTCAGCACATGGGTCATTCTCAAGGACAGACCAGGTTTTAGGTCACAGAAAAGGTCTTCAAACATTCAAAATAATTGAAATTATTTCAAACATCTTCTCTGACCACAATGGAATAAAACTAGAAATTCAATAACAAGAAGAATTTTGGAAACTGTACAAATTAAACAATATAGTCCTGAATGATCAGTGAGTCAATGAAGAAATTAAGAGGAAAATTGAAAAATGTCTTGAAACAAATGATAATGGAAACACAACATACCAAAACCTATGGGATACAGCAAATGCAGTGCTAAAATGCAAGTTTATAGCTGTATAAGTGCCTAAATCAAAAAAGAAAAAAAAATTCAAATAAAAAAATCTAATGATGCATCTTAAAGAACTAGAAAAACAAGAGCAAAACAAACCCAAAATTAGTAGAAGAATAAATAAATATCAGAGCAGTAATAAAATTGAAATGAATAAAATACAAAAGATCAATGAAACAAAAAGTTCGGTTTTTTTGAAAGGTTAAAGAAAATTGATAAACCTTTAGTCACAGTAACTAAGAAAAAAAGAGAGATGATCCAAATAAAGTCAGAAATAAAAAAGGAGACATTAAGAAGTGATACTGTAGAAATTCTAAGGATCGTTAGTGGCTGATATGTGCAACTATATGCCAATAAATTGGAAAATGTAAAAGAAATGGACAAATTCCTAGATGCCAAGATTGAACCAGGAAGAAACCCAAAACCTGAACAGACCAATTGTCAAAAGACACAGACCTAACAAGAACGTAAAAAATAATGACATTGAAACTATAATAAAAAAGTCATGAGATGAAGCCATCTCCCAATAAAGAAAAGCACGGGTCCTGATGGCTTTCCTGCTGTATAATACTGAATATTGAAAGAACTAATACCAATCTTTCTCAAACTATTCTGAAAAATAAAGAAGGGAATACTTCCAAACTCATACTACAAGGCAAGTATTACCCTGATATCAAAACTAGACAAAGACACACCAAGAAAAGAATACTACAGGCCAATGTCTCTGATGATATTGATGCAAAAATCCTCAACAAAATACCAGCAAACTGAATTCAACAATACATTAGAAAGATCATTTATCATGACTCCATGGTATAATTTGAAGTCAGGTAATGTGATTCTTTTAATTTTATTCTTTTTGCTTAGGGTAGCTTTGACATTTCTCTCTCTCTCTCTCTCTCTCTCTCTCTCTCTCTCTCTCTCTCTCTCTCTGTGTGTGTGTGTGTGTGTGTGTGTGTGTGTGGTTCCAAATGAATTTTTGGATTGTTTTTTCTATTTTTGTGAAGAATGTCATTTATATTTTGATAAGGATTTCGTTGAATTGACCTGTAGATTGCTTTGAATATTATGGGCATGTTAACTATGTTGATTCTTCCAATGCATGAACATGGAATATCTTTCCGTTTTTTGGTGTGCAATTCATTTCTTTCATTGATCTTTTATAGTTTTTATTATAGAGGTCTTTCATTTGTTTGGTTAATTCTTAGATATTTAATTTTATTTTTTACTATTGTAAATGGGAATTTTATTTTTTTTTCAAATTGTTAATGGTTTGCATGTAGAAATGCTAGTGGTTTTTGTATAGTTTTTATTATAGAGGTCTTTCATTTGTTTGGTTAATTCTTAGATATTTAATTTTATTTTTTACTATTGTAAATGGGAATTTTATTTTTTTTTCAAATTGTTAATGGTTTGCATGTAGAAATGCTAGTGGTTTTTGTGTGTTGATTTTTGTATCCTGCAGCTTTACTGAATTTATTTACCAGTTCTAATAGTTTTCTTGTGGAGTCTTTAGGTTTTTCCAAATATAAAGTCATAGTATCTTCAAATAAGGATAATTTGACTTCTTTCTTTCCAATTTCAATGTTCTTTATATCTTTCTCTTGTCTGATTGCTTTAGCTAGGACTTCTGGTACTATTTTGAATAACAGTGGTGACAGTGGACACCTCTGTCGTGTTCCAGATCTTAGAGAAAAAGCTTTCAGTTTTTTTCACATTCAGTTTGATCTGAGCTATAAGTCTGTCACATATGGCTTTTTATTATGTTTAGGTATGTTCCTTCTACAACCAGTTCTTTGAGAGTTTTTATGATTAAGAGATGTTGATTTTTATCCAATGCTTTTTCAGCATCAGTTGAAAGGATCACATGGATTTTGTCTTTTATTCTGTTGATATGATGTATTGCATTGATTCATTTGCATATTTTTAATCATTCTTTCATTCCAGGGATAATTCCTACTTGGTCATGATGAATCAATTTATATGAAATGTTTTTATAAGTAAGGACTTACTTCTGCCATTTTGTTGCTTATTTTTCTATTCTTGTTTAATTCCTCACTTGTATACTTTCTTAATGTTTCCTTTATAGTGAAGTGATTTTCTCTGGTTTAATGTTTTAATTCATTGCTTTTTGTTTTCAATGTATCTATTACAGGTTTCTGTGTTTTGCTATCATGAAGTTTACAAAAAACATCTTACTGATGTATTATTTTAAAAAATAGCAACCTGTCTTACATCACTAAAAATAATAGAAACAGAAAAAACTATAAAATCTGTACACCTTAACTCCCTCCCCTCACATTTTTAATTTTTGTTATCTCCATTTACATATTTTTATATTGCCTATCTCCTAATGGGTTACAGTAGCTATTATTGTTGTGAAGATTTATCTTTCAGGCTTCATACTAGCCTTATGAGTGAATTGCACACTACAATTGCAGTATTAAAGTATTCAGTGATTGTCTACATACTTAATTTTACCAGTGTGTTTTATATCTTCAAATATTTCCTTTTTTTGCATTTTTGTGGTCTTTTCTTCAGACTGAAGAACTCCCTTTAGCATTTCTTGTAAGACATTGCTGGTGGTGGTGAATTCTCTCAGCTTTTGTCTGGAAAATGCTTTATCTCTCTCTCATATTTGAAGGATGACTTTCCTGGATACAGCAATCTTGTGTGGAGTTTTTTTCTCTCAGCACTTTAAAATGATGTTCCATTTCCTTCTGGCATGTATGATTTCTGTTGAGAAGTCTGTTTCCAGATGAAATTGGAGCTCCTGTATATGTTAGTTGCTTTTTTTTTTTTCCTCTTGCTGCCCTTAGGAGCTTGTCTCTGTCCTTGACCTTGGAGAGTTTACTTATTATTCACCTGGCGGTAGCCTTACTTGGGTTGAATATGCTTGGTGTTCTTTAAACTTCCTGTACATGAATGTTTATATCTCTCTCAAATTTTGGAAAGTTTCCTGTTATTATTTCTTTGAATAAGCTTTCTATGCCTTTCTCTTGTTCAGCTCTCTCTTGAACACCAATAATTCCTAGATTTCATCTTTCAAGGTAATTTTCTATATCTTGTAGATAGTCTTCATTTCTTTTATTCTTTTATTTTCTCTTCTGATTGTATATTTTCAAATAGCTGATATTCAACTTTACTAATTCTTTCTTCTGCTTGATGCAGATCCCAGTCCTTTCCATCCCAAATGGAGGACATTCCAAAGGGGATATCTTGGTATTGTGGGAAGGCTGGCCTATGGGTTCATGATCAGGATACCTGTGGAACATGCCTAACAACAGTTTGTTGCCAACCATTCTGATATGGCACCTCCTTTGGCTGGGTTATAGAGCAGAGTTTCCAGGGCTGGAGATGGTAGTTCCATTTCTCCCCTTTCTCTCTGCCTGTCCTCAGAAATATGTTTCCCTTCAGACACTCATGATGCTTCCCATGGGTTGAGGCAGGAACAGGTCTCCTTCCAGGAAATTGATATGGTTTGGATCTGTACCCCACCCAAATCTCATGTTCAATTGTAATCCCCAGTTGGAGGTGGAGCCTGGTGGGAGGTGATTGGATCATGAGGGCTGTTTCTAATGGCTTAGCACCATCCCCCTAGTGCTCTTCTCATGATGGAGTTTTCATAAAATCTTGTTTAAAAGTGTGTAGCGCCTTCCTCCTCTCTGCCTTCCTATTCTGACCATGTAAGATGTGCTTACTTCCTCTCTTTGCCTTCTGCTATGTAAGTTTCCTGAGGTCTCCCTAGCCATGCTCCCTGTGTAGCCTGTGGAACTGTGAGCCAATTAAACCCCTTTACTTTATAAATTATCCTCTCAGGTATTTCTTTATAGCGGTGTGAGAATGGACTAATACAGGAAACTAAGATGGTGAGGAAGCTGATTGTCTACCTCTATCTCACTTTTTCTAGTGTATACATTATGAGTTAGAAATTTTTTGAGTGCGTGGTGCTGGGTAGATTGAGGGGATGGGTGTTGCAGATATGGAAGTCCAATTCTGTTACCATGTGCTTTGAGTTTTTTCACTTCTCTCTGGCCCTGGGAACTGTCCCATTCTCATATTTGAGTTCTTCAATATTGCTGGTGATAATCTCAATGCTGTATCTGTTTCTTTATTTTTATTTTTGTTGGGGAAGTGAAGCTAGCTTGCTTCCATGCTGCTATTTTGGAACCAGAACTCTACTTGTGAATTTTTTATTTTAAACATACATTTTAAACATACCTTTTACATTTTTCTCTGTCTTATAAAATAGGTCTATATTAGTATAGTTCTAGTACTAGAGATGGATTCAGTCAGATCATGTGAATTCTTTGCTTAAATTCTTCACACCAAGAAAATGAGAACTTGCAAAGTTAGATCATAGACATTTATATTACAGTAGTGTGTTTGAAAAGGAGCTGAAAGGGAAGGCAGATTTATAACAGATATTTTACAGCTAACCAAAATATTTTCCATGTTTTGTGTTGGCAGTCCCAAGGCAGCTGCAACAATGACCCTTCACTGTTAGCATGTTGTCTTAGTCTGTTCATTGCTGCTGTAACAAAATATCTGAGATTGGGTAATTTATAAACCACAGACATTTATTTCTCATGGTTCTATTCTAGAGTAAACTTCAAACAATAGTATATGCTCTTCTGTCTGAGTAGGTAACTTAACTCATACCCCTTAACAAATACAGTCACCAGTGCTGCCTTGGGATTCTTGTTCCCTAGCATCCCTCCCATCCAGAGCATTTATTACAGAATTTAGTAGGCGTGTGTTTACTATCCAACCCTTAGCCCAACTTGCATAAATTCTCTTTTCTAGTTTTCCTGATCTCTAAAGTAATAGTTATTCTAGTATTTTCTTACATAAATTGTAATGCAGGCCGGGTGCGGTGGCTGCATTTCGAGCCACCATTTCAGGCATGAAATATCCACCTCTAGAATTCTTTATATGAAAGAAAAAACTTCCTAATTCAAGCAACTATAATTACATCTCTGTTAATTGAATAAAATGGAATAAAATTTTGAACTGAAACAAGACACTACACCAAAAAGTAAAAATATAATTCATTTTCTATAAATAGTATATATGCACATATATGCATAACTGTATGCATATATGTCTGTGTATATATTTAATATACATTTTATATATACACTAAAAATAGGATTTGTATGAAAATGTTGATAGTGGTTAAAGAGATTATAAGTAACTTTTTATTTCATAATTTTTGTTATATACAAGATATCCTATAGTGAAAAGTCACTATATATAAAATATAGATAATATAATAAATATAAATATAATTTGAAAATAATAGGGGTTTTTACATCCTTATTGAGATTATCAAAGAAATCACTATCAGCAAATCAAAAGTCTGATTAGCCTGTTTGCATATGTAAAAAAAGTTTGTATTAAATTTTTTTTTTTTTTTGAGACGGAGTATTGCTGTGTGGACCAGGCTGGAGTGCAGTAGCACGATCTCCGCTCACTGCAAGCTCCGCCTCCCGGGTTCACTCCATTCTCCTGCCTCAGCCTCCTGAGTAGCTGGGACTACAGGCACGTGCCACCACGCCCGGCTAATTTTTTGTATTTTTAGTAGAGACAGGGTTTCACCGTGTTAGCCAGGATGGTCTCCATCTCCTGACCTCGTGATCCACCTGCCTCGGCCTCCCAAAATTACAGGTGTGATCTTAGCTCACTGCAACCTCCGCCTCCTGGGTTCAAGCTACCCTCCCACCTCAGCCTCCCTAGTAGCTGGAACTACAGGCATGCTCCATCATGCTCAGCTAATTTATTGTATTTTTAGTAGAGATGGGGGTTTTGCCATGTTGCCCAGGCTGATTTCGAACTCCTGGCCTCAAATGATCCACCTGCCTCGGCCTCCCAAAGTGCTGGGATTACAGGTGTGAGCCACTGCACCCGGCCTTCTTTATCATTTTGCTTTATCATCTTTTACATGTGATTGCCATTCTCTGGGTCGCAAAGGAGCTACTGCAACTCCAGCCATAAAGTGGGCTTCCAGGATGAAAGAGCAATGGGACAAAAGGAGATTAGGATGGAATCCGTTTATGCCTCATTTAAAAAAGTTCTTCTGGAAGCTCATCAAACAGTATTCACTTACATATTGTTAAAGGATTAATCTTTTTATTTTTAACTGGCCTTTTTGCCATTCCAAGTAAAGTCAAGGTTCTTTTAGAGGGGAATAAGGGCTCATAAATCTGACAATTAGCAGTTCCTGTGCCATTTCTGCTTATCATAAATGTTTTTCTACAACACACATGTTTGGCTTTATATTATACAAGTTATAGAGAAACTATTATTGAACCAAGACCCTTTCATTGGACATTAGTTATTTCAAATTCTTCACTCCTATGAAGAGGGCTGTAATGAATATCCCCATAGTTGTATTTCTGTATATCTAGGTTTACATCCTTAAAATAAATTTCTAGGAGTGGAATTGCTAGGTGAAAGGACATGCATCATTTTAAGACTTTTTGATGGGTATTGCCAAAAATCAGGCTTCCGATCTTTGTGTGTTTATCATTTCTTGACTTGTAATTTTGGGCAAAGCTCTGTGATTTAGGATGGTGTCCTCAGTTTTTTTTTTTTTTTTTTTTTTTTTTCTGCTGCATCTATTTCCTCCTGCCATTAAAAAATGCCTGTTGAAGTTAATGGGAAGACAAGCACAGTTTGCGATGAAATCCATTGACGTAGTGTCTAGTTTTGATTAAATATTATGAGTAAATTATTAAATCCAACAAAGAAAGGAGACATCTGCATTGCCATGTACATTAGCTTGGAACATAAACAAGGCTAAAGATAAGCTGGGAAATTGTTAGTGCTCCATGGAACACACACATCATCACTGTAGGAAAGGAAGAGATTGTTTCTTATAGCAACTGAAATAAATTTCTTATAATTGTTAGGAGTTCATTCTATGATACACTGGGACTTGTTTTGAAAATGTAAACATTTAGCTTTCACACACACACATGCACACACACATGCAGAGTCATTAAATTTGTAGGTGCAGTTCAATACCCATAAAACATTCTCAGAGGAGTGTTTTAAAAATGTGGAGCATGAGGCTTTACAGAAAATCTCATCACACTAAGATGTGACTATGATATGAAATTCTATTAAGATAAAACCCAAAGAGAGTGATTCCTTTTTTGTTCTTTGAAATTAATTTTTGGCTAGCATTCTGGAGCAGGAGGGAGAACTGTCTCTCTTTGTGGGTGGAGATTTTTGGTATGCCACTAGTTGTGAATACAGGTGAAGGGAAATGTAAGAATTAAGAATCATTCTGAAAGATAGAGATCATCATGTAAATTGAATTAAGATAATAAATGCTTCATTGTGAAGCAAATTGAGGAAGCAAAGCAAAGCAAAACAATAATCAGGCAAATAATGGCCAAAATCACAGGCACTGTATAATATCCTCAACAAGAGGCAAGCAAATAAATACATTAGCTAGACAGATACAAATCTCGTGGGAGCATTGTTAAGTTATCTCTCACTTGTTTTCATCACCCTTGTCCTTTTTTTTTCCTTCTCTCCTGTTATTAAACTTATTTGACTTGAAATATCCCAAGTACATTTGTTGGATATGTTGAATTTAATCTGTTAAGAGCTTCTCTGTAACTAAGTGGTGTTTTATAATCTTATGAACATTATTTAAATTTTAGTATTATAGTATTAAGTTTACTTTTTCTTTATATTCTTTTTAAGAATTCCCTCATAAATGTCAATTTGAGAACATTAAATATTTTTATAGACAAACATATGAAACTAATTACATTGAAAAAGAAGGAAATATAGAATATAACTAGTTAGAAAAAAGTCACTGTTTCAAATAAACATGATTTATTATAGGACTTTGATAGTATCCGCTTTATTTTCAGTTTGGTTTACTTTGCCTACTTTACTCCCTCCCCTGCCTTCACCACCTGAGATTGAGCTCCACATCTCAGCTCCAGTGATGTCAGAAGCACACGATAATGCGTTATTTAACTTTTATTTATTTTTCCAGTCTTATTGAGGTATAATTTACAAATAAATGGCATATATTTAAGGTATATGATGCGATGACTTGATATATGTTTATATATTGTAGAATGATTACCACAAGGCTGTTAGCTAAAGTAATCTCTCCCAAGATAAAACTGATAAGTCCGAGGTGGACTCTACAAGGTAGAGCAGTACATGATTTTGTCTGCATGGAAGACTGAATGAAACCACACATTGGATAGCCTACTTTTTTTCTCTTAGCTTTATTAGAAAATCTTTACTACTTAAAAGAAGCTTAAAGAATAATGTAGTTAACACCTGCATATGCCCAACCCAGTTTTAGGAGTAAAACATTAACGATATAGTTGAAGCCCCACTGTGGTATATTCATAGAGTGGAATTGGAAGCAGCAGTAAAAATAAATGAATCATAGCACGGATCTCAACAAGAATAAATTTTAAAAGCATAATGTTAATGTTATTTAAAAAATCAAGCTGCAGAAGAATAGTGCAGTAGAATATTATATATATCATCTGAATATAATACATTTAATATATTTTATACTATATATTTGTCATATAATATACTAAACAGTATATATTATATATGCATATATACATGTATATATTGCATACATTGTGTATGTACATTTTACATAAGTACTAAGCAGTATATATTATATGTGCATATATACATGTATACATTACATACTATATGCACATTTTACATAAGTTTATAGTCTACATTATAGTGCTATACATCTATAGTATATACTATATAGTGTATAGTAGTATATCACTATGATATATATACACACTATATATGTATATATAGTTTAAAATTTGAGAAAAAAGTACTAAATATTGCTTATGAGACATATACATAGATTAATTTTAAGAAACAGCTGTCTTGTTTTTAGGCAGGTTCTTCTTTCCTTAAAGGAAAAGTTATTTTAACAGTACTAGCTAAATACGGTAAGGGAATGTTAATATTTGAGTGCTCTGGGTTTTAAGAGTACACATCAGGACAGATCATGAATATTGAGAACTACTTAACATTTACTGCTTGCTTACCAGGTGCTAGGCATTGACATACTCATGTTTTCATTTTGAATTTCACAGATATGAGGAATCACAATTCTCTTACGTTTCACTCTGCCATTTCACCTCCCCACCTGCACTCATTTCCTGAGCTTTCACCCATTGCTCCTTCCTGTACCTGTACCCCCTCTTTGCATTCCAACCTCACCACTTGCCTGCAGGTCTATAGTCTTGGCATCTATTCCTGAACTTACTTTTTTTTTTCTCTTTTTTTTTTTGAGATGGAGTCTCGCTCTGTCTCCCAGGCTGGAGTGTGGAGTGGCGCGATCTTGGCTCACTGCAACCTCCGCCTCCTGGGTTCAAGCGATTCTTCTGCCTCAGCCTCCAGAGTATCTGGGAATACAGGCATGTGCCACCACGCCTGGCTAATTTTTTGTATTTTTAGTAGAGATGGGGTTTCTCCATGTTAGCCAGGATGGTCTCAATCTCCTGACCTCATAATCCACCTGCCTCGGCCTCCCAAAGTGCTGGGATTACAGGCGTGAGCCACCGCACCCGGCCTCCTGAACTTACTTTTTAAAGGATGTTTATGTCCTTCATCATAGCCCTGCTCTGAGCAGAGTTGATAATCACCTTCTTTAGGTGAACTTATACATACTTCTACTTTAACCTTTATCATAGTGTGTTAGAATTATCTGTGCCATAGCATCTTCTCTTAGACTGATTCTTGAATGAAGGTACTCTAAAAATTTAGGTTTTATGTTTGCATCTATATTTGTTGAATTGTTTTTCTAAGAAGGCTGGTTGGAGGTTAAACACAAAAGGTGTAGCAAAATAGAAAAAGAAGGTATTCTTTTGAGGACCTACCTTGCAGCCTCTAAGAACTCAAGCACAGGGATCTGGCTCTCAGGGCTTACTCTCTGCTTAGATCTGAAGAGAAGGAAGGTTGAAAGGAAGGGTACACTGGAAGGAATCAACAAGTGTGTGTGCCATAAGCTCACTTTACATTATCCAGTCAGCAGATGAAAGAATACGAAGAATTGGGAAACTACTCTGTGCTATTCTGAGTGGCTTAAATAATATAAATTTATCGTTTCATAGTTATGGAAGCTAGATGTCCAAAATCAAGGTTTTGACAGAATTGGTTCCTTCTGAGGGCTTTGAGGGATAGATTTGTTCTACGTATTTCTTCTTGGCATACAGGTATCTGTCTTTTCCCTGTGTTTCTTTATGTTATTTTCCCTCTATGCATGTCTCTGTGTTCAAATTTTTCCTTTTTGTAAGGACACTAGTCATCTTGAATAGGGGCTCACCCTAATTACCTCATTTTAATTTGTTTACCTCTGTAAAGACCCTAGTTCCAAAGAGAGTCACATTCTGAGGTACTACAGGTTAGGACTTTAACGTATAAGTTTTTCAGGAACACAATTTAGCCCCTAACAGCTCCCAGTAGATTAGGAGACAGAGTTGTATATATGGGGTGCTCTAACTGGTCAAGAAAAGGAAGAGGTTTATTGCATGAGCCTGTTTCTTCAGGGCTGGTAGACGGTAAAAGAAGCTAGGAGAGGCAGGGAGATTAAATCGTTTTTCTCCATGGTTTGGTGGGTCGGATAGTCCAAAGGACGCCAAATATCAGGGCCTTATTTCATGAGGTAGCTTCTCAGGCTGACCTTGTTCAAACCTGGGATTTACATATCCCACATTTTTTAGTCCAATTATCCCCATTATTGAACACTTAAATTGATTCTATATCTTAGCTATTGAGAACAGTGCTGCAATTGCAGGTATCTTTTTGAGATAATGATTTTATTTCCTTTGGGTAGATACCCAGTAGTTGGATTGCTAGATTGAATGCTAGTTCTGTTTTTAGTTCTTTGAGAAATCTCCATACTGTTTTCTGTAGAGGTTGTAGTAATCTACCTTCTCACCAACAGTATGAAAGCATTTTCTTTTGCCTGTATCCTTGTCAATATCTGTTATTTTTTAACTTTAATAATAGCCATTCTGATGAGTATAAGATGATATCTCATTGTAGTTTTATTTGCGTTTTTCTGATGATTAGTGATGTAGAACTGTTTTTGATATTTTGTTGGTCCTTTTTATGTCTTCTTTTAAAAGTACCTATTCTGAGAAGGCAGACCTCTGTCTTCCCAGCGATTCCTGTGAAGATGCTGCTGAAGAGAGGTGCCAGCGAGGGGCAGAGAGGAAGTGGTCTGTCTCTTACCATAAGGCTGATTCTCTTTAACTGTGCAACCAGCAGAAGCAGATGTGTGTGAACTGGGCACAGATTTAAGAATCTGTCCCTGTTGAGGTGGATGGGCCTGATTGTTGACCCCCAGGGTCCTAAAACTCGCATGCACCTGGATAGTGAGAGAGGAGGCCTGGACCGAGATGTGAGTCCTGTTGAAGACTTCCTCTCTACCCTCAACCTTGGTCCCTCTCAACTACCCAGTGGAATTCCAGCTTGAAGGATTGCATCCTGCTGGGGCTGAACATGCCTGTCAAAGACATGTCCAAACTGTGTTCCTGGCTCCCTTGTTCAGAGACTGCCCTTCTCAAGGGCTCTGTGCCTGCACTGGGAAGGAAACAACCATTGGAAGGAAACAAAAGTGTATAAACTGCTGTTTTTACAGCAGTTAGAGCCAGACCTTCTGGCTCAAAAAAAAAAAAACAAACAAACAAACAAAAAACAAAAGTGTCTATTCTGTCCTTTGTCCACATTTTAGTGGGTTATTTGGGTGTTTTTTTCATTGTTGTTGTTGAGTTGTTTGAGTTCCTTATAAATTCTACATATTAGTTCCCTGTTGGTTGCATAGTTTGCAAATTTTTTTTCCATTTTGCAGGCTGGTTGTCTGTTCCCTCTGCTAATTATTTCCTTTGCTGTGCAGAAGCTTTTTAGTTTAATTAAGTCCTATTTGCCTATTTTTGTTTTTGTTGCTTGTACTTTTGAGGTCTTAGATAATTTCTTAGCCAAGACCAATGTCCAGAAGTATTTTCTCTAGGTTTTCTTCTAGTGTTTTTATAATTTCACCTCTTTCATTTAAGTCTTTAATCCATTTTGAGTTCTTTTTTTATATGATGAGAGAGAGAGTTCTAATTTCATTCTGCATAAGGCAATCCAGTTTTTATAGTATCATTTATTGAAAAGGTTTTCCTTTTCTCCAGTGTATATTTTTGTCAACTTTCTCAAAGATCAGTTAGATATGTGGTTTTATTTCTAAGTATTCCCTTCTGTTCATCAATTTATGTTTCTATTTTTATATCAGTATCATGCTGTGCTGTTTTGGTTACTATAGCTGTGTAGTATAATTTGAGGTCAGGTAATGTGATGCCGTTAGCTTTTTTCTTTTACTTAGGATTTCTTTGACTATTTTGGCACTTCTTTGGTTCCAAATGAATTAATTTTTTTCCTAATTATTTGAAAAATGACATTGGTATTTTGATAGGAATTGCATTGAATGTATAGATTGCTTTGGGTAGTATGGTCATTTTAACAATATTAATTATTCTGATCCATGAGCATAGGATGTTTTTCCATTAGTTTGTGCCATCTACAACAATTTATTTCATTAGTCTTTTATAGTTTTCTTCATAGGGATCTTTTCCTTGGTTAAACATACTCTTAGGCATTTTATTTATTTTTTCTGTATTTATTGTAAATGAGATGGTCTTCTTGATTTGGTTCTCAGATTGATAGTTATTGGTGTATAAAAATGTTACTGATTTTTCTACATTGATTTTGTATTCTTAAACTTTCCTGAATTTATTTATCATCTGAGAGTATTTTGATTGAGACTTTGGGGTTTTCTAGATATAAGATTTCATCAGCGATTAATGTACAAAGACCTTATTTAATTCTGCACCTGAATTATAGCTCATTTTCTTTTACTAGATCAGAGATTCTTCCTTTGAGGTCCGTAATTTATTTTTTTGGTGGGGAAATCCATGAACTTTGAAATTTATTCAAAATTGTAAGTGCTGTGATCTTTTCATGGAAGACTTTTATGCGTTTCATTAGATTCTAAAATGGGAACTTTGTTCTATTCATCTGCATTATAATAAAAGTTCTGACTGTTCTTTCAAATAGCAAAAACATTTTTTAGTTCTGATGCTAGTACTTTTTACAATATTGTGGTGGCATTTTTAACTTATTTAAAACATTTTATATCTCAATCATCTTACTTTTTTTATTCCTGCCTACATCAAGTTCCCTTTTATCTCAGTTTGCTTTCTTATTTCATCTGTCATCTCTTATTTTATATTTTGAATTTTGTTGAGAGCAAGGGTAGATCTTATTTAGAAGGCACTTTTGTTTTCTGTAGTAAATCTCCTCCTTTCCTCTAACTCTTCCTTGTCCTACTGACACTAGATTAATACATCTTTTTTTTTTTTTTAAATATTTCAAAGGTTTGTATGTTGCTATTTATATGCTTCTCATCTGTCTGGGTCCCATTTTTGTTCAATATAATGTCTATAATTTTTCTTGAATTCCTTTATTCCTTTATTTTTCACCTGGGTGCAACTATATTTCTTCTTTTTAGTTGCAAGCAGGGTTATGTTGCATTTAACTTTCATTGTTTTATCAGGAGAGTGAGTGTAAACCTGTGACTGAGAATAGTTAAAATACGTGTTTAAATTTTTGTACATTTTCTGTTTGAATTTAACCTCTGTGGTAGGCAAAATAATGTCTCCCTGCATGATGTTCATACCCTAATCCTTAGATCTGTGAATACATTTGTTACCTGGCAAATGTGGAATTAAGGTTGCAGGTGAAATTAAAGTTGCGAATCAGTTGACCTTAAAATAGAGAGATTATCCTGGATTATCTGGAAAGAGCTACTATAATTACAAGGTTGTTGTTTTGTTTTGTTTTGTTTTGTTTTGTATGGAGTCCTACTCTGTCACCCAGGCTGGAGTACAGTGGCGTGATCTCAGCTCACTGCAACCTCCACTCCCAGGTTCAAGCGATTCTCCTGCCTCAGCCTCTGTCTCCCAAGTAGCTGGAATTACAGACACCTTCCACCATGCCCAGCTAAGTTTTGTATTTTTAGTAGAGATGGGGTTTCGCTATGTGGGCCAGGCTGGTCTTGAATCCCTGACCTCAAGTAATCCACCCACCTGAGCCTCCCAAAATGCTGGGTTGACAGGCATGAATCACCATGCCTGGCCATTACAAGGATTTTTAAAGTGGAAGAAGGAGGCAAGAGAGGAGGTCAAGGTGATACTCTGTAAGAAAGATTTGATGGACCATTATTAGCTTTGAAGAGAGAGGAAGAGGGTTAGGAGCTGAGAATTCACCTAGGAAAGCCAAGGAAACAGATTCTCCCCTAGAGCCTTCACAAGGAAAATTTGCTTTGCCAGAAACACCTTAGTTTTAGCCCATTGAGACTTGTGTTATATTTTTAACCTAGAGAACTGTTAAGACTGTAATGTGCATTATTTTAAGCCATTTAATTTAAGAAAATCTGTTATAGTAAGAATAAGAAATTAATCCACTATATCTTGATTCTCTCTTTACTTTGGCCTGGACATTACTCCAGGTGCCTTTTGTAGCTATGTCCATTCTCTTTCCTGATACTACTCCTACTACTTGAGAGACAAACTGTTCCTTACTAAGATAAAGAGTTATCTTGCCATTTGACTTGAAAAGATTACAAAAATGATTTGATCTTCCAACACAGTTACTTCAGAATAGTGTTGTTACATGGCAAGGAAAGGAAATCAACCTGTTATACTGTTGTCTCATTTCCCCATGGGCCAGCCTCATTCTTCAGCCTTTCCTATAGTAGAAGCTCATAATGACTTTTGCCAATAACTCTTCTCTGTATTTCTTTTGACACTTTTTTTTTTTTCATTATGGAGTTGATAATTTGTCCTATGTGTTTTTCTTCATTTTGTTCCCACTTGCACTATGCTTGACTTCCTCTAAATTTTAAAAAATAAAATGTCCTTAGCTATTTCTTCTTTCTGCCGTGTTTTTATTCTGTCACTTCTAATGACCAAATGGGGGCTTTAGACATCTGCCTCAAGTAACCGTTTTACTTAGAAGTCTCTTTTAACACAGGATATACACTTTTCTTAAATTAACAATGAGTTTTATTCAAAATATTTCTTTATAAGGTCTTACCTGCTTGGCACTTCTCCTAATCTCAGGATCATATTAACAGAAATCAATGTACCCACATATATAAATCTGGGACTGCTATAGACTAACTTGTGTATCTCCAAAATTCGTATGTTGAAATCCTAATCCCCAGTGTGACTGTATTGTGACATGAGGCCTTTAGGGAATAAGTAAAGTTAAATGTGGTCCTAAAGGGTAGGGCCCTAATCTGATACAGTTAAGAAGAGGCCTTCTAATGTCTCCTTTCTCTTCTTAGAGGAAGATCTTTCTTTCTCTCTCTGTCTCTCTCTCTGCACAAAGAAGAGGGCATGTGAGCATTCAGTGAGAAGGTCCTCAGACCTCAGAGAAGTGTCCTCAGAATGAAACCTATCCTGCTGGCACCTTGATCTTGAATTTTCCAGTCCCCAGACCTGTGAAAAGTAAATTTCTGTTGCTTAAGCCACCCAGTCTATGTTATTTTGTTATGTCAGCCTAAGCCAAGACAGGACCATGTGGGACTCAGCTAAGTCCTCTGTATTTCTATAGAAGTTGTATCTGACCTCAAGTAATCCACCCAGCTTGGCCTCCCAAAGTGCTGTTTCTATAGAGTTGGGCCATGATGAGCCCATACTCAGCATCTAAACAGGAAGAAGATGATCTCGAGATACTTATTTCTGGAGATCAAAAGGCCTCTGCCCAGTAGATTATTTGGATTCCTGTTCTTTGGATGACATACTTTTTTCCGAGGAAAATAATTCCTCCCAGAGAACAAATGTGTTTCAGGATGTTTTTTTCCCAAGACACTTCTCTGTCATCATAACTCAATATTCTATAGGCTTGGGACTTCAAGGGTACTCTTGATGATAATATTTAAAATTTTTGTTTTAGAAGATTCATTTCAAACTCTATAGACAATACTAAAAATGTAAGTATTCATGATAAAATTCCTTCTTGCCAATGCTTTTGCAGCATGAGGAAACAGATAAAAGCAGGCCCTGGAGTAAGGTAGACGTTGGCTGCAATCCTGACTTCATTGCTTGCTAGTTTTGCAAAATTGATAAAGTTATTTAACTTCTCTAAGCTTTAGATTTACCATCTAATGATGGGAGTAACTGTTGGCTAGCATGAGGGCTAAAAGAAATAGTGCACTTCAAACCATTTATCACAGTTCCAGGCCCAAATTTAGAACACAATAAATGGCAGCCGTATTATTTTATCCAAAAAAAAGTAATCAGTGTCACTCTCTGCCTCTATATCGATGCCTTTCAGGGAAACTCTCTCTTCTTCATTTTAGATTCATAAAGAAGCTGTTTTCTGTAAAAACCCAATTTGACCAGATTTAGTTCTTTCTTTTTTTCTCTCTTACATACAGAAACATCATTTTTGACAGTTTTTGGGAAGTACAAAACTAAGGTAGACAAAGCAGAAACAACAGCAACGTGCCAACATTTTCTCTCAGCCTGGAGCAGACATTTTGCTGCTTTCAAAGTTTCCTTGAGTTTTATCTGGTTTTCATTTTTACCACACACAAAAAAATACTTTTTGACATGTGTTTTTCTTAGCTCTCTCATCTGTCATTTCTTAATTTTAAAAGCTTCCATCTTATTCGTAAATTTCCTTAGTTATACATTTTGCTAATGTGATCAAAGGTAACAGTAATTTGAGATTGTCTATGGTAATTGATTTTTGGCGGGTGTATTTAAAAATCTACATTTGTTTAAGCTTCCATTATATTTATCTGCCATGATCAGAAATTGTAATATTCCATATTCTCCATAAACATATATTTCCAAATACCCTAATCTTTCTCTTTAAGCTACAAATTATTTTTAGTCATTTTTGGCAGGAACATTTCTAAAGCTTAATCCTTACTACCCTGTCCTTCCTCTTATCCTCTTAAACAAATATGTTTTATGCTTTTTTTTTTTTTTTTTTTTTTAAGAGACAGAGTCTCACCCCATCACCCAGGCTGGAGTGCGGTCACTGCAGCCTTAAACTCCTGGGTTCAAGTGATCCTCTTGCCTCAACTTCCTGAATTGGGGGGACCACCACCATGCCTGGCTGATTTTATATGTTTTAATACTGTCTTAATGACTGCAGTTTTTGGTTATAAAAGTCAGTTATTTTAATGCTGTAAGATACTTATGATTACTTCTGAAGAAGTACTCTATCCATTCAATAAAAAATATCTTCTTTTGTTACTCTTATTTCTGATTCATGTGAGGTCAATGATATGCGAAGGAAGCCTTGCTAGGAGGTTTTAGGAAAGAAATTTCCTCCCTTTTAAGAGAAAACTTCAGGAGGATAGACTTTAAAACAATTGGAACTTTGGCAAACTATGGCAAATTATGGCAGATAACTCCTGGATAACTCCTGGAAAACCACAAGGAAAGAGAACAAGAACAAACATTTGCCCTAGTTGTATAATTTTACTCACTGCTTTGATTATTGCTGAATCAGGCCTGATTTAGGCTTTCTGCCACTTTACATCAAAAGATTTCTAGCAGATTAATTACAGAAAGCAAATGAAATTTACATTTACAGAAGCAAATGAAATTTATGATTTCTATTTCAGTTGTTTGGAAAGTTTACTACTTGATCTTATCCATTGTTTAATTTTGGGAAACTGACTCTCCTGCAGTGCTGTGCTGTCGTTATGTATAATGTTTCATCATTTGATTTTTCATACCCAGACCTTGTTTGACATTTCAAATATGAGCTCTCTATATAAATACCCATCTATAATCAAGCACATTGGATCATTTTATGAATCATCAATACTGTTAACTAGATAGTTATCTGAAAGACAACATTTTCTAATTACCTTTTACTATTACCTTCATTAACAATCTCTAAGGAATGGCTAAAATAAATATATATATATTTATTTTATTTAATATCCTAATTTTCCTACAATTATCTCATAAATCCTAACCTGTATAAAGCCAATTTATGTGAAAACAAGATAAATAAATGAATACATTTAGACATGCTTTGGATATAAATGGGCAACAAAACAAATTCTATGAGAAAAAACATAGGACAATGCTTCTATATATTTTACCTTGACTTGGTACAACTCCAGTTCTGAATATTGCAAGACACCCTATACAATGTTAATCTCTCCCAAAATTAAGCTTAAATTTTATCTCAGAAGAGCACTAGAAGGTCATTGAAAAATGAATTGGTGCATAAGGCTCTCTGAAACATTTATTAGAAAAAGTGGGTTACTCTTTTGACTAGGTAGGTGCTTTCCCCAGCTGTAAGTCCACTGATGTTCAAAATTTTATTCTAAGCACTTAAACTTATGACTTTGATCCTTGTTAAAATATACATGCTCCTTGGGAGGATTAATATACTGTGATGTGAATAGGAAAGTTTCAGATGTTTTACTGATTTCAGTTGATATGGTGGAAATAGAGATTATGAAGCATTGGTCTCCTCTGAGGAGAAAAGAGTTAAAAGATGAGGATGCTGGAAATCAAAGACAACTCCTATCTACTGTTTTCTATTTTTGAACAACAATGGTTATAGGCCTCTGGCAGCCACTATGTACAAATTTAAAAGGTTGTGAAATTTTACCCAAGATTGGAAAGATTGCCAACAGAGTGAGAAATTGGAAAAGCCAGTTGGGGATTCCTTTCTAAAACTAAAAAAAAAAAAAAAAAAAAAAAAAAGGAATATTATTTGAGACTTTAGGAAGAACTTCCATATCTAACTTTGCCATATAGTTGTACATTAAAAGTTTTGGTAGGTTTTGGTTAACCCCTCCCCAGTAGCATTTAAAAAGTCATATAGATTAAAAACGAAGATCTGAGTGATAGACTGATATTTCAGAGAGGAGATTCAATTTATTCCTGGCTCAATGCAGAAAGGCCTCTTTTCTAGTGCATGAAGATCATTTCTGCTGCCTAGAATCATAGTTTTGCTCTCATAATTTTGCCATTATTTATAACATTGTGAAGAAGGTGACATTTCTTTGCAAGCATGCCTACTTTTTAAAAAAATCAAACACACCTAGAAGGCAGTTGAAAGGATCAAAGGCATACAAATTTTTAACATTTGTATACATATGGTCCAATTGCCCTCCAAGGAGTGTGTGGCAGTTTTCTTCCCTGTTGTGTTTCTGGTAACATTTTTGCAGGCATTCTGAAGAATTTGACTTTTTAGGGCATGCATTTTATAAACATTTACTGGGAGATCAGTAGTCATTCTGACTATGACAAGCCATAACAATCACTTGGCATGAATTAGTTATTATCCTGCTTTTTATTGTTGTAAGTTCTTGTTAAATCATAAAAGAAGTATCTGTGACACTCTTAACAGAAACTTGAGCCAATGTAGGGTTTCTCCTCAGATACAGTTGTGCCTGGGATAATAGAGTGCTGGGCTTGCTTCATTGAGCACAGCACTTCGTAACTGAATGTGCATAGCTCAGCAACACAAATCACTAGGTGTCATTATTAACAGTTTTGTCAGTTTTACTGCCTAAACAATTTTTTGAATCTCCCTTTTAATTCTCCCTACAGCAAGTATTTAGGCTATCATCTTCTTTCACCTATACCACTGCAGTGAGTCTCTGAATACATTTTTGCCCTCTCAAATCTGTTTTCGATCTTGAAGCTAGAGTAGTATTTAAAAAGTGTGATTCTGACCAGGTGCGGTGGCTCACGCCTGTAATCCCAGCATTTTGGGAGGCCGAGGTGGGCGGATAATGAGGTCAGGAGATCGAGACCATCTTGGCTAACACGGTGAAACCCCATCTCTACTTAAAATACAAAAAATTAGCCAGGTGTGGTGGCGGGCGCCTGTAGTCCCAGTTACTCGGGAGGCTGAGGCAGGAGAATGGCGTGAACCCGGGAGGCGGAGCTTGCAGTGAGCCGAGATCACGCCACTACACTCCAGCCTGGGCGACAGAGCAAGACTCTGTCTCAAAAAAAAAAAAAAAAAAAAAAAAAAAAAAAAAAAAAAAAAAAAATCTTATTTCTCTTAAAATAAGCAAACGGGCTGGGCTTGATGGCTCATACCTGTAATCCCAGACCTTTGGGAGGCCTATGTGGGCAGATCACCTGAGGTCAGGAGCTCGAGACCAGCCTGACCAACATGGAGAAACCACGTCTCTACTAAAAATACAAAAGTAGCCAGGCGTGGTGGCACATGCCTGTAATCCCAGCTACTCAGGAAGGCTGAGGCAGGAGAATCGCTTTGAACCCTGGAGGTGGAGGTTGCAGTGAGCCAAGATCACGACATTTCACTCCAGCCTGGGCAAAAAGAACGAAACTCCGTATCAAAAAGAAAAAAAAAAAAAAAGGCAAACAATCTTTAATACTGCCTTGAATTCCACGTGTGACCTGATGCTGGCGTACCACTGTATCTTCATTTTGTTCTTTGTCCATCCTTGCTTGCTGTATTTCAACCACATAGAACTTTTGATTTCCCAAAAATTCTGCCATATTTACTTCTACCTCAGGGTACTTGCACCTGCAGTTTTCCTTTTCTGCCATGCTATGCCTTGCTTTTCTCTCTCTCTTCATTTATTCGTCACATCCTTTAGCTATCATCCCAAGTGTCATTTAAAGTTTCCTTACTTCCCAGACTGTATCAGCTGGTCTGCTTTTGTTCTTTCAAAGCACCCTATATCATTTTTCCTACAGCACTCACTGAGGTTTGCACTTATATAATTATATTGTTTATCATCATATCTCAGGGGCCCAAAAATGTCTGTAACATAGTAGATTTCCAATAAGTATATGTGAAATGATTGAGTAAAAAATAAATAATAACATAGAGGTGCCATGAGGAATGTGACTGAAGGTGAGTTCAGAATAACGATTGCCTCAAAATGCAGGAGGACACAAGGATATGGTGCATTGAAGAGAAAAGGGTGGAAATAGCATAAGGATGGTGGGCTGAGACACAACAGCACAAACAAAGATGAAATACAAAAGAAAAAAGTAGAAGAGAGAATGGGGAAAGCATGTTTCAAAAAAATATTGATTTATGGATATAAATAAAAGACACATAAAGTGACTTAGAAAGGTTAAAATAAAAGAATGAGGAAAGATATGTCAACAAATAAGAAAGCATGACTATATGGTAAAATCAAAATAGAGAAAATCCAAAGTTAAATGCATTCTATGTGAAAAAGCAAGTTGTCAAATACTGATGCCATACCAGATGACAAAGCATCAAAATATCTAGAGTAAAAGCTGTTTAGAACATAGTAAGACATTGATGGGAAGACAGTAGTAATGGAAGATTTAAAAACATGGTGTTGTCGCATAGGTAACTGATTTGTTTTTTTAAAGATGGCAATCAATATGGGCAAAAGACCAAAATTTTCTTAATGCAGGTGTGAGATGCAGGTAGCCTGTATGTTAAATACACTACAGCATGGTGACATAACAGCAAACCTCAGGGAGCCATTCCATCTCCAGTTAAGTTGCCCAGAGAAAGTCTCCTTTGTGTGTCTCCAAAGAAGCTGGTTGTAACGCTGTTTCTAATCATAAGACTTTTAAACAGTCTAAACGCCCATCATTAGAGTAATATATTTATAAAATTTTGAATATTCATAAGAAGGACACTTTATGTCAGATAAAATGGATGAGTTCATTTTATATTGGTCATATTGGATAGGTATTAAAAGCATAGTGAGTAAATAAGGAAAAGGCAGAACTGTATATCATGTATAATACTGATTTATGATAACTTTAAAAAAGCAATTATGTGTGTTGCTTATGGATATTTATATAAATGTTAAAATATAAAAATAAATGGATTTATAAAGGACACATCAAACTCATGATAATGTTTATTTTGAGAAAAGCAAAACTACAGGGCTAATTAAAGGGGATGTTAATTTTAGTTTTAAAATATGTGTGTGAATTTGCATGCACACATGTGTAAGTGTGTATACATGTAAATGCATTGGTGACAAAAGCAGTTATTAATACAAAACAAAAAGAGTATGGGTGTTTTGGGTGTTTGTGATAATTTAATCCCTATATTTTATATTTTTAATTAAAAATAACTTTCCAGCTCCAGAAATTTCAAAACATATCATTACAAGTATATATCAAGCCTATAAAGGGCAGAATGTATAATAGTTAAAAGTGAGTGCTCAGTTACTGGCTGCTATGATGGCTTGCAGTAAAACCTGTACTCAGAGGAAAATGTCAGTCTCAAATGCTTTTATTGCAAAGAAGAAAAAGTAAAAAATAGCTTTGGATTCAGCTTGGAAGAAAGAGCCACTTTCTAGTGGTTTAATTCTTTAGCAATAAAATGAACTACCATGAGAAAAAAACAACAACAACTGGTATCTCTCCAGGTTTTTTTTTTTTTTTAATCGTGCTTTGTTTCTATTTAATTTTTACTGAATTTATCAGGTTTAACACTTTTTGGTGGAGCCATTAGGATTTTTTCTATACAGGATTATATCATCTGAATATATTATATTATATATTTATATATAATATATATTTTATATATAAAAAAATATAATATGTATTTTATATATTGAAACCAGTTGGTTTCATGACTGAAAACCATAATTATATATAATATTTGGTGGTTTTCAGTCATGAAACCAGCTGGTTCTGGGCTTTTCTTTAATTGGAGACTTTTTATTATTGATTCAATCTCCTTACTCAACAGTAGCCTGTTCACATTTTCTCTTTCTTCATGATTCTGTCTTGATAAGTATTATTTATCCAGGAATTTATTCATTTCTTCTAGATTATCCAATTTGTTGCTGTGTAATTGTTCGTATTAGTTTCTTGTCCTTTGTATTTCAATGGTATTCATGTTATAATATCTCCTCATTCATTTTGGGTCTTATTTATTTTAGTAGTCTCTCTTTTTTCCAAGTTAATCGAGCTAAGATGTTGTGAATTATACTTATTTTTCTTTTCAAATAATCAACTCTTAGCTTCATTAATGTTTCGATTGCTTTTCTAATCACTTACTTATTTCTGCTCTGAACTTCATTATCTTCTTCCCTATGATAACTTTAGGCTTAGTTTCTTCTTCTCTTTCAAGTTCCTTGTATACTGCCTTCACAAGTCTAATTTTACTAGAAGGAGCACACAGAGACTGAAAGTAAAGGGATGCAAAAAGATATTCTGTAAAAATGAAAACTGAAAGAAAGCAGAAGTGTCTAGTCATAAAAAAATAGACTTTAAAAACTATAAAAAGATAGAAGTTTATTACACAAATAAAAGGGGTTTATTCACCAATAAGACATAATTATACATACATATGCACCCAACATTGGAGCACTTAAATATGTAAAACAATTAATGACCTATAGGGAGAGATAGACTGCAATATTATAATAGTAGAAGTCCCCAATACCTCACTTTCAACAATGGTCAGATAATCTAGACAAGGAAAAAATCAAGAAATACTGAATACGAATTGCACTTTAGACCAAATGGACCTGACAGATATATACAGAACATCCCATACAATAGCAGCAGAATATAGATTCTTCTATAATGCACATGAAACATTTTCCAGGTTTTGAACAATTGTATTGGATCACAGATCTTAACAAACTTAAAAGGATTGAAATTATACACATCTTTTAAATATCTTTTCAGATTATAGTGGCATAAAACTAGAAATCAATAATAGAAGAAATCATGGAAAATATACAAATATGTGAAAATTAAGACACACGCTTGTAAATAACCAGTGAGTCACAGGAGATATCAAAAAGGAAATTAAGCAAATACCTTGAGACAAACAAAGATGGAAACACAATATACCAAAACTTAGGAGATGCAGCAAAAGTAGTTGTAAGAGGGAAACTTATAGTGATAAATTTCCAAACAATTTAGGAAAAGGAAAAATCACAATCAATCTAGAAAAAGGAACTCAAGGAACTAGAAAAAGAACAAACTTAGCAGATTGAGTTTTAAGAGCAGAGAACTAAGCAATGACAAGTTTTAACAAGGGAAGCTGCCTCTTTGCAAGTGGTCTCAGTGCACACTGAAAATTATATACCAGAGGTAAAATTTTTTGTGACTGGTTTCTTGTTTGGCCTATATTTCACTCTGGCATTTGATGCCCCATCCCAGTTTCTTTCCTAATGCTACCTCTCACTGAATACAAAAAGAGTCCTGCCTCATTAGAGGAACATCCCTTCATTTCAGCACAATATGTTTTAGCACAGCATTTCAGGCCAATGTGTTAGAGAGAAACTAACAAAAATTTGGGCAAAATTCCAGCTGCTTGCAAATTTTTGGGGGGTGTTCCTGTACTTGGACTCCCAACCTTGGCAGAGCCATCACAAGTACTGTTGATCTGGAAAAACTGCTCCTGGTTAGCTGGTCCTGTCTCTCCCTGCTTATCCTTGCAATCAGCCTCAATATATGGTACCGGTTGGAGTAAATGACTTTATTTAATTCTTTTTGGAAACATTACACTGCTTTCTCCACAACAAGTGAAGTATGACATGACATATGGCTATGTCTTCAGTTCTGTCCCATTTATACGCTGTATGGCAAAGATTCCCTAAAATGTGTGGGGTGAGTATGTGCTCTAGTTTCAGGGCACTGGACTTTCTACACCTGATTTTTTTTGTGTTTCTTCTTATATCCTTTTTTGGGTATGGAGGCATGACAACAGGATGGCAGAAGTCAGTGAATACCATTTCCTCTGTCACATTGTTACTGGAAGTGTCTCTCTAATTATTTTGAATTGGGTACGCTGTCTCTGAAGAGTGAATGATAACAGTCCTAAGTATTTGTGTTGGAAACTGTTTACTGGAAATGGGAATTATAGTGATGTAACAGATGAGACCACCTCAATCTTGACACATAGAGATCGCTTTTTTGGAAACGGAGATTTTATTATAAAATTATAATTAAATCACTGTTGTATGCATGTTTTCTAATCCATGAAATAACCATGAAATATGTCAGCTTCTTCCAGGAAGTCATGAAATCAGCATAAATTTTCCATCAAAAATGGGCCACTGTTGAGATTAGAGCTAGAATCGCTGGAGGCATTATATCTGTGCTGTTCTAATTAAATGTTTCTTGTCAGAAGAAAAAGCTTTTATTACTTTTTTAGAACTAATTTCATGACTGTCTGGCTTAGGCATAAGAGGTTTGCTGGAGATGAAATGAGAAATATGGTCCTTAGGGTTTTGTTGCACTTTTAGTTAGAATCTCGTGACTATAACTAAAAAGACCTTTAATAAACCTTAATTTATAGGACAGAGCCTGCCTTACGTACTTATAATACAATATGACTTGTCTGTTTTTACTTCCCCCACACAATCTGTCTTATTCAGCATGGGCTTCCTTTAACTTTCCCACATCTGAAACCTACTATCCCTGTGGTAGTTATGCTTGCACTCCTCACAGTGTGCCAAAACAGACATTTAAAGTTGAGAAAGGCAGATAATCGGTGACCTAATCAATGATGCTAAGCAATCTACATGTCAATCCATTCCATCATCTTTAAATTCAGTTAAATCTACTTTAAGCCAAAACTGTTAGTGCTCAGTGTTATTAACAGACTATCCAGAAGCTATTTACATTTAAGTTATTAAAAGCTATATACATTTAAGTTTTCTTAGGAAAAAAAAATCATCTGAAATAGGTGGTAGTACCTGCACAGATTAATAAAAGTACCCAGTAATTTCAATTTGTTTAAAATAAAAAAAAAGACATATTCAACATTTAGGGAGAAATACTTATTTATGGGAGAAAATATTTACCTTGTACTGTGATGTGAAAATACATTTATTTTAAAAATTTATATAGAGCATTATTATAAATCAATTTTTTCTACATTCCTATATATGAATTGATAAAATGTGGGCAAATAATATACCAACAAGTTAACAATGTGTTTCTCTGGGAGGTGGAACTATGGGTGATTTTTACATCTTTCTTCTTTTTGTTTATTTTTATTTCCAAATTTTTTTCTATAATAAACATGTATTACCTGTGTCCCGAATGTAAAAGGAAGAGAAAATTATACATAATACATATATTTTAAAGCATTTCTAATTTAACTGTACTTGCTGCTAGCAATTTCACATCATTTGGCTTGGCTCACTGAGCTTCTCAAGTGATACCAGGCTGTTTATATTAGAGAGTACTACAAATTGGATAACCAAAAATCTCCTAGAGAGAGCTCATAAAATGACATGGTTGGATGGAAACCTGAACAGATGGGCTAACTCTACCATGTGCTATATTAACCCTGCTGTTTTCAGACTTGTGGCCAATAACACATTGACAAAGTACAATTCTAAAAATAAGTTGGTGAAATCAAAGATGTTTAAGCAGTTTAATCTACCAGTTGGGATGTGGTGGGACAGGCACTTGTTGAAATGTTTCATTCTTATTAAGATCATTTATTTATGACTATAAAAATACTTGAGTTTCAGAGGAATTCTGAAAAGATGAACTGTAATGGAGGCTGAGGGAACAGCAGCCCAGCATGTTTTCAAGCAGCTTGACTGCCATCAGTATATTATATTGAAACTAGTGTAAGTGGTGTCTCATTATGTGCATGATTATGATAAGCAAAGGGAGAGTGGAGTTGTAATTGGCTAAATAAAAAGAACAGGACCAGTTCCTGATCTTCTGTATGTTCCAATCACTAGTTGGAAATCAGTGCCTAAAACACACACATAGTACTGTGGGGGAAAAAAAAAAAAAAAATCTGTTATCTGTAGAGAGGTCAAGCCTTAGTTCTGAGTTATTTATCTGAATTATGTATAGAAAAAAATAATTTAGGCTGGGCGCAGCCTAAATTACATGCCAGTAATCCCAGCATTTTGGGAGGTTGAGGCAGGTGAATTGCCTGAGCTCAGGAGTTTGAGACCAGCCTGGGAAACACGGTGAAAGCTTGTCTCCATTAAAATACAAAAAATTAGCCAGGTATGGCAGCAGGCGCCTATAGTCCCAGCTACTCGGGAGGCTGAGGCAGGAGAACCCCTTGAACTCGGGAGGTGGAGGTTGCAGTGAGCAGAGATGGCGCCACTGCAATCCAGTATGAGTGACAGTGAGACTTAAACTAAAAAAAAAAAAAAAAAAAAAAAAAAAAAATATAACACCCTTAGAATAAAAATTTACAACTTTTGGAAAGATTCTTTTAAATTAACTGGTCAGTAGCCCATTTAATGTCAGCAAAGATCTAAGAGGTCTTTTAGTAATATAGTAACAACAGAAGAAAGGCAGATCATTCCATTTTGAGCAGGAAGGGGGTATAATCACTGTTGTCAGAAAGCCGAGTTTCTTTTCACAAATCTGTCATTGACTAGGCTTATGACCTTGAAAAAATATCACTTATGCTCTGGGAGACTCAGTATCCTCTTATTTTTTAAAATGGATCTAAATAGATGAGATCTGAGGGCCTTTTTAATATAATGATTGTTTAAAATTTCATTTTAGAAATAGTTATTTGAAATTAAAGTTGTCCAGGAGGAGCTTGTCCCGAAAAAGATGAAGTTCTCAGAATGATACTCTTAAGCCTGCTTCTTAAAGGCGTTTTTCAAATTTAATATTCAGTCAGATAACATAGAGTGAGTTGGAATAGGGTAGAGAGTCTCTTGACTGAAGTGTAATTTAAAAAACCACTCTTCTGTCTGTCACATTTTCTGTTTAGTCATGGGTTGAAGGTCCTGTGTGGGCCACATGTCCCAAACTGTGGTTAGTGACTCAGATCTATGTAACTGACTCCTGCTTCTTCCTGCCAAAAATCAGATCTACCTACAAATGATGAAACTGACATAGTTGTTGGTAAATATCAATGAATATTTTCTGTAATTAATTTAAAGAATAACAAAACTCTTCCTTTAATTTGGAATCAAAGGCACAGCATAAAACAGTGCCAGAAACTGACTTGGGGTTTTTTAGAGGAACTGAGTTGCAAACCAGTCATTACCAGACCATTTTGGGGAACTTTTTAAAAAATCTTCTAAATTTGTAGTCTACGATTCTAAAGATTTCAAGATTTCTACTTCATGACTATAAGGATTTATTTGGTCACTGGAAAACTAATTGACTTGCCTAAAGTAATTCCACAGGTTAATGAAAGCAACAAAATATATAGTACTAATATTCAATTCTTCTTACATAAATATTAGCTATGAATAACAAACCAGTGCCATTTCATGAATGCTTACTCTGAAGCACGGGAAAGAGGGTAAAAAATAAGGATGAGAAGTACAAGAAAATAAAATGTTTATTTATTTATTTATTTGGAATGATAATTAAAATCATGGTTATTTATTGATATAAAAATAAAGATGGCATCAAGGAGTTTATACAAGGGGGGTTCACTGAAGGCCAGAGAAAGAAGACTCAGCGACATGATGGAAGAAAATTCTGATTTTTTCTATGTGCTTAACTGTGATAAAGAATGTCATCAACTTAGTTGGAATGGATGGCAGATAGTCAAGAAATGAAAAATTCTGCCTGTGGGATGTTGGGATTGTTAGTGACACATGAATGTGAAATTTACAGATCACAGAAGAGGGACCTTACTGGAAGATATTTCTAGCAGAGAAGTGACCAATCTTCTTTCCAGAAAATAGTAGATCAGGTGCTGGTAATGGAGAAAAATTATGAGAAAATTTTCCTAATTTATGTATTATTTAAAGAATGAAAGATGTGAAATCAAGTAAGATCTATCACTGGGCAATTTGTAATGAAAAGAGAAGATAATAACTGAATGAGGAAATTATAAAATACTTGTAGACAAATTAACTCTTGAATCTAGAATAGGTTAATAGAGTCTACTAATTAAAATTAGGGCAACTGACAGCCTGAAGAATACAGTTATGAGGGGACATCCTTAACTTTGTAGAAACTTACACTTAAATATCCAATTATCCTATTTATGTGATGACTCCAAACCACATTTTTTCCCCACTCTCTGTTCAACTGATAGTTTCAAGTAAAAATTCTGGGTATGATAACTCTCTAAATGTGTCTTTAGTTCGAGGAATTTATTCAACTGTTACTTGCTTCAGTGTAACTCTAAGCCTGAGATTGAGACTACTAACTTTGACCTTTAGGAATAATAGGTATATAGTTTTACTCCCACATATTTGAAGCAGAAGTACATTTCTAAAATTTCTAAAATCACCTCTGTCCAACCACCTCTTTTCTGTTGTTTCTGAATATTAAAACTATTTTCTGATCACTTTGTGTGTTAAGTACTTTGCATACAGCTGTCAAATCACACAATCATTATTTACAAATTAAATAATTAAAAAGAGGGGTTAAATGACTGTTCTGAGTCATTCAGAAATGCAGAGCCTCAAACCTAGTCAACTTCGTACCGAAGCACGTGTTGTGTTTACCTCACCCTGCTCCATTGTCATAGCCAAGATATGTGAAGGATTGACAACAAATACGAGGTAACTCCCCATCTTCTAATTTGGGTCCACCAAGAAGACTAATACCTGGGTAAAAGTGGAGGAAAACCCCACCAAATTTCTACTTTCATTAGTTTTAACAGTATTGTCCTAGAGGAGAACTAAGGCAAGATGGTGAAGTGGCACAGATTGATTTTAGGTTTTTACTTTTCCTTTTAGGTTATTTTTTTTCCCTCCAATCCTATGTCTCAGTTACCCCAAGGACTGCTGTCTCCAGCAGCTATTAAGCTGGTACATACCCAAGAGTCTGGATGTTATGTTGTTAATAGCTCAATATGTTTTACTTTACAAAATTCCTGAAGTCCTAAATCATTCAAAACTCTACAAGGTTTTGGCTTCTGGGGAAGAAATATTTTCAGACACAGGGGTCTTTTCAGAACTTCTTCAGTCACACCATGGAGACCATCAGGCAGGTAAATCCAACATTGACTCAGTTTTTAGGCTGTACACAAGGCATCTTTTTTTCACCCGTGAAAACCCTATCAGACTTTGTGAGTATGTGTTTTTTCCCCAGAGCAAATTCTGTCTGTGACTTTAAAAAATGAATTGCTGTGTGCCTATGTCCTTTTTAAAGGTATTTTCAGTTGATGTACTGACCTGGGAGAAGAGGTAGAGCTTTTAACTTCTACATCAATGAAATCAGGAAAACAAAAGCTTTTTCGAGCAAGACAATTTCTATGTAGGTCCCTTAACAATTAAAGGATGGACAAAGAAAGCCAATTTTAAAATGGAAGTTACTTGCTCTCTGTCTGTAACCCATGAAACTCACGCCTTCAAACTTCTTGTAAACAATCAAGTTTATATAAAGATACAGCAACAAAATCAGAATTTAAAAATTATTTAAACCTATATCCATAATATTTGCCCTTATTATCAGTGTTTTTTTCTTTCTGAATGGTTGGATTATCTACAGATATTTGCTTGGAATAAATATGGATGGGTTAGAGGTAGATTCTATAATTCAAAAATATTTAGTCTTCATGTTTTAATTGTAAGAGTTCTTGGTTTTTCCAATATACATTTTCATGTTCCATTATCTTGCCCAGCCTCTATAGGAACACATTCTAGTCTTATATGCTGAACAAATAATATCAATGGCAAATTAGTAAAGAAAAATGTAGTTATTATTCTGTATCTTTTCAGTCTCCCTGAATCCTGCACCTGTGAGAGGAATTTTGGACAGAAGCATTGGAGCCATTTGGGGATTCCCTCAGATCTAATATTTTGTTGGCTGTGAATTGTACCCCATTATGTGCTACACTGCACTTTATTTCCCACATTTGGCACTTTTAGTGATATTTCCTCCAACAGACACAGGGAGCCATGCTTGGTATTCTTTAAAGGGAACAAATAGATGAGCTAATTGTTTTAAATGCCCCCAATGAGATAAGTGGCAGGATGCTGGAACTGATCATCTAATTACCTATTTGCTATCACAGAGAAGAGGAAAATCCATCCATAATTAATGTTTAGAGAATGGAAAAGTTGTCATCTTAAACCAAGGTAAAATATAATAATCACATTGAGGACTTTTTGCAGAAAAAATATAAATGATTTGCTAGATATTGGGGATTGGCTGCTTATTTTTTTTCTTAATTGTGTGTTGGCACCTGTGACATGTATAGTACTACTGAAGTATTTGTCTGGAATTCAGTTCTGGTTTATAAGCATTTTCATTTACAGAACTTTGGATGCCATTCCACTTGATGTCAAGAGAAGAATACCTAAAGAGTCCTCAGTTCGGGGCCAGTCACTTACCTATTAAGCATGCAACTCACTTGTCTGAAGAGGGCAATGGCAAGGCAGTCTCACAGACTAAGCAAGCTATGATATTAGTTATAAGGAAAGTATGACAATATCCTATGGGGTGTGCACAAGGAGAGTATCTTCTGGGATATGGCTAAGCCTGCAGAACAACAGACCTTTATTTCTAGTGCATATGTATTTTTCATGAATAGGAATATTGTGATTAATTCAGAGGAAAGAGAGAAGTTATTACAGACTAGAAAAGAATTTGGAAGCAAAATGTGTGCATAAATGGTTTGTTCATTTTCTCATTTTGTGTCAATTTCTTGACAATTGTTGATCAGTTAGTGGATGTGCTGAGTAAACATTAAATAAGATGATGATTATTGTATTGGTAATATTGGTAGTATGCTCTTTTAGCATAGAGATATCTCAGTGTCTTCTCTATCTTTAAACTCATCACTGCCAAAGTGAAAGTACTTTTCCGTGGGCTCACCTTGGCTCACCTACAGAATGATTTGGGTGTGGTCTAGAGAGACAGTGGTCAAGGACAAAGCTTAGAGTATTTAAGTCTGATAAATAGGCTTTCATACACAGGCAAAGTTGACATTGCATCTTGACATGGACCAGTGTAACCTACGAACAGTAAGGGACCATGTAATATGTCATTGAAAACTAGCCACTTTTGAGAGTTAAAGAGGTACATCTTTATTAATTCACCAGGATAGAGGCAGCCCCAGGCAAACTGGAATATATTATTATACTATCTAGGAGAGTACATTAGCATTTGAAGCAGTAATGAAGTATTTATTAGTCTGGCCCTGTTTTCTTGCATATAAATTCTTATGATGAACTGGGAACCTTCCAGGTTTGATGTGGTTAGATGGGGTTTGAATTTTAGAGACTGTGGGTTCTGGTCAGCTGTGTTTCTCACCACACCTGAGAAAGGACCAACTTTTGATATAATTGGCATACCAAGATTTGAACACACACATGCACACACACACATACACAGGAGTGGAGAAGAATGGGGAGAGCAGGCCTTAGGTAATGGGACAAGCCTCTAGGGGTTATATTCCAACTGCAGGTGCAACTGTAGCACTGCTAAACCAGGACCTACTAAGTCAGCAAGATATGATATTAACAAAGATAAGTTTCCTTTCCATTGTCAAAGCCAGGTCACTCAGCGCTTTATCTGTCTTATGTGCATCTGGCTTGTGTGCTTCAAAATCTTAAAAAGTATCAAAGCTCCCAAACTGTGGTTATGGCTGTGGAAGGTAGAATCTGGTATTAGTGGGAATTTGGATTTGTTATGAGAGCCAGGACAGGTATATCCAGAACCTCAAATTGCAAATGGGGCTACAGGCCTAGTTGAAAACATGTATTTAAAAACAAAAACAAAAACAAAAACAAAAACAAAAAAAACTAATTTCTAAAAGTCCGCAAAGCTACCACTGAAGGGGAAAAGAATTGTTTCCAGCCCCACTCACAATTATCGTTCCCAGCCCCACAAATACTTGTTCCTATTTGTGACAAAAAGGCAAAAAAACACCTAAAAGGATGTAAGAAACCATTTATTATCTGCAATCCCATCCAATTTGACCTATATAATTTTATCTGGAAGAATAACACTTGGTAATATTTAGGCCAGATCACACCGCAACAGCCTTCTCCTATAATAGAATCATTAGTGTAATCAATGAAGTCCTATTGATGACCCTTTATATGCAAAGTACTTGGGGAAGCAAAAGAGAAAACCTCCGAGCCCTGTATGCAAAGGGCTTCCAATCTCCTGAGTTGCCATTAGTTGTACTCCAGAGGCTGACAAGGACTTGAGAAAGATACGGAAGCCAATTGGATTTCCTGTTAGTAGATGTAATAATCATCTTCTCCAAACAAGAAAAGTTGTGAAAACAATGTGAATTCTGCCAAGTTCAAAGAAGTTAACAGACAATTATGTAATGACATAAAGCATAGAATTTGATAACAATGAGTTTAGAGCCAGAAGGGGAGATGCTTAAAATAAATTAAGAAAAAAACAAGTGAAATTAAAGTACTGAGACAAGTTAGCTCTAATCTTAGTGAAGATTTCAAACATCAGTGATTAAATGGAAACTGGGGTAAACCCATGAGACTGCATGGGGTCTTTGTGGTGGAAGCAACTACATAAAGAGCTGAGATGTCTACTCTAGAGCCTAGGAAAAATGGTCTTTGAGGTTCTGTAGGCTTTCAGTGTTGAGATGGTTACCCCAGATTACTCAGTATGATAATTAGTGGGTAAATTCTTTTTTGGACTTGGGATCACTATAATTAAGAACATAAACATTAAAGGTAACAAAAAAATCTTAGTTATTAATATGTTTTCTTGACTTCAGGTATAATTGGTGTGTATTCAAGTGATTAAAATGTAATGATTATGAAAATTTTGGTGTATTAGACTATCTACCAGACTTACTTTGTGAAACCAATTTGAAATATATGCTTAAGTAGTGGACTTAGACTAGTGATTTTAAATTGAAAGCCTTAGGGCACTTTTACTAATATAAATCATGTTGAAATGCTAAGAGGAATAAAGTCATTATACTTGTAAGTACAATTGGTGAAACTTATAAGAATTAACTAAGTATTGAAAAAAGATTTTGTTTGTTAGGCAAAGTACCTTAAAAAGGGTTGATTACATGTCTAAATCTAATTTAAAATATTTAAATAAATGTATTTAACTTTAAAAGTCCCTATAAAAAGTAACTTTTAAAATTTAGTAGATTTATGAAAGAAATAAGATTTTTAAGATGTACTTTAAAGATTAAGGATAAACTAAGTTTTAAAAATGCATAACAGGCAAAAATTCTTTTTCTTTTCTGTGCAGTAAAATTACCATCAATGATACAAGAAAATTTATGTCGGCAGTTAAGAGAATAACAAACACCTTGAAAATTTTTTTTAAAGGCACAATGATACATTAGATATCCCAATGCATAGTTGATAGCAAAATAAATTATGCAGACAGTAAAACTGTGGGTTTAAGGGAAAAGACAGCTCACTGTGGTCTAAATTGTTCTGGTAAAGTTCAATTAAAATGTATTAAATTACCCTCAGCTTCATCCTCATGAATTGAGTTGAATAGACCTTTAAAATTTGTGTTATATGGTGATGATAAAGGCACAGAGGTAACTTATCAACAATGCTTTGTTTAGAAGTGAGAAGTTCTCTCACATGAAAGTTTCTGAAAATGTTATCCTTTCTTTAATGTGAAGATGTCAGTATGTTTTATTGATTTATGCTTTTGTATTTATTGTTCTTTTAGTGTGGAAATGGGCACCTTTGACTGAACCATGTTTCTTGCTCGGTATTGAAAAATGACCTCATTCCTTTGTAAGTATTAGTCACATTTTAATGGGGACATATTCAATGTTTGTACAAGAACTCCCGAATCTTCTGAAAGCATTATCATCACACGTGGGTGAATTTCAATTAGTGATGTGCCACCAATTCAGTGTTCTTCCTATATTATGATCACAGATGAAGGTGAGTTTTTAGATGGTCAGTGACTAAAGACTTTGAAGCAACTGATGTCACTTGCTTTCCATTTGTATCCTTCCTGCTCTTAATTGTTGCTTCTGCTAGTAAGCAAGATGTAATCTCCAAAACATACTAGGCTTTGAAAATGCAAGCTCTTTTGCTATGCATTAATATGATCATTTCTCTAAGTTAATGCATCATCGTTACTTCCCACTTGGCACATGGGAAAACGTAGCACAGGCAGAACTAGGGTTTGAAGGCAAACCTCGAAAAAGAAAAAAAAAAATAGATTTTGCTCTTCAATGGAAAAGAAGAAGTAAGGGCTGCAAACAAAACAAAAATAACCCTTGCGTTGTATTTGGAAAATGGCTGCTAGGCAGGCAGAATTTCTTGAGCACTTGGACTGAAGATGGCCATACAGTATGAGATGTTTGCTTTTTCCATTCAGGCAGAATGTGGTTGAAACATGCTTTCAAATGTCATTCCAAGTATGGCAGAGGCGCAGACCAAGGAAATCCTTTAGAATCCATTAGGTTGCTTTTAAGATTCCCCCCTGCCACTTTACCTATCTGAAATTATTTTCTCCACTGTCAACGGGAGATAATAACACCTATCTTGCACGATTGTTGTGTAAAGCAGTGATCACAGTGCTGATATGGAGCAGGTACTCAATAAAAAGAAAGGGTTTTGAATGTTAATGAGAAAAGTTAAAACCTGCACAGACAAGCAACAAGCAACAGACTCTTCCCTGAGATTTATTTTCCTCATCTGTAAATACAGTAACAGGACCTTATTCTTTGGGTTGTAGTGAGGATTAAATCAATGAAGCACATGAAAATATGTTGCACAGAGCCTGGGTAATTCTAAGTGCTATATGGAGCTTTTTTCTCCTTTTCTTCAGTTACAGATTTGGGCAATAAATGCTTTCCTGGCAGATTAGTGCTTGTGTTTTAGATTTCTAAATTTAGAAACATTTTAATAATACCTTAAATAGAATAAAACAGTATTTTCAGAAGAAGTAGGTGTGTAATGATTGGTTTGCATTTTGTGGTAAGTTAAATTAGTGATCTAGTGGCTCGGAAATTCAGGCTATGCCTATTGTGTGGGAGAAACAACCTCACTGGTAAAACAGAAGAACAAAGAAATTGAGAGAAAAATACAATCTACCATCAATTAAGAGTCAGTCTTGGGCAATGTGAACTGGAGGACCGATGTATTGGCTAACAACTGCTGAAAAGGCATTCGAATAACGTCTTGATCAGCAAAGCTAAGTTTATTAAGGTTTAGGGTAGTAAGGGAAAGCCCCTCCTTGACAGACTTGGTAGTATCTGATTGGGAGTGTTTTATAAAATGCAATGGTTCTTTTGATGGCAGGCCACATCACAATAATAATCAGATAGATGAAAGGCAGAACTTTTTGTTACTTACAGCCGAAAAGAAAGATCACTGTCAGGCATGGGTACTTAGGAGGTAGTTTCCCAGGACGGGGTAATAGCAAGCTAGAGCTGTAAGATGCAGTGTAAGTATGGCAAACAGGATAGGTTCAGTTAGGTTTTGTGGGTTCCCTGTGGATTGGCTAATTTGAATAATTTTCTGAGTTCCAGGACATAAGAACTGTCCCTAGTTGTCTGATACCTGGCCCTTGGGTCATTAACACAGGTGCATAGTGGCCAGGAGGATGAAGTATGAAGCCCCAATAAGGAAGTGATTGGAGTATGGATATAACCAGCTGCTCAAGAAGGACAACTGTCTGAACTTAAGTTAGGGATTGAAAACTGAATCAAGACAGCCTTTAAAAAACAACAACAACAAATACAGGAAAACTTTATTACAGGAAGATGTCGGAAAAAATGTATTAAGTATTGAGGTCTGGGCTCATGTGGCTTAAGACGTGTTTTTCATGGCAAGGACTGATTGAGATTGGGCAAAGTTCATAACTTAATAGCGCAATATTGGAGGAGCATAGAGAGCTAAGGCCCTGGAAATAGATCTTGATAAATTGTTGCTCGGCAAGCCAGCTGCTTGTCCAGGTGAACAATCTATAAATTTCAGACGGGAGCTATTTCCCTGAATGAGACAACTCTTTACCTGCACACAATGGTCTTTAGGAATTTCCTGAAACAGTGAAGTTATTCATTAGACTCTTTTTTCCTCAGGCTAGAATTTTTTGGAATAAATAGAAAAATTACATGGACACAAGTATTCCCAGCTATAAGTCCTGATGGTTAAGCAGCATGGATTCAGATGGTCGTAGTTTTCAGAGGAAATAGTAAGACTTCTACACATGAAATAATAGCAAACCCACAAAAGAGTAATATATATGCTTATTAATATATAGGAAAATAGATCAGAGTATTTTAAATATTTACACACATGTTAAAGTATATATTCATACATGATATTCTGTAATACAGAACTTAAAGCTAGAGGATTTAAAGGAAAAGTAGATTAGGCAATGTATCACAGTTGAAAGAGCATTAGAATGAGAGAAAAGAAGCAGACTTCAAGCCTAGCCTGATCTTAACTTGCCACTAAGATGATGTTTCTACTTGAGCAAGTCACTGATAGAGTTTTAGGTCAAGAACTGGACCACTTTTGTTGTTGTTGACTGTTTTTGTCTTCTTTGCAACTATAGTGCAGTGCTTAGCATAATATTAATGATCAGCTAATGTTTGCTGAATCAGAGAATGAATTTGATAGAGAAATGTGTGTGGAAGACATGTGTATTGAACTGGGCAATAAGTGGAGTAGAACTGGGAAGAAAAAAGAGAAAGCATTCCAAAAAAAAAAAAACAAAAAAAAAAAAAAAAAACAAAACAGAATGAGAGTGAATAAAAAGGAGATGATACTTTTATAGGACAATGAAACATTAACATTTCCCAAATCTGTGAGGAATTAATAGTAGAGCTGGTAAGGTGAGGGAGGTCACAAGAAATGGAAGACCTGAAAAATAAGGAATTTATATTTGATGGGTATGATAGTAGTTCTTCAACTTTTTCCATGAAGTGTTCCTAATGACTGATGGATGTAGCCAGCTTTTGTGGTCCCAGAAGAAAACATGGAAGGATAATGGTAAGCCCAAAATTTCCACAAAGTTTCCTGTTTTATGTTAAAATTGTATGTCATATTTGCATTCTACCTTATAATATATCTGCACTAGTTTTGTTGTAAGAATAGTAAATTTCCCCAAATCCTTGCATTAAAATATCACTCTATAAATCTACATTATCATTTTTGGGTAAATTACTGTCCCTACCCTGACTTCCTTATCCCAGTTATACCAATTTCTATTTGAGAACCACTTGAAAAATTTAGTAAAAGGATGATATAATGGAAACAAGGTTTAAAAACACCAATCTATAAATATCTTTTTGTAGATAGGTACGTGCAAAGAAGAGCATTTGTTTAGGCAGGGGAATCAGAAGATGTCTGATGATTCAGTTGGGTGGTAGCAAGGACAGTGAAGGGGTTGGCAAATTACAGCCCAGCCCATGGGTCAAATTCTGCCAGTTTTGTAAATAAAATTTTGGAAACAGCCATGTGAACTCATTTACATATTGTTTATGATTGTTTTAAATACTACAATATAGAGTTGAGTGTTGCAACAGAGACCAAATAGCCTCCAAAGATACAAATACTCACTTTTAGGCGATACAGAAAAAGTTTGCTGGCTCCTGGTTTAGTTTAAAGTGATGCCAGTGGGATTAAAAAGGAAAGCAATCCATGTGAAAAAAATTGTGAAGAAGGAGTTGCTAGATAACCCCCCCAAAACAAAAACCTGCTTTGTGATTTATAGGATACAGGATTTGAAAGAAGTAGAATACTTACACTTTATCTACTTCAAAGGCAACTTGAAGCTTTCAAGACTGGGTAACTCAGAAAATTTTGTGTCCTTGGCAGACACAGGGTGAAAGAAAAAAGCCAGTTTAGGGGTGCTCAATCTTTTACATGTTGATTCTGAGGTGACAGATTAACTCCAAAAAATGTCTAACAGCATGCTGCACCTATTGGAGTGTAACCTGAATGCAAGATGATGACAGGGGTATAGATTCAGAAGTCATCAACAGAAGATGTAACTGGAGTCATTTTCACTAGCAGAAGAACAGTCAATATACTTAATGGTGAAAGAAAAAAAGGCAAAGAGGTGGTTGATGAGATCCATGCATTGAACAGGGTAAAAAGAGACTAAATGCTGTTTATACCCATGACAGCCTCCAGCCTGCCATCTAGTTTGTCTGGTTGTCCTTTGATTCTCCATCAATTAAGTACACAAATAAATTGGCCAATCCTTATGAACTGTGTTGAGAAAACAGAATAAAGGATTTAAAACACTTTCGTAGTTCCAAAAATAAAAAGAAGTACTACAGGCAAATTCTAGGGATTATGATTATTATCCAGGAAAATCAGCTATGCCTCAGATATTATAATGCTATGGGTCAAATTATGCTTTTTGTGAGTGCGGTGAGCTGTATAATATATGATTCTAGCTATAACTTGATCCCAACATTAAGAATGTAATTCTATGACATTTCCTTAGGGCAAAAGGAATGGAGTGACTATTAGAAGGGTTTATAGCTTGTTAGACTTTGTCAGACTTTAATTTAGTTATACAGTTAAGATATCTGTTTTAATGTATGATAAAAGAGCTGAAGATTATCTGATATTTTAGGGAGTATATAAATGAACTGTTTACATTATCTTTAACTCAGAATTGGTAGGATCATCATGGACTGAATTAACACCCATTCCTCCCAGCAACTCTCATCTTCCTTTGTTGGGCCATGATGAAGCAATCACCACGCACACTTCCTCCTGTTCTGGCCAATGACTTGCTTCCACTCAAATAACACAGATTTGATATTCAGTTTCCTAAAAGTAGAGAATGGGAAAGTCAGAGCCAAGTTGGAAGACCTACACTTAATGCTTTCGCTCATTTTGTAATTAATTACGCTGCTCAAGACCAATTGAGATAAAGAATAAAAAACTATCAGCTATTTTTCTGAGGGGATGGATAAGCAAACATGAATCCTTTCTCTCTACATAGTTGGTTGGCATTAATCAACTTGCATAATCTTGAAGACCAATATATGTGCTTTTATGATATTCTTACCTTTGGTCACTTGCATTTTTTATGTTATAAAAATAAAGAGAAGTAGAATATGGATATGGGAGAAAAAACTGATGCAGTTTAGAAAGCTCATTAAGAAAAGAAGCTTTATTATTAATCTGCCAAGATTGATTCTGAGGTGAAATAATGCCATTAACACTGTCTTGAGTAATCAATATTTATCCTGATTCTTCTAGCCAATCAGGAAGAAAATAGATTAACAGAAAATAAAACACCAACCTCAAATATAATAAAATGCTGTAGCCATGTCTATGTGGTTTTGCTGAAAGTCACCAGAAAATGTGCTTTAAGAAAGAGAAAGAGAATAGAGGAGGCATCTGTCTTCCCCAGACATCATGAAATTTAAAACTCTTCTACCAGCCATGGGCAAAAAAGACATTACTCAGTCTATCAGCAACTACATTCAGCTGTGGATAAATGTGACCTAAAATAGTGACTTAAACAAATTAGAATTTTATCTTTTCATGTAGCGAAAAGTTCAAAGAAGTTAGCAATCCTGGCCTGCTGTGTGACTCCATAATGTCATTAGGACACAGAGCTCTGCTTCCCTTCAGCCACTGTAGTATATAGCTACTGTCTCATGGTCACAAAAACTACCACTCTCTTCTCCACTCTTGCTCTTCTCTCCTGTGGCTGGCTCCATAAGCATGTTTCAGAAAGGAGAAAGGGAAAAAGGTGTGGAAATGGCCATGCCAGCTCAGTCAGACCCTCTTTTTAAATGCTTTCCCATTGTTTACATCTAGTTGAATAGAACTATGACAATGCTATAAGACAACCACTAGCTGCTAAAGGAAGTTGAGAAATTGTTTTAGTCTAGGCATATGGTCACCCTGAATAAAATAAGGATTCTATAGAAAGGAAGACAGAGGGAATAGACATTGAATGGTAGCTAACCATCTCTGTCAAAAGTGCAAATTTAATGTCTCTAATACTACTCAAGATGACACCGCTTTGTTCAGATGCTGTAAATCTGATTTTGATACTTCTAGGTATGGTCCATAGGTAAAGAACCTGGCATGTTGTGAGTTTATACACAGGAGTTTTTTCTCTTATAGAATCCATACAAAATGACAGTATAAAGAGTTCTGGGATGGAGGAAGAAAGAAAGAATTAAAAGAGAGAAGTGACTTCAGAATCTCTCTTGCTCAGCTAATGCTACCATCATTCTTTCTCCTGACTGTTTTTTTTTTTTTTTTTTTTTTTTTTTTTTGAGACAGAGTTTCACTCTTGTTGCCCAGGCTGGAGTGCAATGGCGCAATCTCGGCTCACCGCATCTCTGCCTTTTGGGTTCAAATGATTCTCCTGTCTCAGCCTCCTGAGTAGCTGGGATTACAGATATGTGCCGCCACGCACAGATAATTTTGTATTTTTAGTAGAGACAGGGTTTCTCCATGTTGGTCAGGCTGGTCTTGAACTCCTGACCTCAGGTGATCCACCCGCCTTGGCCTCCCAAAGTGCTGGGATTACAGGCATGAGCCACTGCATCTGCTATCCCCTGACTCATTCTTTTCACCTTTCTTCATTGGAAAAATCTGGGGTCAAAACTAGAATAAAGAGAAAGTGGACAGACATCTGTTTCCTTCTTAAATGTGGAATATTCCAGAAAATCTTAAGCCTTTCTTTCATTTTATGGCAAATCTATACTATAATATACTCCCACTTTCAAGCACTATCAAAGATTCTGGAGTTAAATGAAGTTGCTACTTTTGTAAGAAGAGAGCAATTCTGATTAATTTTTTAAAATAAATTTATTAGAACAGTTTTTAATTTACATAACTATTACAAAAATAGTACAGACAGTTCCCATGTACTCATACCCAGATTTCCCTATTATTAACATCTTACATTACTGTGGTATATTTGTTACAATTAATGGAGCATTAATTGGTTCCTCTTGGTTCTGGTAGTTTCTTAGACTGTCCTTGTTTTTGATGACCTTGACAACTTAGAGGGATACTGGTAAGGTATTTCACAAATGTCCCTTACTGAGCTTTATTAGACATTGCTTCATTGAATTTTGATGATGAAGACCACAAAGGTGAAGTGCCATTTCATCACATCATATTTGTGAGTTTTGATCTTGACCAACAGGCTGAGATAGTACTTGTCAGGTTTCTCCACTGTCAAGTTACCCTTTTGCATCTCATACTCTTTAAAAAGAAGGCACTATATGCAGCCTACACTTATGAGTAGAGAATTATGCTCAGTATCAATAAATTTAAAAAAAAAGTCAAAATCATACCAAACATATAAACAGTCCACAGTGGAATACAAATATAAATCAATGCCAAGAAAATCTCTCAAAGCCACATAACTACATGAAAATTAAACATTTTTCTCCTGAATGATTTTTGGGCAAACAACAAAATTAAGGCAGAAATAAAAACATTCTTATGAATAAATAAAGACAGAGACACAACATAGCAAAATCTCTGGAATACGGCCAAAGCAATGTTGAGAGGAAAGTCTATAGTGCTAAAGTCCTACCTCAAATGCTAGAAAGGTTTCAACTTAATGATCTAACATCATACCTAGAAGAACTAGAAAAAAAAAAAAAAAAGAACAAACTAGCGGAAGAAAAGAAATAACTAAAATCAGAGCTGAACTGAATAAAATTTGATCCAAAAATCCATACAAAAGTAAAGGAGCCAAAAGTTGGTTGAAAGTTGAAACAAGATCAATAGACCATGAGCTAGATTAACAAAGAAAGAATATCCAAATAAGCACAATCAGAAATGACAAGGGTGACGTTACTAATTCCAAAGACATACCATAGATGCTCAGACACTATTATAAACATGTCTATGCACACACACTAGGAAATCTAGAGGAAATGGATAAATTCCTGGAAACAAATAACTTTCCAAAGTTGAATCAGGAAGAAACTTAAACACTTAACAGACCAATATTGAGTTCCAAAACTGAATCAGTAATAAAATACCTACCACCCCAAGAAAAGCCTTGGACGAGATGGATTCACAGTCAAATTCTACCAGACATTCAAGAAAGAACAGGTAATTATTCGACTAAAGCTATTTGTATTAGTCCATTTTCATGCCACTGATAAAGACATACCCAAGACTGGGCAGGAGGTTTAATATGGACTTATGTTTCACGTAGCTTGGAAGCCTCACAATCATGACGGAAGACAAGGAGGAACAAGTCACATCTCACATGGATGGGATCAGGCAAAGAAAACAAAACCAAAAAAAGCTTGTGCAGAGAAACTCCCCCTTAAATACCATCAGATCTCATGTGAGACCCGCCCACTACCATGGGAACATTATGGGAAAGAACTGTCCCCATGATCCTCCCACCATGTTCCTCCCACAACATGTGGAAATTCAAGATGAGATTTGGGTGGGAACATAGCCAAACCATATTACTCATTACCACATTACACCCCTGGTCTCTCCCAAATCTCATGTCCTCACATTTCAAAACCAATCATGCCTTCCCAACTGTCCCCCAAAGTCTTAATTCATTTCAGCATTAACTCAAAAGTCCACAGTCCAAAGTCTCATCTGAGACAAGGCAAGATTTTTCCACCTATAAGCCTGTAAAATCAAAAGCAGGTTAGTTACTTCCTAGATACAATGGGGGTACAGGTATTGGGTAGATACACCCATTCTAAATGGGAGAAATTGGCCAAAACAAAGGGGCCACAGGCCCCATGCAGGTCCAAAATCCAGTGGGGCTGTCAAATCTTAAAGGTCCAAAATGATCTCCTTCAACTCCATGCCTCACAACCAGGTCATGCTTATGCAAGAGGTGCGTTCCCAAGGTCTTGGGCAGCTCTGGCCCTGTAGCTTTGCAGGGCAGAGCCTCCCTCCCAGCTACTTTCATGAGCTGCTGTTGAGTGCCTGTGGCTTTTCAAGGTGCACGGTGCAAGCTGTCAGTGGATCTACCATTCTGGTGTCTGGAGGACCCTTCTTCTTACAGCTGCACTAGGCAGTACCCCAGTAGGGACTCTGTGTGGGAACTCTGACCCAATATTTCCCTTCTGCACTGCCCTAACAGAGGTTCTCCATGAGGGCCCCGCCCCCGCAGAAAACTGCCTGGGAATCCAGGCATCTCCATACATCTTCCGAAATTTAGGCAGAGGTTCCCAAACCCCAGTTCTTGACTTCTGTTCACTCACAGATTCAGCACCACATGGAAGCTGCCAAGGCTTGGGACTTGCACCTTCTGAAGCCATGGCTCAATTTCTATATTGACCCCTTTTAGTCATGGCTGGAGCAGCTGGGTTGCAGAATGTCAGATCCCTGGGCTGCACACAGCACAGGGACCCAACACAAGGGCCCGGCCCTAGAAGCCACTTTTTCTTCCTAGGCCTCTGGGCCTGTGATCAGAGGGACTGCCATGAAGGCCTCTGACATGCTCTGAAGACATTTTCCCCATTGTCTTGGGGATTAAAATTCTGATCCTCGTTACTTATGCAAATTTCTGCAGCCAGCTTGAATTTCTCCTCAGAAAATGTGATTTTCTTTTCTATTGCATTGTCAGGCTATAAATTTTCTGAACTTTTAGGCTCTGCTTCCCTTATAAAACTGAATGCCTTTAATAGAACCCAAGTCACCTCTTGAATGCTTTGCTGATTAGAAATTTCTTCTGCCAGATGCCCTAAATCATCTCTTTCAAGTGCAAAGTTCCACACATCTCTAGGGTAGGGCAAAATGCCACCAGTCTCTTCGCTAAAACATAACAAGAATCACCTTTGCTGCAGTTCCCAACAAGTTCCTCAACTCTATCTGAGACCGCCTCAGCCTAGATTTCATTGTCCATATCATTATCAGCATTTTGGTCAAAGCCATTCAACAAATCTCTAGGGTTCCAAACTTTCTCACATCTTCCTATCTTCTTCTGAGCCCTCCAAACTGTTTCAACTTCTGCCTGTTACCCAGTTCCAAAACTACTTCCACGTATTTGGGTATCTTTTCAGCAGCAGCTCACTCTACTGGTACCAATTTACTGTATTAGTCCATTTTTACACTGCTGATAAAGACACACTCAAGACTGAGCAATTTACAAAAGAGGTTTAATATAGACTTACAGTTTCAGGTGGCTGGGGAAGCCTCACAATCATGGTGGAAGGCAAGGATGAACAAGTTCACATTTTACATGAATGGCAGCAGTCAAAGAATACAAAAGAGCATGTGCAGGGAAACTCACCCTTATAATACTGTCAGATCTCATAAGACCCATCTCCCACCATGAGAACACCATGGTTGAGACATGCATCCATGATCCAGTTACCTCTCACCAGGTCCCCCCCACAATAGGTGGAAACTCAAGATCAGATTTGGTTAGAGACATAGCCAAATCATATCATATTCCCCCCAAAATCAAGGATAATAGATTCCTCCTTAGTGCTTTGTACAAAGCCGGGATCACGCTGATACCAAAACCTGGAAAAGACAGAACAAAAAAAGAAAACTATAGGCCAATATTCCTAATGAACATAGATGCAAAAATCTTCAAAAAATACTAGCCAACTGAATTCAACACACATCAAAAGGTTAAATCACCATGATGAAGTAAGCTTTATTCCTGGAATGCAGGGTTAGTTCAACATATGCAAATCAATAAACGTGATTCACCACATAAAATTAAAAACCACATGACCATCTCAATAGACGTAGAGAAAGCTTCTGATGAAATTCAACACTTCTTCATTATAAAAACCTTCATTATAAAAACCTTCAAGAAACTAGGCATCGATGGGACACACCTCAAAATAATAAGAGCCATCTATGACAAACCTGTGGTTAAGATCATATTCAATGGGCAAAAACTGGAAGCTTTCCCCTTGAGAACTGGACAAGACAAGGATGCCCACTCTCACCACTCCTGTTCAGCATAGTACTGAAAGTCCTAAGCAGAGCAATCAGACAAGAGAAAGAAAAGACAAATAGGAAAAGAAGAAGTCAAACTACCTCTCTTCATGGATGATATGATCCTACACTTAGAAAACACTGAAGACTGTATCAAAAGGCTCCTGGAACTGGGAAAAAATTTCAGTAATGTTTCAAAATATAAAATCAATGTACAAAAAATGAGTAACATTTCTATACACCAATAACATTCAAACTGAGAGCCAAATTAATAACACAATTTTATTTACCATAGCTATGAAAAAATAAAATATCTAGGAATACATCTAAGGAAGTGAGAGACCTGTGCATGAACTGTAAAATACTGCTAAAAGACATAGATGACAAAAACAAATGCAAAAACATTCTATGCTCATGGATTGGAAAAATCAATATTGTTAAAATGGCCATAGTGCCCAAAGCAAACTACAGATTTAATGCCATTCCTATCAACCTATCAATGTAATTTTTCACAGAAATACAAGAAACTATAATAGTTTAAAATTCTTATGGAACCAAAGAAGTTCCCAAATGGCCAAAACAATACTAAACAAAAAGAACAAACTTGGAGGCATCCCATTACTTGACTTCAAACTATACTATACTATAAGGCTACAGTAACCAAAACAGCATGGTTCTGTTACAAAAACAGACAAATAGACCAATGGAAGGAAATAGAGAACTTTGAAAAAAGCCACACATTTATAACCACCTGACCTTGACAAAGTTGACAAAAATAAGCAAGGGAAAAAGGACGCTCTATTCAATAAATGGTGCTGGGTTAGCTGGCTAGCCATGTACAGAAGAATGAAACTGGACCCTTACATTTCACCATATACAAAAATTAAGAGGAATTAAATATTTAAATGGAAGACCTCAAATTATAAGAACCTTAGAAGAAAATGTAGGAAACACCACTCTGGACATTGACCTTGGAAAATAATTTATGTCTAAGTCCTCAAAAGCAATTGTAACAAAAAATAAAATTGACAAGTGGGGCCTAATTAAACTAAAGAGCTTCTGCTCAGTAAAAGAAACTATCAACAGCATAAACAGAAAATCTATAGAATGGGAGAAAATATTTTCAAACTATGCATCTAACAAAGATCTAATATACAGAATCTATAAGGAACTTAAGCAACTGAACAAGAAAAAACTAATAACCCCATTTAAAAATGGGCAAAAGACATGAACAGACACTTCTCAAAAGAGAAAAGACATGCAAGTGACCAAGAAACATATGAAAAAATGTTCCACATCACTAATCATCAGAGAAATAGAAATCAAAAGTACATGAGATACCATCTCACACAAGTTAGAAAGGTGATTATTAAAAAGTCAAACAAACGAACTATCAAGTAGATGCTGGCAAGGCTGTGAAGAAAAGGCAATGCTTATACGCGGTTGGTAGGAATGTAAATTAATTCAGTCACTATGAAAAGCAGTTTGGAGATTTCTCAAAGAACTAATAATTACCATTTGATCCAGTGATCCCATTACCGAGGAGTGAGTGACTGTGTGTGTGTGTGTGTATGTATATGTGTATATACACACATATATATATATATCCAAATCTTTCTACCACAAATACACATGCACTTGCATGTTCATCACAGCAGTATTCACAATTGGAAAGAGATGGAATCAACCTAGGTGCCCATCAATGGTGAATTAGATAAAGAAAATTTGGTACATATACACCATGGAATACTATGCAGCCATAAGAATGAATGAAATCATGTCCTTTGCAGCAACATAGATGTAGCTGGAGACCATTAATCAAAACAAATTCATGCAGAAACTTAAAACCAAATACTGCATATTCTCACTTATAAGAGGGAGCTAAACTTGAGTACTCATAGACATAAAGGTGGCAACAATAGAAACTGGGGGACACTAGAGGGGAGAGGGAGATAAGAGTTGAAAAATTAACTATTAGGTACTATGCTCAGTACCTGGGTAACAGAATCATCCATAACCCAAACCTCAAAATCACACAATATACTCAGGTAACAAATCTGTACATATATTCCCTGAATCTAAAATAAAAGTTGGAAAAATAAATAAAAAAAATTAAAATTATCAACCACACACACAAGATAATTATGCTCTTCTCTATTGGAGCATAAAGTTACTTACATAAGCTCCTTTTCCCCCAGCCCATTAAGTGAGATTATGTCATGCATTTGTAATTCAGTTGGATTGTTTTGTCATATTTTGCATCCATTTTGGAATTTCTTTGACTACCAAAATTACATTTTAAAATTAAATTTGTATCCGTTACAGTTTACTTTTTGTGTTATAAGTATTTTGAGACTTTGACAAAGGCAGAGTGTCATAATACTCACAATCATAGTCTCTAAAAATAGTTTCACAACCCCCAAAATTCCCCTTTGTATCACTATTCAACTTCCCCTAAACTCCTGGTGACAACTAATATTTTTACTGTCTCTAGATTTTCCTTTTTCAAAATATCATATAATTTGATAATATATATGTCACAGCTTATTTATTGCTTCCCCTGATTGAAGGACATCTTGGTTTCTTGAAAGTTTGGCACTTACAAATAAAGATGCTATAAATATTTATATGCAGGTTTTGTGTGACAGAAGTTTTTAAATCAGTTGGTTAAATATCTAGGAGCACCACTGATCAATTCTATGGAAGACTGTTTTTACCTTTGTAAAAAATACCTAAACTGTCTTCAAAAGGGGAGACACAATTTTGCATTTCACCAACAATAAACGAGAGTTCCTGTTGCTCCACATCCTCATCAGCAATTGGTACTGTCAGTTTTATAGATTTTAGACAATCTTATGTCTGTTTCAATTATCAATTCCATAATGAGAAATAAAGTTACAAATATTTTTCTATACTTACTTTTCATCTATGTATTTTTTATAATGCTATATCCATTTAGATTTTTTGCCCATTTTTAAATTAGGGTATTTGTTTTCTTATTGTTGAACTTTAAGAGTTCTTTGCTATTCTGGAAGCCTAGTTCTTTGCTATTCTGGATACTGATTTTCCCAGATACGTGTTTGCCAATATTTTCCTTCAGTCTATGACTTTTTTTTCGTTGCTCTTAACAGTATCATTTGCATAGGAGAAGTTTTTAATTTTATTAAATTCTCAACCAGTCATTTGTTTTTCTTTCAAGACTTGTGATTTAGTGTTGTATCTGACAACATATAGCGCAATTCAAGGTCACTTAAGTTTTCTCCTGTGATTTGTTTTTAGAATTTTTTACTTTTGTGTTTTACATTTATTTTTATGACCCACTTTGAGTTAATTTCTGCCTAAGATATATTTCTAGGCTTTTGTTTTTGTTGTTTGGTTTTTTGTTTTTTGTTTTTCTTTATATAGGGATATCCAATTATTCAAGAAGCATTTGTTGAAAAGACTATTTGTTCTGCATTGAATTGTCTTTGACCTCTGTCAAAGATTAATTGGCTATGTTTGTGTGAGTCTATTTCTAGGCTCTATCTAGTCTATTCTATTGATCTATTTGCTTATTTTTTCATCAATATGATACTGTCTTGATTACTGCACCTGTATAAGTCTTGAAATCAGGTAGTGTTGGTCCTCCAACTTAGTTCATCTTCAATAATATTTTGACTCTTCCATGTCTTTTGTCATTCCATAAAATATTTAGAATTATTTTGCCAGTATTTATACAGTAGTTTGCTGAGATTTTTATTGGGATTGCAATAAATCTATAAATCAAATTTGGAAAAATTGATATCTTTCCATAATCATCTTCCAATCCATAAACATGGTCTGTATTTTTTATTTAGATCTTTAATTTCTTTTATTAGAATTTTGTTTTCTACATATAATGTACATATATTGTTAGACTTACACCTAAGTATTTACTTTTTCATACTCCTATAAATGGTATTATAATTTCAAATTCCAATTGATCACTGCAGGTATATAGGAAAACATTCATTATTGTTTATTAACCTTTCATCCTGCAACCTTGCTATTTTCTCTTATTAGGTCCAGCAGTTGAGTGTCTGTATCTGTGTATGTATAAATCGATTTTGGGATTATCTACATAAACAATCATGTCATTTAAAAACAAAGACAATTTGGTTACTTCCTTTTCAATCTCTAGACCTTTTATTTCTCTTTCTTGCCTTATTGCATTGGCTAGGATTCCCATTATGATGTTGAATAGCAATGGTAAAAAAAATCAAAATTTTGCCTGTATTGTGATCTTAAAATGGAAGTGTCCAGTTCTACACCATGTAGGTTTTTTGAAGGCATTCTTCATCATTTGAAGAGGTCCACCTGTATTCCTAGTTAGCTGAGTGTCTTGTCATGTGTGGCTGGGTCTTTGTATTTGTCAAATGCTTTTCCTACAGCTATTGATATATTTATGGAATTTTATTCTTTGGCTTGTTTATGTCATGAATTCTACTAATTGATTTTTGAATGTCGAACTAGTTGGCATACTTGGAATAAATCTCATTCTATCATGGTGTTTAATTCTTTTATATGTTGTTGAATTTGATTTGTGAATATTTTGTTGAGAATGTTTGTATTTATGGTCATGAGAGACATTGGTCCCTAGTTTTTCTTTATTCTAATATCTTTAGTTTTAGTATTAACACAATGCTAGTCTTACAAAAAAATTAGGAAGATTTTTTTATCTGCTTCTGTTTCTTTCTGGAGGAGACTGTAGAGAAGTGGTTTTGTTTCTGCCTCAAATGTTTGGTAGAGTTTACTAGTGAAACCATCTGGCTTGTGGCTTTTTCCTTTGGAAAGCTGTTAATTTTTGATTCAATTTTCTTAATAAATAGCCCTATTTAGATTTCCATATTTCCTTTTGTGTAAATATTGGTAGTTTGTGTCTTTTGTGGTATTGGTCCATTTCGTCTCTGTTATCAAATTGGGGGACAAGAGTTATTAATAATATTTTTTATTATTTTTTTAATGTTCATGAGATTGGTAGTAATGACCACTTTTTTATTTCTGATATTGGTAATTTGTGTTCTCTATGTGTGTGTGTGTGTGTGTGTGTGTGTGTGTGTGTGTGTGGTGTGTTCATGATAATTAGGTAGAGGCTTATCAATTTTGCTTATATTTTAGAATAAGCAGAATTTCCATTTTTAATTTTTTTCTATTTTTCTGTTTTTTTATTTTACTGATTTATGCTCTTTTATTATTTATTTTCTTCTTGCTTTAGGCTTAAATTTCCCTTCCTTTTCTAATTTCTTAAAGTGAAAATTTAGATCATTACTTTTATATATTGTTTTATTTTCTAAGATATGTGTTCACTGCCATAAGTTTCCCTATAGGCACTGCTTTCATTGCGTACCAAAAATTTTGATAAGTTGTATTTTTATTTTCATTTAGTTCAAAATAGCTTTAAATTATCTTCTTAGATCCATGTATTATTTATAATTTTGTTATTTAATATTTGGAGATTGAAAAATGTCAGCTATTTTTCTGCTATTGACTTCTAGTTTTTTTCCATTGTGGCCTGAAAGCATACTTTGTATGGTTTCTATTCTTTTAAATCTATTATGTTTTATGGTCCAGAATGTGGGCTATCTTAATGAATGATTTATGTGAGCTTGAGAAGAATGGTTATTCTACTGTTCTTGAATAAAATATTTTACAAACATAATCAGTCCAGCTGATTGATAATGTTGTTCAGTTAAACTATTAATATATTACTGATTTCTCCCTGTTGTCTCTATTGATTCCTGATAGAGAGGAGAGGTACTGAATTCTTCAACTATAAAAGTAGATTTGCCTACTTTTCCTTTTAGTTATTTCATTATATTATATTAATTATATTATAATATATATGTTGGCTGGGTGTGGTGGCTCATGCCTGTAATCCCAGAACTTTGGGAGGCTGAGGCGGATGGATCATGAGGTCAGGAAATCGAGACCATTCTGGCTAACACTGTGAAACCCCGTCTCTACTAAAAATACAAAAAGTTAGCTGGGCATGGTGGCGGATGCCTGTAGTCCCAGCTACTCGGGAGGCTGAGGCAGGAGAATGGCCTGAGCCCAGGAGGCAGAACTTGCAGTGAGCTGAGATCACGCCAGTGTACTCCAGCCTGGGTGACAGAGCGACACAAAATACACACACACACGCGCACACACACACACACATATATGTATATACATATGTATGTATGTATGTTAAGTTCTGGGATACATGCACAGGATGTCCAAGTTTGTTACATAGGTAAACATATGCCATTGTAGTTTGCTGCACCTATCAACCCATCATCTAGGTATTAAGCCCAGCATGGATTAGCTGTTTTCCTGATGTTCTCTCTTTTCCCAACTCCCTGAAAGGCCCCAGTGTGTGTTGATCCCCTTCCTGTGTCTACGTGTTCTCATCGTTCAGCTCCCACTTATAAGTGAGAAAATACACTGTTTGGTTTTCTGTTCCTGTGTTAGTTTGCTGAAGATAATGGTGTCCAACTTTGCTGAAGATAATGGTGTCCAACTCAACCCATGTCCCTGCAAAGGACATGATCTCATTCCTTTTTATGGTTGCATAGTATTCCATGGCATATATGTACCACACATTTTCTTTATGCAGTCTATCAATGAGGGCCATTTGGGTTGATTTTTTGTCTTTGCTATTGTGAATAGTGCCACAATGAACATACGCATGCATGTATCTTTATAATGATTTATATTCCTTTGGGTATATACCCAGTAAATGGGATTGCTGGGTCAAATGGTATTTTTGGTTCTAGGTCTTTGAGTAATCACCACAGTGTCTTCTACAATGGTCGATCTAATTTACATTCCCACCTACAGCGTTAAAGTGTTCCTATTTCTCCACAGCCTAACCATCATGTGTTGTTTCTTGACTTTTATAATGGCCATTCTGACTGGCATGAGATGGTATCTCACTGTGATTTTGATTTGCACTTCTCTAATGATCAGTGATGTTGAGCTTTTTTTCCTATGTTTTTTGGACATATAAATGTCTTCTTATGAGAAGCATCTGTTTATGTATTTTCCCCTCTTTTTCATGTTTTTTTTTTTTTTTTGGTCATAAATTTGTGTAAGTTCCTTGTAGATTCTGGATATTAGACCTTTGTCAGATGGATGGATTGCATAAATTTTCTCCCATTCTGTAGGTTGCCTGTTCACTCTGATGATAATTTCTTTTGCTGTGCAGAAACTCTTTAGTTTAATATGATCTCATTTGTCAATTTTTGCTTTTGTTGCAATTGTTTTTAATATTTTTGTCCTGAAATCTTTGCCTGTGACTATGTCTTGAATGGTATTACGTATATTTTCTTCTAGGGTTTTTATAGTTTTAGGTTTTACAGTTAGGTTGTTAATTCATCTTGAGTTAATTTTTGTATAAGGTTTAATGAAGGTGTCCAGTTTCAATTTTCTGTATATGGCTAGCCAGTTCTCCCACCACCATTTATTAAATATGGAATCCTTTCCCCATTGCTTATTTTTGTGAGGTTTGTTGAAGATCAGATGGTTATAGATGTGTAGTCTTATTTCTGAGTTCTCTATTCTGTTCCACTGGTCTATGTGTCTGTTTTTATATAAGGACCATGCTGTTTTGGTTACTGTAGTCTTGTAATTTGGAGTCTGGTAGCGTGATGCCTCCAACTTTGTTCTTTTTGCTTAGGATTGTCTTGGCTATATGGGCTCTTTTTTGGTTCCATATCAATTTTAAAGTAGTTTTTTTCTAATTCTCTGAAGAATTTCAATGGTAGTTTAATGGTAGTTCTTTCCGCTTTTTACCTCACTTACTTTGATAATCTCTTCTTCATTGCATACAGGTTAAAGATTGTTGTATTCTTATAGAACTGAATCCTTTATTCTTATGCAATGCCTTTATTTGTTCCCCAAAATTTTATTTGTTCTGTAGTCTGCTTTGTCTGAAATTAACATAGTTGTGATGGTTAATACTGAGTGTCAACTTGATTGTATAGAAGGATGCAAATTATTGATCCTGGGTGTGTCTGTGAGGATATTGCCAAAAGAGATTAACATTTGAGTCAGTGGACTGGGAGAGGCAGATCCACCCTCAATCTGAGTGGGCATCATCTAATCAGCTGTCAGAATAAAGAGCAAGCAGAAGAATGTGAAGAAATTAGACAGGCTTAGCCTCCCAGCCTGTATCTTTCTCCTGTGCTGGATGCTTCCTGCCTTTGAACGTTGGACTCCAGGTTCTTCAGCTTTGGGACTCAGGCTGACTTCCTTGCTCATCAACTTGCAGATGAACTGTTGTGGGACATTGTGATCATGTGAGTTAATACTCCTTAATACACTCCCCTTTATACATACATCTATCCTATTACTATTGTTATTCTAGAGAATCCTGACTAATACAATAGTTATTCCTCTTTTCTTTCTTTTTTTTTGATTAGTGTTAGCATAGTATATCTTTCTCCATCTCTTTAACCTATCTGAGTCTTTGTATTGAAAGTGGGTTTCTTGTAGAATGTACAGGTGTGTCTTGTATATTTCATTTACTCTGACAGTCTATCTTTTAATTGGTGTATTTAGACCATTCACAGTTAAAGTAATTATTGGTGTAGTCAGCTTAATATCTACCATGCTTTTAACTATTTTGTTATACTTTTTAAATTTCTCTTCTGCCTTTTTAATTTTAATTGAGCATTTTCTATTCTATTTTATCTTTTCCCTTAATCTATAAATTTTACCTCTTTTTAAAAGAGTAGTCCAGCAATTTTGTCATTTTTCTTCATATTTATTTTGTTTGTAGGACTCTTGTCAATGTAGAACTTTATATTCAACAATATAAACAGGCATATTGCAAGTGATATTCTGTAGAAGTGAAAAAGACTGATAAAACTAGACACCTGCATTATATGTTCTTTATATAAATAGTCCATTCTGAATAGTAGAATGAAATGCAGACCAAATGCTTCTGAAAGTTTGTGTGCTTAGATCACAATTACCATCTTCCCACACTAAAAAGAAAAAGAACAATAACACAGAACATAGTATTTTCAATGATTATAGCACAATTAACATTTTCAGCCATTCACTGGCTTTTTAAGATCATGTTGGCAACTTACATTATATATACACATGGGTTTGCTTGACTAAGGTCACTATTTCAGAGAGCTTTAAAGCCATTCTAGTAGCTTTTCTGCTATTAGTGCCTTAGCATCATTAACTAGTGAACTTGTAAATGTACCACGACAGGTATTTTAATTTCAAAATCTTTCACCGCCTGAACTAAACCCTGTGTAATAACATAACATCAAGTGATTCCTCCAAAAATGTTGACCAGAATAGCCAGTACCTCTTTTTATCTGAAGTGATAAGAGTAAATGATTCTGTTACTTGATGGACTGTAGCACTACTGTGAACAACAAGGAAGCTGGTTGTAGTCTATGAAGTTGTGTTATATCTATTGTGGTTATAGCCAAACCAGCACCATTTACTAGACAGCCTATTTTTTCACTGAGGCCAGTGTAGGTGAGATGTGGCTTAGCTTCACCTTTGTTCCTTTCATCTTCCTGAGTCCAGTCCTGTAGATCAAAGATCTTCTGGTGATAGGCTGAATTAGAATCAAAACTGATCTTTGCATCCAAACATAACAGAGCTCCATCTGAATCTTATACCATTGGGCTTATTTTTATCATGGTTGTGTTGTAGTTCAGAAAAAGATTGTAAAGCTTGACCATGTTTTCTGCAACAGAATCCACAATATTAGATGGAAATCTTATATTCTGCGCAAGCTGGAAAGCTTGTTCGTTTTTGATGCCTTTACGACGTCAATAGATTCTTTATTACATCAGGAGTCTCAGCAGAAACATCATCAGTGTTGACACCACCTTGCAAACTTCCTGTTTATACTGGACCTTGAAATGACCTTTCCATTGTTATTAGAAAGGAGTATTTTCTCCTGGGATATTTTTGCTCACAGATCAATACTTGATTGCATATTTTGTCATTTTCTCCTGTTTGCTTGGTAAACAACTTTTTCCCAATTATTTGAGAAGGAAACAGCTTTTGCTTCTTGAGAGAAAACTACCTTCACTCCTCTTTTGGGACTGCTTTCCAATGTTCCTTTTTCTCTACCACAAGCAAAACTCTGTGCCATTATCACATCTTTAGAACCTAATTTTTTTTGACAATTGCGTCAGCTTCATCTGGTGACTTTGCCACATATCCTTTGGAAGGGAGATACCAGCTTCTTGCAACAATTTCATATTCATATATTCATGTAATGAGAGATTCCTTTGCTGTTGCTGCTGTACTTGGAGTTATTGGTTATTAAACAGTTCAGAAATTCCCAGAACCTGGGCAGTAGACTATACTATGATCTGGTCTGGGACTGATGGCTGTGAAAGGTGGCAGCTAATTGTCAGCTGTAGAATATGAAGGCCACCATTCCTAAGTCTGACCCTGTCCCCTCCTGCTGTGTGCCTCCAGCCACTTTGTAATAGAGAATTTTCAGTTCTCTTTTCGCATTCCTTATGGCATTGTCATCGTTCATTCTACTTATCCATATGCTATAACCGTCTACTACATTGTTGCTGTTATAACTTTAAACAAACTTTTTTCTTTTGGATCAATTATTAATTAGAAATTAAGCTATCAGTAATAACTTAATAAGAAATTAATAAGAAAAAAGAAAAGATTTTATTTTACCTTCATGTATTCCTTTACTGATACTTTCTTTTCTTTGGGTAATCTTAGTTTTTGGCCTATATCATTTTCCTTCTCCCTAAAGAATGTTTCAAATTTCTCAGTGGGCAGGTCTACTGGCAATAAATTCCCTTAGCTTTTGTTTCTATGAGGAGCCTTTATTCCTTCATAACTTTTGAGGGATTACTTTACTGAATATATAATTATGGAATGGTGGTTTCATTCTTTCAAAATGTTAAATATTTAACTCCTTTCTTGTTTGAATGGTATATGTTAAGAATTCTAATGTAAATTTTTTCATTGTTTCTCTCTGGGTAAGTTTTTTTTTTTTTTTTTTTTTTAATTTCCTATGCCTTCTTTCAAGATTTCCATTTTCCATTTGCTTTCTGCGATGTGAATATGATATGCATAGATATAGGGTTTGCTTTTTGTTTATGTTTAGGCTGCTTAGAGTTCTTTGTGCATTCTGGATCTGTTGTTTGCTGTCTGTTATGAGTTTAGTTAAATTCTTAGCCATTATCATTTTGAATATTTCGTCTTCTCCATTCTCTCTTCCTTCTCTTTTCGATATTCCAATTACACTTCTGTTACACTTTTTGAAATTGTCCTTGGATTTCTTGTCCTGTTTTGTTCACACTTTTTTTTTCTTTGCATTTCAGCTTGATAAGTTTCCACTGACATATCTTCAGGCTCAGTGAGCCTTTCCATGACCATGTCCAGTGGCCCATGATGAGCCCATCAAAGACATTCATCATTCTGCAACAGTATTTTTGAGTTCTGGTATTCCTTTTATGTTTTCCTAGAGTTTCTTTGTCTTTGCTTACATTACTCCCCTGTTTTTGTATATTGTCTACATTTTTCCATTAGAGCTTTTAACATATTACTTATAATCATTTTAAATTCCCTGCCTGATAATTTCAAAATCTGTGCCCTGTCTGAATCAGATTCTAATGCTTGCTTTATCTCTTTAGACTGTGTTTTTTTTCTTGTCTTTTACTTTCCTTTTAATTTTTTGAAAGCTGCACATGATATAGGTAATAGAAACTGTGACTTAAAAGGCCATTAGTGTATGGTTTTATGTTAATCTGGCTAGTACTTAAGCTGTGTTTTAATGTTTGCTTGTAGATATAGATGCCAGAAGCCTCAAACTCTTCTGGTGTCTGTGTTTTTATCTGTTGCATTTGGCTGCCCAAAGAGCTTGTTAGATAGATTTTGTACCTCTTTTAGCTGTTATCTGCTGTTGTTATACTGGAGGCTGTTGGAGTAGTGGTAATTTTTGGTGGAAAGGAAACATTCTATAATGTGACCAATTCTCAGCTTTTTAGTGGCCCTGGGTCCTTGGATTGTAGGCTTTACAAGTGTTTCTTAGCTCTACTCCACTCCATTTGGTAAGATAAAAAAGCTAGCGGAGGTTTGAGTTGGGAAATGCCTTTCCCCCCGGTGAGATAAGGCTATGGTAAAATCTTTTTCCCTGGAGTGTAGATATTGCCATGGAGAACACTGTGGGAATAGTATTTATCAATGGTTACTTTTCCTTTTTCTTTCTTTCCTTTTTCCTTTTTTAATTTAAGACAGGATCTTGCTTTGTTGCCCAGGTTGGAGTGCAGTGTCATGATAATAGCTAATGGCAGCAGCCTCAAACTGCTGGACTCAAACAATCTTCCTGCCTCAGTCTCCTGAGTAGCTGGAACTACAGGGATATGCCAACACACCCCCCTAATTTTTAAATTGTGTGTGTGTGTGTGGAGACAAAGACAAGGTCTCACTATGCCTAGTCTGGTCTTGAACTCCTGGGCTCCAGTAATACTTCTACCTTAGCTTCCAAAAGTGCTGGGATTATAGGCATAAGCCACAGCACCTGGGCTAGTGGTTACTTTTCTTTTTTCCTAGTCCAAGCCTGGAAATAGCCTTTCTTAGCTCTTCACACTAACAACCTGGTGGTTTTACTGAATGTAAAACTTACGCAATTTTTTGCCATTAGGAATTTCTTACTGTTATGCTAGTCCATGTTCAACCTTTAGAAATCTGTCAAAAGTTACCATTTATGTGTTGCTACCATCTCATGGCTCCAATGGCATATACTTCAGGTAAGCAGATGTTTCCTGTGACTCTATATTCATAAATCTCTACAGACTTCAGGGTGATAGTTTACCCAGAAACTTCGATTCTCTACTAGGTCTAAGAAAATTATTCTTGTTGTAAGACAGGAGTGTTGACTTCTAAGCTCTTTATTCATCAGAGCTGAAACTGGAAGTCACCAACGTATGTATTAGCAAATTATATTCTAGTAGTGAGGTCTTATTTATTCTAATATTTCTTTGGTAAATATGATCCATACCATGGGGATTAATTTACTTTCTTAGCTCCTCATTCTTACCCTTGTGATTTATCAAGGCTTCTCTAATTAGTACATCCCCTAAGGAAAGTTCAGGCCAAAAATATGATTGGCTCATGCACTGCGGGAGCCACAGGAGAAAATACATCTTCTGGAGCAGCCCATTCTGCCCCTACAGTAGTGCTAGCTGGAAAAATCATAGCTGAGCTTGCTGCTTCCCCAGTCTCTACTTTGTTTTTTTTTTTTTTTTTTTTTTAATTTATTATTATTATTATACTTTAAGTTGTAGGGTACATGTGCATAACGTGCAGGTTTGTTATATATGTATACTTGTGCCATGTTGGTGTGCTGCACCCATCAACTCGTCATTTACATCAGGTGTAACTCCCAATGCAATCCCTCCTCCCTCCCCCCTCCCCATGATAGGCCCCGGTGTGTGATGTTCCCCTTCCCGAGTCCAAGTGATCTCATTGTTCAGTTCCCACCTATGAGTGAGAACATGCGGTGTTTGGTTTTCTGTTCTTGTGATAGTTTGCTAAGAATGATGGTTTCCAGCTGCATCCATGTCCCTACAAAGGACACAAACTCATCCTTTTTGATGGCTGCATAGTATTCCATGGTGTATATGTGCCACATTTTTCTTAATCCAATCTGTCACTGATGGACATTTGGGTTGATTCCAAGTCTTTGCTATTGTGAATAGTGCCGCAATAAACATACGTGTGCATGTGTCTTTATAGCAGCATAATTTATAATCCTTTGGGTATATACCCAGTAATGGGATGGCTGGGTCATATGGTACATCTAGTTCTAGATCCTTGAGGAATTGCCTACTGTTTTCCATAATGGTTGAACTAGTTTACAATCCCACCAACAGTGTAAAAGTGTTCCTATTTCTCCACATCCTCTCCAGCACCTGTTGTTTCCTGACTTTTTAATGATCGCCATTCTAACTGGTGTGAGATGGTATCTCATTGTGGTTTTGATTTGCATTTCTCTGATGGCCAGTGATGATGAGCATTTTTTCATGTGTCTGTTGGTTGTATGAATGTCTTCTTTTGAGAAATGTCTGTTCATATCCTTTGCCCACTTTTTGATGGGGTTGTTTGTTTTTTTTTCTTGTAAATTTGTTTGAGTTCTTTGTAGGTTCTGGATATTAGCCCTTTGTCAGATGAGTAGATTGCAAAAATGTTCTCCCATTCTGTAGGTTGCCTGTTCACTCTGATGGTAGTTTCTTTTGCTGTGCAGAAGCTCTTTAGTTTAATGAGATCCCATTTGTCAATTTTGGCTTTTGCTGCCATTGCTTTTGGTGTTTTAGACATGAAGTCTTTGCCCATGCCTATGTCCTGAATGGTACTACCTAGGTTTTCCTCTAGGATTTTTATGGTATTAGGTCTAACATTTAAGTCTCTAATCCATCTTGAATTTATTTTCGTATCAGGAGTAAGGAAAGGATCCAGTTTCAGCTTTCTACTTATGGCTAGCCAATTTTCCCAGCACCATTTATTAAATAGGGAATCCTTTCCCCATTTCTTGTTTCTCTCAGGTTTGTCAAAGATCAGATGGCTGTAGATGTGTGGTATTATTTCTGAGGACTCTGTTCTGTTCCATTGGTCTATATCTCTGTTTTGGTACCAGTACCATTCTGTTTTGGTTACTGTAGCCTTGTAGTATAGTTTGAAGTCAGGTAGCGTGATGCCTCCAGCTTTGTTCTTAACCCAGTCTCTACTTTGAGACAGGATCTTTTTGATGATCTTCCAGAGTATGAAAAGCCTATTGAAACAGTAATTCTAGCTGCTCAGGATACTTTCATTAATGCAGATCCCTTTGAATCATCAGGAAACATTGGATTGGAATGGGATGAGGATCCAGATTGTAAATTCCAGCAGGTATTCACAGGAATTTATCTGCCCTTACATTTTTTTTAAAATTTTTATTTTTGCTCTGAATAAAGCATGTTGTCTCCTTTTCTCCAACTAGGCTGGGTTGGTTGGTAGGGAGGTTGCTGCTTCCCTAACATTGATCGCTTTCTTCCTGTCACTCTTACCTCCTATGTTGGTTTCCTGTGGCCATGCAACAGTGTTACTACAAATGTAGTAGCTTTACACAGTACACATTTATTATCTCATGGGTCTTTGTGGGTTAGAAGTCTGGGCACAACTTAGCTTGGTTCTCTGCTTAGGGTCCCACAAGACTGCAGTCAAGGTGTTGGCCAGTGCTTGGGTCTCATTTCAAGGTTGACTGGGAAGATACATTTCCAGGCTTATGTGGTTTTAGCAGAATTCACTTCCTTGCAGTTGTTGGGGGTTTCAGTTTCTTGCTGGCTGCCTGTCTGTTGGAGACCACCCCTATCTTAGGTATATGCAAATGCAGCCATTTGCTTCTTCAAAGACAGTAAAGACAGAATCTTCTCAGAGAGGAGAAGTCACAAACCTGTGTAATGTAATCATAGAAATGACATCGTATCATCTTTGCCATATTTTATTGATTAAAGGCAGTTCACAGGGCTTGCCTTTACTCAAGTAGAAAGGATCACATAAGGTAAAAGGATCACGTAAGAGTGTGAATATCAAGATATAAAGATCATGGGGGCCACCTTGGAGTCTTTCCATCACAAATAGTTGTCATTTTATGTAATGCTTTACAGTCACTGGTTGTATCTGGCAGCTACACATGATGAAAGGAAGACAGCTGAAGGTGAGCCTCATACAGAGATGAAATCACTTTCATTCAATTTGACAACTGAAGTTTTTAAATGTAGACTACATGTAAGTAGTAATTACATGGTTAGCTATTGATTTAGAAAATACAAAAAGAGAAACAGTCTTATAAATTCAGTAGTTTTAAAATAAGGTGTGTTTTACTTATAACAGTATGTACATACATTTGGAAGGTACAAGCACATTCTGTAAGAGGCATAGTTACTAATTATACAAATCATGGTTGAAATACTTAAGCCTTTGTAGAGGACTTTTGTCATAATTCTGTTGACAGTCAGGGCATAGTTATCTTTGACATGCAAATTGTTTCTCTAGTGGGACACAGAGAAATTCCTCCCCAGAAAAACACATTCTGAAGAGAAAACAAAACACTTGGCGTTTGAACTGTGATGTACATAACACAAATAGTGGGGATATAGATGTATTTTTTGGAAGATGGCAAACATTGAAAAAGAATATTGATGCAATAAAATTGAGAAAAAATAAAACTTGTTTCCCAATAGTTGTTTTTCAACTAGCATATGCATTATGGGATGTATGTGGGGGTTAAATGACAGAGTAGATATTCACCAAAATAATATCATATGGATATTCCTAGCCAAAATTATCTTTGTGATTAACTGACACTTGTAGCTGATCAGTACTTGCTGTTATTTAAGTAGCTAAGGACGCCAAGGAATAAACAGAGCAGCAGCATACCAGAAAAACTAAAGAAATCCACTTCAAATGGATTAACATAATTACTTCAGCCAGAGAGTGACAACAAAGTGACAAAATACACTTGAAACATAGATGTTTTTGTAGTCTACCTTCTGCTTGTACACACCTGTGCACTTTGTAAATGGCTCCATATGCTTAATCAAAAGAAATCTAATTGCCTTAATTTACTTCATCCAAAAGTAGAAGAGTAAATTATATGTTTAATTATAAACTTTCCACTTTGGGCAGCTATAATTAATGACTCAAGGAATTGTGCAATAAGCCAAAAGCAACCTTTTATTACTCCTGAGATACCTGAACAGCACCAGCGTTTCAGAGCCAGTCAGGTTCTATTAGTATAGGAATCAAAATGCCTACCTGAGGCATTAATCACGGAGAACCTCCAAGCAGAGACTTTTAATTATATGTGCTGTATACCATCCACATGGATTATCTGCACTAGGGGATGGTAATAAATGTTCTATACTAAGTAATGATGACAGGGGCTCTTTTTATTTTTATTTTTAATTTTAGTGAATTCTACCTTAAATTTCCATAACCTTACGAAGATATGGTCCCAGAACATGGAGAATTCCTCCCTCCAAAACATTTTTTTAGAAAGTCAATGCCTTTGAAGACTGAAGTCTAATTTGTGTTTTCTAATAGAATTGACAAGTGCAATGAGAAGCATCTCTTCTCCTAGAGATCCAACTGGGTTTTCTCTACACATTCAGAATTGCATTTTTAAAAGACACCACGTCTATTTACCTTATTGAGAGAGTGACCATATAGTTTATTATCAAACACTGGACATCCCAAGACAACATGCATAAATTAGGCCTCTGCTAGGAAAATCAGGGATCACCTTACATGTGGAATAAAGTAAATTTAGTCCTTGATTACAAGAACTGCAATGGATTATGCATGGCATAGCTCAATTAATTTTTTTTTTTTTTTTTTTTTTTTTTGAGAGACGGAGTCTCGCTGTGTCTCCCAGGCTGGAGTGCAGTGGCGTGATCTCGGCTCACTGCAAGCTCCGCCTCCCGTGTTCACGCCATTCTCCCGCCTCAGCCTCCCAAGTAGCTGAGACTACAGGCGCCCGCCACCACGCCCGGCTAGTTTTTTTGTATTTTTAGTAGAGACGGGGTTTCACCATGTTAGCCAGGATAGTCTCGATCTCCTGACCTCGTGATCCACCCGCCTCGGCCTCCCAAAGTGCTGGGATTACAGGCTTGAGCCACCGCGCCCGGCAGCTCAATTATTTTTATGTAAGTAGCACTATTTTATCATAGAGCATGGGCTTTGATACAAAAAAGGTCTGGTTTTAAATTTCTTCCACTTACTAGCTAAGGAACTTCAAGTAAGTTGTTTAACCTCTCTGAATCTTAGTTTTTTCATCTGTAAAATGGATGCTTAAATCTCTTTTGTAATTATTAACTCAAATATAATAGCAATAAATAAAGCCCCAGGTATAAATGACATAGTAGGCTCTCAACAATTGTTATGTATTAAAGAAATCTTTGTGTATGTGTGTGTGTGTGTGAGTGTGTGTGATGGAATTTTGCCCTTGTCTTCCAGGCTGGAGTACAATGGCGCAAACTTGGCTCACTGCCACCTCTGCCTCCCAGGTTCAAGTGGTTCTCCTGCCTCAGCCTCCAGAGTAGCTGGGATTACAGGTGCGTGCCACCATCCCTGGCTAATTTTTGTATTTTTAGTAGAGATGGGGTTTCATCATGTTGACCAAGCTGGTCACAAACACCAGACCTCAGGTGATTCACCAACCTCAGCCTCCCAAAGTGCTGGGATTACAAGCTTGAGCCACTGTACCCAGCCAAAGAAATCTTAAGAAAAGTTAAATCCTCTTATTCACTCACCCAGAATTTCAAAATTTTGGAGGGTTAATAAAAACATTAATTTTGACTAATAAAAGTCATATAGTTTTAAAGGCACATTACTTTGAGTGATGGGTCTACTGATTATTCTCTGTTCACTCTCCCCACCCTTTTCAATGCTCTGCCTTTCTCTGCCTTGCTCTGTGCCCTGGGAAGCTGCATCAGTATGACATCACCTGGGCTCCCTTGCCTATGACTTTCAATTAGTTTTGCCAAGATGAGGCACTAGCAGATGAGAGGAGGTGTGGAGGAAAAATATTTTAGGGTATTTATTATACTCCCTTTCTGCTTCACCATGGTTCTGGTTGTGTTGTTCTTCTTACACAGTGGTTCCCAAACTTAAGTGCACATCTGATTTACCTGGAGGGTCTGATAAAACCCAGATTTCTTGGTCCCACTCCCAGAGTTTCTGACTCAGTAGATATGGAGTAGAGTTTAGGAATTTGCATTTTAATTAGTTTTCAGGTGACAGTGGTGTTGATCCAGAAACGTCTATTTGATGTCCGGTGCTTTATGATAGCAGGTTCATAAGGCAGACCTCTCTGCTTTTTTTTAAATTTTATTTTATTTTATTTTTTGGTTTTGGTCAGCGGGGGGAGGCTTTCTCCTTAGCCACCTTGTTTCATTTTGGACGGATGTTTGCTCTTGTCGCCCAGTGCAGTGGCGCAATCTCGGCTCACCACAACCTACACCTCCCAGGTTCAAGCAATTCTCCTGCCTCAGCCTCTTGAATAGCTGGGATTAGAGAGGCACACCACCACACCCAGCTAATTTTTGTATTTTTAGTTTCACCATGTTGCCCAGGCTAGTCTTAAACTCCTGACCTCAGGTGATCCACCTGCGTCAGCCTCCCAAAGTGCTGGGATCACAGGTGTGAGCCACAGTGCCCAGCGGGGCAGCCCATTTTTTTAAGGCTGAAGCTTTCTGTCTCTGATAACACCATTCACTTCTGGCCTAGAGACAGTAACAGCACTATTCTGTGGCTAAACGTCAGGTAATACCTCATCACTCCTTAGGGTTAGTTCATTAACGGGGGAGTTGTCCATACTTCAGAAATATCCGCTTCATTATATTATCTTTCATCATCACTTTTAAGTGTATGACTTTTTTTTTCTTCCTGGGCTGTAACTGATATAGCAAGTAAAGAAATTACTCAAATTAAACATTATGGATTTTTAAAAATTCACTAGAATTTTTGAATTTTTAACTCTTCTTAATTATTTTAGAATTTTATGTTACCTAAGTATGTCATTTCCATCATAATTCTGACAACCTTTCCAGATTCAAAGTGGGGAGGCTATTAGGTTTAAACTCAAAGCATCTGCCCAGCCACACTGAAAATACCATTGTAGTAGTTTCACAAATGGGGCAAAACAAATGAGCAAAAAAGTGTTACCCTTGAAGCCTTTAGTGTCAAATGTATTGTCATATTTAAGACAATGAAACACTGAACTAGGATTATGATGCCACATGATAGATTTCTAAAATAGAAATGTCTCAGTCATTTAGTTTGTACTAATGTATTATTTTCCATCAAGTATCTTGAGCAACTTTAATAATTTCAAAATTTCTCAGCATAATTATATTGTAACAAACTACTTTAAGTTTCCGGTTTTTCCCAATATTTCCTGAAGTAATAGAATAATTATGATTAGAAATGTTTTCAAAATCAGTTTTTAAGTGTCTTAAAAGATGAGTTTTCAAATCCTCCTGCTTTTATCTTTTGTTTCTGAGTATGAGGTGCTTTTTTTTTTTTTTTTTTTTTTTTTCCTGTGAGGATTATTTTGTTCCCATTTTAAGAAGAATGCCTGTTTACTTCTAAAAAGGTTATTTTTAACTAGTCTCTCATGGACCATTTCAGACAAGTAAGGTGAGAAGAGGGGAAAATTATTTAGATGTAGTAAAGATATGAACAGCTTCTCTAGAAGTTTTTTTAAATGAGGCAAAAGTGGTGATGAGGATAACAAAGATCAGCTGTGCTGCCTAGTGGGCATCAGAAGTCAGAAGGCTCCATAACTCAGGTCAAATGTACCCACACATGATAGGACCCTAACATCTCCACAAAGACTCTTGTGTCCTGTATATCACTGTGGGGGAACTTTGAAGAATGAAGTCTCTACCATCAAAACAGAATCTAAAAAAGTGTATTTTACTTTTTTTTCAAAGTAAGTGTCAGAAAGTTCTCTCTTCTCACAAATCCTAGATATAAACCATCCACCCGCTTCTGAATTTCTCAGATCAATAAATGGTTCAGTGCTATATTGTGTTAGGAACTATGTGTAGGTTTCTGAGGAAAGAGGGCTGTTATGATGAGGTGTAACTTTGGAATTTGATAATTAGAGACATCAGTTTAAACATCGGTAAAGAAGAGGATCAAATGTATACATGGAATTTTTCAATATATTATGAACTTGCTTTGCTTGCAGAATATCTTTTTTGAATTTTTTTTTGAACCATGGAATTGGCACTTGCACCAATCTTTTATTTGAGTTGTCTTGGAGAAATAGCAAGTCAATGACAGGATATGTTGCCTAAAATCCACAGTGAAGGTCTGAACAATTTAATTAATCAAATTAGCATTTATTATTCTCAGGATCAGATAAAGCAAATATATGAGTACACTATCATTTTAACATTTTTGTAAGTGATTTAAGAATGTATTGCACTGTGGTAAGAAAATATCATCATCTATTGAAACTACCGTTATGGTATGTGAATTTTTTTCATGTTCCATGGGTGCTTAAAAGAAAGTGCTTTGTATATTTGCTGGGTGTGGAGTTCAATTTATGCCTACTAGGTCAGGCTTATATATTGTAATTTCATATTTTTAGGGCTTAGTGATTTGTTCCTGCTAATTATATTAATTCCTAAGATAGATGTGTTAAAATTACCCATTATTATTGTAAGTTTGTCAATTTTTCCTAGTAGTTTTCTCATTTTTGATTTTATATAGTTGGATGTGTTGCTATTGGGTGTGATCAATTTCAGGATTATTGTTTCTTCCTGGTGACTCGTGCTTTGATCACTGACATCACACAGACCTCTTTCATATACCACTTTCTATTTATCAGCAATCGCTGTCTGATCCAACTTTGCAATTTGTACAGCTTCCACCAGTTTTCACCTTTTCCACTTGCTTGAAGTCACCACTGTGATGAATCTTTTCTAGTCTACTGCTGTAGCCTCCTCCCTTCACTGCTTCCACTTTTACCTTTCTAGAGTTTATTCTCCACAAAGTTCTTTCAGTTCTTACAAGGAGCTATTAATGAGGCACTATCCCTATCTGACTTCAGCTTTGTGAAAGTGGCCCTACAGAGCAGGTCTGCATTTGCATTTGTTGGGCATCTCCGTCTACTTGTGTCAGTAATCCTGGAATTGTCTTCATGTCAGGTACTCAGCTTGCAGTTTCTGTACCATTCTGGTATTATACACTTGGATCCATATCTATAGGTTATGAGGGCTTGGATTTTGATTTATTGGTGGGGACTTTTTTCTCATGCAAGCATCCCTAATGAGATGGCAAACATTTTTGCTGCTTCCTGGAAATAATGGATACAGTTCTTCTGTTTAACATAAATGAGTGGACATTTCAGTGAAGCTCTCTTTAATAGTTTTCCCACTTTATGTAGGTTCGATTATTTCTCTGACCTATGCACATGCTAGAATACTAGCTCCTTATGCACAGCATTGAAATCTAGAACCAAGACTTTGTAGGCTGCCACGATGACAATTTCTCCTTAGCCACCTTATTTCATTTTGGAAGCCTAGAAATTTAGCTCTATTTGCTTCAAGTTAGGCTATATGTCATGGGGTGTGTGTGTGTGTGTGTGTGTGTGTGTGTGTGTGTGTATGTATTTATTTTTAATATGGAGTTTCTGATTTAGTTTATAGCAGAGGGATAGTCCCTTAGTGACAAGTGAATCTACTACCCTATACTAATTAGGATGAAATTTACAACTAATTCTCAATGTTATTCTAATAAACTACTTAATTTGAATCTTCAAAATATATTAAATGATGATTTTGTGCCTGAAGATATATCAGACCATGGGAATTCTGCAGTGAAGAAAATATACCTGTTTTTTTGCCTTCCTGAACCTTAAGGGTGAATAGAAGAAGGCATATTAAATAACAAATAAATTACAAATCAAAGTGAACAAATGTTATAAAGAAAATTATCTTGAGGAAAAAGTAAAGCAAAGTTCAGATAAGGGATCTAATTTGGATAGGATGATCTCCCAAACTTCTGTGACATTCATAAGAAACCAGATAGATGACAGTTTCAATAGAATTGGTTCTTTATTGATCAAGGAAACAGAATAGAGTATCCCAAAATAAGGCTGCACACCTATGGCCATCTGATCTTTGACAAAGCTTACAAAAACAAGTCATGGGGAAAAGACTCCCTATTCAATAAGTGCTGCTGGGATAACTGGCTAGCCATATGCAGAAGATCGAAGCTGGACCCCTTCCTTACACCATATACAAAATCAACTCAAGGCAGATTAAATACTTAAATGTAAAACCCAAAACTATAAAAATCCTGGATGACAACCTAGGCAATAGCATCCTAGAGATGGGAATGAGCAAAGATTTCATGACAAAGACACCAAAAGCAATTGCAACAAAAGCAAAAATTGACAAATGGGATCTAATTAAACTTATGAGTTTCTGCACAGCAAAAGAAGCTATCAAAAGAATAAACAGACAACCTACAGAATGGGAGAAATTTTTTGCAAATGATGCATCTGACAGTGGTCTAATATCCAGCATCTATACGAAACTTAAACAAATGTACAAGAGAAAAACAACCTCATTAAAAGTGGTCAAAGGACATGAACAGACATTTCTCAAAAGAAGACATACATGCAACCAACAAGCATATGAAAAAAGTCCAATACCACTGGTAGTTAGAAAAATTCTAATCAAATATACAATGAAATAGTATCTCACACCAGCCAGAATGGCTATTATAAAAATGTCAAAAAATAACAGATGCTGGCAAGGTTGTGAAGAAAAGGGAACACTCCCACTGTTGGTGGGAGTATAAATTAGTTCAAACATTGTGGAAAGCAGTATGGTGATTCCTCACAGAGCTAAAAGCAGAACTACCATTTGACCCAGCAATATCATTACCGGGTATATACCCAGTGGAATATAAATTATTCTGCCATAAAGACACATGCACACAAATGTTCATTGCAGCACTATTCACAAGAGCAAAGACATGGAATCAAACTAAATGCCCATCAATGACAGATTAGATAAAGAAAATGTGGTACATACACACCATGGAATACTATGCAGCCATAAAAAAATGAGATCATGCCTTTTGTAAGAACGTGGATGGAACTGGAGGCTATTATCCTTAGCAAACCAATACAGGGACAGGAAACCAAATATCATATGTTCTCACTTATAAGCAAGAGCTGAATGAGAAGAACACATGAAAACTAAAAAGAGAACAACAGACATGAGGGTCTACTTTAGGGTAGACAGTGGGAGGAGGGAAAGGAGTGGAAATTGTTGGGTACTAGGCTTAATACCTGGGCGATGAAAGAATCTGTACAAAAAGCCCTCATGACACGAGTTTACCTCCACGACAAACCTTCACATGTACCCCTAAACCTAAAATAAAAATTAAAAAAAAAAAACAGATGTCATGATAGTTACTGCTTCTAGGGTTGTTATAGGTATAAATGATTTAGAACAATGTTCAGCATCTAGTCAATACTGTCATAACTGTTGATATAATTGTATTATTCATATCTGTGTACTTTGTAGATTTACATTAATACTTTTAAAAATTAAAACTAAAAAGGAATGGTGCCTATTACAGTTCTGATTTGTTTATTAATGTTTTTATAAAGACTGGAGGGTATTATGTTTTGTCATCAATTTTATAAAGACTCAGTTTTCAAGTCATATCTTTCTCTACTCTACATTCCTCAGTTATTACATGGATTTAAATATATACCTTAGGTTAAATGTTATTTGGCTGATGTTAGAAGTTACACACAGAAAAAAACAAAATACAATGAAACTCTGTAAATATGACATGGTTAGCATATAAGTCCCATTGGGGAGATGGTGTCTGAAAATTTTCTATGATTTAAAAATCATTTTGAATAATTCATTAATTTCTGGAAAAGAATGGAAAGATAGGAGAACTTTCAAGCACCTATTTTACTCAAAAGTGGCATTAAATATGATCTTGCATAGGCATTAGTTGAAGCATGATTAAAATTGGTTCCCACCTGCCTTGGAAACTGCTTTTGTTTAGTTTCAGCTCATGTTTTGTGAATATGTAAGTTTGAGAAGTGCTGTTTATGCTATCTTCTAGAAATTTCTTAACGCAAATATTTCTCAGTGTATAACAAGGCTCTGAGAAATCCTGAAGACATTTTTTTAACTTTGTTTAAGCCAACATCTCTCAAATTTATTTGACTATATAATGTTGTATTGTGTGGTGTATATAAACATATTTTAGCTAACTGCATGAGCAGGGTTCCCAGGAACATACTTTTGGAAATTCTTTTCTACATTATATATCTTCTGTTAATATTTTTTATTCTTGTGTTGATACTGTTTCTTTAGTTAAAATATTTATAGATAAAATATTATGAGTAAAATCAACTAGCTTTTAAAATATTTTAAAATATCATGATCTTAGTTCTTAAAAGATTGCAATTGATCACACATTCTAATTTTCCTAGGATGGTCTCAATTTATGCTTCCCTATTTCATATAAGAATAATCATGGTTTAAATGATAAATTGTTCATTATACTGTTATCTCCAATTATGATACTTGCAATATATGACAGTTACATATTCTCTAAAAGGGGCTTCTTTCCCCTCTTGAAAGTCAGCTCATTGTCTAATTTAAAACTAATGTAATTTCTTTTCAAAAGCAATTCAAGACTTCAAGTAAAATGACAGCATAAGCTCGGTCATAGACCTCTATCTCTCAGATCCTTATTTAGAAAAATAAAAAGGGGGAAAAAAAAAAAGAGAAGCAGAAGGACTTGCAACATCACTGGAAACTGGGAAAGTGCATCTTCCACAAACTAGATTCCTGGGAGAAGTGGTTCTGCACATATGACAGTTGGCACCAGACTGCAGGACACCAAGGGTTGACTCAGCCTCTGCCAACTCAGAAAAAGAAGTGTAGCCACAGTGGTGGGAGGTCCTCAGCTGGGTTTGCATTACTTTTCTATTGCTGCTTAACACATTACCACAGACTGAGTAACTTCAAAAAGCCTAAATTTATTACTGTATCTCAAAATTTCTGTAGATCACAAGTCTTGCCATGAGTTAGCTAGGTCTCTTGTTCAGGATCTCATAAAGTTGAAATCCAGGTGTTGGCTAGGTCTACCCTTTCATCTGAGGCTTGGAGTCCCCTTCCAATGTCATTCAAGTTGTGGAAAGAATTCAGTTATTTGTGGTTGATATGATTAGGATCTGTGTCCCCACCCAAATCTTATCTTGAATTGTAATGCCTACAGTCCCCACGTGTTGAGGATATAACAAGTAGAGATAATTGAATCATGGGGGAGTTTCCCTCATGCTGTTCTCATGCTAGTGAGTTCTCATGAGATCTGATGGTTTTATAAGGGCTTCCCCCTTCACTCAGCGTGCAATCCATCTTGCTGCTCTGTGAAGAAGGTGCCTGCTTCTCCTTTGCCTTCCTCCATGATTCTAAGTTTCCTGAGGCCTTCCCAGCAATGTGGAACTGTGAGTCAATTAAACCTCTTTCTTTTATAAATTACCCAGTCTCAGGTATTTCTTCATAGCAGTGTGACAATGGACTAATACACTGGTTGTAGGAGTGAGACCTGTGTTTTCTTGCTGGCTGTTGGCCAGGGATTATTTTCATCTCCTGTAAGACACCCTTTGGTCCTAGCTTCGTGGCCCACTCACACTATGGCAGCTTATTTGGTCAAAACCAGCAAGGGAGCCTCTCTCTAGTTGGCTAATATGGGGTCTAACATAACACAACCTAATCAAAAAGTGTTCTTCCATCTTAGACAAATGTACGCTCAAAGGGAGGAGATTTTATAGGTGTGTTACAACCAGGACCCTAGCACAGAGCCCCACTACCGTCCCTGATTTGAAGGGTGAGAAGAGGATACGCCTTTGGTATGATAGCAACTACTGGTCTTCTTATAATGTTTGCAGGAGAAATGTTTTTGATAATTTATTACTAGTAAAAGAAAAATCTTTAACAATCTATATTGTTGAACTGGTATACCTCTGTTTCTCCTAATAAGCATGAAATAGTCATTTTTCCTTTCTCACAACAGACAAATTTGAAGTCAAACTGTATATTATTCTTGTCTTCAAGACAAAAACAGAAAAATTTGAAGTCAAACCATACAAACCAAGACAAAATATTCTTGTCTTCAATATTTTGTTGTTGTTGTTGTTGAGATGGAGTCTCGCTCTGTCGCCCAGGCTGGAGTGCAGTGGCTGGATCTCAGCTCGCTGCAAACTCTGCCTCCCGGGTTTACGCCATTCTCCTGCCTCAGTCTCCCGAGTAGCTGGGACTACAGGCACCCGCCACCTCGCGCGGCTAGTGTTTTGTATTTTTTAGTAGAGACGGGGTTTCACCATGTTAGCCAGGATGGTTTCAATCTCCTGACCTCGTGATCCGCCCGTCTCGGCCTCCCAAAGTGCTGGGATTACAGGCTTGAGCCACCATCTTCAATATTTTTTACATTTCCGAATGATACTTTTGAGGATGAAAATTTATCATAATTTTGGAGTGAGGCCTAAAGGGTCATGAAAAAATGAAATATAAATTATCTACTTTAGGTCCTGTCTCTCCCCACCCACTTTGCAAAGCATTCTTCTTTTCTTCCCTAGAAGTTGGATTATGGAAGAGAAAATAGAAAAAGAGGAGAAAAAGGAAAGCAAAAGGAAAAAACAAGGCAACAAATGATGAATAAAATGAGAAAATTAAAAATAAATTTAATACTCAATTAGGATAGGGAAATTTGTCCCCCTTCATGAGTATGCAGAAGTAGAAGGAAGAGAAGGAATTCTATACTTACAGGAGAATATAGATGCCATTCTCTTCACTTTGCAGCTGACCGGGACTATCACCCAATTGGGTGAACTATTTCTTACTGCTTCCCCAAGAAAGCTTTCTATACTATGACTACTATTTAAGTCTTGGTATATACATTCTACCTTAAAAAGCAAAGAGAACCAGGATGTAGAATTAGAGTTCTGAGGTTTAGCTCCTCTGGGATTTTATGTCATCTTCCTATTCCTTCATTTTACTAATAAACATCTATTGAGCTTTTTGAAGACAGCAGGAACTCACAGAAGAATTGTGTGGTCTTTCTTGTGAGAAATTCACAAGAGATAGAGCTGTAAATCAATAAATATAAAAAAGTCTTGTGTCACTTAATGCAAGTACTGTCTAAGAAATGCATTGTTGGGCAATTTCATCGTTATGTAAATAACAAAGAATGTACTCACATACATGTAGGTGATATGGTCTACTACACCCCAGGCTATATGGTATATCTTATAGTTCCTAGGCTGCAAACTTGAGTAGCATAAATGTAGTACTTGTATAGTACTAAATACTCTAGGAGATTGTAACACAATGGTAACTATTTGTGTATCTAAACATGTCTAAACAGAAAAGGTGCACTAAAAATACATTATTATAATCTTATATGATCCAGTTATATATGCTGTCATTGGCAGAATGTTATGGAGCATGTGAGTGTATAATGTTATACACGCTAAAATAAAATATAATGTAATACATATTGAAGTATGGGAAGCCACTGGAGGGAGTAACTCATATTTTAAAGGTGTGAAGACAACTATAATACAAAGGAGGCTTTTTTGTTCTATGTCTTAAAGAATGAAAGCGCTCTAAGTACTTTCATTCCTTAAAGTACTTCAAGAATGAAGTAGGAGTGGGAGTGGGTAGGAAAGAGATGGAAGCTGGTAAGTTTAATGCCCTCCCACAGTGTGATAAATCTCAAAGCTTGTGTGTAAGGAATCACCTTAATGAAGAGAAATTTTATCAAATAAATTAACAAAGGCAAGGTTAATTTGTGCTATTAAGAGTTCTTCTAAGCAGCCTATTCTTCATGTCCTAATCATATAAAGAGATAAGTTAGTAATCGTGAAAAATCAATCAGAAGGAAAGCAAAGCACATCAGGGAGAATGATATGTTCCCTTCTGTTATTCCCTTGGCTAGACCACAAAAGAAATGAGAGTAGCTTCATCAGAGTAGATTTTCTCCTATATTTGTGCTCACTTAGGCAAGTGCATAGTTAAGTACTTTTAAATTTAATTGTGGAGACAGCTTGTTTGTGGTTTGCCAGAAGCAAAGCCACTGGAGATAGGAATTGTGATACCTGATACCCCTTTTATGCTCATGAAAATGAATCAATAATGCCTGCTAGCCTAGTATGGACCCTTTTAAAATCTAGTTGACATCACTGATCTCCTTAATAAATGTATGGTTGTTGTACATGACTTATTTTAGAGCCAAAGGAAAATGATAATACACTGAATGCATTAATCCATTTGACGTAGTATCTCTTTATAAAGTTGTTTATTGGTCTGATTTATGGAGTTAGATTTTGAAGACAATGTATGGCTGTATCTTAAATATCTGCCCTCATTATTTTGCATAGGTACAAAATTATTTTTATCATTATTTGCCTTCACATTACCTTTTTATTTACTTCTTTTTGACACAGAACTATTGTACAAGTTTAGTATAAGTTAATGGCAAAATGATTTTTTAAAAAATTCCCTGTAATCCCAGAAGTATCCTAAAATATATATAATATTTTATACACACACAAGATAGATGAAACTCTACATACTCTTTTGTTATTTGCTGACATTGTTTAATAAATATTTTTCCATATATATAAAAATATAAATCTAAAATAGTGGTTCCTTACATTTCAGAGGGTCATGAGCCACTTCAGAAAGTAATATATGTCCAGGCATAGAAAATTCTGCATATAATTTCAGGGGGCTTATGGATCCTTTCTAAAGCCTAAAGGATTTCATGGATTTCAGAATATGAATTTCTAACTCAATTAATTATTTTTAGTTTATTTGTATTTATTTTCTGTGGTTTCTGAGTCCCATAACCTCTATCTCTTGGAAGTTTCCAACTCATGGCCTTTTCTGAAAGGGTAAGATTAGGTAAACATGTTTAATGCTCTCTCCTCTTTTCCAACTAACTGAATTTCCATGGACACATGACACAAGGGAGTTGATTGAGTGGCTGATCAGGAACCTATTTTGTTTTTTACCTCAGGGAAATTTGAACTCAGAAATGTAGATTCTAAATGAAAAAAGGCATGAGCCCTCTTATTGAAAGTGCCCTCAGAATAATACATAGAATAAATACAAGTAAATCTACAACTAAATACCTAGAAGTAGAAATACAAATAAAAAGGATAAAAAGAAAATATTAAATCTACCCCCCAAACCTTTTACCCACAGGAGAATAATAGGAAGTATATGGAGAGACATGTTAGTGGCAGCAGTAAATGCCCAAAGACATTGTAGGAATAGCCTTAAACTGAAAGCTTAGAATTTTGTTCCAGCCAAACTACAGACATCAGATTAGTACTACTGCAGAGTTTCTCATTCAAAAGCCAGCTCACCACATGTCATACTACAGTTGTCATCCACAAGTCAGCACATTCTGTCAGAGAACTGAGATAGAATTGACTTTATAAGGCCAGATACTTGAGGAGAACCTTCTACATAAAAGGCCAAAGGAAGCAAACATATCAAAGAAAAAGAAAATAAAAGAAAAAATAGTGGTAAGCTAGAAACAGAAGAAATCACTTAAAAAATTTTAATAATATGATCATGGATAAGGAATTCCCTGGATTCCTAAACAAGAACAGGGTGATACACAAGGAACATTCCCATAGCAAGTGAACACTCTTAAATATTAAAAATTATAACAGAAGAAATAAACGTAATAGAGGGCTTACAAAATAAAATTGATAAAATCTCCCAGCAAATAGAACAAACAAAAAGAAAATACAAGAAATGAGATAAAAAAATTAAATCAACTCAGAAATTTTCAACATAGAAATAAAAAGAATGGAAGGACATGAGATTAGAGATTTAGAGGGTAAATAAGAAAAAATTTGTCCTGCAATTATTAGGACATTATAAAGTTATACATATTAGGATGGTATAATTAGTAAGTACGAATAAAAGCCCAGAAAAGGACCTGATCATACATACAGAGTTGATAAAAGAAAAAGGTAATTCTATGAATGAATAGAGGAAAGTTTAAACTCTTCAATAAATCTTTCTGTGATAATTTATTAGGCATAGAGAAAAAAATAAAATCAGATTTGTATCTCAAGTCACACATAAGAATACATTTCATGTGATTAAAAAATTTAACTGTAAAGAAGCAAAACTTTAATATATGATAGGAAAGATATACAACTTTGGATTAGGAATTCTTAAACAAAACCAACTAAAAAGTACATTTTATTTAGGAAAGCATTGAGACATTGGACTATAAGAAAAAACTTTTATTTAAAAAACACCCTTAGTAAAGTCTAAAGACAAAAGAGAGGGAATATAATTAATACAAATGTCTTTGTCAAAAGATAGTACTCAGAATTTGTGTTCTACAAACAGGAAGATAATAAGTAGAACTAAGAACAAATTATATATAGAGGCAAACAGAAAAGAGGAAACCTAAACGTGATAACCATTTAAGAAGTTGCTCAAACTTAGTAAAAATCAGAGTCCTGCAACTTCAAAGAGCAGTTAAATACTATTTTACACTAAGCAAACTGGAAAATTATAAAATTCTGAGAATATTAAGTGTTGGCAAGGACATGGCTAAATGTTGACATCTGTTACTGTGTGTAAATATAGACTGTTTTAACATTTTTCTGTACTTGCCTGTTTTTAAAACATAATTCATATTTAAAATTTTTAAATGATTTTTTTTCTCATGTCTTGAGACAAGTTAAATATTGTAGGAACTATCTCTTTTTATAATGTTGTAAATAACTCTCTTTGAAGGCATCTTTCATTATTTAGAGCTAGTTTATTATTGTTTTTATTATGAGGAGCTTTGTAATTTTTTCTTTTTAACATTTTGTTTTGGTACTTTTTCCCCTAGAAAATCCATGCATTCCATTGATATTTTAGTATTTTTTAGACTAGAGTTGACATCATAAATTCTAATAATTTAAAGAATCTTGTATCTGGGGTTACATTTCCTTCCTCACTCTTATTACAGACTCAGGCTTGTTCTCGTTATTAATCATTAACTTTGTTAGAAGTTTATTTGTTGGCCTTACAGAAAAAAACATTTTCTTTATTGTAAATTAATCCTATTCATTTATTTTCATTTTAATAGTCTTTACAGCTGTGCTGAACGATACTTCTCAAATGATGTTGGTTTTAATAGAACTGTTGAGCTTCACCCACATACAGGAGTTACAGCTTTTTTTTTTTTTAATTACCACTACCTTATTCTAGCTCAAGGATTCTACTTCCTGTTTGAGTGTCTCAAGTCTCAAAAACTATGTGAGGTTCTCGCGAAGGGCAGTTCTAATGCAGCTCATTTACTCTCAGGGCATGGATGACTATCAGCTCTGCTGGAAGACTCATGAGAGGTAGGTATGTAGGAAGCTATGTATGGGTGACCTTCTCAACAACAACGACGATTACTCACTGGCTATTCAAAAGCAACCTCCACTTAAAGGAATGCAGTGGCATACTGATCTTGACACTAGATTGAAGAAGCTCCCTGGCTGGTGACAGTCTCCACCAGGATACTTGGCTATCTCTACACAATGATTCCATTTATATTTTCTTAATCCTAAGTGGCATTCACCCTGTTCCTCTGTAGTGCAGACTCTTTTTTTTCTTTTTTCTTTTTTTTTTTTTTTTTTTTTTTTTTTTTTGAGACGGAGTTTCGCTCTGTCGCCCAAACTGGAGTGCAGTGGCCGGATCTCAGCTCACTGCAAGCTCTGCCTCCCGGGTTTATGCCATTCTGCTGCCTCAGCCTCCCGAGTAGCTGGGAATACAGGTGCCCGCCACCTCGCCCAAAAAACTAGCTGGGAGTAGCTGGGACTACAGGTGCCCACACCTCGCCCAGCTAGTTTTTTGTATTTTTTAGTAGAGACGGGGTTTCACCGGGTTAGCCAGGATGGTTTCAATCTCCTGATCTCGTGATCCGCCTGTCTCGGCCTCCCAAAGTGCTGGGATTACAGGCTTGAGCCACCGCGCCCGGCAGTAGTGCAGACTCTTGTCGTGCTGTTCTATTCCCTCCAAAGGTCACACTCCACTCACTCTCCTTCCCTAATCTCAGGTCAGGTCACTACACAGCCTTCTAGTCTGTAACATAAATTGTCATGGTAATAAACACCACAAAATGCCTCCTTCAGGACTTTTTATTTTTAAATATTTTTCTTAAAAAAAAATTCCCTTCTGAAAAAAATCTTACAGAACTGCCTTTTAGAAATAAAATATTTCCGAATTTTAAAACAATTTTTCTTCACTGTGGGCATTAAGAGCCTATTTTGGATGCAAAAAAAAAAAAAAAAAAAAAAAAAAAAAAAAAAAAGCCACACATTCAAACAAAAATAACAACACTCAATATTGACTATTCTTTTTTTTCTTTTCTGAAATTCTTCTTGAGGCCATGTGCATTTCTCCGATTGACCAGGAAAGGCTCATGTACAAGGAAGCAAAGGAAAACAAAGGAAAAAAAAAAAAGCAACCAGTATTTCAAAACTCTTTTACATTGATCTTTTTAGTGTTTTATCTTTCTTGAACATTTTTTCTCATAGTGTCACATTTATTAACTCATGTAACCTCATAAGACATGCATGTTAACACAGAGGTCTGCTGCACTCAGATTCTGGGTTGAGTAGACATAGCTTATTTTTTATGACTTGGTGCAAGAGAGCCTTGTACTTAACCTCTTAAAGCCTCAGTTTACTCATTTTCAAATTTGGGCTGATAACACCATGTATTTCATAGCGTTTGTTTGTTTGAATGGTTGAATACAGAGTCTATTCAAGCACGAAACTTGAAGGCAGCTGCCTGGGAAACAAAAATTCCAAAGAATAGCAGTCACTGCTCCAAAGGGTGGAAGTTTGGACTCCTTTGTTTAGACAAGGTTTAGGTAAGCTTTAACAGAATTTCAACATCTTTCTTTTCAAGGCTTAATGCATTGTTACAACAATCTGATTAGTTGAATTATCCTTTTTCTTTTAGGAAAATATATTTAACACTTCACACTGAAGATTTAACAGTCATGGGATCTTTGCTCCATCTGATCTAAGCACAGGACAATAAAAGAGATTGTTAATCTACGACAAATGTTAGTGATTAAAAGGGGAGGAGGCATGTCACTGCACTCCAGCCTGGGTGACACAGTGAGACTCTGGGACTCAGAAAAGAGAAGGGGAGGAGGCCTGGTCTCTGGTCTTTCCTAATCATTTACAGAACAATAACAGTGAGGAAGAGAGCTAACATATAATCTAAGAAGCAAAAGTTTCAATTATATGCTACATGACTCATCACAGTCATATCTCTCTCAAGGATTAAAGTGTTTTGGGGGGTTTCAACAACTTTTAAAGTTTGTTTATTTTCGCAGTTCCCCTTTGTCATCAAGATTTTTTGAAGAAGTCATCATAGGAAAACTCAGTAGTTTTGCCCTTTTTTTTGTTTGGTGTTTTTTCTTTTTTCTTTCTTTCTTTTTTTTTTTTTTTTTTTGAGACGGAGTTGTTTCACTCTTATTGCCCAGGCTGGAATGCAATGGCATGATCTTTGCTCAGTGCAACTTCTGCCTCCTGGGTTCAAGCAATTCTCCTGCCTCAGCCTCCCAAGTAGCTGAGATTACAGGCATGCACCACCATGCCTAGCTAATTTTGTATTTTTGGTAGAGATGGGGTTTCACTATGTTGGTCAGGTGGGTCTCAAACTCCTGAGGTGATCCACCCACCTGGGCCTCCCAAAGTGCTGGGATTACAGGCGTGAGCCACTGCACCCGGCCTCTTGCCTCCTTTTTCAGGAATTTAGTCCCGCGTTGCTAGGAAGGCTTATTCCTAGAATGTCATGTCCCCCAGTGAGGGAGGATTGATTGGATGAGCTATGAAGCTGATAGAGGATAGGTTGGATGTAAAGCAACATGAAGAAAGTGACTTTGTAAATTGAGTCAGGCTAAACAGCTACATCTTTAATGAAGGCGATTCTTTATGTGACCATTGTTTTAGTCTTTTCAGTAGTACATTGACTCCATTGCAAACAAATAGCAGCAGTGAAAAGTAAAGCTGAGCAAAACATAACATATGATTATAATTCCTAGAATAAGTAATAGCTTTTGCAACCAAGTTCCCCAAGACCCAAATCAGCTGCTTAGCCAATTGCTCAGGAAGAGTCTTGGATCTGAAAGGTTAATTATTTGGATTTTCATATCTGCCATTAATTTAGTGGTGTTTTCTGAATCAGCTGAAATATAGACCCAATACTCATAGGTTTTATAAAGACTAAATGACATACATTTTAAAACACCATGCTGGTTTAAGGACCCATCTTCTCTCATCTTGTTCATCCACATCATCTTCCAAGAAATATATTCTAGTATCCCTAGTTAAGCTTTACCTTTTCTTTGCTCCCTTTTTGATCTTTAAAATTCAAATTTGTTTACATCTCTATTCTTCTGGCAGAACATTTAGTTTTACAGAATCAAAGTTTCTGTTTTTCATCTGTGTGACTCTCCCACCAAACCTGTGACAGCACCTAAACAACTATCTCATACTGGGACTTACTGATTTTAAAGTTTTGAACTTTTTGTTAGCTTTCCAAGAACATAGATGCTCATCGCAGACAACCCTGAAGGAACAAGAAACTAGAAACCCACAGACAATCATCAACAGTTATCATTTTACCATGGTCACGTTAATTAAATATTTTAAAAATTGTTTCTATTGAAGAGAAGTACACTACTCAAAAGTGCAGAGCTTGATGAATTTCCACAAAGACCATCCTCATGTAACGGTTACGCAGATCAAGTGACTGAGCAGTACCAGCAACCAAGAAATCTCCCTATTCCTTCTCCCAATCTCTGCCCCATTTTCCTACTGTTCAATTGCTACTGTAACAAATTACCACGAGCTTAGTGGTTTCATTTATTTTCTCTTACAGTTCTAGGTTCAGAAGTTTGTTAGAGCTCTATTCCTTCTGGAGGCTTCAGGGCAAAATCTATTTCCTTATATTTTGTAGCTTCTAGAGTCTACCTGCATTCCTTGGCCTGTGTCCTCTTCTTCTATCTTCAAAACTTATCACACCAACTTCTGGTTTCATTGTCACTTAACTTTTTTTCTAACTTCTAACTCAAATGACATTCAACATTGTCATTTCATTTTTATTCAACATATTTTTCTTTTATTACTCCTGTTTTCCTCTTACAAGGACTTTTATAATTATATTGGGCCCCCCCAGATGAACCAGGATAGTCTACTCATCTCAATATCCTTACCTTAATCACATCTGTCATTCTTTCTGCTGTATGTAACTTATTCACAGTTCTGAGGATTAGGATGGGGTCCTCTTTAGGGAGGCAATGTTCTGTGTACCACAGTGACCCTTAACATGACTTTTAATAATATAGATTTGTTTTTCTGTTTTCAAGGTTATATAAATGTACCCTTTGATATCCAACATATTCAACATTGTATTTGTGAGGTTATCCATTTTGCTGTGCATAGAAATTGTTTGATAACAACTTTCATTACTGTGTGATATTTCACTGTAGGACTATACTATAATGTACTTATCCTATTATTGATAAACTTTTTAATATTTTTTAGCTATTAATACTGTTATAATTTATCCTACACATTTCTTTTAATATGTGTATGTGTGTGCATGTTTCTGTTGCATATATGTCTGAGTGGACTTTCTGGGCCACAGTGTATGTATATGTCCAACTTTGTAGATACCTATAGCCACTTTTCTAAAGTTGTGCACTAATTTACACTTCTACTATCTGAGCAGTAGAGTTTCAGAGTCCACATTTTTGCCAAATGTGTATCAGTGTTTTTCATTTTAAACATTCTGGTGGATATATAGTAGTATTTTAATTTGCATGTCTATTACTGTCTAACACTTTTTGATATATCTCTTGTCCATTTGGATATCCTCTTTCTGTAAAGTATTCTTCAGGATTTTGCTCAGTTTTCTAACTATGATGGATGTCTTTATATCATTTATTCCTCTGAATTCTTCATATGCTGGATAAAAATCCTTCAATGGCTATATATATGGCAAATACCGTCTTCCATTCTATGGCTTGCTCTTTTAATTTCTTAATGGTACAAAGTGACAAATATAAATTCTTAATGTTAGAAATTAATTTCATTTTTTTCACATATTTATAGTTTTTTTGTGTCCTTTATAAGACATTTTATCTACCTTCCTCAGATGATAAAAATATTTTTCGGATTTATCTTCCAGAAGCATTATTATTTTTTCATTTCACTTTTAAATCTAGATGAAAATTAATTTTGTGTCTGCTATGATACAAAAGTAAACATTTAATTTCTTTTTATAATAAATTATTTATTATAAATATTTTTGGTCATTTTTGAGCCAATTTTGCATTCTATTAGTTATTGTGACTTTGTAAGTCTTGTTACCTAGCAGTATAAGTCGTTCAACTTTATTTTTCTTCTTTAAGATTGTTGCAGCTAATTTTGTCTCTTTATACTTCTCATATTTAAAATATTACCTTCCTTTGATGCCATTTCATCCAGCTAAATTCTAAGTCCCCACTTTTTTTATTATTATTATACTTTAAGTTCTGGGATACACATGCAGAAAGTGCAGTTTTGTTACATAGGTATACACATGCCATGGTGATTTGCTGCACCCATCAACCGTCATCTGCATTAGGTATTTCTCCTAAAGCTATCCTTCCCCTAGCCCCCCACTCACCAACAGACCATGGTGTGTGATGCTCCCTTCCCTGTGTCCATGTTCAACTTCCACTTGTGAGTGAGAACATACAGTGTTTGGTTTTCTGTTCCTGTGTTAGTTTGCTGAGAATGATGTTTTCCAGCTTCATCCATTTCTCTGCAAAGGACTTGAACACATCCTTTTTATGGCTGCATAGTATTCCATGGTGTATATGTGCCACATTTTCTTTATCCAGTCTATCATTGATGGACAATTGGGTTGGTTCCAAGTCTTTACTGTTGTGAATAGTGCTGCAATAAACATATGTGTCCATGTGTCTTTATAGTAGAATGATTATAATCCTTTGGGTATATACCCAGTCACGGGATTGCTGGGTCAAATGGTATTTCTTGTTCTAGATCCTTGAGGAATTGCCACACTGTCTTCCACAATGGTTGAACTAATTTACACTCCCACCAACAGTGTAAAAGTGTTCCTATTTCTCCACATCCTCTCCAGCATCTGTTTCCTGACTTTTTAATGATCACCATTCTAACAGGTGTGAGATGGTATCTCATTGTGGTTTTGATTTGCATTTCTCTAATGACCAATGATGATGAACTTTTTTTCGTATGTTTGTTGGCCTCATAAATGTCTTCTTTTGAGAAGTGTCTGTTCATATCCTTCACCCACTTTTTGATAGGATTGTTTGTTTTTTTCTTATAAATTTGTTTAAGTTCCTTGTAAAATCTGGATATTAGCCCTTTATCAGAGGGATAGATTGCAAAAATTTTCTCCCATTCTGTAGGTTGCCTGTTCCCTCTGATAATAGTTTCTTTTCCTGTGCAGAAGCTCTTAATTTACTTATATCCTATTTGTCAATTTTGGCTTTTGTTGCCATTGCTTTTTGTGTTTTAGTCATGAAGTCTTTGCCCAAGCCTATGTCCTGAATGGTATTGCCTAGGTTTTCTTCTAGGGTTTTTATGGTTTTAGGTCTTACTTTTAAGTCTTTAATACCCCTTGAGTTAATTTTTGAATAAGGTATAAGGAGGGGGGTCCAGTTTCAATTTTCTGCATATGGCTAGCCAGTTTTCCCAACACCATTTATTAAATAAGGAATCCTTTCCCCATTGCTTTTTTCAGGTTTGTCAAAGATCAGATGCTTGTAGATGTGTGACATTATTTCTGAGGTCTCTGTTCTGTTCCATTGGTCTATATGTATGTTTTGGTACCAGTACCATGCTGTTTTGGTTACTGTAGCCTTGTAGTATAGTTTGAAGTCAGGTCGTGTCATGCCTCCAGCTTTGTACTTTTTCCTTAGGATTGTCTTGGCTATATGGGCTCCTTTTTTCATTCCATATGAAATTTAAAGTAGTTTTTCCTAATTCTGTGAAGAAAATCAATGGTAGCTTGATAGGGATAGCAATGAATCTATAAATTACTTTGGGCAGTATGGCCATTTTCATGATATTGAATCTTCCTATCTATGAGCATGGAATGTTTTTTCCATTTGTTTGTATCCTCTCTTATTTCCTTGATTAATGGTTTGTAATTCTCCTTGAAGCGGTCCTTCACATCCCTTGCAAGTTGTATTCCTAGGTATTTTTTTCTCTTGGTAGCAATTGTGAATGGGAGTCATGATTTGGCTCTCTGTTTGTCTGTTATTGGTGCATAGGAATGCTTGTGATTCTTGCACATTAATTTTGTATCCTGAGAGTTTGCTGAAGTCACTTATCAGCTTAAGGAGATTTGGGGCTGAGACAATGGGGCTTTTTAAATATACAGTCCTGTCATCTGCAAACAGAGACAATTTGACTTCCTCTCTTCCTATTTGAATACCCTGTATTTCTTCCTCTTGTCTGATTGCCCTCGCCAGAACTTCCAATACTATGTTGAAAAGGAGTGGTGAGAGAGGGCATCATTGTCTTGTGCCAGTTTTCAAAGGGAATGCTTCCAGCCTTTGCCCATTCATTATGATATTGACTGTAGGTTTGTCATAAATATCTCTTATTCTTTTTGAGATATGTTCCATCAATACCTAGTTTATTGAGAGTTTTTAGCATGATAGTGTGCTGAATTTTATCAAAGGCCTTTTCTGCCTCTATGGAAATAATCATGTGGGTTTTGTTATTGCTTCTGTTTATGTGATGGATTATGTTTATTGATTTGCATATTTTGAACCAGCCTTGCATCCCAGGGATGAAGCTGACTTGATCGTGGTGGATAAACTTTTTGATGTGCTCCTGGATTCGGTTTGCCCGTAATATATTGAGGATTTTCACATCGATATTCAGCAGGCATATTGGCCTGAAATTTTCTTTTTTTGTTGTGTTTCTGCCACGTTTTGGTATCAGGATGATGCTGGCCTCATCAAATGAGTTAGGGAGGATTCTCTCTTTTTCTATTGTTTGGAATAGTTTCAGAAGGAATGGTACCACCTCCTCTTTGTACCTGTGATAGAATTTGGCTGTGAATCCATCTGGTCCTAGACTTTTTTTGATTGGTAGGCAATGTGGTGCTGAGAAGAATGTATATTCTGTTGATTTTGTGTGGAGAGTCCTCTAGATGTCTATTAGGTCTGCTTGGTCCAGAACTGAGTTCAAGTCCTGAATATCCTTGTTAATTTTCTGTCTCATTGATCTGTCTAATATTGACAGTGGGTTGATAAAGTCTCCCACTGTTATTGTGTGGGAGTATAAGTCTCTTTGTTGGTCTCTAAGAGCTTGCTTTATGAATCTGGGTTGTCCTGTATTGGGTGCACATATATTTAGGATAGTTAGCTCTTCTCGTTGCATTGATCCCTTTACCATTATGTAATGCCCTTCTTTGTGTTTTTGGATCTTTGTTGGTTTAAATCTGTTTTATCAGAGATTAGGATTATAACCCCTGCTTTCTTTTGCTTTACATTTTCTTGGTAAATATTCCTGCATCCCTTTATTTTGAGCCTATGTGTGTCTTTGCATGTGAGATGGGTCCCCTTAATACAGCACACCAATGGGTCTTGACTCTATCCAATTTGCCAGTCTGTGTCTTTTAAATGGAACATTTAGCCCATTTACATTTAAGGTTAATATTGTTATGTGTGAATTTGATCCTGTCATTATGATGCTAGTTGGTTATTTTGCCTGCTAGTTGATGCAGTTTATTCACAGTGTTGATGGTCTTTAAAATTTGGTATATTTTTTCAGTAGGTGGTACTGGTTTTTCTTTTCCATATTTAGTGTTTCCTTCAGAAGCTTTTGTAAGGCAGGCCTGGTGGTGACAAAATCTCTCAGCATTTGCTTGTCTGTAAATGATTTTTTTTCTCCTTTGCTTATGAAGCTTAGTTTAGCTGGATATGAAATTCTGGGTTGAAAATTGTTTTCTTCAAGAATGTTGAATATTGACCCCCCACTCTCTTCTGGATTGTAGGGTTTCTGCAGAGAGATCCGCTGTTAGTCTGATAGGCTTCCCTTTGTGGATAACCCAATCTTTCTCTCTGGCTGCCCTTAACAATTTTTCCTTCATTTCAACCTTGGTGAATCTGATGATTATGTGTCTTGGGGTTGCTCTTCTCAAGGAGTATCTTTGTGGTGTCCTCTGTATTTCCTGAATTTCAATGTTGGCCTCTCTTGCTAGGTTGGGGGAAGTTCTCCTCGGTAATATCCTGAAAAGTGTTTTCCAACTTGGTTCCATTGTCCCCATCACTTTCAGGTATACCAATCAAACATAGGTTTGGTCTTTTCATGTAGTTTCATATTTATTGGAGGCTTTGTTTGTTCCTTTTCATTTTTCTTTCTCTTTTTTTTTAAATTTATTTATTATTATTATACTTTAAGTTGTAGGGTACATGTGCATAACGTGCAGGTTTGTTACATATGTATACTTGTGCCATGTTGGTGTGCTGCACCCATCAACTCATCATTTACATCAGGTATAACTCCCAATGCAATCCCTCCCCCCTCCCCCCTCCCCATGATAGGCCCTGGTGTGTGATGTTCCCCTTCCCGAGTCCAAGTGATCTCATTGTTCAGTTCCCACCTATGAGTGAGAACATGCTGTGTTTTTGGTTTTCTGTTCTTGTGATAGTTTGCTAAGAATGATGGTTTCCAGCTGCATCCATGTCCCTACAAAGGACGCAAACTCATCCTTTTTTATGGCTGCATAGTATTCCATGGTGTATATGTGCCACATTTTCTTAATCCAATCTGTCACTGATGGACATTTGGGTTGATTCCAAGTCTTTGCTATTGTGAATAGTGCCGCAATAAACATACGTGTGCATGTGTCTTTATAGCAGCATAATTTATAATCCTTTGGGTATATACCCAGTAATGGGATGGCTGGGTCATATGGTACATCTAGTTCTAGATCCTTGAGGAATCGCCATACTGTTTTCCATAATGGTTGAACTAGTTTACAATCCCACCAACAGTGTAAAAGTGTTCCTATTTCTCCACATCCTCTCCAGCACCTGTTGTTTCCTGACTTTTGAATGATCGCCATTCTAACTGGTGTGAGATGGTATCTCATTGTGGTTTTGATTTGCATTTCTCTGATGGCCAGTGATGATGAGCATTTTTTCATGTGTCTGTTGGCTGTATGAATGCCTTCTTTTGAGAAATGTCTGTTCATATCCTTTGCCCACTTTTTGATGGGGTTCTTTGTTTTTTTCTTGTAAATTTGTTTGAGTTCTTTGTAGATTCTGGATATTAGCCCTTTGTCAGATGAGTAGATTGCAAAAATTTTCTCCCATTCTGTAGGTTGCCTGTTCACTCTGATGGTAGTTTCTTTTGCTGTGCAGAAGCTCTTTAGTTTAATGAGATCCCATTTGTCAATTTTGGCTTTTGCTGCCGTTGCTTTTGGTGTTTTAGACATGAAGTCTTTGCCCATGCCTATGTCCTGAATGGTACTACCTAGGTTTTCCTCTAGGATTTTTATGGTATTAGGTCTAACATTTAAGTCTCTAATCCATCTTGAATTAATTTTCGTATAAGGAGTAAGGAAAGGATCCAGTTTCACCTTTCTACTTATGGCTAGCCAATTTTCCCAGCACCATTTATTAAATAGGGAATCCTTTCCCCATTTCTTGTTTCTTTCAGGTTTGTCAAAGATCAGATGGCTGTAGATGTGTGGTATTATTTCTGAGGACTCTGTTCTGTTCCATTGGTCTATATCTCTGTTTTGGTACCAGTACCATGCTGTTTTGGTTACTGTAGCCTTGTAGTATTGTTTGAAGTCAGGTAGCGTGATGCCTCCAGCTTTGTTCTTTTGACTTAGGATTGTCTTGGAGATGGGGGGTCTTTTTTGGTTCCATATGAACTTTAAAGCAGTTTTTTCCAATTCTGTGAAGAAACTCATTGATAGCTTGATGGGGATGGCATTGAATCTATAAATTACCTTGGGCAGTATGGCCATTTTCACGATATTGATTCTTCCTATCCATGAGCATGGTATGTTCTTCCATTTGTTTGTGTCCTCTTTGATTTCACTGAGCAGTGGTTTGTGGTTCTCCTTGAAGAGGTCCTTTACATCCCTTGTAAGTTGGATTCCTAGGTATTTTATTCTCTTTGAAGCAATTGTGAATGGAAGTTCATTCGTGATTTGGCTCTCTGTTTGTCTGTTACTGGTGTATATGAATGCTTGTGATTTTTGCACATTAATTTTGTATCCTGAGACTTTGCTGAAGTTGCTTATCAGCTTAAGGAGATTTTGGGCTGAGACAATGGGGTTTTCTAAATATACAATCATGTCATCTGCAAACAGGGACAATTTGACTTCTTCTTTTCCTAACTGAATACCCTTGATTTCTTTCTCTTGCCTAATTGCCCTAGCCAGAAATTCCAACACTATGTTAAATAGGAGTGGTGAGAGAGGGCATCCCTGTCTTGTGCCAGTTTTCAAAGGGAATTTTTCCAGTTTTTGCCCATTCAGTATGATATTGGCTGTGGGTTTGTCATAAATAGCTCTTATGATTTTGAGGTACGTTCCATCAATACCGAATTTATTGAGCGTTTTTAGCATGAAGGGCTGTTGAATTTTGTTAAAAGCCTTTTCTGCATCTATTGAGATAATCATGGGGTTCTTGTCTTTGGTTCTGTTTATATGCTGGATTACGTTTATTGATTTGCGAATGTTGAACCAGCCTTGCATCCCAGGGATGAAGCCCACTTGATCATGGTGGATAAGCTTTTTGATGTGCTGCTGAATCCGGTTTGCCAGTATTTTATTGAGGATTTTTGCATCAATGTTCATCAGGGATATTGGTCTAAAATTCTCTTTTTTTGTTGTGTCTCTGCCAGGCTTTGGTATCAGGATGATGTTGGCCTCATGAAATGAGTTAGGGAGGATTCCCTCTTTTTCTATTGGTTGGAATAGTTTCAGAAGGAATGGTACCAACTCCTCCTTGTACCTCTGGTAGAATTCAGCTGTGAATCCATCTGGTCCTGGACTTTTTTTGGTTGGTAGGCTATTAATTATTGCCTCAATTTCAGAGCCTGCTATTGGTCTATTCAGGGATTCAACTTCTTCCTGGTTTAGTCTTGGAAGAGTGTAAGTGTCCAGGAAATTATCCATTTCTTCTAGATTTTCCAGTTTATTTGCGTAGAGGTGTTTATAGTATTCTCTGATGGTAGTTTGTATTTCTGTGGGGTCGGTGGTGATATCCCCTTTATCATTTTTAATTGCATCGATTTGATTCTTCTCTCTTTTCTTCTTTATTAGTCTGGCTAGTGGTCTGTCCATTTTGTTGATCTTTTCAAAAAATCAGACGTAGATTTGGTCTTTTTACATAATCCCATACTTCTTGCAGGCTTTGTTCATTTCTTTTTCTTCTTTTTTCTTTTGGTTTCTCTTCTCGCTTCATTTCATTCATTTGATCTTCAATCGCAGATACTCTTTCTTCCAGTTGATCGAGTTGGTTACTGAAGCTTGTGCATTTGTCACGTATTTCTCGTGTCATGGTTTTCATCTCTTTCATTTCGTTTATGACCTTCTCTGCATTAATTACTCTAGCCATCAATTCTTCCACTTTTTTTTCAAGATTTTTAGTTTCTTTGCGCTGGGTACGTAATTCCTCCTTTAGCTCTGAGAAATTTGATGGACTGAAGCCTTCTTCTCTCATCTCGGCAAAGTCATTCTCCGTCCAGCTTTGATCTGTTGCTGGCGATGAGCTGCGCTCCTTTGCCGGGGGAGATGCGCTCTTCTTTTTGAATTTCCAGCTTTTCTGCCCCGCTTTTTCCCCATCTTTGTGGTTTTATCTGCCTCTGGTCTTTGATGATGGTGATGTACTGATGAGGTTTTGGTGTAGGTGTCCTTCCTGTTTGATAGTTTTCCTTCTAACAGTCAGGACCCTCAGCTGTAGGTCTGTTGGAGATTGCTTGAGGTCCACTCCAGACCCCGTTTGCCTGGGTATCAGCAGCAGAGGCTGCAGGAGATAGAATATTTCTGAACAGCGAGTGTACCTGTCTGATTCTTGCTTTGGAAGCTTCCTCTCAGGGGTGTACTCCACCCTGTGAGATGTGGGGTGTCAGACTGCCCCTAGTGGGGGATGTCTCCCAGTTAGGCTACTCAGGGGTGAGGGACCCACTTGAGCAGGGAGTCTGTCCCTT